>NC_081417.1:79367441-80039941 GCF_949786415.1 Peromyscus eremicus | reverse complement strand
AACATGCCAGCAGACTGGTAAGCCATAGAACATGTGGCAAAACATAGATTAGTAGAAATGGGTTAATTTAAGATATAAGAGCTAGGCCGGGCGGTGGTGGCGCACGCCTTTAATCCCAGCACTCAGGAGGCAGAGGCAGGCGGATCTCTGTGAGTTCAAGGCCAGCCTGGGCTACCAAGTGAGTTCCAGGAAAGGCGCAAAGCTACACAGAGAAACCCTATCTCGAAAAAAAAAAAAAAAAGATATAAGAGCTAGCTAGCAAGAGGCCTGCCATAGACCTTACAGTGTGTAAATAATATTAAGCCTCTGAGTGATTATTTTATAAGTGGTTAAGGGACGACAGGGCCAGGCAGACCAGAGGAATGTGGGACCATGGGGCTAGGCAGGATCTGAGAAAACTTTCAACTACACTGGCCTGTCTCCACAGCTCCAGATCTATACAGAGTCTTCCAGAACAGCCTCAATGGTCCACCTCACCCCTCTCCTATTAGAGCTCTAATGTTGTAACTCAGTGAGTTCCTCCTTCCAGCCGTTGGCTCAAACTCACAGCTTAGACATCTTCCAAGGCTCTCCCTCACCCTCCTCTGTGTCTTAGAGGTGGCACACTTTCCCTCCAAAGTGCCAGAGAGTAGATAGTGTGGGTTTGGGGGCTATGAAGTGTCCTCAGTGCAGCACTCTCTCCTGTTTTAATGAGTGCAGGCCACATGGTGTGCTTCCTCAGCAAGTCAACAGAGCCTTATGTGGAGCCTTTTCAAGCACCGTAACTATCTGTTAATCGAGGCACATGATATGAACTTCATAGTTATAAAAATGTACCTGAAAGCCATGCTCCTGTCACTCAGCCTCCAAAGCTGGAGCGTCCACTATCAGCAAGTTCATGTGTATTTTACCAGAGATGATGTACAGATGGACAACCATATGCAAAAGAAAGCTTATCATATGTGCAGTTCTAAGACCTGTTGTAGTTGTACTTTCTTTTATCCTTCCTGACACGTTGCAACCTCAGAGGAAGACGTTAGCTTCTCCTCAATGCAAACTTTGGGGTTTTTTTCTTTCTCTTTTATTATTTAAATTTTTAAATGTGTATGCAATAACTGAGACCTAAAAAATCAGTTTAAAAATAATATCATGTATATTCATACACCTGCCACCCTGCTTAAGAAATGAAACCTTGTCAACACAGCTAACTCCCTCGGTAGATGCCCTTCTGTAATCACCTCATCCCTGCCCCCTCCCACAGGCAACCTCTGCTCTGCACTGGATAAACTCTCCCCAAATATTTGCCTTGTACAGTTGTTATACGTGTCCTGTCTCCAAGGAATCATTCTATGTATGTGTTCTACCACTTTTTGTCACAGAAAATGCTCCTTAGCTTTTTGTTTTGTAAATTTTATTTATTTTGTGTCTCTCTGTATGAGAGAGAGAGAGAGTGAGAGTGAGAGAGAGAGAGAGAGAGAGAGAGAGAGAGAGAGAGAGAGAGAGGAGAGGAGAGAGAGAAAGGAGATGCAGCCATGCCACAATGTACATGTGGAGGTCCAAGGACAAGTCAGGGGAGTTGGTTTTTCTTTCCACATTGTGGGTCCCTGGGATCAAACTCAGGACATCAGGCTTGGCAGCAAGCCTCTTTAGCTATTGAACTGTCTTGCCAGCCCAATATATGTTCTTTTCAAATACGTATTTGTGACATGCATCAGTGGCCACAGATATAACCCCAGGTTTACTAATAATCTCAATGTCATTGTATTATGTGAATATTCTACTATTTATTTACCCTTTTCCTATCGGTAGATGGTCATGTCCCTTATTTTTCATTATCACAACATGGCTGTGAAGGTCATCCTTATACATTTCTAACGCAGAGAAGCAGATGCGCCAGGCTCATTTCAGAATAAGTAACTGATAATGGGCCATGCACATCAGAGTGGTTACACCAGCTCACACTGCTGTAGGTGTATGTCGGCTTTTCTTATCTAAACTTCCTACCTGTACTTAGCTTATCAGGGTGTGTGATCCATTTTCCATGATGTAATAAAATACCTGAGACAATCACTTTAGAAAGAGGGAAGGTTTATTTTGCATCTCGACCTCAGTTTGTTCTAGCTCATGACCAGTTGATTTTGTTGATTTGGTCTGGAGTGAGGGTGCATAGCACAGTAGAGAATATGTGGTAGAACAACCCCCTTCCCTCAAGACAGCAAGGAAGCAAAGAGAGAAAAAAGGGCTGGAGTCCCCAAACCCCTAAGCTGCTTCTGCCAGGCCCACCTCCCAAAGGTTCTTCCACTTCTTAGTAGCCCCACAGGCTGGGGACCAACACCTGAGCATTTGGGTGACATTTAAGATCCAAAGCATAGTGCAGGAACCCTTGGCTGGAGAGAAGAGACACTCAAATGGAGTTGATAAGAAGAGGTCCCTAGAGGGGTTAGTCACATGACTGTAAACTGTTAAGTGGGAGGTGGGGATGTGTCCACAATGGGAAGTCAAAATGCCCAGGTCTGGAGGCAGGTCTGAGGGTTAGTGGCAAGAAAGAGCCGTAACTACAGGAGACAGCGCTCAGTAGGGGCTTAGCATCAGGGACATGTCACAGGCATCATCACCTTAGGCAGGCCAGGGGGTACTAGAGACATGAACCCCAAACCCAAAAGTGCATCCAGCCGCCTTCTTCTAGATCAGTGTTTCTCAACCTGCAGGTCTCGACCCCTCTGAGGTCACATATCAAATATTTACATTACGATTCATAACAGTAGCAAAATTACAGTTATGAAGCAGCAACAAAATAACGTTATGGTTGGGGGGTCACCAGAACATGAGGAACTATATTAAAGGGTCCCAGCATTAGGAAGGCTGAGAACCACTGCTCTAGATGTCACAGGTACAGAGTGGGCCTGGAAGGGCCAATGAGAGATGGCCTGGAACGTGATACTGTAAGTCTTTTAAATGATTACCCAGCTGCTCAGGTAAACTTACATCTCACAGTGGTTTGACTTTGTATTCTGACAGCCAGTGAATTGAACATCTATTTGTGTGATTACTGTCCATTTAATACTTTCCTCTGTATGTCACCTCTTCCTATGTTTCCTGTGCTCTTTTGAACTATTTTGATGTTTTACAGATGTTTGAAATACCCTGCATGCTAACTCTGATGTGCACATTGCTCTACCTTCTTATAGTACTTTTGTTGAAGACACATTTAACTTCTTTTGGTGGTGTTGGGGATTGAGCCGAAGGCCCCATGCATGCTGGGCAGGTGCTCTGCCTCTGAGCTACATCCCCAGTTCGAGTTTCAGTTCTTAATCGGTTCTTTCACAGATCCTCCTTTAAAGATAAAGATCTTAGAGGATCGTTCCTGGCGGTGAATTTAAAAGAATAACCTATATTTTCTTATAGCAGACTTAACTGTGGTTGCCTTTACATTAAAGGTCTTACTCTTCCAGGAATTTATGTGTGTATGAGGTGTGGGGTGGGCTCTGACTTTCTCCGTATGAACTCTCTGCTGAGTAGTTACCTCATCACTCTTGCCGATCTGCAGTTAGCTTTGCTCCACAGCAAATTTCCACATTAGCATTGCTTTTCAGGCTCTCAGTTTTGTTTCACTAATTCATTTCTCTATGCCTGTCAAAGCTGCAGTTTCAGCTGCTAGAGTCACACTGAGAAGCACTGCAGGGCCCACCCACCCATCTTCTTTCTATTACTATAATTGTGGTGGTGTGTAGTTGTGCTTGTGTGTGGTGGTGGGGAGGGAGGGGGGAGAGCACCACGGCACATGTGTGGAGTGCAGAGGACAGCTTAAGGTAATCTGTTTTCTCCTTTCATCCTACGAGTAATGGGAACTGAGCTCAGGTCATCAGGTTTGGCAGCAAGCACCTTCACACCCTGGGCTCTCTCTCCACCCCCATCCTCTTCTGTAAACTGTCCTAATCAATATGGCTCTTTCCTCTTCCCCATACATTTTAGAATCAGGTTTTCAAGCTCCACAAAATATTTTATAAGGATTTTGGTTGGGAGCATATTAAATTTGTAAATTCGTTTGTAGGGAATTTGTAAATATCCTGATATTAAGTCTTATTCATGGACATAGTATACCACTTGCTTTGTTTACTATTGTCTCTGCTTCTTTTACTCAAGCAGCAGATTCCACAAATGTGATGCTCATGTTTGGTTAAATGCATTCCTATGCTTCTTGTGTCCTTTAAACTGTACAGAGATTGGACACCCCACACACACACACCTTTTCTAATATCTGTGGCTGGTGTGGGGGAGGTGAAAGAGTATTTGTCTTTGTATTGAGAATCTTATAGAGCTTCTTCGTTACTTAAAGGTTCCCTTGAGTTCTGGAGTGATGATAATTTACTCTGTGGTTACTGGTAGTTTTCATTGGTCTTTTCCAAACAATTTTTTTTTTACTTTCTAAAATCTATTTAGTTAGTTACTTATTTACTTGTGTGTGTGTGTGTGTGTGTGTGTGTGTGTGTGTGTGTGTGTGTGTGTGTAGGTCAGGGTAGCTCCTGGGAGCTGGCTCTCTCCTTCCACCCTGTGGGTCCCAGGGATAGAAGTCATGTCATCAAGCTTGGTGGGACTTGCCCCTATCTGCTGAGCCATCTCTCTGCCGCACCCCATTTATCTGTTTGTTTGCTTGTTTACTCTCTGTTATTTTTACTTTTCCTTAATGCACTTGCTGATGTCTTCAGTACAGAGGCCATGCTAGTGGACCTCTGCCCCTTCTTCAGTAGAAACAGTTCACTTCTTGATGTAGTCTAATCAAATAGGCTTGCTGCGTGCTTGTCCCCTTCCTGAGGTTGGGATGGTCCCTCTCTTCCTTCTTCCCCAGATGCTCTCACACCAAAGGGTGCTGAATGTTTTCACTGATCTCTGCTCCTACCAAGATGCCCGTACGGCCTCCTTTCTCCTTTCACTCCAACCATCTGGGCGTTCCTGAGTTGTAACCGCCGGAAACATCATTATACATGCATTTCTGTACACTTACTTCCCAAGTGTCGCCATGTTTTTGCATCTACACTTCCCAGTTAGGAAAGTGAGGAATGATATTCCTTGTGAAGTATTGGTCCACTCTGCTTCAAGAGGCTTGTCATCTCATGCAATGAGTGCCTGCACCTCCCTTGGTCTATGGCTTTCTGGAAGAACTTGTAGAAGGTTGAACTTGTTTCTTGACAGTTTGTTAGAACTCATTTTCTTTTTTTTTTTTTTTTTTTTTTTTTTTTGGTTTTTCGAGACAGGGTTTCTCTGTGTAGCTTTGCGCCTCTCCTGGAACTCACTTGGTAGCCCAGGCTGGCCTCGAACTCACAGAGATCCGCCTGGCTCTGCCTCCCGAGTGCTGGGATTAAAGGCGTGCGCCACCACCGCCCGGCAGAACTCATTTTCAAGATTGATAGGTCGAATTGTTTTCTTTAAAAACAATGAATTACGAAGGCCTGGTGGCACAAGCGTAATCCCAGCTACTCAGGAGACTAAAGCAAGAGGTTTACAGGTTAAGCCTGTCTGGGCTTCAGAAGGAGTTCAGGGCCAGCTGAGGCAACCCAGTGAGACCTTATCTCAAAGCAAAACATGAAAAGAAAGCTGAGGATATAGCTCAGTGGCAGACTGTTCGCTTAACAGGCACAAGGCCCTAAGTCCATTCCCCAGTACGATGAAAATCAGAAAAATGAAACAAAGCACTACATTGTTAATGTTTCCTATTTCCTCTTGATTCAGTTATAAACAGCCTATAGTTAGAAATTGTCTGTTTTGTTTACACATTCAATTGCTTTTCGTACATCTGTTCATAGTTTCTTTCCATCTGTGGCTATCCCGCTTTTCATTTGTAATAATAATCTACATTTGTATTTTCTCTTTTAATTATATCAGTCTGGCCAGAGAGTTTTCTGTACAATTAATATCTTCAATCTTTTCATTGTGTAATTATTTTCAGTTTTATTCATTTCTGCTGTTATCCCCTCCCCTCCCTTTCCTTTTCTTTTCTTGATTTTTTTCTTTTTTCGTGTTTCTTTTTTTTTGTTTGTTTGTTTTGGTTTTGGTTTTTTGAGACAGGGTTTCTCTGTGTAGCTTTGCACCTTTCCAGGAACTCGCTTTGTAGCCCAGGCTGGCCTCGAACTCACAGAGATCTGCCTGCCTCTGCCTCCCGAGTGCTGGGATTAAAGGCGTGCGCCACTACTGCCTGGCCTTTTTTTTTATTTCTGTATGATCATCAAGGCTACAAATCTTTTACTTCTACACTTCTACACATAGATTTTTTTTAGCAGGTCCACTGATATCTCTGCCATGGTTTTCTTTCTACTCACCCTAGTGAGAGTTTATGGAGATTCCTTTTTACTTATTATTTATGTGTATGCGCATGTCTGTGTGCATGTATATCACATGTGTGCGCTGCCAAGGAGGACGGAAGAAGGCATCAGATTCCCCTGAGCTTAAGTTACAGGCAGCTGTGAACCTCCTGCTATGGGTGCTGGGAAATGAACTCCAGTCCTCTGGGAGAGCATTAAGAGTCATCTCTGTAGATCCTGTTAAAATTTTTATGTATTTGTTTTTGTGTCTGTGTGTGACTGTGTGAGTGTATATGCACATTGTGCACAGAGGCCAGAAGAGGGAGCTGGTTGGATCCCCCAAGGCTGGCCTTACACGTATTTGCGGACTGCCCAGCCTGTTATGTAGGAACTGGGATCTGAACTCTGGTCCTCAACACTCACTGTGCAGCTAGTGCTTTTAACCACTGGGCCATCTCTCTAGCCCACAGCTCGGCATCTTAAATCTGTACATTTGTTTCCTGCACAAAATTTGTGAAAAGTTTCAGCCATCATTTCTTCAATTCTGTCCCCTCGATTCTCTCTTCTGTTTCTGACTATACATATGTTACATCCAATATCACCCCATAGGCTCGTGTAGAGGGGCCCATTTTAGAGCAATTTTTGTTAAATCTGACTTATTATGCACTTGTGCATGTGTGAAGACAAGAAGACAGCTTGTGAGAGTCTGCTTTCTTCTACTGTGAGTGTCAAAGACTGAGCTCAGTCAGGCCTTCAGGCTTGTGGCAAGTGCCTTTACTGAGTCATTTTGCCAGCTCAATAGTTTCACAGCTTTATAGACATCTAGAAACCTTGTGTCGTATACGGTACATCCAGTGCCTGCCATCATCAGCATCATGTATTTAGTGTGGTGCAGTCATTCTGATCAGCCAACGTTGACAGGGTATTTGAGGCTGAAGTCTGTCCTTCTGCAGAGTCCCTCTGTCCTTGCCTGTTCATGCTTCAGCACCTCAATGCCGTCCCACAGCTAGCCATCAGTGTCCTCAGACTCCACTAGGCTGTGGCAGCTTCTCAGACTTTCCTTGTTCTGTAGGACATTGGCATTTTAGAAAGTACTGGTCAGATGTTTTGTAGGATGTCCTGCTGGGAGTAGCCTGGTTTTTCCCTTTGGTGGGTGGACACAGGGTAGAGAGTCATTACATCACATCATAATAAAGGATGCACAATCAGCGTCACTTCCTGCTACTGCTGTTGACCTTGAACTCCAGGTTCATGAATGTCTGTCGGGTTCTCCCCCTATTCTACCCATTGCTTTTTGTTAGGTCCTCATGCACAGACACACTTCTGAGGGGAAGCTGTTTCACCTCCACGAGAATGGACCATCTACACACAGTGCTGGGAATTCCTCTACACAGGAGATTTCTCTGCTCTTGTTGAGTTACTTACCCATTCACTAATCATTAATACCAGAATGAATAGTAAATGTATTGGATACTTTGAGTTATAAAGTAATATTACTTTACTTTGTTTATTTTGTCTTTATTTTTATTTGTTTATTTTATCTTTGCCCTGTGGGAGCTCTTCCAGTTGGCTTCTGTGTCCTTTTGACCTAGCTGTCCTCATTATTATAAGAATTGTTTTAATGTAATTTTTATTTTAATTTTTTGACACACTAGGGATTTGACCTGGGGCCTCACACGGGCTGGACAAGCATGCTAAAATTGAGCTATATTCCCCAGCCCTGGTTTTAGCTCTCAGCATAGAGATGATCCAGCAGCAGACGATGCCAGCCAGAGTGGACACTGGGCATCTTCCTCAATCACTCTCCACTGTAGTTTTTGAGATGAAGTCTCTTTTTGCCTAGAGCTCACAGATTCAGCAACACTAGCTGTCCAGTGAGCCCCAAGGATCCTCAGGCTCTACCTCCCCAGGGCTGGGATTATAATCATATACTACCAGGCCAGGTGTGTGTGTGTGTGTGTGTGTGTGTGTGTGTGTGTGTGTGTGTACAGGACTTCAAGCTTATGTGTCAAGCACTTTACCAATTAAGCCATTTCCCTTACCCTCATTATTTTCTACATATCAGATAAGACTTATGTGTAAAATTCGGGGCATTTTATATCTTATTAATTGCTTTATTTACAAAGGGTCTGATAAAATCTCAAGGATGAGACTGTGAAGAATTTTCAGTAACACATGGGTCATTTTTTGACAGCATAATGTTAACTTGAAAATCTCAAGAATATTAGTGAAGGTGGGATCAGTGGTATGGTGGTCAAACCTTAAGTGAGACAGACAGCTTAAGGGTCTTGGGACCACTGCATCATTCATGAGAGTATTCTGCCTAGAAGTGTTTTTCATTTAGGTTTTTTTTCCAGTGTGTCACTGAAGCTTAAAAATAGGAAGATTTTGCCCAAAATAGCACGTTTGATTCATCATCATTTAAGAAAAAGATGCAATGAAGCAGGCAGTAACGTCAAACTCCTTTTAACTCCACTGATACACATTTGTTTTTGCTTCAGCAGTGAAAGAGCCTGATTTCAGAGGAGGAATGCACTCATGAACACTGGGTAAGTTCACAGACTCCCAGAAAAAAAAAACTGTATTCAGTCCAAAGCTGTGCCCAAAGGCATGCTCCAGAAGGGACCCACAGAAACATTACCAGTATAGCCGCTATTAGCAACCTGTGCCCCGGCCCCCAATAAAAGCAGTCCCTATCCCTGGAGTGTGGCCACTGCCACCTGCAGCTGTGCTGGATGTTTACAAAGTCCTCAGTTCTTTCTATCACTAGTTTCTAATTAAAAGTGAGTTGGTGTATCCAGATATTAAGTAACCTACCTATACACTAAAGCTGCAAGGGAAGCTGAGAGTGTGTCTGTCACTCATCTTTTAAAAGATGAATGGTGTCTCACAGAGACAAAACTCTTCAACTACACAGTGGGACACATTTTGCCTCATTCTGCTTTGCTTTACTGCACTAAGAAGATTCTCTGTCTTTTAAAGTCTTGTTATATCCCCTTGTCAAGTAAGTCTACCGGAACCACAGGTTCTTACTAGCTTAGATGACTTGCATTTTTATCAATGGAGTATTTTTAAGAGATGAAAAATGTAATATGTATTAATTCATATGTAATAGACTGGTTGAATAAAAATCTAACTTTTACATACACTGGTAAGTGTTGTGGGATATTTTGATCTCATTCTGATGCTCCCAAGACTGCCAATAAAGTTTGCTTTGAATCAGAGGGTGGAGCTAGCTACTAGCAGACCAAAATTAGCCATAGAGGTTTTGGAGGACCAAAGACAGATAGAAAGACACAGGAAATAGCAGGGTGGGGCTTAGAGAGAGTCTTGGCCCTTTTGGATTGAAAGAGGAGATCACTGGTTATTTCTCTGCCACTTCTCTGATAATTCAAGTTCTTAATCTGATATCTGACTCCCAAGTTTTTATTGATAAAGAATAATTAGACAAATGTTTGATGTCCAACTAGGGACACAAGATCATGAGGTAGCCACTGACTTTACAGCCAGCAGAGCTGCTGCCATGGCTGGCTTCCCCCCCCCCAAGCCCTCTGATTCTATGCTATATAGCAGCTTTGAATGCTTGTGACAGAATTGAAGAATCAGGAAAGAGGACTGAGTCATTTACTAAAATTATACAAGGCCCACAAGAAGCCTTCATTGATTTGTTTCAAAAATTGTCTTCAGCTGTAAATAGAATGATATCAGATCCAGAAGTTAGAAAATACTAATTGAATCTTTGGATTTTCAAAATACTAATTCAGAATTCAAAAGAATATTAGCCCTACAAAGGCAAGATCAGCACCAATAGATGAATGGATTAGAAAAAGAGCTGATATTGGATCTCACGCTTATGATGATACTTGGATAGAAGTGATTTTTTTTAAAGAAAAAAGGTTAGATGTTTTAATTGTGGTAAACCAGGTCATCTGAAAAGGGATTATAGGCAAAATGTTCTAAGAAACAATGGTTTTTTTTCTAGAGATAATCCAAAAAAGAAGGCCCCAGAATTCTGGAATATGCAGAAGGTATACCAAAGGTCAGCATTGCACTAATGAATGCAGATCAACATGGATCAGACAAGGTAACCCTTTGCCATTGGGAAATGCCTTAGGGGACTCTTGCAGGCCCCTGTGTCAAGTTTTGTTCAATCTTTCCCTGTCAGCATTGTGGAAACTACTCCACAGAGCAATTTAAATACTTAATGCCTGTTGTTAAAAACCATTACTGCTCTGGATGTCAGCACAACTTCAATAGATAAAACAAAATTTTTAGGAAAGACCATAAAACAAGAATTTTAGCAAACCATTATAAATTATCAAAGTTAAAAATACAAATAAATGGCATCGAAATTGAGGGTTTGGTAGACACAGGGGCAGATGTAACAATAATTTCACCAAAATCTTGGCATTGACATTAGCTTCTTCAGGAGGTAAATGTTCAGCTTCTAGAGATTGGACCTTTATCTCAGGTAAAACAAAGTACAAAACAGGTCAAGTATATAGGGCCAGAAGGGCAGAGAGGAAAATTAAAGCCATATGTGGCTAATATAGCAATGAATTTATGGGACATAATCTGTTACAGCAATGGAAAACCCAGATTAACATTTCTCCAATCTCAGAAACAAATCATAAAATAAAGAATGCTTCTAAAGGAACTATTAAAAGGCATTATCAAGAACAGTCACTGACCATTCAGATTATACATAAGCAGGGCACAATAGCTGCTGATCTTTCAAAGGTATAAACAGCCTACCTTTACAATGGTCAACTGACAAACCTGCATGAATCCTCAATGGTCTTATAATAAAAACTCAGAGCCAAATATCAGGGTGAAAACTGAAATATCAGAGAAGCAGAGCAAGCTACAACTACTACCTCTTACCTCACTAACTCCTCAGCCTGACAGAGCCCCTGCAAGAGAGTGAATTCCTGTCTCCTCTCACCTTATATTCCTTTCTCTGACCAGCATATCCTAGTGCTGGGATTAAAAGTGTGTGATCCCAAGTGCTGGAATTAAAGGTGTGTGCCACCACTGCCTAGATCTGTTTCTTTTTTAGACTGGATTAATCTCGTGTAGCCCAGTGTGGCCTTCAATTCAAAGAATATAGCTGGATCTCTGCCTCTGCCTCCCAAGTGCTAGGATTGAAAGTGTGTGCCACCACTGCCTGACCTCTGTGGCTAGCTCTGTGGCTAGCTCTGTCCTCTGATCTTCAGGCAAGCTTTATTTGATACACAATATATCACCACATGTTGAAAGACATAAAATCTTAAGTTATTTCTCTAAGAAAATGTTTTAAGGTCTAAAAAAAATAGTTTTGGATTGGTAACACAAGTCAGGATAGAAAGTGAATTGGGTTTGAAACTCTGGACTCACTAAGATAGGATAGATAGTGGAGTACTTTCTCTGAATTTGCCAAATGCAGATGGACTGGACATTGTGCATGTAATTCTTACCTGATAACTGTTCTTATTATGTATAGCTTTACTGTGTTAGAGTTAAAACCTTCCCTTTTTATTTAGACAAAACGGGGGAAATGCTGTGGGATGTTTTGATCACATTCTGTATTCTGATGCTCCTGAGATTGCCAATAAAGTTTACTTTGAATCAGAGGGTGGAACTAGCTACTAACTGACCAAAATTAGTCATAGAGGTTTTGCAGGACTGAGGACAGATAGAGAGTCACACACTGGAAGGCAAACATGGATGAAAACTGCCTTCCAGTCTGTCATCAACAGAGAGACTTTAAAACCAAAGGAAAGGCATGAAACACTGGGTAATATTGCTTACTAGCATTTAATGTTCCAAACAATTAGCATATTGTCCATCAAGAGAACTCAAGGCAAATAAGGTTATTGGCTAGCCAAGGCAGGCTTGAGCACCAGGTGGAGAGAGGGGACACTAGGCTGGGATACAGGGCAATGAAAATCACACCTGGGCCAGGCAGGATGGCTCAGTGGGCAAAGCACTTGTTGCATAAACTTCAGGACCAGTGTGTGGATTTCCAGCAACCACACAAAAACACCAAGTAGATATGGTAGTTGCCTGTAATCCCAGTGCTCAAGAGGCAGAGCTAGGGACACGGGGGCAAGCTAGTCACCTGGACTATCTGAATTGAGGAGATCAAAGTTCAGAGGAAGACTCTGCCTTGGTAAATAAAGTGGAGCATTATCAAGCAAGACATCAGACACCAACTTCTGGTCTCCACGTACACATGCACCCACACCTATGCAAACACCACACAAATACATACACACAAAAAAAGAAAGAAAGAAAGAAAGAAAGAAAGAAAGAAAGAAAGAAAGAAAGAAAGAAAGAAAACAAACTGCTACGACCCTCAACAGAAGCCATATTTCCTTCCTAGAATGTCCTCTGTGAGCATTTCCCTGAGACAGGACAGAAGGATAAGGATCATCTTGACTTGCCCAAGGCCAAATGAGGAAACATCTCTGTAGTCAGTCCCTGTACCTCTCTTCCTGCCAATCATTGCTGAGGAAACAATGACTGGGTAAAAGATTCCTGGCACCCACATCTTCCCTGGAGTCTGGATTCTTAAAACACCATAATGTACAAGGAGAAAGGGATATCCAGAGTGCCATATTGATGAATATTTGTTTACACTGCATGAGGATGTGTCTACACCTTGCCTCACCTGCCTAAGGCACCTGATTGGTTTAATAAAAATCTGAGTGGCCAATAGCTAGAGGCAGGAGAGAATAGGTCAGAGTTCCAGGGAAAAAGGAACTCAGGGTTAGAATCTAGGTGTGAGGAGGGCCAGCTAGACATGAAGGGAATTGGGCATACAGAATTTAGGAGAGATTAAATGTGATATGGCAGAACTTAGATTAATAGAAACAGGTTAATTTAAGTTATAAGAGCTAGCTGGGAATGAGCCTAAGCTTCCATAATTAATAATAAGTCTTTGTGTCATTATTAGGGGCTGGTGGCCCAAAATAAAGTCCGACTACTCTGCCAGTCAGATGCAGCATCTTCCCTCTTTGGCCCATCCCTCCCTTGTTGATGTGAGACTCAGGCTGCCTGGGAGATTGCATCTGTGCCGTGGAGTTCTATCAGTTTGATTTAGCTGCCATTTCCTAAGCATGGGACCGTGGGAAAGTTTCCTAAAGTCTTGAAGTAAAATAGCATCTGGCAGATACTTGGTGTGATTGTTGGCAACTTCAGGGCCTGCAAGAAGGCTTGGTGAGTAAGGGCACTTGAGACCAAGCCTGATGAGGTGAGGTGGATGCTCAGGTTTACACATAATAGAAAGAGAGAACAGACTTCTGCAAGTTGTCCTCCAACCTCCACACAAATGCCATGGCACTCCCAAATAAATGTACACACGAACAAACAAATGTAAAGACATCCCAATGTGAAGAACAAGACTTCAAAGTCACTTTCACTTTGATAAACACAGAGGGCATCCCCCTGCCTCCTGGTACCACTCCTAGCAGCAAGATGGAGGGTATGGAGGGTCAAGTTCTTGCTCTCTTTCTTCTACCAATGAGGAGAGAACCAGATGGGCAAGAAAGTCAAGATTCCCAGCCTTTAGGTCCCTGCTAAAACACAGAGCCTTCTCTCCATCCTGTAAGTAGATTCCTTTCTACTCCTGCCTACATCAGCTCTGTCGGCTGCTCCCAAATCTGCAGGGTCAAAGGTGATTCTTTGGTCAACATTTAGTAAATGTTTGACTCCGCATGCCTGAGAGTTTAAATCACACACACCCCACCCCCACCCCTAAAGCATTCATTTATTTCCTGCGAATAAGCAAAACACACTCACTCCCTTGAAATTCTGCATGCTCAGCAGGATATTTTTGGGCACTGAGGTGGATTGTAATGCAAATGCCCTTGATTTTCTTGGGATTCTCTTTCTCCTGTGAATTTCAGTGAGTGACAGGCCCCCATGAAATAAAGGCACTCCTGACTGAGGAATATTCTCCCTTCCCTGGTCAGATGTGCTCAGTGGTGGAACTTCCATTAGATGGGATTTGTTTAATAAGTCAGTTTGCTGTAGTGCTTTGAAGAACAGGCCTATGAAGTGAAGAGGGGACCTGGGCAGGATTCAGAGAGTAGAAACTAGGGCCACTATACGGAGGACCTGGGGCCAGAACAGCTTGTAGGCAGTAAAATAAAATATCTCCAGGTTTGACTGGCTGATGCTGCTCCAGAGCCAGGCTGGCTATGTGAGACGAAAGGGAGGCGCTGCTTCTGGTGGGCAGTTGAAGAGTGTGCTGCTAACCAGAGGGACCTGGGCTCCTCAACTCCAGCGGGCTTCTTGTGCAGAGTGGGAAGTGGACCAGGTCACTGGTGAGGTCCCTTCTGCACACGGGCGCTGTGACTCAGTGCTTGCTCCTTCATGATTCCCCATGGCCCTAGGTGTCATGGCTCCACTCGTGGCCTAGCCTCACTGGCTTGGCTCTTGTCCTGTACCACACCAACACACTGCCTGCTCTCGAAGTCCACTTGGAGTCCTGTAAACATCTTCATATGCTCTGCTTCTTCCCTGACTGTTTACCTGTTATCGGGATGTCCATTGGTTCAATTCTTGTTCATCTTCCCAGGGGACCATGAAATAACAAACACTGCAATGTTAAAGTTTCTTATATAAATTGGAACGGTGCCTACATATTCCTCCTGTACACTTATCTATCTCTGGGTTACTCATGATACCCAATGCAATGTAAATGACATGTAAAGGGCTATACGGGGCTAGGGATATATGTGAATTAGAACTCTTGCCTAGCATGCACTAGGCCTTGCATCAGGTGTGGTGATGCATGCCTGCATCCTGATACTTGGAAGACAGCATGAGGGCCTGAGTTAGAATCCTCCCATCCAAGGAAAGCTGGGTACAGGAGTAGGCATCTACAGCCCCAATGTCCAACAAAGGTATCGGAGCCAGAGACAGAAGAGTCCCTTGAAGGTGAGCTAGCCTGGCATACATAGCAGAGAAAAACCGAAAAGATCCCGTCTCAAGCAAGGTGGAAGATGAAGACAGACAGCTGAGGCTGTCCTTTAATTTCCACATGTGACCCAGGGCACACACATGTGAGTGTACTCAGGTACATTCACAGATGCATACACTATACACCTCTGCCTGCCTGTCTCCTCTGTCTGTCTCTCTGTCTGTCTGTTTGTTTGTCTCTCTCTCTCTCTCCCTCCCTCCCTCCTCCCCCCCTCACACACACATGCATGCACGCACACACCCACGCACGCATGCATGCACGCACCCACGCGCGCACGCACGCGCGCGCACACACACACACACCACTATCTTTACGAGGCAGAAACAGTAAGATATGAAAAAAGAACTGCTTCCAATCAAAGGTGGTAAACTTCAGATAGATAATGCCCTCACTCCAAGGAAAGTAAGGGGAACTTGGGCATCTGTAACAGAGGGATTGATGCAAGTTCTCGGCCATGCTATGCAGTAAGATTGTCTCAACATCATCAATGGTAATAAATGAGATAAATCTTATGTATCCATCTAAATATATGCCCTGATAATTGAAAATACGTCTTTTTCTCAATCGTACATGAAACATTCACAAAAGTCAACAACATATTAGGCCATGCTGGAAACCTTAATAAGTTATAGAAAAAAATGCAAATGAAACATACAAATAGCATAATATGAAAATAAGGAGTATCAGGAGTATTCAAAATTAGCCTCAGCTATATATGGAGTTCAAGTCCAGCCTGGACTACACAAAATTACATCTCAAAAATAAAGGCCAGTAAGATGGCTTTGGGGAAAAGGTAGGAGCTGATAACCCCGACAACTTGATTCAAATTCCAAAATTTCCAACATTGGGGTGGGTGGAAGAAGAGAACTGACTCCTGCAAGTTGTCCTCTGACCTCTGTGTGTGCATCCTCACATGTGTCTCCCACCCCACGGCTGCATCTTACAGCTTGGTCCTGGACCCCTGATGAGAACAGCAAGGGAATGAGGAGAAGCAGGCACAGACAGGAAAGCTGGGATTGGGTGGGTAGTCATGTTCTGATGGAGACACAGCAATCACTACCCAGCATCCTAGACCCTCAGCACATGTATCACACATAGGGCAGGAGCAGAGGCTAATGAGTCTCAGTGGGAGCAGGTCAGGTTTCAGTCATCCAGGAGAAAGCTGTAGCTGCTAGTCTTTGTACACACTGTCAACATCTGCACACAGACCAGAGGAGGATTTCCTTGCTATGTCCATGGGTCTGAGACACTGGGGCCCTTGTCCATAACACACACTCACTCAGAACGTCATCCACTCCTTACACATTCACTCAGGTCGGGCCTTCTTCTGCTTCCCACACCCCGCAAAAAAGAAACAAAATGTTTTTAATGTAATTTTAAAAATTAAAAAATTATAACCATAAAGAAACATAAAAATAAGCAACAGGGAGAAAGTATCAAGTGAAACAGAAGAAATGTGGAAAAATTCTTCTTTGCATTATTATGAACATACACAATTTAAAAACTTAGATAATGTGGCAATTTGAATGTAACTGCCTGCCCCACCCCATAAGCTCATAGAGAGTGGCACTATTGGGAGGTGTGGCCTTGTTGAAGGAAGTGTGTCACTGTGGAGGCGGGCTTTGAGATCTCCTTTGCTTAAGCTTCACTCAGCGTCACAGACCACTTCCTGTTGCCTGCAAGATGTGGAACTCATGGCTACTTCTCCAGCACTATGTCTTCCTGCATGCTGCCATACTCCCAGCCACCTTGATGATAATGGACTGAATCTCTGAACTGTAAATGAGACACCACAATTAAATGTTTTCCTTATAAGAGTTGCTGTGGTCACGGTGTCTCTTCACAGCAATAGAAATGCTAACTATGGCAGATGGGTAGATAATGTTCAAGGAGAAATACAACTGATGAGAACTGACACCGTGGAGGCAGCTTGGAGAGATCCATTTCCACAGTAGAGAAAGTTATAGAACCGTTAGACAACCATAAAAACCCCAGAGCCAGATGACTTCAAAGGGTGATTAATGCTATCTATGGGTTCAAAATGAGATCATTTCTGTGTCACTTAAACTGTTTAAAGTAGCAGAAAACAATGCAAACTTACAAATCTGGGGAGAAAGTCAAAATAAAATTGGTAGATAAACCTGACAAACATGGTATAAAAAACTGAGGCTCCTGGCCAATCTCATGTCTCAGTAATTACACAAAAATCACAGTGAAACTTTATTAAGAAATCCAATGCCATATTTAAAATAACACATAACAATTCAAGGATAGTTCAATATTATGGAATTTATATACTCATAAATATTAATAATAATAGTTAAATTTATAATTACTTAATAATAAAAATGATGTGATACTCTCCATAGGCATTTTTACATGACCTTTCTCAAATGTAGTTCTCAAATAATAAATTTGTTCCAATCACAGTAAAAATACCAATGCTTCTTTTTTCTTGGAACTAGACAACTCAGTCCTAATATAGGAACATTCAGGAAAAAGCAAAGAAAAACTTAAACCAATGCCCAGGGAAACTAGTTCTCTTGGATATAAGAGTTTAACATCACATAACTTGACAGATACATCAATAGAATGGAGTAAAGAGATCAGAAACAGATTTACTATACATGGAAATATGGGAATACTCCATGTGTGCAGAAATATTAGAGTGGAAATTGCAAATTCTTGAAGACATGTGGATTTTAAGATAAATAACATGACAACCATATAGTATACGGGGATGGGGGGAATCACTGGATCCTTCTATCATCCTCTGATGAATTCATAACTAAGTAAAGCAATGGATGGAATGACTTCAAAGAATGATTCAGTCAAGATTTTTATTTTTATTTATTTTTTAATAAATTTATTTATCTATTTATTTTACATCCTGGCTGCAGTTTCTCTCCTCTCCTCCTAGTCCCTCCCCCCATCTCCACTCTGTTCCCACCCCCCAATTCACTCCTCCTCTGTTTCTGTTTAGGAAAGGGCAGGTATCCCATGGGTATCAACAAAACATGGTGTATCAAGTTAGAGTAAGACTAAGCACCTCCCATGTACTAAGGCTGGGCAAGGTGACCCAGTATGAGGAGTAGGTTCCCAAAAGCCTGTAAAAGAGTTGGAGGCAGCCTCTGCTCCCACTGTTAGGAGTCCCACAAGAGGACCAAGCTACACAACTGTAACATATATGCAGAAGGCCTAGGTCAGTCCCATCCAGGCTTCCTGTCTCTGTGAGCCCCTATGAGCTCATGTTGGTTGATTCTGTGAATTTTCATGTGGTGTCCTTGTCCCCTCTGGCTCCTACAATCCTTTCTCCTCCTCTTCTCAGGATTCCCCCAAACTCCACCTAATGTTTGGCTGTGGGTCTGTATCTGTTTCCATCGGTTGCTAGATGAAGCTTCTCTGATGACAGTTGGGCTAGGCACCAATCTGGTCACAGGAGATGGGCAGTTCAGGTTATGTATCTGCTATTGCTAAGAGTCTTAGCTGGGGTTATCCTTGTAGATTCCTGGGAATCGTGTGTTCGTGTGTGTGTGTGTGTGTGTGTGTGTGTGTGTGTGTGTGTGTATGTGTGTGTGTCCATGTACAAGTAAGTGCAATTGCCAGAGGAGGCCAGAAGAGGGTGTTAGATCCCCTAGAGCTGGAGTGCCAGGCAGCTGTGAGCCACTGGACATGGATAGTGGAACTAAACTTGGGTTCTAGGCAAGTGTAGTGCATGCTCTTAACCCCTGAGCCATTTCTCCAGACCCTAAAAACATAATTCACAACAGAGGAAGAAAGAGAATCAAGTCAGATGCCAACATTCAAAGATTCACAACTTCAACTCTTTACTCTAAAACTTGGTACCGAAAGGAAAAGAATTAAGCCCATACTTACCATTGTAGTGGGCTATATTCTGTGCTAAGTATTTGATAGAAAATACAAGGAATAAAGGAAAATGTTAAATGATAATACAAAGAAATAATAAGAAACTCCAAAATGTGAACCATTTCATAAGACAGTAGCCTAGAGTTTCCCAAAGTCAATAAAGATGAGTATTAGAGCTGTTCTAGATTTAAAAAGAGGCAGTGAAGATGAACTATCTGAACTTGATTGGATCTTGGTTGGGGGCTAATGAAGCATAGATGTTAGATGGCTACAGTCACAGTCAGCTTTCTAGTATTATAGCAAAATGCTGGAGACAATCATCTTATAAAGAAAAAGGATTTATTTTGGTTCACAGTCTTGGATATTTCAGTCATGATCAAAGAACCAATTGTCCTCATTGCTTTGGGTCCATGATAGCACATCACTATAGGAGCAAAGTCATTCAATAAATGGTCAAGATGTGATAGGAAAAAGAGGAAGAGACCAGGATCCCTCAATCCCTCTAAGGGGATATTCCTGCCTGTTGAAGGTTCCACCACCCCTCAGCTTCAATAAGCCTTTAAGTCACTGGCCTTTGGGGTACATTTCAGGCACACATTGTACAATGATTATATGGAATCATGGCTAGTGTTCTTGGCAAAATCCTATTTGGTTATATAAGATAATATTCTGATCCTCAGATACCAAGAGCCAAATAATTGTATCTGCTGACATCTTCCAAGTGCCTTGGACAGAGAAATGCACATACAATGACACACACACGGGGTGGTGGGAATGGTGGGGAAGAGAAGGAGAGAGAAAGGCAGAGAGAGGGAAAGAGAAAGGGAGGGCAAGAAGAGGGAGGAGAGAGAAAAAGAGAGTAGCCGGGCGGTGGTGGCGCACGCCTTTAGTCCCAGCACTCGGAAGGCAGAGCCAGGCGGATCTCTGTGAGTTCGAGGCCAGCCTGGGCTACCAAGTGAGTCCCAGGAAAGGCGCAAAGCTACACAGAGAAACCCTGTCTCGAAAAACCAAAAAAAAAAAAAGAGAGAATTAACTTCAAATACACGTGTCATAGTGCAGAACAACAGGTTGGATGTATGACAGGATTTCTGTAGCCATGAAATCTGAGATTTGGGCCGAATTTGAACTCTCAGCTGCAGCTGTATTCTTGTATCTGTGTGTTCTCCATCTTTCTCCAAACACTCTTAATACTGGCCATCTAGCTAACTGTCTCTGCCTGGCCAACTCTGTCTGTTGACCATTGGTCAGACTGTCCATCTAAACCTAAATAATTCTTTCTCTTTCTCTCCCTCCCCCTCCCTCCTATCTTCCCCTCCCTCCCCTCACTTTGGTGAATAAACGCATAGAACTTGTAAACAGTGATATGGGGTATGATTCTCACACATCTATCTGACCTCAAGTCCAGCACTGACTAATGCAGCCATGTCTACAAAGAAGCAATACAGAGTTAGTGATTCAGAAACACAGCTCAGAGAAAACCAGACAGAAACATGATATATGAAGCAAAATCACTCTATGCCTTCCCTAAGCCCCCAAAATGGAGGTTAGAGGTAGGCAGAGATGGTAGGACTGGGGAGTAGAGTAGGTGCTGGAGCAGGGCTTGGTTTTGCCTTGCCAGGTGTACTGGAGGAGAGTTGATTGAAGGGGGAGTAAGGGGCCAGGCATGGCAACCTTGAGTGCTATGCTGAGAACCAGGGCTTCCTCTGCTTGTCCACAGGCAGCCATTATAGTCTGTATTCAAGGGAAGGACAGGCAGACATTGAAGTCTGTATACAAGGGAAGGACATGCAGACATTGACGTGTTCTCCACTTTCTTCCTTCCCAGTAGGAGGCCATTTAAAAATAAACACAAACAAACAAAAACCTACAGAAAGAATTGGAGCAAATTTTTGATGTGTTATTTATGAACTGAGCATTGGTCAAGTGGAAAAATAAAACCTTAACAAGATTAAAAATTGATGTACAAAGAACCACTCGGTGGCTTGTAAAAGCCCTTAGTTGAGAAGGGAAAATGAAAAGCTATTTCATAAAAGATTGAAGCTCCAGGGTACTCGGGCTTGGAGACCAGGCAGCAGGCTCTCTGGCTACTAAGCCTGTTCAATACAGAGTGATGGGAGTGTGGTGGGAGGCCTGGGGGGGGGCACTTTCTGTGCTGGTGGGAGCATTGGCCACTGCCCAACAGCCTGGGGACCACCAAAGCGGAGCCCCCTTCCATTACATCACTGAGCAAGATGCCAAAGTTGAGAAGGACACAGGACCAGAGTCTCTCAAATAGGAAGAAGCTGGCTACTACATCCTCTGCACCTTCAGAACCCTTGCTATTCCCAACAAGGACTCACCAGTCTACTTCTTTAAAAAAGTGATGAGAGCATTTATTATTCTTTTATTTCTGACCAAAAAAAAAAAAGCCATCACATTTAACCACGTCCACTAGAATTTGGAAAATATTGTAGAGAACAAGGGAAAAATTTAAAAAAAAAATCATTCTTCAGGTCAATGGGATGATGATGGCACACACCTTTAATCCCAGCACTCAGGAGGCAGAAGCAGGCAGATCCCTGAGTTCCAGGCCAGACTGGTCTACAGAGCAAGTTACAGGACAGCCAGGGCTACACAGAGAAACCCTGTCTTGAAAATAAAATAATAATTTGTCATTTTGCCACATGGAGGTAGTTACATACTTTTACAAAATGTAATAATATTTCATACCATGTTTATACTGATCTTTCCTTGCCTGATAATATGTGATAAAATTCTGCCTGTGTAAATGAACAATGTTCTATAATATCATTTAAGATCGAGCTTTGATCCCCTTTCATTAGATATTCAATTTGTTCCTGACTTTATTTCCGTTATAAATAATACTATAATAAACAGTTTTGCATATCCTGGTATTGTCGTATTGTCTTGTGGCTTCCCATTTACAGAACCAATGGTCTTCTTTCCTTCTGAGAGAAACATGAGTGCCAGCTAAGAGTCTAGCTCAGAAAGGTCATGTCCCAGTTCTGATCAGACCAGAACTGTGAGACAAAGACGGGAACAGAAGACAGCCTTGACAGAGGCCTCTGGTGGGAAAAGAGCCAAAGGGCTTCAGATGCGGGGTGACTTCTCTACTTGGACCGGGAAGTGACTTCATAATGCCCTGTTGTAGACATGAAGAGTAGTGATAAGGTACGCTCTTACCAGAGGGAAAGGGGAAGGAGAGGAAAGAAGAGGGGGTGATGAGGAACTATATGGAGGGCCGACTCCAGAGTCCTGGTCTGGAAGAAACCATGGGCAGAAGGGATTGTGGGTAACTGGCTCAATTACCGGCATATGTTCCTTCCAAGCCAAGGTCAGATGCCTTCGTGGTGTCCTGTGCCTACACGAGAAACCAAGATGGAAGGAAGGAGTGAGAGAGAACTTCTGTGTTTAGGTATATGCACGGAACATGTGGGAGGCAATGGTTAGGGTTTCTGTTGCTGAGACAAAACACCATAACCAAAAACAACTTGGGGAGGAAAGGGTTTATTTGGCTTACACATCCTAAATCACACTCCACTGAAGGAAGGCAAGACAGGAACTCAAGTTGGGCAGAAACCTGAAGACAGAAGCTGATGCAGAGGTCATGGATGGAATGCTGCTTACTGGCTTGCTCCCCATAGCTTGCTCAGCCTGCCTTCTTATAGAACCTAGGACCACCAAGCCAGAGGTGGCACCACCCACCATGGGCTGGGCTCTCCCCCATCATTAATTAAGAAAACACCCTATTGGCTTGCCTACAGTACAATCTTTTGGAGGCATTTTCCCAGATACTCTAGCTTGTGTCAAGCTAACATAAAAACTATCCAGTGCAGGTACTGAGTACATGGTCGTCACAGGGCCCACAGTGAGGCAAAGGGGTCCCTACAACATGAAGGCTGCAGGATCAAACACCAAATCAAAAGATAATGCCAACGAGACCTCACGAAGCAGGAACCTGGTCAGCAGAAGAAAATGGCCAAACTTCCTGGCCCCACGCACAAACATGCAGATGTTGTGTGCTGGGTTGACCAGTCGGTGTGCCTTGTCCCTCTTCTTGAGCTCCACTCACCATCCCTAGCTGTTAAGACGCCTGGTCAGATACAACTACGAGTCTGAACTGTCAAACTCAACACTACCAGTGGGGACTCGGCTGTTTTCCTTGTTCCTGGCCACCATCAGCAAGGAGGGGACAGCAGCAGCCTCTTGAGCAGCCCTTCCCACATCCAGAAAATTGTGTTAATTCATCCAGTTAATATTTTGTTGGTTAGTTTTGAGACACGTTTGTAGCTAGAGTTTTCCTGCCTGGCCCACAGTCAGGACAAATCTCTCTCACCTGCCAGTCCCACAGCCACTCAGACCCAACCAAATAAACACAGAGACTTATATTGGTTACAAACTGTATGGCCGTGGCAGGCTTCTTGCTAACTGTTCTTATATCTTAAATTAATTCATTTCCATAAATCTATACCTTGCCACATGGCTCGTGGCTTACCGGCATCTTCACATGCGGCTTGTCATGGTGGCGGCTGGCAGTGTCTCCCTCACCCAGCTTCCTGTTCTCTCAATTCTCCTCTCTGTTGGTCCCGCCTATACTTCCTGCCTGGCCACTGGCCAATCAGTGATTTATTTACTGACCAATCAGCAACACATTTGACATACAGACCATCCCACAGCACACGTTCTGCATATGTAGCCCAGGACAGCCTCAATCTCATCGCCCTCCAGGGTGCTGGAATCAGAGTTGTGCTCCTACTACACTTGGACATAAATATATTTCTTAATACTCATGGCTTTCAATCCATGATCTATCCTTGTTTTCTAGAGAAAGCATGCCAATTCCATTCCTTCTGTGAGATTTCATTCAGCTGGGTTGGAAAGCTTGGCATGCTGTGTTGTGTGGAATAGTATTCCGAGGTTTGGTCTGACATGGCAGGAGAATGCCCAGGACCAGCTAGTGATACTGACTGTTGATCTGGAGTGAGGGTATGTGATGCTATCCTAGCTCTAAAGCCACAGAACAATAAAAGCCATCCAGCTGTTGTATACTGGTCCTGCGAGTACCCAAGACTGCACTATTTCCGCCTTCTGTGACTCGGTATAAGTACTCCCTTATTTTCCCATCGTCCCTTGAGAGGTGTGATTTTGAGACTGTTTTAGCACTGGTCAGTTTATTACTGGACCCTATAAAAATGAATTCAAGTGTTAACTGAGAGCTTAATTCACCGAGTGTTTAATGAGCAACCACACAGCGTTCATGAACACCACTACAAACCAGGAGTGAGAGGCTCTTTCTGTGACAATGCATGAGTTTGTCACCTTCCTAATTTTCACCACAAGGAGTCTAATCAAGCATTCCTAATCCCTACCTACACTGGTGCTGGAATTTGGGGTAAGGCCACAGTCAGATGGCACTACCCTTCTGGTTGTGCAGGTTTCCTTGACCCTGACACTGTCCGTTCTCATAGAAATAAAGGGCCTTGGTGCAGCTCCAGTCTGTAACAGCAAGGCTAGTCCCACCCATACTCCCCCCTGTGAATGCACTCAGTCATCCCTGGTCCTCCGTCCCCCACACTGGGTTCCTGCCTTCCTGCCCGGTCTCCATCCCTCAAACATTGCACATCTGCTTTGTGCCTGGCATGTAGATGAACCGTCACCACGCTAAACCCTTGGGGAGCTTACATTCCTGAGGGGGACATGGAGGAGGCAGACGGACAAGACATTCAATAAATCATGCAGTGAATAATAAGAATGTGGAGAAGGAAAGAGTGGCCTTGAGTGATGACAGAGAGGTTGCAGCTCTCGGTGCGGTGGGCTGGGCTAAGGCAGGACTGAGGTGGCAACAGTTGAGCAAAGACTGAGAGAAGGTGAGGGGGTACGCCAGAAAGAAATGCAGAGTGGGGCTGAGGGACAACCCAGGCGTGTATGTGTGCTCAAACAGCAGTAACAAGGTTCATGCTGTAGAAGTAAAACAGCATCGAGGATGAAGGAAGCCATGGTGGTCCATGGAAGGGCCTGGGAACTTCTCTGGGGAGATGGGCAGCCGTTGCTGGGAGTGAAGTGATCCAGCCTTCGTTCTGGACCATGTGGGTTGATGGATAGAGCCCAGACTATAAATGAATCAAGGATGGAAACAGAGGACCAAGTCAAGCAAATGGAGCCCAGAGATAAGAATGACCCGGCCAAGGGCACCCAGGAGGTAGAGGACAGAAGCAGGAAGAGCCCACTTCTGCTGCTGCCACCCAGCTCTCCCCACCTGCCCTCAACACTGTGAGTGTCCCAGCCTTCAGATCTGCAGTCCACTGGGTCAGAGGAACCTCAAGCCGCTCTCCAAGCGCCCAGTGAGGTTTTCCTGAAGAAACAAGGAGAGCAGCTCAATGATTACAGCCTTAATTTTGCTCTGATTCAACACAGCTCTCCCCTCTGGCATGATTAGTCAGGTACCATTACCATTTTGTAATGAGATTAATGAGAGAATTCATTCAGAAGTCATTATCTTACCTAATAATGACCTTACTGATTACTGTATCTCCTTCAACTAGGTTACTGATTTTGATGAAAATATAATAAATATAGCTTGCTGCACCTGGAAATTTGTTCTCTGCCTGGAATAGTTCTGGGGTGAGGACTTATTTTTAAGAATTTCTTGAAAGTGATTAAATATTTTGGTTCTCCTGAGGCGGTATTTCTGTGTTTTCACAGATGACATTTTTGAAATGTATGAAATATTTGATGATAAAATATTTAATAAGCCCAGCGTTCGTATTTTTCAGACATCTGTTTCTACTTTGAGTCTGTCTGAATGTGATTTTACATGAAATTTCTATTTGCATGTTGTGTTGGTTTAAGAAAGGGGCTTGTGCTCTGCATGACATACGCAGCTCATAAAATAATGAATGCCTGCGCCTCGCCATCCAGAAGACAGTGTACCGGCATTGTGGTCTGCATATTAAAACGCATCTAAGCAAGTCATTAAATAAAAGCAGAGCAGTTTCCACGGAACTGTGCCATGAAACTTGACTAATTGAGCGCCTACTAGGTCCCACAGTGCTGGGACAACTGTCCCGGAGATTTGGCTTCAGAAAGCCTCACAAAGCACCTACTCTGTGCCTGATGCTTTGGACTCACGTCTCATTTAGGAGATAAAGTGGCACAAAGACGTCTGACACTGCCTCATCCTTGGGTAACAATGCTACCTTGAGCAAATACCTTAACCTTTCTGTGCCTCAGTTTCCCTATCTGTAAAAATGGGACAAAACCTGATTCTTCAGTTTCGTTGGGAGAATGAAAAATGAAATTAGAAAATGGGATGGAGAGATGACTCAGTGGTTAAGAGCATGCATTGCTCCTTTAGAGGACCTGAGTTTGATGTCCCAAAGCTCCAGGATACCTGGTGCTCTCTTCTAGACTCTGTGAACAACTAACTGTACTTACACATGTGCCCCCCCATGCATAATTAAAAATCCGTGTTTAATTTTAAAATGAGAAAACGAATCCTACAGTTAAAGACTTGCCTACCAACACAAGCTAAGCAGGCAGTGAATGGGGGAGTCCCAGCCCCTGTGACTTCAAGCCCAAGGCTGTTGTATTGTGACAACCTGGTTCTTCTCACGGCCATTTCGTCTCATCTGTGCTGAGAACACAGAGTCGGCTTCCATTTGGGGACTTGATATAAACTCTTAAGCAATTTTCATAAATCTAAATAGCTTTTCTATAGTTATTCTTCTCTCCAAGTTCATCTTAATCCATGTGTCACCTGCAAAGATGGATGAGTAATTTAGAGTCTTGATTGATGTGGGTTTTGCCTTATGCCTTTCCTCGAAGTTAATGGGAGCCATGCGGTCCCAGATCCATGAATCAGCCCAGCTGGAAGCATGCCACAGGAGGGAACAGAGAACAAAAGAGCAGCGGGGTGCTGGGAGGCAGTCCCACTGACGGTGGGGGTGAGGGCAATAAAACCCCACGTGTGGTGTGGAACGGCACTGAAACTGGAGTCACAGCTGCCTCCCCACTGCCCACCCTCCTAGTGGGGACTCTAGACAGCTCATTTCTCCTTGGATCTTGGATTCTCCACCTTTAAAACAGGGTTGAGGAGCCGAGGAGATGGGTCAGTGGGTAAGCATTTGCCTGGAAAAACATGAGGGCCTGAGTTCAGATCCCCGAAACCCATGTAAATCCAGATGGCATGACATGCCTGTAACCCCAGAGCTGTGAGACAAATGGAGCTCGGCCAGCTCAGGGGCCAGCTAACCTGGACTTCATGAAGACACTCCCAGTCAGTGAGAGGCCCCGACTCCAAACAAAAGAGGATGAAAGGGACTTGAGGGTCAACCCTCTAAGGTTGTCCTCTGACCTCCACGTGAGTCTTGTGTGTGTGCACCCACACCCACACATGTACCCATCCTTATTGTCACAAGATGACAGTCCTGTGTGCTAAAGCCATGTGTTCACAGTGTGGGGAGAAGGTGGACGGATCCAAACAAAAGTGAGGACCCAAGAAGCCAGCCCGTGGGAGAGATGCCGGTCATGTCTTTTATCAATGGGAAATGATGTCACAGACAGCATGGACAGTGTAGGGGAGGCACACATACATGGGGAGGCCAGGTAGAGCCTGATGCTGGAAGTAAAAAATACATAAAATACAATGAAGGATGACAAGAGCCCTCTAAATGTGTGGGCTTAGCCCAGTAGAAATTAGACTGACCAGGGTCTTGTCTGAATCCTGGTACAAACGCATTGTGGGGCTTTGTGAAAAGCCAGGTCACCTAGTAGACAGTGGGTCAATTGCCTAGGGCACAAGTTCACATGGGAAGCTGAGAGGTTGCTGGAATTGTTGAAATGGACCATAGTTGCACTTCCATCAAAGTAGACAGCGCCCCCCAGTGGAAACTAAAAAGTACACACTTGGATTCAATTTTCTGCACAGTTTCAATTAACCCACTCTCCACTCTCTTGAAATGCCTTGGACACAATAATTTAAGGACAGTCATTTGAAAGGAAGAAAAGAAGGAGGGAGGGAGGGAGGGAGGGAGGGAGGGAGGGAGGGAGGGAGGGAGGGAGGGAGGGAGGAAGGAAGGACACAAAGCGTCTCACACTATACATCAAATAATGGAACATCCTGCAGCATTGTGGAAAGTCTCTGGCAGTATCTGTAGTTCCTGCTCTCAGGTACACTGTCTTAGCAAGGAAATGAGCTAATGGCCATGTGTGATGGTGCATGCCTACACACCTATAATCCAAGCATTGGGGAAGCTGAGGCAGGAGGATCACAGGTTGAAGGTCAATTTGGGCGACCTAGTGAGACCAAGCCTCAAAAATGAAAGTGATAGAGTTGGGGATGAAGATAAAGATGGAAGGGATGGGGGGCAGACTTAGGGGTGGGGAGGGAGGGAAGGAGGGAAACTGAGTCTGGACAGAAGGCAATGACAATGTAAGGTAAGTGGCCCAGAGCCTGGGGCCTGTGCACTGCAGTCTTCTGATGATAAGGGGCTTGTGCCAGCCACTGCTGGGAACACGCACCTGTTCTACTATAATGCTTCCTTCTACGAGTCTAAAAGAGTCTAGAGCTAGTGACTAGAGGCAAGTGTTCAGAGCTACATAGATTTGGCTCTGGAATTCCCTGCCACGTGTTATCTGAGTGACCTCTCCAGGGACGTCTCAAGGGCTGTCTTCCTCTGCTGTCATAAAGCTAGAACAATTCCCCTCATCCGGTCTTGTTGGGCGGAATTTCGGTGCCTCCTGCCTTTTGTGTACACATAGCTGGCACTTGAAGAGAGAACACTCCTGATCTCTAGCCCCATCCCTTCTTCTTCCACTGAGGCCTGGAGGGAAGTAAGTTATCTGATCTTAACCTCATTAACCTTGGTTCCCACTGAGAGGAAATATTCAACTGATGATTACCTAGAATTCTGTGAGGCATGGGATGCCGCTCTTGCCTCCCCAATTCTACGTAGATGGGGGACTCTGAAGCCTGAGATTCCTCCTGGTGGGCTGTCCCAGGTCTTCACTCACTCGAGAAGGGTAGAAAGGGTTGTTAGCTTGGTGTTCAACCACAAATATAGAACTGGGCTCTCTGAATGTCTTATCAATAAAAAGCGAATGCCCATCTCTGTTCAGTAGTCTCCTGGGTCTTATTTCTCAGCTGGTCCTCATTTTAGATGAGAGAAAGACAAATTTTTGTCAAACCCTTAAAACTATAACAAGGGCATGGTTGGAAGAAAATTATTGTCCTCAGTCTCTTCAGGGGTACCTAAATCTGCAGATGTTCAAGTCCCTTATACAAAATGATGTGGCATTTGCATATATCCTACACACATCCTCCAGTAAACTTTAAATCATCTCTAGGTTACTTATTATCCCTAATACAATGTAAATGCTATGCAAATCGTTGTTCTACTGTATTACTCAGGGATTAATGACAGGAAGTCTATTCACACTCCACACAGGGGTAATTTTCTTTTTAGAGGAATTTCAATCCTTGATTGGTTGAATTTTCAGATGCATAACTCCCAGATAGGGAGGGCGTCCTGTGTACGTATTAACTGCCTGTTTCATAATAGACATCCAAACTAGATGTGGTGCTGGTGGTACACATCTATAGCTCCAGTCTTGGGGAAATGGAGGCAAGAGGGTCAGGGACTATCCTCTGCTACATGGTGAGTTCAAGTCCACCCAGGCTTCACAAGACTCTGTCTCAAAAAACAAACAAATAAACAAATAATAGGCACCAACAAAAGACAATTATAGTACTCAGGAGGCAAAGGAAGGTGGATCTCTGAGTTTGAAGTCAGCCTGGTCCACATAGTAAGTTCCAAGCCAGGGCTACGTAGTGTCTCAAAAGAAAAGTTGAGATGAGAAAAGAGACGTGAGGGTGTTCCAAACAGGAACATGTTCATGAATGAAGCTGTGGCCCTGGGAATGGTTCTTAGTTCCTGTACCTGGCTCCTGTTCCATGCTTCCTCAGCATGCCTTGCCAAGTGTCCATCTTTGATGTCACTTTCTCTGTCATCAGAACGTTTAAGTTTTCACCTTCATCTGCCTGGACTGCTCTTTCTGTGGCCCCAGCTGTATCCACATCCATATCCCTCCCTCTCATCATCAGGAAAGAGTCCACTGTCCCACCTCCTCTGTGGGTGTTACCAGGCGAGTCTGTCCTGGTGTGACAGCAAGAAACTACCTCCATCTTGTATTCTTGCTGAGGCCTTTTTCAGTTTAACTAGAATTCTACGTCCTTGGTGGAAAATTACTTTACCCAACTCAAGGGTGGGTAGCCCTAATCTCTTGGATCAAGATGTTCTAGTTAATTTATCTTAGCTTCTGTTAAGCTGCCTGCTTATGCAAACCTCTTTCTCTAGCTAACAGCTTATCTTGGCTTCTGTTAAACTGCTTGCTTTCATAACCCTGCAGCTGCTGAGCAAGATATCAGGATGTTTTTGTCTTTGAAAAACAAACAAACAAAAAACCTTTGCTCTGAACACTCAGTGCTACACTTGGGTCTCTGAATATTTGAGTGTAGTCCCAGTTGGCTATAAGCTATCCAAGTGGTCATCTCTGGTAGGCTGCCCATAACTCTGTCTGTCCCTGGTGCTGGTTTGGGCTTCATGAGAGCCTTTCTCCAAAACAACATCAAAACAAAACACAAAATGGGGTTTAAAAAGTAAAGAAGTTTACATGGAGCTATGGTAGTCCCTTCCTCCCCCAATCTAGATCTCAACATCAAAATAACGGACTTTCTGGAAAGTTCAGATCACTGACCCCAGATGACTGGCCAATAGCATTTCTGCTTCTAGAATAGTGAACTAATCCATAAAGATCCAAAGAGAACTTTTTAAATACAGATACTAATTATTTTATGATCACTGGGTCTTCAACAGCATGGTGAAGCGTGTGCCTAAAAATCCAGGTGGCAGCCGGGCAGTGGTGGCGCATGCCTTTAATCCCAGCACTCGGGAGGCAGAGCCAGGTGGATCTCTGTGGATTTGAGGCCAGCCTAGCCTACAGAGCGAGATCCAGGACAGACACCAAAACTACACAGAGAAACCCTGCCGGGGAGCGGGGGGGGGGGGGGAGATCCAGGTGGCCTGATCTTCAGGCTGATGTTCAGAATAATTTCATTGGAAGACATCAGGCCTATGTAGACTACACCACCTACTCCCAAGTCATGTTAATTCCCTTGCTAGTCTTGGAGGACAGAAGTGACTGAGATTTGCTATTCCCCTCAATGCCTAGCATAAGTTGTGTCTTCTAAAGGTTCAGTGAATCCTAATCAGACTGGATCAAGCCAGTTTAGTCCATAAACTTCTTGTTAGGAGAGTCTTACTCAGCTGGGAATTACAGTTTTTCATCCCAGTCCATAAAATGCATTCAAGTATTGTAATTCAACGGAATTGTGGGGTTTCTGGGAATTATGTCTATCCTCCACAGAGCCGCTTCTTCCCCATAAAACATGCTTGACAACAGAAAAGGGGAAATTTCTTGTTACAGTGATTGGTGCCTTATATCCGTGTTTTCTAGTGTAGCCAAATCAAGATAAATGCTTGGTATGTTTGCATGAGTTTGAAAGCAGCAGAAATCTCTCATCAGAGAAAGACACCCAGGAATGCAGCCCCCAAGCACCTGTGAGCTGCAGATATGTGGCCCCCAGAGTTCCCTTTAGCCATAGATACCAATTGTCACTTTTTAATCAGCTGAGCTAAATCCCCCATCAATCAGGGCAGATCGTCAATAGATACCATCTCTAGATAAGACCTAGCTTCAATCTGAGTGACATCAGATATTAACCAATGTGTAGTTAAGATGGCATTGCTTCTCTGCATTGCCTACTCCTAAAACCCATTCTTCTTCATCCAAACACATCAATAATAAATAAAATAGAATCCACGTATCTGTTAGTTTTCCTGTTGCCAGGACTAAATACCTATCCTAAGCATCCTGTGCTAGGGAAGGTTTGTTTAGGCTCACAATTCGAGGGCACAGTCCGTAGTCTAGGACTTTAAATTCAAGCAGTCTAGGACTTTAAATTCAAGAGAAAGAGAGAAAGAGCTGCATCCTGGGAAGAGCAAGTTTTACATTTTTATCTGACCTGACCCCATCTCAGGTTGTCCAATTTCATGGTGGCCTTGACAATCAAGAGCAAAACCCATCAGCTTGACAGCCGTGGGTGGGACACAACAGGATTGGACTTCCTCTAGAGTCTCACTCCCAGATAACTGTCATCATCGGACCTGTCTAGTACCTCCCTGGAAAACCCCTTGCAAAAGTCATCACTATCTGACTTGCCTTGGAATGCCAAAAGCCTCTCCCCTAGATCAGTGGTTCTCAACCTGTGGGCCAAGACCCAGCTCGAACGACCCTTTCACAGGAGTCACGTACCAGATATCCTGCCTATTGATATTTACGTTATGAGTCATAACATAACAGTAGCAAAATTAGTTATGAAATAGCAACAAAAATAATTTTATGGTTGGCGGTCGCCACAACATGAACTATATTAAAGGACTGCAGCATTAGGAAGGTCGAGAACTACTGCCCTAGGTGTTTGTTGAAAACACTTAGAGGCAACTGATGAAGTGTGTGGCTTCCTGGGGTGGTTGGTCACTGGAGCGGACAAGGGGCTAAACAAACGCTTGAAAGAGAAGACAGTGCATAAGGCCAGTGGGGTTTTAAAGGTCTGAGTTCATCTTGGGAATGTAGAGGCTGGGGCACACATGCAGGGCTGTGCACGTGTCTGGGACCGCGCCATTGCTCAGACGCCACACAAGTGAGAAGTGAAGGCTGAGGCCGGGTTGTCCACCCTCTGAGTGTAGAGAGCATGTACCAACACACACAGCCGAGTCCCAGGGAGAATGAACTTACCAAGGTGCCCACACACATCGAGGGACAGGGACCTCAAAGAAGAAGTTCCACAGCTACCAAATCATATTATTTTAAATTTCAAGAACTTAGCAAAATATTACGATTCCTGAAAACAAAACAACACAAAACAAAGCATGAAAGTATGATCCACATCCAGGAAGGAGCACTCGGCACATACTCCCTGAGAAGTCCGTACACAGGCCTTTCTAGATAATTATTCAGAGGATTACTGCAAGTATATCCAGTGAGCTAAAGGGACCATATCAAAGAAACAAAGAAATGTATGGAATGATGTCTTACCAGGTAGAAAAGTTGTATCAATTTATACTCATGTAAATTCTATTAGCTTATATCACTTTCAATAAAATATAAAAATTATTTTTTAAAAAAGAGCCCGGTAGATATCCTGTAGTTTAAGAACATAATCACTAAAATGAAAATTTTAGTAGAGGGACTTAACAGCATAATTTATCACACAGAGGAAAGAAAGCATGTCCACACAGGGCCAGCAGGACATGTATGTAACAGTGCTTACCACCAAGCCTGGTGACCCAAGTTTGATCCCTGGGACTCACTTAATAGAAGGAGGGAAGTGACTCCAGAAAGTTGGCCTCTGACCTTCACAGGTGTGGTGTGGCATGTGGGTAGCCACTCACATATCTGCAAACACATGAAAATAATTTTCATGTAAGTAAGTCCGTACAAAAACTTGTACCCAAACGTTCACAGTAGCATTCATAATACTCAAAAAGTACAAGCAATTTAATTTGTAAGTTCATGAATGGGTGAATAGCATGGGACCAAACTACACAGTGGAATATTATTTTACCATGAAAAGGAATGAAGTAATAGATCTGTACTTTAAGATGAACATTGTGCTGGGTGGAAGAATCCGGTCACGTTCTATATGATTCTGTTTGTGTGGCATTTGTGCAGAGCAAGTATCTTAGTTCCTTTCCTGCGGCTGTGATAAAGCAACTTATAGAAGAGTTTATTTGGGGTTCACAGTTTCAGAGGCTTAGAGCTTGTGTCTTAGTGAGGGTTTCTATTGCTGTGAACAGACACCATGACCAAAAGGCAAGTTGGGGAGGAAAGGGTTTATTTGACTTACACTCCAGCATTGCTGCTTGTCACTGAAGGAAGTCAGAACAAGAACTCAAGCACGGCAGGACCCCAGAGGCAGGAGCTGATGCAGAGGCCATGGAGGGGTGCTCCTTACTGGCTTACTCCTCATGGCTTACTTAGCCTACCTTCTTATAGAACTCAGGACCAGCAGCCCAGAGATGGCATCACCCACCATGGGCTGATCCTTTCCTCATTTATCACTAATTGAAAAAATGTCTTACAGCTAGATCTCATCGAGGCATTTCCTCAGCTGAGGCTCCTTCCTCTCTGATGAGCTTGTGTTGAGTTGACACACAAAACCAGCCCAGTACAGTCTGTGACCATTATGGTGGAGAATATGGCAACAGGCAGGCAGGCATGGCACTAGAGCCATAGCTGAGAGCTTCCATCTTGAGACACAATCAGGAAGCAGAGAGCACATTGGAAATGATGTGGGCTTTTTGAAACCTCAAAGCCTGCCCTAAGTGACACATTTCCTCCAACAAGGCCACCTAGTCCTTCCCAAAGAGTTCCACCAACTGAGGACCAAGCATTCAAATACCTGAGCCTATGGGGCCATTCTCATTCAGTTGACCATTCACAGTGGGCAAGTCCATATGGACAGAACTCAGATGAGTGATTGTCGGTAAGGAGGAGAGGTAATGGAAAAGGACTGCTAACAGTAATGGAGCTGAAAATGGTCAACAGTCAGTTATGATAGCTTCACAGCCTTGTGAGTTTATTTAAAAACTGTGGCATCATTCACTGTAATGAACCTTTCTCTGTCCCTCCAACCAGCTCCCAGATAATGACACAGAGACGTATTATTAAGTATGAAAACTAGGCCTTAGTTTAGGCTTGTCCCATTAGCTCTTAAAAATTAGTCCATTGATATTAATCTACATTTTGCTTTGTGGCTTTTTACCTTTGTTTCATCCTGGATGTCACACTCCCTCCATGTCTCCTTGGCATCTCCCCTGTGCCGTGATTACCTCCTCCTCTTCCTGTCTCTCCCCAGAAATCCCACCTACACCTGCCTAGCTATTGGCCGTTCAGCTTTTTATTACACCAATCACAATAATACATTTTCACACAGTGTACAAATATCCCATAACATTTCACTCCAAAAGGGTGAGTTTTACAGTATCTGAATTAAAAAGCAAGAACAAAGACAAACACGAGGTGGAAACTAATCTCACAGCCAGAAAAATCAATAATCATGTACACTCACTTCATTCAAATCTGACCAACTGGATCAATTGGGGAAAAAAACTTTAAAAGAAGTATATTTAGGGTAGTCAGGAGAAACTTAAGCTACCAGCTGTTAAAAAGGAACAAGATCTGTGAACCTAGTAATGACGGAAATGAAACAAGAACAATTGAATATGAGAAAAACAAGTATAAATCTTGGAAAGAAAAGTATATAGTAATTTAAACTGTAAACATGAGAACAAAGTCTAGGCCAGGGGAGACTGCCCTAGCAGGGAGGGCCTTGCTGCACAGGCATGAAGACTCATGTTAAAAAAATCTGCATGCGGAGGTGCATCTTGTAATCCCAGTGCCGGGGAGGCAGAGACAAGAGGGTTCCTGTGGCTCAGGCTATCGACAGAACAACTAACAACTGCTGGAGAGGATGCAGAGGAAAGGGAACGCTCGTTCACTGCTGGTGGGATTGCAACCTGGTGACGCCACTATGGAAATCAGTGTGGGGAATTCTCAAAAAGCTAAAAGGAAACCCACTATATGGCCCAGCTGTACTAGACCTTGGCATACGTCCAAATGACTCAACATCTTACTTCACAGATACTTCATCAGCCATATGCATTACTGCTTCATTCACAACAGCTAGGAAGTGGAAACAATCTAAATGTCTTTCGGCAGATGAATGGAGCAAGAGAACGTGGTACATGTACACTATGAAATACTATTCAGCTGTAAGGAAAAATGAAAGCATGAACTTTGCAGGTAAATGGATGGAAATGGGGAAAAAATGCATTGAGTGAGATAACTTAGATCCAGAAAGACAAGCGTCCCATGTTCTCTCTCAGTGGAGGCTCCTGGCCCCAAATCTTTAGATACGAGTACCTAGCCTGGAGTAACTACAGAAACCAGGAAAGTGAAAATGGACAATTGCCGGGATTTGGGGGTGGGGTGGAAGCAGTGAAGAGGGGAATAGCAGAGTACAAGAGGGGGGAAATGGAAAAGGGAGCCTCTTTAGACAGCGGAGGGGGAGGGAAACACCAAAGGAGGGAGGCGGGTAAAATAACAATAAGGGTGTCTGAAAAAGCCATAAGGAATCCTAAGGACTGTCCAAGAGACTCCCAAAACATACAGCCTACTTCTATTGCCCTTGGTGACTTCCCAGATATGGAAGGTAAGCCCCTATTGTTAAAGATAGCATGCACTTCAGAAACAGAGCCCAGAGACCCCCAAGCTGGACCTGACCCAAATGGTCCCCTCACTGAGATTTTATGGTACCAGAAGGTACCATGCAAGCTTCCAAAGGAGAGAGGCAACAAGCGGTTCTACTCAGCTATGATGCCTATGAACCACGTCAATGACCAGCATGGCACAATAACCCTAAGAGGCGGTAATGGCACACAGACCTTGGCTGTAGCCAACAGCCCTTTAATTGTGCTTTGAGACCTGTTCAACAAGAAGGAAAACATGCCTGGTACTGGAAACCTAGCCGACTACTCAGTGCTGGTGAAGTCATGGTTATTGAAGGAAAATCTACAGCCATTAATTTACCAAATCAGCATAATCCCTAACCACAATCTAAACATTTATCCTCATACCCACAGACAAGTGTAGTCACCTAAAATTCAATCCTGTGTTGAATCCACTTCTGTATCTCATGCTTTCTTGTATCTTTTGGGCATTTTATGCTGATCAAATTGTTACTGTTTCATAAAAGTGGGTTTTTGTTGATTCGTTTGGTTGGTTGGTGTTTTGTTTTGTTTAGCACTCCATGCATGTCTTCCTTGGTCCATAACTGACTTATAAGGAAGGGTCTTATTTTTTTAGAAAGGCTAACATTACAATGAATGGTCCTCATAGAGTTCAGACACCACAGAAAAGTGTTTGAAACAAGAAATTCTAAAGAAATGATTTTTAGCAAACAACCTAATGAGTCCTTAAGTTATTCAAAAGTAGATTAAAAAGAAACAATTGCACATGCAGGGATTAAAAACTGTCTTAGGACTGCAAAATAGTGCCAATTTAACTCCTAGGAACAGAATATTAAGTAGTAACTTCAGACAGTGGGACAAAAATGTTTAGTGTGTCATAAGATGGCAAAGTGAGAAAGAATCCACTAATTGAATAGACAAAAAATTTAAAAAACCTAAAGGCTGTGTGTGTGTGAATTTATAGAGAATTGGTTATTAGATGAATTGACAATTAGGCAAAGTGACTTTGCATTTCAATATCGCCGCAATCTGAATATTCATTTCCTGTTGGATTTGCTTCTCCTCTCACGTATGACTTCAGCTTTTTCTCGTTTGTTGCACATTTCTTATAGAATTAATTGCTGCTTCAGTGACATTTGGGTTTTTTTTTTTTACTGATTATTAAAGCAATATGTGTTCATTATAGAAAATCAAAAAAATCTGTAATAGCAGAGAAAAGGAAACAAAACTCATCTATGATCCCATCACCTGGAGAGCACCAGAGTTTCATCTGAACAAGTGTCATCCCTGTCTGGGTGGCATGGAGGCCAAGGTGGTGTGCATGCCTACACTGTGTTAAATGCCAACTGATAGACCATAGATGGTGTTGTAATTCTATCCAATTCTTGGTTTCTTTTTGTTGATTTGAGATTTTTCTTTAATGGATAACACTACATTAGATGGATTTTTTAAAAATGGTGTTATATTTTATTTATTTTATAAGCTTATGTGTGTAGATAGGTGGTCAGGCACATGCCATGGCACTGGTGTGGGAGTCAAAAGACAGGTCTGAGGAATTGGTCCTCACCTTCTACCATGTGGGTTCTGGGAACTGAACCGGGGACATGAAACTTGGTAGCAAGCACCTTCACCTGCTGCGCCATCTCGCTGGCCCTTGAACAGTTTAAAATGTATAACTTTCTGCCTTGATGATTTTTTTTTCTTTCTGGAAAAAAACTCAAGTATGGGATGCTGAAGTCACAAATTCTTATTATGTCTAACTTAATTCTGACGTTTCTAAAAAGAGAACACTGAGGCCTAGTGAGGAGGGAGGAATTACATGAGCCCATACAGCCTCTGCATAGCCCAAGACCTAGCTCCTCCCTCTCCCAGGAATGCCTCCATGGTCATGTGTTTTGAGGGTCCTTTAGGATGGTAAGCCATCCCAGACATCAGGGATCCTCTGCTCTCCGAGGCCTTTCCATTTGTCACTATGTCCCATTAAATTAAAGACCCTATAGGAGTTGTCCAATAACCAAGTCCTTCAAAAGGAATTGTTAGGAAGTTCTGAAGCCTCACCCTGGGGCAAAACATTACTAGGCTAAAGTGAATCTCCACAGAGCCTTTGTAGGCTCCTAAAAGTCCAGACCTTCAATGGAATGCTTGTTTTTGTTATAAATTAAGATTTTTTTTTTTTAAAGATTTATTTATTTACTTATACAGCATGTATGACTGCAGGCCAGAAGAGGGCACCAGATCTCATTACAGATGGTAGTGAGCCACCATGTGGTTGCTGGGAATTGAACTCAGGACCTCTGAAAGAGAAGTCAGTGCTCTTAACCTCTGAGCCATCTCTCCAGCTCCCTATAAATTAAGATTTTTAATAATAAAATATAAGATAAAACAAAAACTAATACATCTGGATAGGACAAAATAACAATAGAAAAGAGCCCAACAGAAGGCACATGAAACAAATGTAGCCACTCGTTCACACACTCAAGAATCCCTTAAAACCACTAGCTAGAAGCTGTAAGACATACTCAAAGGACAGATAGGGTAAAAAGAAAGAGAAACACACATACACACACACACACACACACAAATAAAAATAAAAAATAAGATAAAGTGAAATAAAAATTAAAAAAAAAAAAGCCCTGACATGTGACAGGGGACTTCCAGTGATGTCACTGAGTTCATTTTCTGTTGGGCATCCAGTGCTGGGCACACAGCCTACCCTTAAGAATAATTCATTTCCCCAGTGAGACTCTGTTAGAGATAACTAAATTTTCATTGACAAGTAGTTATCAGTCAGAGACAGCTTCTGGGTTAGGGATGGGGACATGTTTCCGCTTTGTTCAGCTCCAGGACCTCATCTTGTACAGACCCGTGCAGGCCCTGTGTGTACTGCCTCAGTCTCTGTGAGTTCATACGAGCATCAGTCCTGTTGATTCAGAGGGCCTTGTTTCCTTGGTGTCCTCCATCCTCTGTGGCTCTTACATCCTTTCTGCCTCCTCTGCCACAGGGTTCCCTGACCCCTGAGGAATTTGATGGAGACATAAACCAAGTTTTTATTCTCAGCAAGAGAACAAACAGGGCCACTAGCAACTGGACAAGTGGGTTTGCAGCGCAGGACCCTTCATGAATAGTCACACACTTGTGTTGGCAACCACTGTGGCCCAGAGCTCTTCTTCTGACCAGACTCTGATGGGCACTTCCAGTCCAGGAACTTCAAAATGTGAGACACCCTCTGTGGCCTTCAGAAGTGGAACAAGTCTGGGGCAGGCTCAGGTGACTGTATTGTGAGAAACACAAAGGACTAATGAAGGGAGACTCCATCTACAAAGGACTCGCACACTGGTACAAAGCGAGACGCGGAGATGGGCGTGGCCAGATGTGATGGTTTGGATCTGCAATGCTCCCCGTGGGCTCACGTGTTTACACACTTGATCTTCAGCTAGGCATCGTTTGGGGCGGTTATATACACAGGGCAAGATGAGGCTCAACTTCATTTCTCTCTCTTTTTTTCATTTGGCAACAGTTGTCCCAGCACCACTGTGTTACTGGAGAGCCTTCTTTTCCCCTCCTCATTGAAAACTGGTTGACTGGGGATACAGCTCAGTGGTAGACCACTTGCCTGTCATGCATGAGGCCTGATGCATGCTCATGTGTGCACACACAAACACATACACTCCATCAACTACCCAAAGTTTGAGTTTATTTCTAGTCTTTAATTCTATTCCATGATCTATGTATCCATCCTTTTTAATTTTTGATGTTAATATAAATTACAACATTTCTCCCTTCCCTTCCCTTCCCTTCCCTTCCCTTCCCTTCCCTCCCTACTCTTTTTCAAATCCATGGTCTCTTTTTACATGAATTGTTATTACATGCATGTATGTTTTTGTACATACATCTATATTTCTAAATATAACCTACTCGTTCTATATAACATTACTTGTGCATATAGTTTTTACAGCATTATTTTGATTACTATATATTTGTGATAAATCTTGAAATTACTCATTCTTTTTTCAAGTTTTATTGAGAATTCAAGATTCTTTCCAATTTCGGATAAATCTGAGGATCACCTTTTCCATTTCTGAAGGAAAATAAAAAGAAGCCCACTGAGATTTAAATGGGGATGGCATTGAACCTGTAGTCTTGTTCAGAGTGTTGACATCTTGCTCATGGTCCACTTTCCAGGCCACGAACATTGGATGTCTTTCCATTAGTTTATATTTATTTTCCTTTGGTACTATTTTGTTTCAGTGTCTTACCTTCTTGGTTACACTTATTTCTAAGTATCTTGTCTCTTTCTTGATATCTCCAATGGGATTGCTTGCTTGCTTCCTATTTTGGATTGTTCGTTGCTAGTATGAGAAAATTCAACTGATTTTTATAACTTACTTTTTGCCCTGTAACTTTGCTGAATTTGCTTGTTAGTTTTCATAGTTTTTGTCAAGTCTTTAAAATTAGTAACTAGCTTCATATCAATTGAATATAAACAATTTTGTTTCTTTCTAATCTGGATGCTTTTAATTGCATTTTTAAGAATTTGCTTTTTCAAAAGGTCTGTCATTCAGCATAGTAACTGTGGATAATAATAATGTATACTTGAGTATACATTATTACTAAGAGTAGTTTTCATTTATATTTAAAATAATTTCACACATGAGTACTGTGCTGGATAGTTTTATGTCAATTTGACACAAGCTAAAGTCACTTGAGAGGAGAGAACCTCAACTGAGAAAATATCTCCATAAGCTTGGGTTGTAAGCAAGCCTGTAGCATTTTCTTGATTAGTGATCGGTAGAGGAGGGCCCAGTCCATTGTGGGTGGTTCTATCTCTGGGCTGGTGGTCCTGGAGTCTATAAAAAAGCGAACTGAGCAAGCCATGAAGAGCAAGCCAGTAAGCAGCACCCCTCCATGGCCTCTGCATCTGCTCCTGCCTCCAGGTTCTTGCCATGTTTGTGTTCCTGTCCTGACTTCCTTCAGTGATGGACTATGACATGGAAGTGTAAGCCACATAAATCCTTTCCTCCCAAGTTGCTTTGGTCATAGTTTTCATTATAGCAATAGTAACCCTAAGACAAGTACTATATTTACATCATTTAAACCCCTCCTTCTCCTGCCTCCAACTCTCCCTATGGCCTCTGCTCTCTTTCAAAATTATTGACCTCTTATTCTTTAATCACTATTATTACAAATAAATACAACCTGCTGAGTCCACCTAGTGTTTCTCATGTGTATTTATTTAGGGCTGACCACTTGAGACTGAATAACCCGTCAGGGAGCTCATCCCTGGAGAAGACTGATTTCCCCCTCTTGTAACATGAATCTTAAAAGGTCTTATTCAATAAAAAACACGGAGCCAGATATTGAGGTGAATTCTGAAAGATCAGAGAAGCAGAACAAGCCACATCTAACCTCATCTCGCCAACTTCTCAGCTGATCCTGTTTCCTCAAACTGGAAGCCTCTGAGTCCTCATCCAAATGGATCTCAGCTGAACTGCTGCTAAAAGCCTAAAAACTTAAAAGCCTCTAGCTCTTGGTTGTAGCTGGAGTTTTCCTACCTGGCCCACAGTCAGGGTAAATCTCTCTCACCTGCCAGTCCCACAGCTACTCAGACCCGACCAAGTAAACACAGAGACTTATACTGGTTACAAACTGTATGGCCGTGGCAGGCTTCTTGCTAACTGTTCTTACAGTTTAAATTAATCCATTTCCATTAATCTATACCTTGCCACATGGCTCGTGGCTTACCGGCATCTTCACATGCTGTTTCTCATCGTGGTGGCTGGCAGTGTCTCTCTGACTCAGCCTTCCACTTCCCAGCTTTATTCTCCTCCTTGTCCCGCCTACACTTCCTGCCTAGCCAATGGCCAATCAGTGTTTTATTTATTGACTAATTAGCAACACATTTGCCATACAGAACATCCCACAGCACTTAGTCCTCACGCCTTATATACCTTTCTGCTTCCTACCACCACTTCCTGAGATTAAAGGCATGTGTCTTTCCCAAGCAAGACATGAGATCTCAAGTGCTGGGATTGAAGGTGTGTGTGTCACCATGCCTGGCTGTTTCCAGTGTGGCCTTGAACTCACAGAGATCAGATGGCTCTCTGCCTCTGGAATGGTAGGATTAAAGGTATGTGGGCCACCATTTTCTGGCCTCTATGCCTATCTAGTGGCTGTTCTGTTCTCTGACCCCAGATAAATTTATTAGGGTGCACATTATATTGGGGGACAAATATCACCACACCCTCTCTAAAGCCATTAGTCATCTGTAGCTGTGCATCTCAGGGTGGGGCCTTGTGAGATCTCCTCCCAGCCATGTTGGCATGTCGCTGAGTGTTCCCATCGTCCATCTCTTGCTTAGGAAACCATATTGTTGAAGCTTCGTGGGTGCACACATAGAAAACACTGTCTCACAGAGGATGTCCTTGTCCTCTGACTCTTCCAGTCCTTCTGCGCCTATTCCATGATGTCCCCTGGGCCTTCGATGCAGGAGTTATGCTGTAGACGTATCAGTCTGGACTGGACACCTCACGGTCTGTTGTTTGCATTCCGGCCAGTTGTGGTTCCCTGTAATGGTCTCCACCTACTGCAAAAAAAAAAAAAAAAAAGAGGCCTCTTTGAGGAGAGCCGCACTTAGTATCTATAGATGCCGAGTATTGTATACTTGGAACGTGCTAAGAATAGATTTAAAGCATTCCTACCACAAACAAATGCTAAGGAGGTGGGGTAAGGTGTTCACAAATTTGATTCAGGCATCCCAACATGTATGCATATTTCAAAACAGCATGTTGTATTCCACAAATATATATAATTTTTGTCAATTCAAAAGTAAATAATTGATCCTTTTCACGCGAGAATGGATATTGTTCTGATTCTCTGACTATAACTTTTGGTTTAGTGTTGAAAAGAAACAGCGAGAGGAAGCATTCTGGACACACTCTGGACCCTGGGCAGGGGACGCTTCTGGCTGTTCAACACAGGGTATGATGGGACTACGGTTTTTCTGTTGTTGCTTTTATAAATGCCCTTTATAAGGTTGAGAATGCTCCCTCTACACATTTGTTGGGTGTATTTATAACTAGCACCTTGCTCCTATTCATTTATTTCACAGCACTGATGGAGGACTTGCTGCATATGCCAAGTGAAGCATATTCTCGGGAACAAGGACAGGTCCCTGTTATTTTCTAGATCACAGTGAAGTGGAGGAGATGAGCACTGTCCTTGTTTCTGTGATATAAAACACTTTCACCAAACACCTCCAGATCATAGCTCATCACTGAAGGAAGCCAAGGCGCGAACTTGAGATGGACACGGTGGAGAAACGCTGCTTGCTGATTTGCTCTTCACCTTGCTCACAGACTTATGCTTAGCTCTCTTTCTTATACTGCCCGGAACCAGCTTTCCCGGGAATGGCGCTGCCCACAGTGGGCTGGCTGGGCTCTCTTACATCAATTATTAATTAAGATAATCCCCTGCAGACATGCCACAGGCCAATGTGCTCTATGCAATCCCTCAATGGAGTCTATCCTTTCATATAATTCTAGGCTGTGTCATTAATAATTAAAGCTAACTAGGACAAGCACCTAGGCAGACCTTCACAACACCAAATGGTGAGTGGCTTAGGGAGAAAGAACAGAAGAATCGACTCTTCTGTGGAGGAAAGAGGAGGTATCTTGGTTTGAGTGCCCTGAAAACAGAGCAGGAGGCAAGGACTCAGGAGCAGGGCATTTATTTGACCTTTCAGTGACCTCAGGACTCAAGTGTGAGGAGAGGGCAGGCATCAAACTGCAGAAGAAGGCAGGCCATGGAGGGTGCCAAGTTCAACTGGGTGTACCTGGGAACAACGGGAGCTCTGTTCGAGAAGACCAAGGAATTGTTCAAAATGGAGAGTAGAAACAAAAGTTCTAAGCTCCAGCAGGCATCTGGTGAAAGCCTTATCACAGGACAATGCACATGGATGGTGTGCTTGGGGACAGTTCTTAACTGCAGCTGTAGGTGAACCTGGGGTGGGTGTGGACACTGAGAGCCTCTCCTGCTGGGGGTCAGGGGTGGGTGTGGACACTCAGAGTCTCTCCTGCTGGGGGTCAGGGGTGGGTGTGGACACTCAGAGTCTCTCCTGCTGGGGGTCAGGGGTGGGTGTGGACACTCAGAGTCTCTCCTGCTGGGGGTCAGGGGTGGGTGTGGACACTCAGAGTCTCTCCTGCTGGGGGTCAGGGGTGGGTGTGGACACTCAGAGTCTCTCCTGCTGGGGGCCAGGGGTGGGTGTGGACACTCAGTCTCTCCTGCTGGGGGTCAGGAGTGGGTGTGGACACTGAGAGCCTCTCTTGCTGGGGGTCAGGGGTGGGTATGGACACTGAGCATCCCCTGCTGGGGGTTAGGGGTGGGTGTGGACAGTGAGCATCTCCTGCTGGGGGTCAGAGGTGGGTGTGGACACTGAGCATCCCCTGATGGGGCTTAGGGGTGGGTGTGGACAGTGAGCATCCCCTGTTGGGGTTAGGGGTGGGTGTGGACACTGAGAGCCTCTCCTTCTGGGGGTCAGGGGTGGGTGTGGACACTCAGAGTCTCTCCTGCTGGGGGTCAGGGGTGGGTGTGGACACTCAGAGTCTCTCCTGCTAGGGGTCAGGGGTGGGTGTGGACACTGAGCATCCCCTGTTGGGGGGTCAGGGGTGGGTGTGGACACTGAGAACCTCTCCTGCTGGGGGTCAGGGGCCGGTGTGGACACTGAGCATCCCCTGCTGGGGGTTAGGGGTGGGTGTGGACACTCAGAGTCTCTCCTGCTAGGGGTCAGGGGTGGGTGTGGACACTGAGCATCTCCTGCTGGGGGTCAGGGGTGGGTGTGGCTACTGAGCATCCCCTGCTGGGGGTTGGGGTGGGTGTGGACAGTGAGCATCCCCTGTTAGGGTTAGGGGTGGGTGTGAACAAATGAGAGCCTCTCCTGCTAGGGGTCAGGGGTGGTTGTGAACACTGAGCATCTCCTGCTGGGGGTCAGGGGTGGGTATGGACACTGAGCATCCCCTGCTGGGGGTTAGGGGTGGGTGTGGACACTCAGAGTCTCTCCTGCTAGGGGTCAGGGGTGGGTGTGGACACTGAGCATCTCCTGCTGGGGGTCAGGGGTGGGTGTGGCTACTGAGCATCCCCTGCTGGGGGTTGGGGTGGGTGTGGACAGTGAGCATCCCCTGTTAGGGTTAGGGGTGGGTGTGAACAAATGAGAGCCTCTCCTGCTAGGGGTCAGGGGTGGTTGTGAACACTGAGCATCTCCTGCTGGGGGTCAGGGGTGGGTGTGGACACTGAGCATCCCCTGCTGGGGGTTCAGCACCAACCAGCCTTCCAAGAGGATCATCTGTGGTGGCATCTCTACAAGTCTAAGGTCAAAGCTCACAGTGCAGGAGCCTTGTTCAATAGCAGCTTCCGAATTGAAACATCTCATCCTGGAGGGAGGAGGGAGTCTCATGAGACTCCAGAAATGAACTTCACAAGTCCTTTCCTCGCGGTGATAAAAGCAGTAATTACTGCTGAGGAGAGGGGGCTCTCCAAACCGCCATGCAGGAAATCCTGAAGGGTGGCTTTGCTGAGTGGTGGTCCACGCTGGGGTGGGCTTCTCAGTGTCCATGGGCTTTGGGTAGTCCATTCTCCTGTAAGGACTCCCACTGAGCTCACTGGTTTCCCAAGGTGAACTTAGGCTTGTTCTCAGCGCCCCATCTAGGATAAACAGACGTTCGTTCGCATTGATAGTGGCTGGCGGGTGGGTTCTTTTTCTTTGTCCATTAGATTTATAAAAGAGAAACGATGCAGTGTAAGATGGACATGTTTATTGGCAAGTGTTACAGGCCTCTCAGGCGGAAAAAGGCCCCAGGGTTGGGGGACCAACCACTCTAAGGGGTTTGGGGTGCCTCACCTCATGATCACCCCCTCCCTTTGTCTACTGGTTTAAAGGTGTCCCTGCATCTCTTCTATTTCAGAGAAATAAAAACTTACTGATGGGGGTGAAAGCCACAGAGAAGTGGAAACTGTCTATTGTTAGGGATTAAAAAGCCATTTAAAAACAAAAACCCTCAAACTGGGGTTATTATGTCCCCTTCTATCCCAGGGGCCCACAGCCTCAACGTCTGTCTCCCTAAGAAAAGCCACACAAAAAGTCCTCTTGCTGTGTCCTCAAATGCCAGAGAATTCCTCAGTGTCTCCTCTTACAGGGACACCAGTCCCACTGAGCTAAGGCTCAGACCCTAAGTTGTCACATCCAAGAGCTCCTAAAGGCCCATTCTCCAATGGTCATATCCCAGGTGGTAGATTCAGCAGAGGTGTTGATGGAGGCACACAACTCAGTTCACACAGCAGGGCCTTGGCCCTTTGCCCTGAGGGCAGTAGGGAAACCCTGGAGGGATCTTAAGGCTGGAAGTAGCCACAGCCATGGGAAAGGAGAGAAGGACCACAGCCCAGATTGGGGGAAGGGTGCAGAGATCTGACTCTCAGCACGGGGTGAGTTCTTAGCACAAGTGAGACAGGAAAGGGCTGTGAAAGGCAGCTCTCTGGACTGGGTGGAAGCCAAGAGGACAAGGGAGACCAGGGACACTCTCTGGCTGACCACGGGATCTTTGTGGTATCGCTCATGGGGACAGGGAATCTGAAAATAGAAGAGGACCTTGATGAGGTCAGTTTGGTCTTGTGCAGGAGGAGGAAGGTCCTAAGGAAGAGACATCCCACAAGATGGCCCCACCAGTGTTTGCCACCCTTAGAACTAAGCAGATATGCCTTCCTTGAACACCATACTAGGTACTCAAGAAGTGTTTGTTGATTGAATGAAAGAGTAATAGACTGTTGGTCCACCTGGATGCCTTGCTGGGGTAGCTAATGTTAAGGTGCCCCCTCGCCTGGATTAGGACTTATCTGGAGAAATGGCAAAGCATTATTTCTGGGTGTATCTGAAAGACTGCTTCCAGAACAAATGAACACATAAGTCAATGGGATGAATGGGTATGGTGGTCCATTTCGACTGTCCACCTGGTTTGAAAAATTAATGCCTAGGGCATAGTGAGGCTCACTCCTGGGTGCGTCTGTAAGGGTATTTCCAGAGACGATTGACTTAAGAGGAAAGACCCCTCCTGTATACAGGCAGATCCACCCCATGAGCTGGGGTTCCAGACAGAATAAAAGAGAAAAAGGAGAAAGCGAAATGCCAGGTTCCCTTCTCTGTTTTCGTACCCACTGAGATGTGAGCAAGCAGCTGCCTCACTGCTGCCCCAGCCTCGGGCTGCCCCCACAGCCACACCATCCTGAGCAGAGCAGGCCTTGAGGGAACCTCAGCTGACAGGGCCAGACACTCTTTGTCCCTGGAAGCACCCAGAGCTCCCTGGCCGATGGTTTCCTGTCTGGCTGCCCTGAGTAAGCAGCATGAAGGAAGTGGCCTCTGCCAGGGAGGCAGGCAGAACATGCAGCTGCTTGTGAAGTGGGTCAGTGTGTCAAGTGCCAAAGCCTAGGAAGGAGCCAAGTGGGAGGGAGCACTCTGGCCTGCTCCCAGAGTGAAGGAACAGGCAGCAGGCAGCGCTGTGGGAGCTGCGGGGAAGGTCTCCAGCCACGGGCTTGCCTGCCCCCCCTCCCCCAACACACCCGTGGTCTCGGGGTACTGTGTCTTCAGGCCCCCGCTATTGCTTTGATTTGGCAGACAACTTCTCTCATCCATCAGCCACATTCTCCACATGCTCCACCTCTGAATTAAGGAGCGGCTCCACTCTTCTTAGGAGCTACTTTCTCTAAGGGCCACCTCCAGCCGGAAGCCATGCCCCAATATCGTGGCCCCTCCCTACCTCTCTCCACTGAAGGAACCCCTGCCATTCCTCCTCAGAGGCAGACAGCAGAGCCTCGGGATTCCACACCCAGATTCTGCACTCTGAGAGGCTGGGTTCTAACTCTGGTCTCTACAGCAGTATGAACCCAGACAAGTTACTGAACCTCTGTGCCTCAGCTTCTTCAACTGTTAACTAGTGTAAATTACAGTCTCAATCCCCGTGAAGTGTTCTATCAGAGACTGACAGGTGTGAAAACCTAGGATTGATTATCCCCTGAGCCCACGTTTCCTGGGCTTTCTTCTTGGTTCTTCTGAGGGAACTGTGTGTGTGCACTGTAAATGCGTGTGCACTGCAAATACGTGTGCACTGCAAATGTGTGTGCACTACAAATGTGTGTGCACTGCAACTCTATGTGCACTGCGAGTCTGTGTGCATGGTGAGACTGTGTGCACTGCGAGTCTGTGTGCATGGCGAGTCTGTATGCACCGTGAGTCTGTGTGTACTGGAAATGTGTGCACTGCGAGTCTGTGTGCACAGTGAGTCTGTGTGCACTGCGGGTCTGTGTGCATGGAGAGTCTGTGTGCATGGCAAGTCTGTGTGCACTGCGAGTCTGTGTGCACTGCAAATGTGTGCACTGCGAGTCTGTGTGCATGGCAAGTCTGTGTGCACGGTGAGTCTGTGTGCATGGTGAGTCTGTGTGCACTGCGAGTCTGTGTGCACTGGAAAAGTGTGCACTGCGAGTCTGTGTGCACGATGAGTCTGTGTGCACTGCGAGTCTGTGTGCATGGCGAGTCTGTGTGCATGGCAAGTCTGTGTGCACTGCAAATGTGTGCACTGCGAGTCTGTGTGCATGGCGAGTCTGTGTGCACGGTGAGTCTGTGTGCACTGCGAGTCTGTGTGCATGGCGAGTCTGTGTGCACGGTGAGTTTGTGTGCACGGCGAGTCTGTGTGCATGGCGAGTCTGTGTGCACGGTGAGTCTGTGTGCACTGCGAGTCTGTGTGCACTGCAAATGTGTGCACTGCGAGTCTGTGTGCACGGCGAGTCTGTGTGCACGGTGAGTCTGTGTGCACTGCGAGTCTGTGTGCACTGCAAATATGTGCACTGCGAGTCTGTGTGCATGGCGAGTCTGTGTGCATGGCAAGTCTGTGTACACAGTGAGTCTGTGTGCATGGTGAGTCTGGGTGCACGGTGAGTCTGTGTGCACCCACAGTGAGGAAACGGAATGGGAGTGACACCTCTTTTGATCGCCTCTGATGAAGGCCTCTTGACAGCAGTTGATAGAGCACAGGTTAACTTTACAGAGCCATCACCAACACACACACACACACACACACACACACACACACACACACACACACACACACTGCTCTGTTTCTCTGGAGAACCCTGACTAATCCACCCAGAACCCCAACTGCTATGGTTTGAGTGAGTCCCCAACACTTCTGGAGCTAGAAGCTTGGTCCTCATTGCTGGGATGTTGAGAAGTGATGGAATGTAAGGGAAAGTGTTTTGTTCAATGGCAACATTGCCTTCAAAGGGGCTGATGTAGTTACAATGAGACCCTGGTTAGTTCCTGTGAAGATTAACGTGATTGTCATCTTAGCAGGATCTGGAATCACCCAGGAGACAGACTTCGGGACATGTCTTTGAGCGGTTCTAGATTAACTTAATTAAAGAAGGAAGACCTACCTGTGTTGGGCAGCACCATTCCTTAGGCTGGGCCCCCAGACAAAACACAAAGGAGAAAGTGAGCTGAGCACCAGTATTCTTGACTCAGCTTCCTGGTTGTAGATGCAATGTAACCACCTCCCCACCACACACACCGAAAAGTCCTGCCACTACGAGTTCCCTGCCATGATGGGCTGCGCCCCGTGATGATAAAAGCCAAGATAAACTCTTTCTTCTCTAAGTTGTTTTGGTTAGGAATTTTGTCACTACAGCAAGTAACCAACACAGGTCCCAAGAGAGCCTGTGTTGTCGGAAGACCTGACTTCTCGGTTTCTCCTGCTTCACCTCATGGTGTGATGGCATCTGCACCCACTACAGCTGTCACCATAGGGCCTCACCAGACAACAGAAGAGATGAGGCTACCGGATCTTGGAACTTCATCCTGCAACTTAAAACTGTTTTCTTTATAAAGTACCCAGCCTTTGGTATTTTGTTACAGCACCAGAACCTAGATGAATATGTCATACCAAGACCTGAAAATGTCCATGGGAAGACCTCCCCAGAGAGTAGCTTGAAGGGTTAAGGGGATTCCATCATCTCATCCATGGGGCAGAGATATACAGTCACAGGTACCACCTTCACAGTCTCCCCTTTCAGGTGACATGTCCCTAGCTACGCTGAAATGTGGGGACAGAAAAAGATCCAGAATCCTTAACCCCCATGGCCTGCACTTAGACAAGCTTTGGGGTAGGTCGTAGGGCCTGAGCCCCCAACTCGTTTCTCCCTTTGGTTTCCTTTCTAGTACTGTATTTTGAAGTGGATTATTGCAAAATAAAAGTGGTATATGATATCTCCCCTAGAAACAGCACTCATGGCACAAATTCACGGTCCTTCCATCACATAGCTGAAGAGCCCACTGTATGGAGCCTCTCAGAAAGGCTCAGTTTGAAAGACTGGATCTGCACCAGATCTTGGGAGTGTTTGGTGCATGGATGTCTCTGAGAAACACACTCTGAAATCTCAGAGATGTCTAGCCAAGCAGAGGAGGCCACATACAACCTGGGAGGCCAGTGACGGTCAAGATGCCATGCAGAGCCAGAGAACATTGGAGCTTCCATTAAATGATACCTTGCAGCCCTGGCATCTCGTAGTAAGAGTTTGAAGCCAGTTTTGACATCCCTCGTGGAGCACCTGGCGGAAGCTGTCACTGTTATTTAACCCATTGTCTTTCATACAATGACAAGAAGGAGCTGAGGTTGCCTGGGTATCATTGGGGCTGATTTTTGTCACATGAACAAGGAGTGCATTTTGGGGGCCTATGACAATTAGAGATTTTGATAAAAATCAACCCTTTTAATTCAGATGTTTCTTTGCACTGAATGGCTCCTTCGCTGTACAAATCTCATATGTTGCTGGGACCCCCTCTTCCTCATTTTGATCCCGTGTTCCTTTTCTCTGGGCCGAATTTGCTGGAAGTTGGTATATTTTACTAGTCCCTTTGAAGAGCAGGACCTTGGCCTTATTTGTCAGCTGTATTTGGGGATGTGTTTGCTTGTCTGTTTTTGCTGAGGTGGTAGTCTCTAACAGATTCACTTCAGCTTTAATCTAGATCGTAATAGCATTCCTGCCCCTTCCTTTGGACTCACTTTTGTTCCTTTTCTGTACTTTACAAAGTTATCTAACAAATAACACTGCTAAAGTTGTGACCTTCTCTGTGAATATAATTATGTCTGCATCCTGGAAATTCACACCATTTAGTTTTTTTTATTTAATTAAAACATATATAAGCTGGGCAGTGGTGGTGCACGCCTTTAATCCCAGCACTTGGGAGGCAGAGGCAGGCAGATCTCTGTGAGTTCGAGGCCAGTCTGGTCTACAAAGTGAGTTCCAGGACAGCCAGGACTGTTATACAGAGAAACCTGTCTCAAAAAACCAAAATAAATAAATAAAATTAAATATATTTACATCATTTCCCCCTCCCTTCCCTACCTCCAGCCTCTCCCGTGTTTCTCCCCCTCCCTTCTAATTCATGCCCCCTCTCTTTTTTTAGATATTATTGTTACATCTATATAAGCAAATAAATATATTTTAAAAAACAAGGGAGATATTTTAGAAGAAAGAAGAACAATTATTTATTTTAAGTCCACCATTAATTTTATGACAGATACATTAGGGAGTTTTATCATTATGATTCTATCGTTAAAAATCTTTATATTAACAAGTTCTTGGAAATTATTACAGCATCCTGACCGATGCTGATCCACACTGACTGTTTTCATCCATGGCCAACTCGTGAGAGAAGAAGCAGTTTCTTTGATATGAACGTATTGCATCGTTAGCAAGGCTGAATGTCTTATGTACTTGGTGGCCACACGTTTGGACTTTTTTTCCCCTACCTTTACCTTTTCATCCTTATTCTTATTAACCTATGAGATCTCTTTGCTCTTTGCTTAAAACTATTTTGACCATTGTATTATTAGATTTCTAATTTGTTTATTTTTTTTCTTGTAAGATTTTCAAAAACTTGTTCCATGCAATATAGCAATCTTTTTCTCTTTCATGATTTTCCTCCTCACATATATTTAGGAAGATCTTGCACAGTGAAGGTCAGATGGCTTCACATTTATTACTATTTGTTTACATTTAAATCTTCTAAGCATCTGTGTTCCTCCTGGGTATCCAAAGCCCTCCAGCCCAACCTCTCAATTGTGTGCTGTCATTCTCCAGCTCACTCACTCTTCCTCAGCCTCCTGCCTCAACGTCGACTGTCAGCAAAACAGAGATGAATGTCTCAAAAATGGCAATGCTGCCCTCAGGTCTGAACAGCTCTGTTCTCCACGCAGATGGCAGACACATTGGGCAGCACATGTTTACAGGTTTGTCAAGTGTTGAAAGATGCCCCCAGACCCCAGCTCCTACATACAGAGGCCAGCAAGTCCCACCCACTCCCCAGCCCAGAGCCCTTTGCCTGCTGCTCCTGTGTCGCTGCCAGACTGTGACCCCACAAAATGCATCCATGCTTTGCTAGAAAGGTCTATGGATGCCCAAGTGACCATGGAGGTGACTGAGGAAGAGGGTGACAGAAGTCCTTGAGTCTCAGAGGAGTTTGTGGTAGAACTTTCCTCCCTACGCACTCTGGAGTTGGAGCTCAGTAGTCCCTCCCCCATGCCCTTCATTCACCCTGTGTCTTGTCCAGGATGGCCCTGGTTCTGTAGGAGCAAACAATCTCTGGGTCTTCATAATACTCAAAAGAACTGATTTCTTGTTCATGGTATCCACTGTGGCCCCAGTGAAATGACTCTCTGATAAACAGCTAGCTCTCTTCCTGTGACTCCTATCTCAGCGTAAGTCCCTTTGTGACTTCTGTGGTAGGGGAAGAGAGGCAGCTGGCAGTGCCCTGAATATTAGTGCTACCATCTGAGAGGGACCTGCGGCAGAAATGGTTACCTGGCCCTTACTCACATAAGAAGGTAGGAAAAATTCTCATATGCCAAAAGAAAGAGGGGACCTGGGCAGCAGTAATGTCTATTGCAATCTTGTCAGTGACCCCAACATTGCCTCGTTTCGTGTTCCTCCACGTATGACATCTGAAAAACTTTTCACTTAAGGAAGTGTATTAGTCAGTGATTATAACAGTAATGCTGCCTAACAAATAGCTCTATACTCAATACTTTAGGATACTCATATTCATTTTTCTCCCTGCCTCGAAACTGCCTGTTAGCTGTCTTGGCTATGTTCTGAGTGAAGGTTAGTCTGGATTGGCTGCAGGGTTTGAGTTGGATCAAGTTCAGTCCATGACCTGGCATTCTAATGATACATCAGAGGGACCAAGGAGCCCATGCAGATCTTGGTCATACACGTAAGTCCTCCTCCATATACGTTGCATCTATTAATATCCCTTGGCCAAAACAAGTCATTGGCCTTGCCCAAAGTCAAGGGAAAGGTAAGTGTCACTGTCCATGAAGCATGAAGACGCATATTTCTATTAAAGATGGAAGCAATGATCTGGGCATAATGATCCCATCCGCTCTGAGTGGCCTTTCAGGAAGCTCAAGGCTTAGAGTCCCACAGAGGATAGTTTGAACTCCAGCCCTGCCATGTCCGGGCTGTGTGCCCTTGGGTGAGCTCTCTCAGTTCTCATACCACTTGTACAAAATGAGGGCAGTAATTTCCCTTTTTCTGTTTCCTTGACACTCATAGAAATAGCCTGACATAATAACACAAAATAACAAAGAGTATTGATTGAGTTCCTACCCGGGGTCAAGCCCCAGGGAAAAGCCTGTGCTTTGGCCATCGGCTCTGTATCCACTACACCAGTGGTTCTCAACCTTCCTGATGCTGCGACCCTTTAATACAGTTCTTCATGGTGTGGTGACCCCAACTATATAATTACTTTGGTTGCTACTTCATAACTGTGATTGAACTGTAATGTAGATATCTGGGTTTTCCGAAGAAGAGTTATTCGACTCCCCCAAGGGGTCACGACCCACAGGTTGAGAACCATTGCACTACAGGGTAGCCCCATCACTCCACATCAATGGAAACTAGGATGTGAGGTTTATCCCAACCAAAGACTAGAGGAGAGTGAGAGGCAGAAGTCCCACCAAGACACTCACCAAAGGCACAGGTCCTCCGAACGATTTGTTAGTTAAGGCTTTCAGTGAGCTGAGGGCTGAGGGCTGCCACCTTGACACAGGGATCCCAGCTCCCCCAGCATCTGCTTACAGCACATTGACAGATTGCCTGCCTACCCCTCCCGGGGCTCCGAGGAACAAGAAGCTGAGCAGGGACATCCCCTGCTGCTGCTGAACTTACAGCCTGCCTCAGGCAGGACTTCACAGAGAAAAAGAACCAACAGGTCACATACAATGCCTGTGTGATATATAAAATATGTAGATTTATAGTTCATATATATAGGCCTATAAAGTATATGTTTATAGACCTTACGTATAAATGGCTGGTGAGTTGACCTGTCTGGTAGAAGTGTGTTGTGCACAGCCCTGCAGCCTAAGCTCAACCAGTCTCCAGATACCACACAGCAGCAGGATAGAACTATCTCCCAAGAGTTGTCCTCTGACCTGCACACACATGCTACAGCATGTGCACGCCTGCATGTCAGCACACACGCACATTTATATATATATATATATATATATATATATATATATATATATATATATATATGCACATGATAGAGGTGGCATACAGATAGACAGATTACAGATAGATGGATGGATGGACTTATCATAAGGAAATGGCTGACATGAAAATGGATGTTGAGACAACCAAGGATTTGTAATCAGACCCAAAGAGCTTGCAGCATGCTTCCAGGGCAAGTCCAAAGCCTGAGAAGCAGCTGAGTAGCTCCTGCCTGGAGGCCATAGGCCAGTGGTTCTCAACCTGTGGGTTACGGCCCCTTGGGTGTCGAATGACTCTTTCACAAGAGTCACCTAAGACCATCAGAAAACACATATTTCCGATGGTCTTAGGAACTGAGACACTGCTCCCCTATGGCCTCCAGGCGGATCCACCCACACGCAGGCATGCTCACATATGAGCACCTGGGATTGTATTAAGGGGCCGCAGCATTAGGAAGGTCACTGCCATAGGCTCAAGACTCAGGGAGAACTGAGTGTTTCCGATGGAGACTGAAGGCGGGAAAAGACCGACACTAGCTCAACTCAGCCAGACTGAAGGAGATCCCCCTCACCCCTGGAAAGGTCCGGCTGATTGCTCTGAGTAGGCCTCCACCTGAGAGAGCAGCCTCCTTATGAAGGAGATTCCCCCTCACCCCTGGAAAGGTCGGCCTGATTGCTCTGAGCAGGCCTCCACCTGAGAGAGCATCCTCCTTATGAAGGAGATCCCCCTCACCCCGGGAAAGGTCCGGCTGATTGCTCTGAGCAGGCCTCCACCTGAGAGAGCAGCCTCCTTACGAAGGAGATCCCCCTCACCCCTGGAAAGGTCCGGCTGATTGCTCTGAGTAGGCCTCCCCTGAGAGAGCATCCTCCTTATGAAGGAGATCCCCCTCACCCCTGGAAAGGTCGGCCTGATTGCTCTGAGTAGGCCTCCCCTGAGAGAGCATCCTCCTTATGAAGGAGATCCCCCTCACCCCTGGAAAGGTCCGGCTGATTGCTCTGAGTAGGCCTCCCCTGAGAGAGCATCCTCCTTATGAAGGAGATCCCCCTCACCCCTGGAAAGGTCCGGCTGATTGCTCTGAGCAGGCCTCCACCTGAGAGAGCAGCCTCCTTACGAAGGAGATCCCCCTCACCCCTGGAAAGGTCCGGCTGATTGCTCTGAGTAGGCCTCCACCTGAGAGAGCATCCTCCTTACTCATCCATTCAGATTTCAATCTCATCAGAAGCTGTCTTGGGTGCACACACAGTAATGTTTGATTTGGTACCTGGGCATCTCGTAGCCTAGGCAAGTTGGCACATAGCGTGAGCCCAGCAGGAAAGGCTGAAGCTGGAGTGGGTAGCAGTGGGATGAAGTTCTGGAGAGGGGCAGAATGAGATTCTGTGGGGCAGGAAAGCTGTTATGACTTTCAAGGTGGAGGGATGGGATGCTGAGGACCATTTCCAGAGCTGTGAGAGGGTGGTTAGGGGGCTGGGGGACTTTCTCTTGGCCTTCAGATGGTGTGGTGACACTCAAGGCTACCAGGATCAGAGAGGCAATGCTGATTTCCCACGAAATTAACATGTCTTACCAGCAGAAGGAGTTGACTTGGTATGACCCTGTCTGTTAAGGATCTCCGAGAGAGAGAATAAATCACCTCAGGGAAGGGTCCCTAGCATGAGTTTTATCTATCTTTGACTTTATTTTCAAAAATAAAGTCAAAACTTAGAAAGATGTCAGATATCTTTCAAGTGAACATTTATAACAGCATGGCCAGGCTCCTACTGTTTTCCTTTCCTCTTCTGCAGCTTAAGATACACAGGAGTGTTGTTGTTGTTGTTGTTGTGTTAAATTTATACCATTGTCTATTAGCCGAGGCCAGCTTAAAAGCCAGGTGACCTGGTCTCAGGGTCTGGGGTCTACGACCAAGTGAGCTACCATGCCACTTGGTTTTTATCAACCAGATTTCCAATGCTGGTTTCTGGACAGCTGCTAAATAACCATATATTAAGTTTATGTCCATCTGAAGGCACTCTGTCTGTGTGGTCAGCCCAGAGATGAACACGTGCCTCCAAGAACTCCTAAGATCACCACAACGCCACCGTTCCCCATGCGTTCCTTAGGCAAAGAATCTTCCTGTGAAAAGTCTACTTTGTGTGTTTATTTTTAGTGTGTATGTGTGTGTCTGCGCGCATGTGCGTGCTTGCACTTGTGTGTGGGGGGGGTGCATGTGGAGGTCAGAGGACAACCACGGATTTCATTCCCAGGTGCCTCCTCCTTTTCTGTCTGAGACAAGCTGTCTCACAGGCCTGGAACTCAGCAAGTAGGTCACTTAGGCCGGCTGGCCCTGGGATCTACCGGTCTCAGTCACTGGGATTACAAGTCTGTGTCTCCACATCCTGCTTCTTCACCTGGGTTCTGGGGCTCAAGCGCAGGTCCCCCTGGCTGCAGGGCAATGGTTTTACCTAACTGGGCCATGTCCCCAAGCCCTGAAAGGGCAGCATTAAGTGGAATGTTCAGTTTTTCCTAACTGGCTGTACAATAAGAAGGCCCCAAATTGCTTGCTTACCTGTGTCTCCCTTTTGCCTTGAGCAACTCTTGTTATTTTACGTCAACAGAAAATAGGCCTGAGGTCATCTTGGTTAAGAGGAAACAAATATTCCCTCTTGATTTTGAAAAGGGGAGGAGATGAACGTCTCCGTTCCTGGCCTTACCTAGCTGAGCTTGTGTGGTGCTTTCCATTAAAAAATTCACTCATGTTTTATGGATTTCTAAAGAGCCACAATTTGAACTTAATTCTTCGTCACTTTAAGACAAGCACCCCAAAGTTAGTATTTAAAATGTCACATGCAGCCAGAGGCCTCAGTGGGTCACAGAGGGCTGGGCAACCCATACTGGGAAGTAATAAAATTGACACTGAATGGCTTCAAGACTGAAGACTTGCCCTGAAAGTTCAAGAACAGAAAAATTGAAATGAAACCATGAATAAATCTCCAGAAAGTTGATAGCCGCGCCTTAAAGGAAGGAAGTCGGTACATGAGCTGAGTTAAGCTGCATCCTATTCTGAGGGTGTCTTACAGGAAGTGAACTGTGAGCGGCCAGTGACTTGTGTGCTCAGAGGGGGCCCTCAGCAGGGTCACATCGTTTAAATCAGCATCCTTCTCTGCCACCTTACTTACCAACTGAGACTCGGAGCAGGCAGTGATCTCTCTGGGGACAGAGAGCAGGGAGCAGTAAAGTAGGGTTTGAACATGACTCAGCCTGGAAGCGTTGATGGAAGGAGTTGGGAGAAAGCTGGACACACAGCCCAGAAGCCATTGTCACAGCGTGAATTCTTATTATCATTGTGGTTCTAAGCCCCAAAACAGATTTCTTTATCATGGTCTCACATGATCTTATCCAAGACTCTCCGCGATGTCTCCAGAAAGGGACCTCAGCTTTTCTGGAATTCATATGCTACCCAAAGTGGATCGTGGCAGACACTGTGAGCCCACACTGACTTGTTCTCCTAACCCCAGCACTGCGTGTGGCGGTCGCTTGCTGTAAGTCAGGGAACATCTTTCCATCTTGTGCACAGAGTTCTGCCTGTTGCTCATCCTGCTCACGGGACAGCCACTGGTCGAGTGTAGAGCCGAGGTTCACAACCTGTGGGTCACGGGCCCTTTCAGGGCATCAATGCTCCTTTCATGAGGGTTGCATATCAGATATCCTGCATATCGAATATTTACCTTACAGTTCATAACAGTAGCAAAATTACAGTTACGGAGTCGCAAGGACAACAATGTTACTGCTGGGGGTCACCACAGCATGAGGAGCTAATCAAAGGGTTACAGCCTTAGGAGGGTGAGGACCACTGTGCTTGATGTCCGGATCCCTCTAGTTTTCCATTACTGCAAAACAAAACAAAGTGCCACAGGGGCTGCCGAGACGACTTCATGGATAAAGGGGCTCGCCTTGCTAGCCTGACAGTCTGAGTTCAATCAATCCCAAGGTCCCACACAAAAGCAGGAAAGAATCTACCCCTGCATGCCATCCTCTGATCTCCACCCGTGGGCTGGGGAACACATGCACACTTACACAATTCACTAACCACACAATTCATTAATATATTTGAAAGGTACCCTGAGCATCCTGGCACAGAATCACTGTACAGATGTTGGCATTTATTAGTTACTTTTCCGTTGCTGTCATAAACACTGCGACCAAGGCAGCTTAGAGAAGAAAGGGTGTATTTAGTTTATGGTTCCGGAGGGATAAAGTCCATGATGGCGGAACAGAGGCAGAGGTGGCAGGCAGCTGGAGTGGCTGCGGAGAGCTCACATCTCAACCGGCAAACGGGAAGCAGAGAGAGAGCACATTGGAATTTGCACAAGGCTTCTGAACCTTCAAAGACCCCAGAGACATACTTCCTCCAGCCAAACATCCTAAACCTACCTAAACAGTCACCAACTGGAGCTCGAGTAGTATTCGGATGCCTGAGAATATGTGGGGCAGCTCATCAACCAACCGCAGCGGGATAGAGTCTAATGCAGGATTGTTAGACCAACTGGTACATTTTACATTTTCATGATTTCTCCAAGTTGGCGCCCATAAAGTCCGACCTACGTTCCACCAACAACAGTGAAGACCTATCATTTTCCCTCATCTTCCCTAAGACTGATACATTAAACTTTTCATTGTTTACCAAGTAAGTTAAAAAAAAATCCATTTCAATTGTTCATGAAATTGAGCATCTTCTGGCACACTTATTAGCAGATACATCAATATTTTCCTGTATCTCTTCTCCTGGGAATTATTGTTCAGCATCACTAGTCTGCTTTTATTACATTTGTGTGTGCGTGGGTGTGTCTGAGTGTGAAAACGTGTCACAGCACATATGAGGAGGTCAGAGGTCAGAGGACAATTTTCTGGAGTAATTTCTCTCCTTTCTCTACCATGTGGGTCTCAGGGATTGAACTCGGGTCATCAGACGTGGCGACCATCACCTACCCACCGAGCCATCTCTCATTAGTCTATTTTTAATTGAGCTTCTGTCCTTCTCTTAATTATTTATAAGTTAACGCCTATTTGTAGTAACCCTTGGTTTACTATATGTTTCAAATGTTTTCTTCTTACATCTCACGTGTCTTTTGCCTTTGTTGTTTATTTGCTGAACAGCATCCTAAATTTGAGAGGCAGCCAGGCTACCAGCCATTTTCCTTTGTGGCTTCTGGGATTTGTGTCATGCTTGAAAAAGTCCTTCCTCCCCCCACTTCCCCGTAATTATGGAAGTATTTCTCTGTATGTCGGTTGTGTTATTTTGTCCTTTCTGCCTATGTATTCACCATCTGGACTGGATTGTGGTTTGTGGCCCGAGGAAAGTATTTGCTTCCAGGTGTACTGCCGTTGACCGAGCCTTGTGACTGCGAATTCCCAGTTCCCAAAGTTTCACCTCTGTCAGGGCTGAGGTCCAACCTGGGCCAAAGCCTGCTTCTATGTTCCCTGATCCAGCGGCTCTCCGGCTTCGCTTCACATGAATGTCACCTGATTGGTGTGTGTACCTGTGTGTGTGTGTGTGTGTGTGTGTGTGTGTGTGTGTGTGTGTGTGTTATGTGTGATGTATGCATCACATGTGTGAGTACCTGTGGTTGAATGTGCAGAGGCTCTATCACTGTCCACCCTGTTTGCCTGACACGGTCTCTCTCCCCATTCTCTGGGGAATTGTGTACTGCGATTGTTTCTCCCAGCTACCCAACCTAATTACTACCAGCCTTCAAATCTGGTCCTCTGGGGAGGGGTCGATTCAGCCAGAAAGGCTGGGCATTTCGGTGAATCAACCCCATGAAGGCGGTACTACTTACTGGGGCACAGAAAGCTGAACACCTCTGTTCCCTTTTGTTCCGTGTGGCTTCAGCGTCAACGCCTCCAAAGTCCCTCTTTTTCACGCTTTCCACACAAATCAGCCACTTCAGCCTGGCCTCGGCTCGTGCTGTGCCCTGCGCTGAGCCCATTTTGTCCCCTCCCTGGCTGTCTCTTAGCAGAATCCTACCCCACCCCACGGCAGGGCGCTGTTAATTTAGCCGCACATTGGAACCACATGCAGAGCTTTGTAAAAATTCCTGAAATTGAAGCCACGCCCCAGGCCAATTACCACAGCCTCTGTGGGCAGGGCCAGGCTTCAGGAGGTCTGAAAGCTCCTTAGGCAGCTGTGACATGTGGCTTCTGGGGGTAAGAACCACCTGATCCTAAACCAAGCCCCAATACTACTATTCTGGGAAATGACCTCTAATTTCATCTGTGCCCACTGGGACATACACAGGTATCACAATAATTTTTTTTGTAAATAAATTTTAAAAACCCTTTATTTGTTCATTTTGGAATAGGTACAATCAACATTTAAAAGGTATAAAGAGGACAGAAGGTCTTCTCCCCCCTTCCCCTCATCGTAACCCCACCAGAAGGTCTTGACTGCATCCAAGGCCCGTCTCACAGCTCTCCAAAGGCACTGGGCATGGCTGAAGGACCCAGCCTGGCAGAGTCTTAGGCTCACAGAGGCCTGGTGTGAATCTTGCCTCTGCCATAGGCTTGTCCATAAGGCTTGGCCGCTGGTGGGCTCTCCAATCCTATCTTCCAGTTCAAAGTCTGTGCTTGTCATCAAGAAACAACTTCAACGTCACCCTGTCCCTGAAGCCTTCCTCAGGCTCCCAAGGAGGAAGTCAAGATACCTAAGTTAGAAGCCAGGCTGTGTCACCAGCATGAAGCCGGGAACTCACTGTGAACCAGGTGGGAGTAGTGGCAGGTCCGGGGGGACAGTAGAGGCAAGGTCAGGCAGGTGGCAGAGTCACAGCGGGGCTTCCCGCAGACGGTCCAGAGAGTGAGCAAGCGAGAATCCAGCAACGGGACCAACCAGGATCTCCTAGCCCCAAAGCAAGCACAGGCTCCACTGTCCAGGAAAAAAGGCAGCCTTAAAGGCAGTTTAGAAGAGGAGACAAATCATTCCATGTGTGAGCAGCTGTGTAGCTCCAGAGAGACAGACAGCAAGGACATCTCATCATGGACTGTCTCGATGCTCAGAAATCTGAAGTGTGGTCATCAAAGCATCTTTACATTTTACTCACTGGAGCCTGTGGTAGGAGCTGACACTGAACTATGTCAAGGCCCCAAACCTGGTGGTTCACTGTCTGTGTGTGCATGTGGATGAGAGAAACAGAGACAGAGACAGAGAGAAGAGAGAGACAGACAGACAGGCAGACAGAAAGACAGACACAGAGAGAGAGAGACAGACACACAGAGAGACTCTGTGTCTAAACAACTTGAATGTGGGTGCCCACAGAGATCAGAAGAGGGTGTGTGATTCCTTGGAGTTGGAATTACAGGAGGAGGTTGTGAGGTACCAGATATGGACACTAGGACTAAATTGTATCCTCTGCAAGAACAGCACGCACTCTTAGCTGATGAGCCAGGTAATCTCAGGCCCCTGAATTTTAAGTATGAAGAAGTTCAATTCATTTGTTTGTGGTGTTTATGACAGAAATAGAAATATAACTAAGATATGGAGTATTACCAGTAGTGGTGGTGCCCAAAGTCACATGGCCTGGGCAAAGGGACTTTCTAAGTCAATCTGGTTTATTTCCTGTGTTACTTATTACAATATTGACTTAACTACACAGTTATCATGATCTGAAGTAATTGATATTGTTGCTGTTCATGGTGTCTCCTTACTATGGGGTGATACCATGTCCACTCACAGGCCCTGGCAGACATGAGCAATCAATCAGTGTTCTTGGTGTCTTCAGAATCCTTTTCCAGATAGTCACAACCAATCAATTTAAATTCCCATGAGAGCTGAAACTCATTTTGCTTCCCTGACCAACTGTGTTAAGATAACTTGAAAGACTTGAGGGGGAAAAGGGGGCCCCTAAAGGGCTTCTGGTTCCGAGCCTGACTTCCCCCTCTGCTCCAAGCCAGCTGTGTTGAGGAACACAGCTTGGTTCCCCCGCCCCACCAGGGAGGTTTGCTTCTGTGCTAGCTTGACAGATGGAAGGCAGCAGAATGTGCTCCGATGGACCTGAGCTGGCCTTGGTGTCAGGCACTAAACCTTGGTCAGTGAGATTAATCCATGGGGCAATTTTTCCTAGCCACCCTCGCCTGTCCCTGTGGATGGCTCTGCCCTCAGAGGGTTCTCTCTGCCTTCAGAGTTGATGTGGGCATCTCACCAAAGCGAGCTCCCTGTTGGCCTCTACTGAAATCTCCCCCTTTATCACCTCCCACAAGATGTTTTGTTGGGGTGTTACTGAACTGCACCCTGAGGGCCTCCCCAGGGCTCTAGGCAGAGAAGACTCACAACAGCTCAGAGCTTCGCCCAGGTGAGCTTCAGGTTACGTCATTCACCTCACAGGGCTCCCCATTACCAAGTCATGGGAAAATCGCACCCTTTGGGGAGGGGGCTGAAGCTGTTATGCGGGGATGCCCTTTCTCTCAGGAAAGGGGAAGAAAAACAACACCTATTACCCTATCACAAAGGTGCCTGGAATGTGCGTTTCTGAATTTTAACTGTAGTTAGAATATCTATGTCTCAAACTGCAGGCAGGGCTCATCTTGCAGGCTACCTCTGACTCTGTCCCCCACAAGAGGGACACTTGGCCTACTGTTTAGGGATAAAGGTGGGACACCTTCACAGGAATCAGAGAACCAGGTCAGTCATGCATCATAGAGCAAGTCAGGACATTGCCTCTGGTTCTCAGTTTGTTCTAGATTTTGATATTTAAAAAAAAAAAAATATGGGGGAGGGGCAGAGGTCAAAGTTACTCTCCACTTTACTTTTAAAAATATTTTGATGTGTGTGTGTGAACATGAAACACACATGCTCAAGTATGGCGTGCAAGTGTGGATTTGTGTGCTTAGGTGAGAACATGGAGGTCAGAGAACAACTTTTCGGAGTCAGTTCTCTCCTTCCACCTCTGAATGAGTTCTGGGAATTCGACTCGGGTCCTCACATTCACATGGCAGATGCTTTTACCTGCTGAGCCTTCTTGGGGGCTGTGCTGGATGGTTTTATGTCAACTTGACACACGCTAGAGTCATTTGGGGAGAGGGAACCTCAATTGAGAAATGCCCCCCCACCAGGTTGGTCTGTGGGCCAGCCTGTGGTGTGTTTTCTTGTTAATTATTACCTCTGGGCTGGTGGTCCTGGGTGCTATAAGAAAGCAGGCTGAGTAAACCATGAGGGAGCAAGTCAGTAAGCAGCAGTGTTCCGCGGCCTCTGCTTCAGTTCCTGCCTCCAGGTTCCTGCCCTGCTTGAGTTCCTGCCCTGACTTACCTCAGTGATGGACTATAATGTGGAAGTGTAAATCAAATAAAGCCTTTCCTCCCCCAAGTTGCCTCTGGTCGTGGTGTTTCTAGAGCAACAGTAACCCTAACTAAGACACTAGCCCCACCTTATTGTTTGAGACAGGGTCTCTCCCTGAACCTAGAGTTCACCACTCACTAGACTGGCTGGCCAGTGAGCCTCAGCGGTCTTTGTCGCCGCCTCCCCAGCACCTGCTATGACAGACACGTGCTGCACCTGGTGCTCCATGTCCTGGGATCCAGACTCAGGGCCTTGTGTTTCCCAGTAGCACTTTACAGCTTGAGCTGCCTCTCCAGCCCCACTACATTTTTTTTTAATGGCGGAATCAGCTTGATGGGTCTCCAAAGCTGCCAGAGACCTCAGCTGGCTTCTGAGCTTAACAGGCACAGCAGCTGCTGGAGTAGAGCGTTGGCTCTGGCAGGGAGTGAAATGATTTACTGCCTAATGGGATTCTTGCTGTAGGTGTAGATCCGCTAAGCCTACCCAAGTCACCACGAGCCACATGGGGCTATTTGACTCTATATTAATTTAAGTGAAGCCAAACTGAAAAGACAATACTTCAGGACACGAGCCACATTTCAAGGGCTCACTGGCTGCCCGTCACTAGCAGCTTCTAACTCTCTGAGACGTCTTCATCCTTCTAGGAAGTTCTACCAATAGCACCAGGGCAGAGAGGACATCTTGGCTGCTTTGGTTTTACAAGGATTCATGGAGCTAACGACGAGATGGAGAGCAGTCGCTTCCTCTCTGGGCTGTCTTGGGACCGCATGCTCACACAGCGAGTGTAATCTGCCCGATGCCATTCTTCACACTTTCTAAATAGAACATGGCTCTGAAGCAGAGCAGGCTGTCCATGCCTTTTAGCTGCCCATCGCCTGTGTGGTAGGTGCAGCGGCAGCCGGGCAGGGACGACTGTGTGCTGCGTGTCCAGATCGGGGAAGCTCTGAGAAAGTCACACAGATTCGGCCAGCCCCTTTCTACCTTGACCCTCACAGCGCCTCAGCTTCACCTCTTCCCTGGACTTCTAGAAGCTGATCTGAACTCCTAGAGGAAGACTCCTGTCTAGAAAGTGGCAAATGAAAAGTCATGTGCTTGCTATGGCAAGATGAAAACGTGCCATCATTAGTCACAAGCATCCTGGTGAGAGAGAAGAAGGAGGCCAACTCTTTATCTCAGGGATGTAGTGCTACAGCGCTGGCCTCCTCCAGGTCCCTGACTCTCTTGCACATTGGGCCTAACAGTAACAACCAGGCCTCAGTGGCCAACACTGTTTATCGCTGTTTTCTCTTTACTCTCAGTTTTAAGGTAAGAGGAGTCTACCATGTGTGTCCAGTAGTGTCCAGTGGTCCCCACGCTACCTTAGCTGCAGCTTCCATGCTTACAGTTACCTGTGGTGAAGAAGAAGAAGAAGAAGAAGAAGAAGAAGAAGAAGAAGAAGAAGAAAGAGAGAGAGAGAGAGAGAGAGAGAGAGAGAGAGAGAGAGAGAGAGAGAGAGCACTATTATATTTGAGATGTGCTGTTATAGTTGAATTTGAAATATCCCCCTAAGGCTCATGTGTTAAAGGCTGATGGGCTCCTAGGTGGGTGATTTGATCCTGATGTTGATTCACCCAGTGATAAATACATAATACAGTGACATTGCTGGGAGATTATAGAAATTAGGAAGTGGGGCATAGCTGGGGGAAGTAGGTCACTGAAGGTGTGGCCAGGAAAGGTGTATCCTGTCTTTCTCCGCTTCCTGGCCACCATGAGGTGAGCAGCTTCCTCCACCACACCCCTTCCCTCCACCTCAGACCCAAAGCAATGGAGGCAGGCGACCTTAGGTTCAACCCTCTGAAATGAGCCAAGATAAATCTCGCCTTCATCACAGTAGCGAAGAGCTGACTTGCTGCATTTTATCATTAGTTATTCTTAATCTCTCATGGTGCCTGATTAATACATTAGACTTTGTCAGAGAGATATCTGCATAGGAAATAACCATGCAGATATGGCTCAGGGCTCAGTATTATTTGAGGTTTCAGGTATCCACTGAGTGTCTTAGAAGGTACTCCTCTGGCTAATGTCTACTGTGGAGGCCTGAAATGGGGAGTATATCAGGAAACCCTGGTCCGGGACTGTCTTGAGCTTCCCCTTGAGCCTGTCATGCCAGTTTCAAAGAGTATGCTATTGTTAGGAAAGTGTCTAGCTGGGAAACAAAATGACCCCAAGCTCTCTTGAGAACTTCCATCAACTGATAGTGACTACCTGGAGTGCTAGGTGGGAAAAGATTCCAACAATGCCAAAAGATCGTCGATTGATTGTTCATGTCTGGCCAGGGCCCAGGAATGGGTGACAACTTCCCACAGTAGAATGAAATAAGCAGCCACAATGACATGGATAGCAGTAATAGTCAAGTCTAGCTACACTCTCCCAGGCCAGTTGTTGGGAACAGAAGCTAAGGTCATGGGTGTGAAGGTGCATTGTGAACTGAACACATGGACTTGAATCAAAGGCTCTCAGGATAAATCGAGACCTTCTGACTCATGCCACTTAGCCGCATCCCACCCCACCCCCACTCCTTCCACCCCCGTACTGTGCTCCGTTCTGTGTAGCCTTTTCAGAAGCCTGGAAGCACAGCCACGTGGGAGAGACTGTGAAACTGCACATTCACCCGTCCTCTGTGTTCCCTGCCCTGTCCATTCATTGAAGGATCTTTGGAGGTCTAGGCAGTGACATCAACATAGTCCTGGTCCCTGCTTCTCAGAGCACCTGGAACAACTGGTCTTGACCTTCAGAGGAGGAAAGAGACTGAATTTTCTGGTCAAGCTCTTGCCCCTTCGGCCTCCATGCTGGACAGTGGCCATCTTGGAGGACCACTAGAGAAGAGGGCCGGCCCCAAGCTGAATGAATAGATGTGGTCGGTGACTGCCGGAGGTGCTGCTGAGGAGGCAGATGGCACCAGGTGGTGAAGAATGCCATTTGGAGGACATGAGGGAGCAGCAGGTTACTTCTGTGGGCAAATGGAGGTCCTTTGTGCTAACAGCTCTTGGGGGCTTTGACATTGTCCCTGGAGAGAGGAAGAGCAGAGGGAATCACCCATCCGCCCCATCCGTCTATTAGTGGCTGAGGGCTGCTCTGGGGGCGCTAACTCCCTGGATCAGCTGCCCATCGGCAAGCAGCTCACTGGTGATCCTACAGCCAGAGAAAGCCCTGTGTACAGATCCAGGGAGTTCAGTGGCATGCCAGGGAAGAACAGGGACATTTCCATCAATGCAGCGTTACAGAGTTACCTTCTTACCAGGATGCGAAAAAATGAGACTTAGCACAGACGGCAGGTGATGCACACACCATTCCCAGTGTTTGATAACATGAATGCCCGTTGTGAACAGGTATTCACCTAAGTAGGCATCTCTGAGTCTTGCCAATCCTCCAGAGCAGATGTTGCTGCTCCCGTGTGTAGTTCAGGACATTTATCCCTGAGAGATGACGCACAGCTCAAGGACACCAAGAATCAGCGACAATGGCAGACCCCATGTTTGTGTGACTCTATAACCTGGGGTCTTTTCAAGGGTCCATCTGTCCAGCAGGCATCTCCAGGGACGCCTCAGAACTCGGGGTTCCACCCACAGCCCTGCGCAGTCAGGACCCAGAGTGCCCTCTTGGTTAGGGGCCTCCTCCTAGCAAATCATTTTCTCCTGGATGCTCAGAGCTAGTCCCCTGCTGGGTACCTCTGTGTGTCCCAAGGGCTGCACCTTATGTCAGAGGAACAGCGTGAGAAGGTGCTGGGGGTGGGGTGGAAGCTGAGACCCCACGGGGAGGTGCAGGGGAGTCTCAGAGCTGGACCTTCCTGCAGAGACAAGCTCCCAAGATCTCACTTTACCCACAGGAGTGACAGTGACATCAGCCAACACTTAATGGGCACATCTTGTACCAGTCGCCCTGCTAATGACTTTACATGTGTGAGCACATTGAATTCTCAGACCATAGGAAGTATCACTCTACACAAGAGGAAACTGAGGCACAAAACTGTTGAATGACTCCTTAAAGGTGACTCAGTGCTAGCACTGGAACCCAGGTGACTGTATTTCAAAGACTGTCCCCTTGCCGGGCGGTGGTGGCGCACGCCTTTAATCCCAGCACTTGGGAGGCAGAGCCAGGCGGATCTCTGTGAGTTCGAGGCCAGCTTGGACTACCAAGTGAGTTCTAGGAAAGGCGCAAAGCTACACAGAGAAACCCTGTCTCGAAAAACCAAAAAAAAAAAAAAAAGACTGTCCCCTTCACCTCCCAAGCCAGCCCCCTCTCCCACATAAACACATATGCCTTGCTAGGAAAAATGGATTTAACAATCACCCATTCATTCTCTGGGTATGGCCTCAGTTTCCTAAAAAAGAAACAGAGAGATCAAAGGGGAGGAATCAAAATCAAGCCAGGTACAGGAGGAAGAATTTGGGGCTGGAAGTGCCCCCTTCCTCCCTCAGGGTCCCGTACCCACTGCCCTCCAGAAGCCTCCACATGGTGTCGTAGTTCCCACCTCTGCCCTCTGGAGCAACTGGCAATTCCCGCAGACACACAAGCACACAGCTTGCAAATACCCCCAGGAACACCCACCAGTGACAGGGCAGGCCCCTGGGGTGTATTATAAGTGGGGAGGGATGAACAGGAGCAATCAAAAGATCCTTGTAGAAGGTCCCTGGGGACCCATAAAAGCAAGCTGTGGGTGACACGGAACTGTGAGGAAACAGGGTGACAAGGATCTGCCTTCTGTGGGTGGCTCCAGAGCAGAGCAGTTCTCCTAGGACCCACTTGGGTTTATAATAGCCCCTCCCTTGGCCTCCGAGGTAAGCTAGAAGTGTCCCAAACTGGGAGGCAGAGAAAAGGAGATAGAAAGTTCTGATGAGAAAGTTCCAGAGTCCTTCCACAAGGCCACCTGCTCTGTAGGAGGAATGAGGTCCCAGGCAGAAGGGGAGACAGGGCTCATCAGCCCTGGGGAGGGTGGTCTTACCATAGCCACAGTCCCTTCCCTCCATCATCCCCCTTCACTCCATCATCCCCCCTCCCGCACACTCTGTTTCAATGTTTCAAAGGCTCTAGAGAAATTACACCTGTAAAGGACTCAGTTCCCCCCGCCTCGTCCCTCCCCCCTCCCACCGCCACCCCGGTTCCTACCATGTCCATATCTCCTTGTAGTTCCTGGCACAGAGCAATGGCCTTAGACAGATTCTGTGAGTGGCCCTCCCCAGGCCACCTTTGTGGGGTGGCCTGCACCTCTTCCTCCCTCAGCGATAACTGGCTTCTGCCTCTGCTCCCCTGTGGGCCTGTGGAAACAGCTCCCACGAGCCCTTGCCCTCTGGAGAGCCCATCTCTTCCCCGTCCATTGCCCACCCACGCCTCCCAGGTCCACTGCCCGCCTTGTACCCTCTTGCTTCCTGTCTTCCTCAAAATGACTGCAAACTAAAGGAATGCTGTGAAGGTGACCCTAGGTCCTGGACCGGTGGGCTTGTATGGAGTTGTCACGGCGCAGAGAAGCCCTTCAAAGCAGGGCCCAGGTTTCTGCGGGGCACAGGAGGTCCAGAGAGTCGGGGTTACCACTTTTCTCCCAGACAACCCAGGCCCCAGGCCCACAAGCAGGGCTTTGGGGCACCTTTGCAGAGTGGGAAGGGGAGATTGTCCAGCGTGGAAAGGGGCAGATGGGAATGGCGGCCGGCTTAGGATGGCCGGTCACTTCCAGCTTATACAAAGCCCCCGGACCCATCGCCCCGTACAGACAAAAGCAGCAAAGCCTTAGGAACAACGCAGATTCAGACTATTCAGTGACCTCGCGAAAGGTCCCAGCAAGGCCTTCCCTTTGTGCTTTCTAGAACATCTAACCACTTTTCTATGGCCTCCAGACCGGACAGGGGCCCCGTCTAGCCCTCCTCTGAGCCATCCCCTCACCCTGATATCAACCCTCTGCTCCATGCTAGTTTGCCCATCTTCCCAAAGTGTGAGCAACTCATTCTGGTGCAGGGCTTTGGCCCTTGCCCTTTCCCAACCGGCTGTACTTCCCCCTGGCTCCCCACAGCCCTCAGCTCACATGTCACCCCTGGGGAGGGAGAGCAAAGACTGTCCCCTGCCACGTTGTCATGTTTTGTCTTCACAGCTCGTATCATTCGCTGACAATGTTGCTTCATTCCCGCACCCACTGTCTGCATGCTGCCCCTCAACCCCTCGCCGGGAGCCTACCCCGGTGGCCCGCAGGGGCCTTGTTCCCAGGCTCACTGCTACCGCAGAGAAGGTGCTCAGTAGAGACGTCAGAGAAGCCTGCGGGCTTCGGCACGCCTCTGCATCCTGTACATCTGTTTGGAGCCGCAGTTAGCCCCAGATGTGTTATTTCCCTTGTTAATTACCGCAGAGTAATTGTAGCAAGAAGTGTAAGTAAAGCATGCATTAATGGGGGGGGGGAAAACGATTCCCTGCGCAGGCTCACAGGTCACTGGAAACAAAGCTAGGCCTCCCTGCAGCCTATGAGGATTCAGGAGGTGCGCCTGCGCCTTGCCCGCCCTGCGTCTCACTGCTTCTTGGGAAGGGCTCCCTCCCACCCCAAGGCCCATCTCTTCCTTACAGAAGAGGTAGGGACATGGGAAAGAGTAGCATCTTGATTCTTTGTGTCCCAGAAGGGCTGAGACACACTGAGCAGATGACTTACCTTCCCTGAGCCTCCGTCTGCCCATGTTAAAATGGGCTAACAGCACTTGGGCCCCAAAAGAGACGACATGTGCGATGTCCTGAATGGGTTTCCACCAAGATGGCACCCTTCTCTCCCTTTGCAGAGTCCCATGCCCCGCCCCACCTCCACCTGCTGGGACTCTGCAGCTATTCCCTCCAAATTGATTTTGACAAGGTTGGTGACAGATGTCTTTAATATGGCTGCTCCAGACCTCAGTTTCCAAGAGGGGGTTTTGTTGCCAGGGCAGAAATGTCACATCTTCATGGAGAGTGCAGGGCAATACAGTTGTGATAGGCAGTTTCCATTTCTGTACACACATACACACACACACACACACACACACACACACACACACGCACGCACGCACGCACGAAGTGCCCAGTGTGCCCTCAGGGTTGAAGAGAGCAGGAATGGCTCCCGCGATGTAGAAGAGAAAGAGTCTCCTTAAAGTGCTGGGAAGGAAGCGCCGGGCTTTAATCCCAGCACTCGGGAGTCAGAGCCAGGAGGATCTCTGTGAGTTTGAAGCCAGCCTGGGCTACCAAGTGAGTTCCAGGAAAGGCGCAAAGCTGCACAGAGAAACCCTGTCTCGAAAAACCAAAAAAAAAAAAAAAAGTGCTGGGAAGGTGGGGTCACAACTGGCATTTCAGAGCCTACTCATTGGTCATTCACGGAGGAGCAGCCAGGATCCTGGGTTTGGGTTTGCTTCGCGATGACCTTGAGACGCCCTCTTGTGGGCATCGGCGGTAATGACCGGCTTCTTTGCTCTCCTAGCATTGTGTTTTTTAAAGGGACAAGTAGCCATCATTCTTTTTGATGTGATACTGCCAAACAACTCCTTCAGTATTTCCCAAAGAATGGAAATGAAGACATAGTCTTGTAACTGGCCCTACCTCTAAATATGTTACTTTGCTTTTTAAAAATCATTATACAAAATTTTGAAACTGACGAAAAGCACAAACAAGATGGTTTAAGACTATGGATTATCCTTCCAGAAGACCTGAGTTCAATTCCCAGAACCCATATCAGGGGGCTCACAGCTGCCTGGAACCCTGGCTCCATGGGATACGACACCTCTGGCCTCCTCAGGCATCCACCCACACACATACACACATGCTTAAAAATAAATATTTAAAAGGAAAGAAAGACTTCCGAGCTAACAGTGGCGCTCTACACTCATCCAACAAGAGAAAGGGATGAAGTTATAGTCTTCTTGGTCCACCAAACACTGGTTTAGAAGGAACAGCACTATTTCTACAAAGCACTTGGCCAATTATAGGCCCATTCTGAGCTGGTGATCCTGGCCAGGCAGTCACGAGGACTGAGTACCAACCGGCTCAGCTCCAGCTGTTGATCCGAAATGGCAGGTACTTCCCCCAGCCCATCTCTCCATGTCAGACTTCCTTTTCAGTCAGAAGTCCATGCACAGTTAGCACCAGGGCATGGAGGGTGCTCTAGAGTACTCAGTCCACCCATCCATGCCACCGTGCAGATTGGCATCTGTTTGGGCTAGACCCTGGCTCCTGTAGATACTGTCCCACCCTAGCTCACCCTCTACACTAGATATGTTCAGAGAACTAACTCCAAACATGCTTGGATGGAAAAGGACCCTTCAGGCTTATCATGGCTCCACGACTCCTCAGGCATATGTACTCACCTGTGAGTTGAGGGTGCTAATGGGACCTTCTTCACCAAACAGTGGTGAGCACCGAGTGGAGACCCAGGGTAGACCATGTGTAAGACACAGCATAGTGATGTATTTCCCCAGCCACGCTAAATTCTCTGCACATCTTGACTGAACCTGGCCATGACTGTAAAGGTCTGGGGGCCTGCTGGACCTTCGAGAAGATCATAGTTTATAAGCAGCCCATGGTGGAAGGGCTTTAGAAATCATTCATCCAACACACCTTATTTTAAAGGAGAAGGAGGGGGCAGAGAAGAAAAGGGACTGACCCATGGTCACCCCAGGTTTGAAGGGACTCCAGACAGACAGAAAGCCTCCTGCACTCTAACCAAGGCTTCAGTACTGAAATGAGTTCAACACTTCACGGCTCTGGATCTTTCTTTGTGAAGTGGTCACAACTGACCTTCCTTCCTACCGTGACTCCCAGTCCAGTGCTCACCGACTTTAACTGAAGTTTATGAGTCTCAGATGCTTAAGAAGACAGCCCGTTACGAAGCTGTGCTACACCTGACTCGCAGGTCAGGACTTGACTCAAGTTCATCCCTGGATTTACAGATACTTTGGTAAAAACCTTGGGAGAAGAAGCAGGCTTCTACTCTAGGTGGCAAAGGAGTAAATAAATGCTGATGTTTGTTTGTTTGTTTGTTTGTTTGTTTAAAAAAAGAAAAACAAGAAGATAAAAGCTGGGTCAACCTTCTCTCCCCAGGTAAACCCTGCCTTCATCAGCTGGATGAGCAGAGTGGCCATATTTTAAGGAACCAGGTGACTTCTCTGTCCTCCCTTGAATGTAGTCCACTGACTCTCTGCGTGCCCAAGATGGATGGTACTAGTCTAAGGTCAAACTCAAAATGCCAACGATTGCATCAAAACATCAGATTAAATAAAAATAAAAATAAGCAATCATAAGAATAAGTTAGCCATTCAGTGACCTGTGGCTGGGGGAGGCCACCATCCGCATTTCCTCTTTTCTTTCAAAAATAGCTGGATGCTTGGAGCCTTTCTGGGGTCACCAAATAGGAAAGAGTCCCTCAGGAGCCATTACAAAGTCCCAGTCTCTCCATTTCTCTCTTGCTATCACATGGAAAATCACCAAGGAGAATAATGATTTTTCTGTACACATGTGTAAACAAAAGAACATACAATTTGCCCTTTCTTCCTAGGAGAGCATTTTACTTTTTTTATTTTTCCAGTTTAGGGAAAATGCTAAGATTACTTAGGGCATTGTGGAAATGTCATGAAATCAAAGACACGATACTGAGAAAATGCAAAGAAATCTGTAGAAGACAAAGAGGCTGGCTGCCGGGGTGGGCATGTGGTGAGCCAGTCAGATTTCAGTTATAAGGTTTCGGTTTTAGGAAGCAAGCTTAAATGGGAATGGGAAGTGGAAAATTCCAGAAAGGGAAGTATGCCAGACCCTTGCAGAGGCCAGAAGTGCCCATTTGGGGCTGATAAAGTGGTCTGTATTCTGTGGAGATTGATGAATAGACTGTGGTAAAGTACAGTACTTGCTCACAGTTTGAGTTTGGGACCGAGTGGCAGCCATAGGGACAGAGGCAAGAACTTAGCTCTCAGCTCAGCTCAGACACACTCAGGTTCAACATGACTTCTGGTGAGCTCTGTCCCCTCCCTGAGCCTGCTTCTCCTTTTCAGAAAAATGTGATGTTCTTTGTGGAGGCGATATCGGAAGCCTGGATTCCATCGCCAGCACCCGTCAGTGTTAGTCAGGGTGTCTGTTGCTGTGAGCAAACGCCATGACCAAAAGCAACTTGGAGAGGGGAGGGTTTCTTTTTTGCTTACAAGTTCAGGGAACAGTCCATCACTGAGGGAAGTTATACACAAAAGAACGAGGCATGGGGGCAATGGTGAAATCTATATTCAAGGCCCACCCCCACCAACTGATGTCACCAGCTAATGGACCCAGGCCAATGCGGCTGTCTGTCTTCTTCAGCCTCCATTCTGCATGCCAGGGCGTCACCCCTGGACTCTGGAGTTCTTTGCATAGCCCTGCTGCTTGAGAAAGGGCAGAGGACTTCAGACAGCCCATAGAGGTTCAGGGGGGTGCAAACCCCACAGAGTGGATAACCAAGCTGACGGGCGACTTCCCCCACACCAGAATGCCAGGCGCCTGCCCATAAATGACCCTTTCCCTTGAAATTTCACATCTCTTCCCATATCCCAGTTTGCTCCTTTCCCAAGGGACAGGTACTGCTCCGAGCAATAGGGTGGGGAGAGGTCATGGAACATGAGCCATGTGGCAAAGGGTATGACGTCTCGGCAGCCAGGAGAGATCAGGGGAGTTTGCCGTTGTTTATCAAAAGCATCTGGGTTCGTGGCAGCCTGAGAGAAGATGGGGTCAGCGTTGGCACTGCACGGTGACTGGAGACTTAAAAATGGCCTCAACTGCCCCAGTAAGTTAGTTCATGTCAGAGTCCAGCAGTGTTCCTCACAGCAAGAACTCCTGGGATCCGGTAAGTGTCGGCAACACCATCAGCCTTACCAGCCTTCGCTGACGCCCAGTAGGGTGTTGAGTGCTCTGAGAAATCCGTCAGAAGGGAGAATACTTCTGCCGTCCCACTCCAGGGTCCAAGCAAGGAATATTGTCCTGCATTCACTACTATGCTCACAGCAGAGCTCAGGATCCAGTTCACCCAGGAGGGGCCTGGCCACCTCCTCCCGACTTGGCAGCCGGTTCGGGTACAGCATTTCCACAGTTACACCAATCATTAACGTGGCGATGGTGGGTCAAGGGTCACAGGGTTCCTCGTGAGGGATGAAAAAGGATGTCATCGATAAGCTGGTGGGCCTGAGAGGTCACAGAGGGTCTGTCCTGGCAGTCGCCCTCCTACTGAGCCACAGGAGAATCGCCCTAAAGCCTCACTATGTGGAGGATGCTGGCACTTTGGGGTGCCTTGGAGAGCCTGGGCCTAGCCTAAAAGAATAGACACATACCCCTCACCACACACACACACACACACACACACACACACACACACACAAACACACACTCCTAACCCTGATACTGGGGCTTCATAGAAGAAAGCAACATTATGTATTATATACATTAACTGTCATTTAAACCCACCTGAAGGGGCCTGCCTTAGTTAGTTTCTGTTGCTGTGATCGAACACCATGAGCAAAAGGAACTTGGGGAAGAAGGGGTTTATTTCGTTCACACTTCCAGGTAACAGTCGGAACTGAAGCAGAGGCCACAGAACAGTCCTGCTCACTGGCTTGCTCCCCATGGCTTTCTCAGTCTGCTTTCTTGTACCATCCAGGACCATCTACCAAAGGGTAGTGGGGGATAATGTAAAGATTTGTCACTTGAATTGGTTTAATAAACGCTGACTGGCCAGTAGCCAGGCAGGAAGTATGGGCAGGGTGACCAGACCAGGAGAATTCTGGGAAAAGGAAGGGCAGAGTCAGGAGTCACCAGCCAGACACAGAGGTAGCAAGATGAGAATGCCACACTGAGAAAAGGTAACAAGCCACGTGGTTAAATATAGATAAGAATTATGGGTTAATTTAAGTGTAAGAGCTAGCTAATAATAAGCCTAAGCCATCGGCCAAATGGTTTGTAATTAATGTTAAGCTTCCAAGTCAATTATTTGGGAAGCGGCTGCTGGGTATTTGGAAACAGGCAGGCAGGAGAGAAACTTCCACCTACATACAGTGGGATGTCTTTCTGTATGCTGTGAATATGTGTTGCTCCCATTGGTTAATAAATAAAGCTGCATTGGCCTATGGCAGGGCAGGATGGAGCCAGGCAGGAAATCCAAGAGAGATAGAGAGAGAAGAAAGGTTGAGTGGGATCATCTCCCTGAGCCACCACCAGGAGAAGCAAGATGTGAGAGAACACGTAATGCCACGAAACCACGTGGCAAAACATAGATTGATTGGAATGGGTTGAGTTGTAAGAGCTAGCTAGCAAGAAGCCTGAGCCACAGACCAAACAGTTTGTAATTAACATACACCCCTGTGTGTTTATGTGGGACTGAACCACTGCGGGACAAAGAGGGACAGAAACTTCTGTCTACAGGGTAACACTGCCCACAATTGACTGGGCCCTCCTACACCAATCATTAATCAAGAGAGCACCCTCATAGACTTTTCTACAGACCAATCTGACGGAGGCATTGTCTTAATTAAAATTCCCTCTTCCTAGATATGTCTAGGTTTGTGTCAAGTTGGCAAAAGCCAACCAGCACCAAGTCTCTCTGTGCATTCTGGGAAAGAGAGTCTGCCCATTAGTTGAAGAAGCAGGAGCAGCTGAGATGAATGCCATGGAAGGTAAGCCTGTCCACCCAAGCTGGACAAGGTGCTCAGAGTGACCAGACACCTTCAGGGAAGTGACTTAAGTCTAGCTCCAAAGATGGGAAAGAGGGGATGGAAGCACATTCTGGGCCGAGCAAATGACTCATGTAAAGCCCTGGGATGCTGAAGAGAACTGCTTTCTCAGCTGAATCATGGGATAGAACCAACTTCATGGAGACACCCCAGCACTTGACTGGCTCCTTTTGGATTCCGAGCTACTGTTCCAAGTGCCACTTAGACACATTCTGTTGCTTGAAACTCCGGCTTCACAACCCCTCATCACAGGGACTGAAGTTTAGGCCGACTGTGAGCCTGGTAAGAACCAGGAGAATCTTTGAAGAGAATTGAAGCCAATCTCTTCCGTTAAGAAGCCCCCAATGGGAAACTGAGGTCTGGGAAGAAAAAGTCATCAGCCTAGACCACTCAGCAACTTGACAAAAAGAGGCCACACTCCTGACGCTTGCTTTCTTGGGTCTCACTATTGTCCCCTCCGGCAGTTGCTGATGGGATCACACTGCTGTCATTAACCAGTTACTATGGTCAGAGCCTGGACCACGGCAGCCCATCCCGAATAGGCCGATTAAACAGACAAGTAGAGAAAGGAGATTTGTTCCACATTGGGAAGAGACACAAAGGATCCTGATGACCACCATGTCCATCTTCAGGGTTCCTATAGGAGGTTCAAGTTGAAATAGAGGCAAGAGGTGTACATAATTAGGTGGACATGGTCAAGGTGTGATCCCACCTGTCACTGAGCCATCGTCCCAGCTCCAGTGTCTCTTGTAAAGTGGTCTGACAATACTTCAGAACTGTGTAAAATGTGTTTCCAGAAGTCACACTCCTTCTCTGGCTGGCATGAGCTTTCCACCTTTCCTTTCTCCCAGCACGATACTCCTAAGGACATTTCAATTCCTTGGGGACCACTGTTTCTGAAGTGATGGTCAAGGGAAGAGGGCCAGGGTGTCTCATAGACCGTCTTCCCTCCCGCCTGGTCAGTTACACAGCATGTGGAGAAAATAGAACATCAGTCCGGCAGACTTTCAGCTTGGCCAGCTGTTTGTAAGTGGGAGAAAAATGTGACAGGCACATGATGTCTGTACAGATGCCCTCCCCCACCACAACCCTGTTTCCCAGGCAGAGAGAGGTCATTGCCAGGGCTCTGGGAGGAGGAAAGATGACCTCCGCCCCTGAGGAGCAGGCAGTGAGCTGAGCCTCTGTACCACTTACTTTGCATCATTAGGACCGTAATAGCCTGACAGAAACACCTGAGGGAACACAGATTGACTGGCCACGGTTTCAGGCCTTCATAACAGGGAAGGAAGGGCAGATTAGTTGAGGCCGCAGGAGGCAGTGGCAGATGTTCTTCACATCATGGTGGACCCAGAAGCAAAGAGGCAGAGACCAAGGTTGGGTATAAACTTAAAGGCCCACACTAAAGGATCTTGTAGCACAAATCTTAACAGGTCTTATTAATAAAAACAAACCCGGTGCCAGTTTTTGGGGTCAACGCTAGAAGATCAGAGAAGCAGAACAAGCCACAGCTTCCTCACCTCGCCAGTTCCTCAGCTGATCCTGTTTCCTCAGACTGGAAGCTTCTGAGTCCTCATCCAGAATGGATCTCAGCTGAACTGCTGCTCAAAAGCCTAAAAGCTTAACCAGGCTAGTTCCTCATCCTCACGCCTTTCTGCTTCCTGTCATCACTTCCTGGGATTAAAGGCGTGAGTCACCACGCCTGGCTGTTTCCAGTGTGGCCTTGAACTCACAGAGATCCAGGCGGATCTCTGCCTCTGGAATGCTAGGATCGAAGGCGTGTGTGCCACCATTTTCTGGCCTCCATATCTAGTGGCTGTTCTGTTCTCTGACCCCAGATAAGTTTATTAGGGTGCACAATATTTTGGGGAACACAATACCACCACAGGCTCTCCTTCCACCCGCCAGGTCCCGCTTCCCTGTGCTTCTTGAAGTTCCCAAAATGGCGTCATCAAGTGGGGACCAAGTGTTCAAAACATGACCGTAGGGTGGGGGCACACTTCAGATTCGGACCAGAGTGGCCTCCAAGGCTGAAAGGTTTTCCTTTCTCTCTTGGCTTTGTTGTCTTACCACTTCTGCCAGACTGAGGCAAAGCGGGGTCCTCACCTCCTCACAGTGTCCCTACCCCCACACTGGGCAAGACCCTCTCCACAGGCTTACTTCCTTGTTTCCTAACGTTTTCTCCTTTGTATCTTACCCCCACTGTATCCTCCTCCCCACAATCATCCTCACGAATGTATTTGCTACACATCCTTAAATATGTGTGAATCCTTACAACGCATGCTCTGCTTTCCTGCTTCTGGATGTTTTCGTTAATGTGGCTTGATTCTGGGCTGTAGCTCTGTCTTTTTATTCCATTTTTATTACATTGGTCAGTGCCAGGAGTGTGCCGAGGCATGTCATGTCTGCCTCTACCTATATGAAATCCACCAGAACGCGCCACACTTGCTCATGCATTTCCCCAGGGAAGGCCATCTCAGTGGCCTCCAAACCCCTGGTACCCCAAAGCACCACTGTAATAGCTCTAGCAGTGTCCTTTCATCTGGCGCGAAGTGGCTTGGGGATGGTTGTCCAGGAGGGGCCTTGTTGGGTCACTGTGATGGCTAAACTTCATCGTCAGCTTGACACACTTAGAGGAAACCTCAGTTGAAGAACCGCCTCCCTTACACTGGTCTGTAGGGATGTCTGTGGGCATCTTCTGGCTGCTAATTGAGGTAGGAGAGTCCAGCCTACTGTGGGCAGCATCATGCTTAGGCAAGCGAGTCTGGGCTATACAAGAAACGTAGCTGAATGTGAGCTTTGGAGCAAGCCAGGAAGCAGCATTCCTCCATGATTTCTGCTTCAGTTTCCTGCCCTGCTTGAGTTCCTGCCCCAACTTCCTTCAATGGTGGACTGTAAACTGTGAGACAAACACTTTCCTCCCCAAGCTGTTTTGGTCACATTGTTTATCACGGCAATAGAATTAGGACAGTCCTGAGGAAATGCTAAATTCCTCTCTCAAACAGCTTTTGAAAGGCCAGGACCCTACAGTCAAGCAAGATTGCCCTCTCCAGGTGGGTGCTGTCCCACCAACTCCAGCTTGTCCCACAGGTGGTAGCTAGCTGGCAAGGGTTTGAAGAGAGACCCTTCCTTTGACATGCCCAGGCCTAGGCCAAAGGCACAGCTTGAGGCTGTGGTGACCACACGCAGCACTCTAGAGAATGGCTCCCGCATGCAGGGCATGGCCAGGACTGCCCTTCCCCTGCATCCCTGGGTCCACTTGTCTTTCTAGCTGCTGCCATCTGGGTTGGTAGGGAGTAGCAGGGTTTCTTTTGCATGCCTTGGTTTGCCTGTGTGTGTGTGTGTGTGTGTGTGTGTGTGTGTGTGTGTGTGTGTGTGTGTGTCACATGTGGGGTACATCTACATACACATGAAAAAGCAAGAGGTTGATGTTAGACATCTTCCTCTATGGCTCTCCACCTTATTTTTGGGAAAAAATCTCACCATTTAGGACACTGTCTGGCCAGCAATGTCTGCCCCCTCCCACCTTCTCTGCCCCATTAGCATGGGGTTACAGGCACACACCACCACACCCAGCTTCCCCATGGGTGCTGGGATCCGTACTCAGGTCTTGAGCCTTCCCAAGGCCCATGCCTTGGCTTTTTTGATGTACCTGCACATCTCCTCAAGTGCTCCTGGGCTCTTGGACTTCTTCCTCCGCTGACTTGCAGAGAACGTTACTTATGGTTTGTAGGAGTTCTTTGCAGAGTGTGCACACTAACCCTTTTCTGCTCCGTCTCCCTGGCTTCACCCCTGCTTGCCTGCCTTCTCTGTGTTTTCCTCTGCTGAAGAACACTCCTTCATGCCTGTTTCCACAGTCCTACCCTTCGAGTCTAAGTCAGGGGATCTCCCCAGCTTCCCTTGGTTCTCTGTGGGGCTCGAGCGCTGTGTTCTGAGCTGACCTGGCTGACGGGAGGGAGGCAGGACTGAGTTTTCTTCTCTCCCTTAGTCTTCCCTGGCCAGGGGCCCCAACCTCCTCTCTTGCCTGCGGTTCACCTACCCAGCTCCAGAATCTCCACGGACTTCCTTCAGAGGTTCCACTCCAGTTCCCTTCTGTGTGTGTCCTCATCACATGTTTAGTGTGTGGGCTCTGTGGGGTGTCTTAACATCTGCTGTGGTGGGTCCTTCCTTTAAAAAGTCAAAGCAGGGCCTAGAGAGACAGCTTCATTGGTAACATGCTTGCACAGTCCGATTCTCAGAATTCACATACAAAAAAAAAAAAAAAAGCTGGAGTGATTTTGCAGACTGCTAGTGCTGCATCCCTGGAGCTCACTGGCCAGCCTGGGCTAATCAGGTCTCACTGAGAGGCTCTGCCTCCAAGAACAAAGTGGATAGACCCCAAGGGACAACACTAAGGGTGGCCTCTGACCTCCACCTTCACGCACACACGTACACATGCAAAGGGTGTTCTGATGGAATGTATAGCACCAGCCAGGACCTGAAAACTTCTGCCACTGACTTGTTACCTAACTAGCTCCTATGGACCTGTAGGTCTGGCCTGAAGCTGCCTGGGCTCTTCCCTGGGACAGTGCTGCAGTCCCCTGCATGAGTGGCACAGGCCGTTTGTGGCATTGACTATGCTCACTTCCTGGCTGTCTGGCCAGTACTAGTCAGCAGCTCCTTCAAGGACAGAAACTTGGTCTGTCTTAAGTAATATTGACATAGCACCCAGCCACAGCTAAGGGTAGCATCTACTGAGTGTTTAGACACCATGCCAAACACTTCAAGAGTGCTCTGTTCACCCTCCATATGAAACCTCCCAGACAGGGTATGATTACCACCATTCAGAAAACTGGGGCACAGAAAGGTTGAACAATTTGCTTAATACCATACAGATGGAAGGCAAACTTTGATTTGAATCCAAATAATTATTGAAGCACTTAAGAGTTCATGTTCCCTTGTGTCCACTGTCCACCTCTCCACACACACCAGATGAGTACGTGGTGAGTGAGTGAATGGATGGATGGATAGGTGAATGAATGAATGAATGAATGGGAAATTAGGAAGTTGGGCAGATAATTCAAATAGCTTAAACCACACTTGGCTATAGCTCTTTTTCACAAGCAATTATGCTCCTAATACCAGCTCTTTTTTTTTCTGCAAGATACTGGTTTTCATAAATTATGGAAAATTCTTTGGCTATTGCTTTTTATGTTATGGCCTGGGGTGGAGCACAGGGGTGATGGAAGACTTTTTAAATTCTTTCCCATCAGCTTAGAGAATTCTCTAGGCCATGACTGTGTGCAGAATCTATAATTAATTATTATTCACACTTAATACAGTTAGATACTGTGAACACACACTTTCCATTAATTTATGTGCCTGGCTCCTCATCATTTTCCCACAGGTATAGTCACTGATTTCTCAAGTTATTAAAAATTAAAATGTATATTAGGGCGCGTGAGGAGCTTGGTGTCCTTGTACCTATTTTTAGTCTAAAGTCACAAACTGAGAGGGGAACTCAACCGCTTTTGGGGGTCAGTTCTGACTGAGGGTGAGAACATTCATTCTCACTCGTCCACTCTTCACTGTTAATTAGGGACAGTTGAACCACAGTGGTCCAGTGAGTGCTACCAGCGTTGGGGAACATGGAGAAGACAGGTCTCAGTCTTCCTGCGGAAGGCAGGTAGGTGTGGTCAGGAAGGTTCAGGATGAAGGAAGCCCCCGCTGGCCTGGAGTGGGTGGCAGGAGCAGGGGAACATAGAATTGAGCCTTGAGGAAAGATAAGGGGTCAGAGAAGAAGAGGTTAGCAGAAGGGAGGGATAGGCATTCTAGCTTGTAGGATTAGCAGGTACGAGTCACAGGAGGCAGGAGAGGTCTTGGCAGGTTCTAGAAGGCCAGAAACCTCCCTGGAGAACCAATATGCAGTGTCAGGGGTGTGACCATGGGAGATGGGTGGGGACAGAGGTCACTGAAAGAGCCAGTCCAGTGCAATAGCAGCCTGATGCAGTCCCAGCCACTGGGACGGCAGCCAGGCTGCCTGTACTTAGGAGCTTGAAGACGGCCTTAGCAACAGTGAGCTCAAGAAAACAAGCAAAACCACAAAAGAAGCAGTGGAGAAACGAGAGAGCAGTACTTTCCAGAAGCCTCCACACAAGAATCTGAATGCTGTGGTTATCGCAGAAACTTAAAACCTGTGAGACCAGCTCACCTACTTTCCATTTGAGAGTGAGGGAAAACTAAGGTTCATTTTCCAAAAATCAAAACCAAGAGCTTCCAAACAAATAGATCCATGCCTGTCCAGGCGTCTGAAGAAGTCAGCTCTCTCCATTTCCCAGGAGCCTTTGCATTCCAGCTCTGGGGCACAGTTCTCACAGGGACCTTCAAGCAGGTGGCACTGAGGATAGGAACCCGGCACCTGCCTGCACACACACACACACACACACACACTGCCCAGGCCACCCGGAAGCTTTACCCCTCAGATCAGAGACTCACTGTGCCCCCCCCCACTGGTGACGAGACAACCAGAGCCTCCGCTGATTTACATATTCTGCATAACTTTGCATAAAGCATTGACAAGTCTCAGAGCCTGTACAAGAAAACTAATTAGAGGAATGCCTTGTCCTAGGAGGGGAGGGGCCGTGTTTGCATTCTTAGCTGCTCACTCAGTACAGCTGTGGGGGCTGACCCAGCATTATGAGGCTGGCTTGCAGTCTGACTGGATTCTGTTTGGTTTTTGAGACAGGGTCTCTTGTAGCCCCAGTTGGCCTTGGACTGGCTATATAACCAAGGATAACCTCCGACCTCTACCATCCAAGTGCCGGGATGACAGGTGTGTACCACCAGCCAGGTTTGTGTGGTGCTGGGTGGGGATCAAACCCTGAGCCTCACTCATGCTAAACACTCCACAAACTGAGCTACAGCCCCATCCCCAGGTTGGAGTTTCATCCAAGTCTGCTGCTGGCTATCTGTGTAACTTGGGGCCAAGAACCTTGCCTTCCAATCCTCACCAACAAGGACAATTAAGGAATGATTGACAGCTCCTCAGTGGTGAATGCTTAAAATCCCAGCACAGGGGAGACTGAGGTGGAGTGGGTCACAAATTCAAACAACCTGGCAGTGTAGTAAGACCCTCTCTCGGAGGATAAGCCAAGACATGTGGGGCTGTCTGTCCAACTGCTTGGCACAATGACCAACGCACATTCAGGACTCATTCAATATTTAGGCATTGAGTGCATCTGGTCCATGGACAGCAAACTTTTCCACCTGATTTTTGTTTACATTCTATTTATTTGTTTTGCATATGTGTACAAGTGTGGATGTGGGCTCGGGTGCTCGCATGCCATAGTAAGTTATGTAGAGGTCAGAGGACAAGTTTCAGGAACTGGTCCTCCCTCCACCACGTGGGTCAAGAGACTCAGTCTTACTGACCCTGACAGCAAACACCAGTACACAGAGCCGCCTCACCAGCTGCCTGGTATTAATCCAGAGATGTCTCACTCCTCATCTGACTCTCGGGGGATGTTTATCTTCCATAAGAAATGGACCCCATCCCGATGTCACAAGGGGAGCCCTGGACCCCAAAAGATCATCATTCACTGAGGAGCTCAGGAGCCAGAATTTACACACAAACTGAAGACAGAGGCCAAAGAGAAACTGAGGCAGGCAAGACGCAGGAAGGACCATGTGGGGCTGGGATGGGGGATTTCTCTATTCCCTTCTAGGCTTTTCCTCAACTGTCTCCCCACACCCTTTGGACTCCACCTTGTGACATTCCTCTGGTTCTGTTGTTACTCTGCACCAGGCCTGCGTGGAGGAAGGGGGCCTGAGGTTCTGAAGATCGATGCCGCTCCAATACTCGCCCCCTGCGGCAAGCTCCCGACATCTCTTCCACAGTAATAATTAGCGACAGAAATATCTGACCTACTTAAGACTCCACAAATACACACATTTGGTGGCTTCCACATCAACTTGGGGCTGCCAGAGGAGGCTGGCTGAGAACAGTTTTGTGTTTTATATTGTTTTGTTTTTTAACTGCTTATTCCTGCCCATCATTGCTCCTGCGTACCTCCGCCCCTCACCTGCCTCCTCCCTGAGGAGGTACCTTTCGGCACTAGAGTTGGTGGTTATTTTTACATCCAGTTCCATGAACAGAGTGGTCTGGGTGTCTGGCTTTAGAAGAACGGGTTCTGCAGAGATCTTTGCAAATTTCTAAAGCAGTTTAGGAATGCAGCTTTGAAAACATCCAACAGAAAAGGATAGACAGCCCATGAAATGCCCAGTTGTGTCGTGTGAGATCTGCCCTTTCTTGCCATTGTTACACGGTCCCAGGTATTCCAGGCTGGCCTCAAACTCATTATGTAATCAAGGATGACCTTGAACTCCGATCTCCTGCCACCACTCCCCCACCCCCCACCCCCGACCCCGACCCCAGGGCTGGGATTACAGGCAAGTCCGCCATCACTCAGGTTTTATGCCTACTGGGGATCAAACCCACAATTTCATGCATGCTAGGCAAGCACTCCACCAACTAAGATGCATCCACAGCCCTGCCCTTGCCTTCCTAAGTCTGTCCTCTCAAGGTCAGGTCTGAGTTTTCCACAGATCATCCACGTGCAACAACATCCGTCAGCAGAAGTATACTGAGGCTTAGTGACAAGGAGTAAATTGTGTGCCTACTGCTGAGTGATGAAGTCACCCTACACAAACCTGTCCCTCACAAAGGACTGTCAGGAAGGCCATCAGGCCTTAAAGAAGTGGGGTTTGTGGAAAAGCAGCAAATGCGTAGGTAGATGAACATAGCGGGAGAAAGGGGGGCTTCCATCCAGCTGGGGGGACATCATAGAGGGTTCACAGGTGCCCCTGAGCCCTGCATCATTAGTCTCTCCAGAGGAAGGAAAAGCCACTGTCACCCAAGGAGCAGCTGCAGCAAAGGCATCGAAGTCAGAGGCAGTTGCTGGGTGCTCGGGAAGCTACGTGAAGTTCAAGGGCAGTGCAGCAACTCGGGATGAAGGTGAGGGCGTGATGTGATGGGGAGGGCATGTGAGGGCAGAGGGAGTCAGCACATTGCTTCAGGAAGGGAGCCACCGGATTTGATCTGGACTTGACTGGTTCCTTTTACAAAGTCCATCTGGAAGAGAGAAGGTGGGAAGACACTCCCACCGGTGGTCTGTGCCCCACCAGGGCCTTTGCCAACCAGAACATCCAGGCTGTTGTCCATCTGTCCAAAGCTACGCAAAGCCACAGCCCACTGTTCCCAGGACCCTGAGTGTCTGACCATGGAAGAATCACAGCACTGATGTTAGTGTGGACAACTCCATAAGCAGTGAGCTTCAACTAGGATCCGTAGACATTCACGCAGCCTCCAGCCTCAGGGCTGGAGCAGTAAGTAGCGATCAGCCCTGGGTAGATTCATGATAAGCCTTGGCCAAGGATAAGCCAGGGAGACAAGGCTTCAATGCCGTGAGTGCGACAATGGTACTGTAACCTAGGAAGGGGGACCGCCTAGGAAAAGTGATCAAAGACTCCAAAGCTACCCATCTCAGGCCCTCAGAGACATCTTCTGCAGAGCACAGGAGGCAGGGAGCCACCAGAAAGTGACAGGTTAGGGCTAGAAGCCAGGGGTGTGGTGGGGGAGGAGGGCAGAGGGTACTTTCTGTGGGTCAGCCTAGATGTTTCCTGGCCCGTGATTTTAATGTCACACCCAAGCTAAGAGCTGCCCTGTGTTAGTTACTTTGCTCGTCTCCGTGACCAAACACTGACAGAAACTAATTAAGAGAGGTATTGTTCATCTAGGCCCATGGTTTCAGGGGTTCAATACCTCACAGCAGGGAAGGTGTAGTAGAACAGGGCAACTCACATCATGGCTGCCAGGAAGCAGAGAATGTGGGGAACGCTGGAAGGGACCAGGCAAGAGACAGTCCCAAGGATACCACCTGTGATGACGGCCTCCTAAGGTCTCATCTCCTGCTTTTCACCCCTCCCCAATAATCATCCTATAATGAAGCCACGGGTGGGTTGACCCACTGATCTAATCAGAGTCTCCATGGACTAATCATCTCTGGAAATACCTGAGATAGCCCAGCATGGTGTTTCATTATGCGCTCTGGGCATCTCTTAACTAATAAAGGTGGCACTCGAGATTAGCCAGCACACCCTGCTAATAGGGTCTTGAGGCTCTGCCAGGTGGGCTGGCATTATGGGAAAGGAGCCTTTCCCTAGCTTTGAGTGAAGGCTTGGTAGTGCCAACATTTCTCTCCCCCTCCCTCCCAGGAGGCTGTCCCCCTCAGGCCTGGCAAGACCATCCACATGGCAGCATCCTCATCGGCTGCCACACACACAGGACCTTAGTCACCATCTCCACCAGCCCACGGAGCCCCCTCTCTGTCCTTGGTGTCACTTAATCCTTCAAGTGTCCCCTCCCCAGTATACAAGCTTCTCCAGTCTGAAGACCAAGAAACCCATTTTCTCTGCCCCCCCACTCACCTGTCCCATCTCCACGTTCTCAGAGCACTCATCTACACTAGAGGCCAGGAAAGTTCCAGACACCCAGATGAGCACAGTCAGGTCTCTGCTACCAGGAGCTCACTGGGCAGCAGGCAGTGCAGCAGAGACCCAGTGGCAGGTAAGAGGAACAAAAGGGTGTGGGGTGTAGGAGTATGGACCTTCTCCGTGCCCAGTGAACACCCGTGGCATTTGACAAAACCCCCATGTGGCCTGTCCCAGGACTGTGCAGGTTCAGAGGGTGCTACAACTTTCCCAACAGCCCAGTGACGGTGACGAGACTGAGAGCAAGGAGAATCTATTCTGTTGCAGACTCATGCCATCTGGAACATCACCACAAGGTGTCAGCAGAGGCTCAGTGGCGTCCCCTATGCAGCTCTACCTCCACAGCATTCTGGAAAGACCTGGGTGGGTGTCCACAGCCACAGCCCAGCCAATCTCTGCACTGGGCCCTGAGCAGCTAGGTCATCACCCCAGCAAGGGAGGGGTTGGGAGTTATGTGTCAGAAGTACATATAAATGCAGGCTGGGACTACAGCTCAGTTGGTAGAATGCTTGCCTAGCGTGCGTGAGGCCCTGGGTCTCATCCCCAGAACTGTATAAGCCAAGTGTGGTAATGCATACCTTAATTCCAGCATCCAGGAGGTGAAAGCAGGAGAATCGGAAGTGTATGGTCATCACTGACTACATAGCAAGCTTGAAGCCAGCTTAGGCTATATGAAGCATGATTCAAAAACAAGTATACATGTATGCACATGTGTGTGGACGCATATGTGTTAGTATGCTTGCACATGAGTATATGTATATACTCTCTGTGTGTATACATGTGCATGTGGGGGTCATGGGTGTATGTATATGTACATCGTTTGATCAGGTACACTTCATGCATGTCTATAAGTGTGTGTGCACAAGTATGTTATACATGTGAGTGTTTGTGTATGCCCGTGCATTCATGCGGGTGTTTATAGGTGTATGTAACACATGGGTGTGTGTATAGCTATGTGTGTACACTGCAGTCTCTGCCCTGCCACTCTGCCTTCTTGATATTTGTCTCAGGAACTGTCACTCAAAAGTGGGTAGGATATGGTCTAGCAGCTGCTCACTCTGACCCTGCCCTGCTCATAAGATCTTGATCTTGAGCACTGAGTCCCACTGTGCCCTCAGCCACACACAAGGACATGTATAGAGGCCTACAAAGGTTTCCTAGTGAGATCTGAGCTTGCTTTACCCAGCAGGGCTGCATTAGAGGATTGCTTGACCATGTGCGTGGTTACCAGGTGATTGGAAAGGCTCTGCACTTGGCTGTGCTGGGGGAAGGTCTTTTGCTCCACCCCTTGGCATTCCTATAAATAGCCCTTTAGAAGAGACAGGAAGGGCTGGTGGATAAAAATCCAGGCCCTCTTGAGGCTATCTTGTGTTTCTATCTGTTTCTCTCCCCTCTATCTTTCTTTTTTTGTTGTTTTGTGTTTTTTTTTTTTTTGTTTGTTTTTGTTTTTTCGAGACATGGTTTCTCTGTGTAGCTTTGCACCTTTCCTGGATCTCTCTCTGTAGACCAGGCTGGCCTCAAACTCACAAAGATCCACCTGCCTCTGCCTCCCGAGTGCTCGGATTAAAGGCGTGCGCCGCCGCCGCCGCCACCACCACCCGGCCTATCTTTCTATCTAAATCTCTTATCCCTCTCTCCTCAAGAGCACCCTGGGGTAAAATGTGGGAGCCAGTCTCCCAGCTGGTTCTCCCACAGACATGTGCAGAGGAGAAGCCTGGTGCACAGAGGGCTGGGTTTGCTGCCTGTTTTGTGCAGCAATCAGGGACTATCTGGACCTTCTGGTGACCTTAAAGGAACAGGAGGAAGATGAAGGTGGAGGCAGGTGGAGCCAGAAGCGTGACATGGGCCATCCTTCGAGGATTGTGCTGTGACTGTCAAGTCAAACCAAGGAGTAGAGAAACGGGGGTGGGGGGCTGGAGGACTCAGTCAGAGAGCCACCAAGATGTACCCCTGAGTCCTACTCAACCTCCTGAGCCCACTTCAACATTACTTCTGAATACTTCCCTCCCCCACAGAACCCACTGCCTCATAGTCCCTCAAGGCTGATGTTCCTACAGCCAGCCCATCGGGCTCTCTGGGGACAGGGGCCTTCCACAACACCTTCTCCCTGGTTCTCCCTAATCCAAGTCTCTTGGTTACTTTAGAGAGGGGGCTGGCCAGAAAGATATGATGGTAGGTGTTAACTGCTGTCAACCTGGGGGATCTGAATGGCCTGGGAGGGGGCCTCTGTGCCTGCTACCCAGGAGGGAAGACCCACCTACCCTTGGTGGCACCATTCCCTGGCTGGGATCGTGGACTGTGTATGTGGGGAGCCGAGCAGGATGTATGGCTCTCTGCTCCTGAGTATGGATCAGATGTGGCCAGCCGCTTCAAGCCCCTGCTGCCTTGACCTCCCTGGGCATGATGGACTCTACCCTCGAGCTGTGAGCCAGAGTCAGCCCTTCCTCCTTTAACTGGCTTTGTCACATCCACAGGAAAAAGAACCAGCATAACTGGCTTTTCCGAACCTTCCTGCTGGGATGGGAGGAGAAAGGGGCATTGAGTTTGTGGCCGCCGTCATGCCTTCAGCTGTGGGGGTCTAAACTTAGCATCTTCAGAAGACAGGCCATGTTGCTGAGTGATCTTAAGGGAGTGTCCTGTCCTCTCCGGGTTTACTTTCTGTCTGAGAAATGTAGGAACAGTGAGTGAGGTTGTCATGAGGATAAAAAACAGCGCCTGGCTCTGAGTTAGGTCTTATGGAGGCGTTAGCCATGATCATCACCACTAGGTTCAAGTCAGGCCATTTATCTATGACCACAGAGATGCAAATTAATAACTGACCCACCAAAGCACCAGCTGCAGTCACCCTGGCATCCTGTAATTGTGTGTGTGTGTGCATGCGTGCGTATGTGCACATGTATGTGTGTTCACGCGCGCACGTGCATATGTGCGCACGCGAATTCTCTCCATTCACCTGCTTGCCACGCCCCCCCACCCAGGACAGCCCTGAATGTTAGCTCTATGAATGCTGTTTACTAAGTAAGTTCTAGACTCTTAAAAAGGGCTTCAAAATTATGGTATTTGATAATTATTTACTAAGATAAGTTAACAAATTTAAACTTTATTTCCCAAGCGTAGGACCACCCTTCCTCTTAGAAAGGTGACTCCATCACATGTTATTTCAGAACAGGACACCAGGGGGCAGCACAGGGCCAAGTCAGGGCTGCCTAACCCTGCCGAGGCGCCTAACCCCTCAGAAGAAAGAGAGGGGCCCTCTGCAGCTCCTAGGAGGAGTGGGCTGGACATAGCCACTCTCTGCCAGAACCAGGGAGCTGGAATCTCTGCAAGGCAGATTTGCACAGGTCATCCACCTATGCCTTCCAAACCAGCCAAATTCCCTCACAGCTCTCAGAGCCCCGACAGCACGTAATTAAGGAAGGCGTTTGCTCCAAAGGAGGCAGCCAGTGCATTGAACGTGATGATTCTGTGTTTAGAACGAGATGTTGTGGCTGTGTTAGAGTCACCAAACGGAGAGAGGGGCATGAGCAGAGACCAACTGATGCAAAGGCCCTGAGGCAGGGGAATGCAAAGCTGTTAGCTCTTCAGCCCGGTAGCACCCAAGAAGTCATGCTGGGGCTGCGATCTCGGTTTTCTGCCTCTTGCCCGGGCTCTGTCCTTCATTCCTGGCTCCCTTTCCAACAAGCTGCCTTTCAGATGTCCCAGCAGCTGGGGCGAGAGGCAGAGGAATGTTGGCTGTGATAAAGTTGGACCCAACTTCCCCGGTATAGAATCCAATAAGATGGTTTCATTTTCATGTCTGGACTAAGACAGTGACTGGGTGTCCTAGAGCAGAAGAAGCTGACAAGAATCTCTCTTCGGAGAAATGAGATGGCATTTCAGTGGCCTTGGAGGCTCCTGAGCAGCGGAGGCCATCCATTGGCTGGGGGCCAGAGACACTTAGAAAGTACTAACCCTCGTGTAAACCAACACTCCAGGGCGACTTATCCCTGGAACAGGGCAGCTCTGCCTTACCTACATGAATATTGAAAACACGCCAGCTCCTCTGTCCACAGGGTGGTTCATGGCAGAGGTCAACCTCTCCCTCCGTGCAGAGCCCCAAAGGGCTTGGTAGAGCCTACATGCTACCCTGCAGACCAGAATTGGGGAGAGGATGAGGCACGGAGCCCCCAGCAGCCTCAGCAAGGAGAGTGGACAAGCCATGCCCACGCTCTTGGTAGCTGCTTGGTACGGTCATTCATGCACCAGAGGAGGAGACCTGGGAGAAGGAAGTTAAGAGTGATGGCCGTCTGCCTCCATGACATGGCCTCTCAGAGATGCCTCAGGAGCTACAGTTGGGGCTGGCTCTTGTACCCAAGTGACTAACCCTGGAACAAGACAAGCAGTCAGCATTGACTGAATACTTGCTCTCTGCCCAGATCGTCTAAATTACATTCAGTCCTCAAGACAGCACTGTGAAGTACATACTGATGCTCTCCCTACTTTACAGATAAGAAAACTGAGGCAGAGAAAGGTCTACGCAACTCTGATACACTACCTAAATGCTAATGATATGTCACGCTGGTACCTAACCTGCAAACCTGTTTCCGATAGCAAAATGTGATGAAGAAGATCAGCCACTGTCTGATACAGAGAAGCCCAGACAGGGGCAGTAAGCCAGGGCAGGGCCAGGGTGTGAGAGGGGCAGTTCTGTGATTGGCATGGGGTGAGGTGGGGGCATCACAATTACCAAGACTTGGAGATGAAGGCAGCGGGGAGGCTGCTGAAACATTTTTTTTCTGCCACACAGTTAATGTTGATTGCCAACTTAACAGAATCTGGATTTACCCAGGAGGCAAGCCTCCAGGCACGCCCATGAGGGATTGTCTAAATTAGCTCAGCCCCTGAGCAGGACTAGGCCAGACCATCTCAACTAGAGGTTGGAAGACATCCTGAAGGTGGGCAGCACCATTCCTTGGGCTTGGGTTCCTGACTGGAGCAAGCAAGCTGAGCACCAGCATCCGTCACTCTCTTCTTCCAACACGAGTGCAGTGTGACCATCTGCTCAAACTCCTATGGCCTTGACTTCTACACCATGACGGACTGAATCTCAGCCCAGACCCTCAAGCTCCCATACCCAGGAGCAGGGACGTTCTCTGTCCAACTCACAGGACTGTGCAGCGAAGAGAACCAGTGTTCTCTGGCAGTGTTGGTCCACAGAAGACCCACACTCATGTCCCCACATCTGCCCCTGCATGCACCGTGTATCTGTCCATCTTTTCCTAACATAGGGTCTGATCCAGCATCCTGCATGTTGTATCTCCCCAACTCTGTTCTTGGGGGGAATCAAATCCCTTGAAGAATCCAGGCAGACAGCCTGCAGAACATCCCATGGGACAAGCTCCTGGGTCAGCTTCAAGGCCACATTTCCAGCAAGGGCAGAATAGGCGGTCAGCCTGTCCTCCCAACAACAAGGCCTAGCCTGAGGCACAAGAAGATGCTGGCTGCCCAGACTCCCCAGCCTTTGTAGTGAGTGAGAAATCCTTGTGGTTATTTCCAAATTAGTGAATACCCTATTCACCAGCACTGGCCTCCCTGCGGTCCTTGTAGACATGATTCTCCCTGAATATAGCAAGCTACAAAGGTTAATGTTAGAATTCACCAGGCAGAGCAGGAAGAAGTCTGCTTCTGTTAGCTATTCCCCCTAGAAGACTGTCTCAGGTTGCCCACTGCCTTCCAAACCATAGTGGTCACAAGAGGAAGAGGGTGGTGCCAGCCATGCTCTGTCACTCACTGTCTGTGGGACCCAAATGTGGTCTCAGAATCCACCTGGGAGATTGCTGAGAACTCAAGCAACTAGACCCTCCTCCAGGGGCCCATGTGCCTGTGGCTACCTGCTCAGGACTTACTTGAGAGCTCCCCAACGCTCCAGAGTGTGAGCTTCGCTGCTGGAGAGTGTGAGTCAAAGAGGCTCCATCTGTGTTCCTCACAAAAGTAGATGCCGACACTTGCTTGTGTGAGAAGGTGAGGACCATGACCAGGGCAGTAACAGCGGCCATGTCTGGGGCAGCAGAGAGAGCTTGGACTCAGCTTTTGGAATAGAGATTTTGGGATCAACAAGAAGGGTGCCGTTTGATGCGGAAGGCCTCGGTTTCACCAGAAGTTTGGTTAGTTGGCTTTGTTTGTCCACCACAGGGCCACACAGTCACCTGAACAACAGAGGGGGAGAACTCAGTCAACAAGGGGCAGTCCTGAAGCTAGAGACAGGAAGAAGGGACAGGGGACAGAGCTGGAGGAGGATGGAGCCTGCCACTGACTGGAAGTCCTTCCAGCCTTGTGTTTTCTTTCAGAATCCATGCCAATTTATCCTTCTGTCTTATAGTGGCTTTTAAAGTGAATTTTTGAGTGGCTGTGGGTCTTTGCTGTGACAAAATACCCTAACAAATGCAGCTTGAGGGAGGAAAGGGTTTGTTTTAGCTCATAGTTCCAAGTCACAGTTCATCCCTACGGGAAAGTCAGCAAGGACTCAAACATCACATACATGCCTGTGCTCAGTTCACTCTCTACACTTAGAAAGTCCAAAATCTCCTTCCTAGGGAATGGTCTCACCTACAGTGGGCTGGGTCTTCCTACCTCAGTTAGTAATGAAGACAATCCCCCATAGACATGTCCACAGGCCAACACGATCCAGAAAATCCCTCCAGACTCCCTTCCCAGTGACTCTAGGTTATGTTGAGTTGACAACTAAGACTCACTATCACACTGTTCCAAAACCTCCTCCCTCTCTGGAATAGTCTCAGGACCCTGTATTCTGTGGTGTTTGTGATGCATGCACCTTAAGATTACGGTCACATCTGGCCAAAGTCTTCTGGGGATGACAGAGACCTGGCCACAGCTGCCAGAGGCTTGAAGGGTAGAGGGGAGTTCCTGTGCGCAGGATTCTGGAAAACTCGGTTCTCCCCAGGGCCTCTCCTGGGTGAGAGGCTGTTGCTAAGCCATCCTTACCTGTGTCCCCTGCACTCACCCACGTGTAGTTCACTTCCAGAGCTGCCCATTGAATATACCAGCCACAGATGGTACTGAGCAGGATTGTCACCCATTCTGAAGATGACAAAACTGAGCCCAGAGACACAAAGGACTCATCTTAGTGAGGGTTTATTGCTGTGAAGGATAACATGACCATGGCAAAAAAAAATATTTAATTGAGGGGCTTACAATATCAGAGGTTTAGTCAATTATCTTCATTGTGGGACATGGCTGCCTGCAGGCAGATATGGTGCTGGAGAAGGAGCTGAGATTCCTACATATTGACCTGTAGGCAACAGGAAGTGTTCTGTCTCGCTGGGCATTGCTTGAGCATATATGAGACCTCAAAGCCCACCTCCACAGTGACACACTTCCTCCAATAAGACCACACCTACTCCAACATGGCCACACCTCCTAATTATGTCAATTCCTGTGGAGGCCATTTTCTTTCAAACCACCACATCATCTGAGAATCATACCCCGTTTTAAGGAGAAGCTTATCTTTGGTTGCCGACTTCCAGTCTGAACCAGAAGTTTCTCCCCTTCCTCAGTGAGGAGAGAGATATTCATCAGTAGGATGGTCCAGAACTGTGGTGCACACAGGCACCAGGCGGCCCAGTGGCTTGGCCAGGGACAGAGAGGAGGGGCCACCTGCTGCAGGTACTTCACAGCCTCTGGTGGCAACACTCTTGGGCTTGGGCCTCAGGGACCAGGTAGGAGGATGGGAGTTGGGCCACTCCTGGAGTTTGCTCTGTTCCTCCAGCTGAGGAGTAACCTGGGCATAGCCTGAGATGTGGAGGGGCCTTGACAAAGAGTCAGGGCCCCACCTGAATGGAAATGCATTCTCAGGGTGAGCACTGAATGGGGTGGGCCGTGCTGAGGAGGTGATGAGCTTCCCATCAGGGAAGCATCCAGACAGAGGCCAGCAGACTGCAATCTCCAGATCTCTGATGAGGTCTGTGATGTTAAGCCTCAACAGCCCCTCCTAACAGGAAGCAGAGGCAAACCACAAAACTTTGGCCCTTGCCTCTCTTTCTAGTTCTCCCAAGAGGCATGGGAGAGGACCCAGGGTTGGAGGCCGTGCCCACAATCCCCATGTGGCTTGGCAGGGGCCAGGGGGTCTCCCGAGGAGGAGATGACCACTGAACTAAGGGTCAGGAAGCTCTGCAGCGCCACTGCAGCGTGTCTTCATGGATTCTGTACATCCTTAAGCAGGTCTCTTCACCAAAGAGAATATCATTCTCCCTACCTCAGAGGGCTGGCTTTACACACAGTCAGGAAGTAGATGGCTGGAGGAGACATGCAGAAAAGAGAACCCAGTAAAGCACATGGATGCTAGCTCAAAGACCTGAGTTCCACACTCAACACCCATGTAAAAGCCAGGCACTGAGGTGCACACTTGGAATCCCAGTGTGGGGGAGGAGGAGAAGGGAGGACCCCTGGGGCTTGCTGGCCAATCAGTCTAGCCAATCAGTAAACTCCAGAGCCAGCGAGAGACTCTGTTCCAAAAAATAATGTGGGGAGATATTGAAGAAGACACTCATTGCTGACCTCTGGCCTCGACATGCAAGCATATACATGTACACACACATGTGCACACACACACAGAAGGAGAGGGAGAGAAAGAGAGAGAGAGGACGAGAAAGGTGGCCCCATGATGTGCAGTCTGTCCAGCGCGTAGAACAGAAGGGTGTCTTAGGCAATAGCAAAACGGAAGGATCCTAAGGACACCCTAGTGGGACAAAGAGGCCTCCATTTGAAGCTGAGCAGCAGCCAAATAGGATGTCCCTCAGCCCTCCCTAAAACTAAAGCCATGAAGAAGTCAGCCTCAGCCGAGAAACAGTCCAGGCATCCAGCTCACTCCTCTGTCTCTCACAGCAACGTTTTCTGACCCCTAGAGTTCCAGATGCGGTTCAGGGTCACCTGGCAGGGGAAAATGGTGGATGTAACCAAGATGGCTGCAGTCATGTCAAGTGGAAGGCTTCCAGTCACCCCACTTGCCATAGCATGTCCTCATCCTTGCTCCTCCCTAGGCCTCAGTTTCCCCATGTGAAAAATGTAGACGAGGCTGGATGTTGATCTCTAGCCACTGTTGCCTTAGAAACAGTTTCAGTGTACACAGAGAAAAATGAAGCTATTTCTTCCTGAGGCCAAGCGCACTAAAACACTGTGATCTGAGTGAGGGAGCATGTCTGAGTCCCACCCACCCTGAGTCCCTCTCACCATCTGAGCATCCCCCACTCCAAGCCCCAGGACTCCAGATGTGGGGCTCCTCTGGGCCCACAGCCAAACACGCCCACACATCTGCTTCCACTCAGCATCCTCTGTCGGCCATCTGCCAAGGACTTGGCCCACAGCCTTGAAGGCTCTCAGGGGCCTGGAGGGGCCTGCAGGGTGCCAGTCACCAAAGAGACAGAGGCCTCTGGAGGGTCCTCCCATGTGGTTTTTTTTTCGCCTAACACCCCGGAAGCCAGGTTCCCTCTCAGCCTAAACCCCAACAGGCCACCTGCTACTTTGGCCCTATGAACCTGGGGGCCTCATGGGGGTGAGGGGGTGTGAAGAAAGGCCCAGAAATAGAAGATAAGAACCCAAAGGTGTGGCCAACCCTGGGCTGCCAGCGGAGTCTGGAGGCAGGAAAGACATTCAAATGTTACTCTACTGCCTCCTAGTGGTACAACCTAGGCACAGCCCTCGGATAACCTGGCTTCTCGAATCTGCAAATCTCAAGTTGTCATGAGAATTACAAGCCAGTGTGTGCCATATTCCTTATGCACTGTTACATTCCTGCACACAGTAGGTGCTGTTGCTATTCCTCTTGTGGACAGCAGTGTTGGGGAGGACAAAGGCAGTTCCCCGTTACTCTCACTCAAAGGTTCTCTCTATAGCCAGTGAGCAGGTTTTGAAGTGTCCCTTCAGTCACTACAGAGTGACCAGGAAGCCCCCTGGGGACTGAGCAGGTAGAGACAAACTGGGAGACAGGTGGGGGTGGGGGTGGCCTGCTCCGCCAGCTTTACCTACAAGCCTCAGTTCCTTGATTCCAAGGGCTCAAGGCCCCGCAGGCTGGGACATGTGTTCTGAGACTCCAATAGCCATTTCTCTAAGGGGCCATCTGGAAGTCTGTTTAAGTAGAGGATGGTGAAGGGAGGTCAGGGTGGCCCAGCCTCTCCAGCAGGGCAGCGTGACTACCCCGCTGTGGCCACTAAGTTAGAGGGTTCTCAGCCAGGCTTGTAAAGGGCATTCTAATAGGGAGAGTTGCCTTAGGGGGCTGTGCTGTGCTAATTCATTTGGAGTTTTTTATTTGTTGGTTTGGGGTTGTTTTGTTTTTTGTCAACTTGACACAAATTAGTGTCATCTGGTGAAAAGGAACCTAAGGTATTGCCTCCATCAGATTATCCTGCGGGCAAGTCTGAGGAGGCGAACTCACCGGAGAAGAGAGCAAGGCGCACAGAGAGCAAGGTGCAGAGCAGAGGAAATGGACTTGAGAGTGGTGAGCTCTGGGATTCGGGTCCCAGTTCACTGACTATGTGATGTGGGGCGGCTCGTTTACTCGCTCTGTGAACCTCCACTTGATGTTTACTAACATAAGTGGCGTAAGAGGACACCCCTCAGCTAACTGGTCTACCTTGCCTAGCCCTGGCATAGAACCAGGCCTCCGTGAGCAGTTTCCTACCAATGGTCCCCTCCCCAGGGGCTGTGTTCCTGTGCAGGGGAGGGAGTGGTGAGAATTCTCTACCCCACGTGTCAGCAGTCTCCTGTTCCATGCCCAGGATCCTCGTCATTCCCCTGAGGAGATGCCGGGCCCTGGTAGCATCATGTCTGCTGCTCTAGTTATGAACACCATAGAGACAGTGAGGGGCAGGAATTCCTCCCTAGAAGACAGGAAGCCCAGACTTCCCAGGTTCGTGAGTCATGAAGTTAGTATTTTATGGGTTCACATATGGTGACCTACTGGTGGCCTGACCCACATTCAGTGAGGATGTGACCTGTTCACCCATCCTCTCTCAAGGCCTCCAAGAGCACCTGCCCAGGTGCCTTTCCATCAGGAAGGGAGCTGTCATTTTACTCCATGGGCCTCATGGTCCTTGGTGTCTGGAACCTCCTTTTGCCCTCTGCAGTGGAGGCAGGTGCCCTGGCTGATGGGGAGTCCTTGGGATAATCTCCTCTGCAGGCTGAACAGCATAGGTCTGGGGAGCAAGGCAGAGCCTCTGGGAGCTCTGAGAGAATGACTTCTGATGAGCCTGATAGCATGGGGGCTTTGGAGCGTCTCAACTGACTAAGGTGTCTGCTACCTGCTGACACCTTGCCCTGCCCTTCAGAGCAGCGGCTGCCATGTCTCTTGATTTAAAGAGGAAGAAAAAGGAGGAGGAAGAAGAGGAGGAGGACAAGGAGGAAGAGGAGAAGGTCTGTAATGGATGCACTCAGGGGGCTGAGGCATGAAAATCACCAGTTCAAAACTAGCCCAGACTGCATAGACAGACCATATCTCAAGAGCAAAGGGGCTGGGGAAGGGAGGCATTGTGCATGTAGAATTCCAGTTCCCGGGAGGCAGAGACAGGAGGATTCCCTAGGGCTCCCTGGCCAGCCAATCCAGGCAACAAGGAAGCTCTAGGTTCAGTGAGAGACCTTGCCTGAAAACATGAGGTGGGGAGCATTTGAGGAAGATGCCTATTGGCAACTTGTTGGTGAAATTATTAAGGCCATTCCACATAGTTAAAAGGGAGGTTTATTTTGTACTTCCAGACCAAAGCTAGAATGGCTACCCACTACAACAACTTCAGGCTTACACACACACACACACACACACACACACACACACACACACACACACACACAAACCAAAACCAAAACAACAAAGAAAAACAATAACAAAACAACCCCAATCCCAACAGTTAATGAAGCCCTCCCTCCTCAAATGTCCTATGGTGTCTGGCTCTTTGATTGACCTTATCACGTCCTATCTGCACACTAACAATGAAGGTGATTGGGAAAACCAGAACAGAGATGTAAGACTCAAGCGATACTGCAGCCCCCTGAGCTAAAACGACATTCAGAGGGGGCTCCACACAACATCCACTGACACAGACCATGTGCTGGGCCACAAAAAGGCTAAGCGAATTTCAAAAGATGGTCATCGCTGGGTGAGCTCTCTGATAAGAGTAGAATATAATCAGAAATCAAGCTGGGCAGTGGTGGCACACACCTTTAATCCCAGCACTCCGGAGGCAGAGGCAGGTGGATCTCTGTGAGTTTGGAGCCGGCCTGGTCCACAGATCAAGTTCCAGGACAGCCAGGGCTACACAGAGAAACCTTGTCTTGCAAAAACAAACAAACAAAAAAACAAAACACAACAAAACAAAAAATCAGAAATCAGTCACCAAAAAAAGGATATTTTGAAAAGCCTCTAAATATTTGGAAATTACATAAAATAATTCACAGTGCATTTTTTTAAAAGGAAAAATTCCGGAAGGGAGGTGTTGCCAAAACAAGGTCCCTCATACACAGACAAAAGTCCTGTTTCAGCTGAGATAATCTACTAAGAGGTAAGTAAAATCACTCACACTGCCAAATGGGCCCAGTAACTAAGGGTTAATATCATTCACAGTACTGAAAGAATAATAGAAAAAAGAGACTATTGTAACTAATTGAGAAAAGAATTGATAAAATTTAACATTGGAGCATGTTTAAAACTCTCATCAAACACAAAAAACTCAATAGAAATTAAAAAAAAAAATTTAAAAAGCCAAGCATAGTGGCACACACCTTTAATCCCAGCACTTGGGAGGCAGAGGCAGGTGGATCTCTATGAGTAAAAGAAATCAATAGAAATTAATGTTTTATAAAAAGATCTGTGAAAATCGTATTCTTTGTATTTAGCAGTGAACATTGCCTGCCTTCTCATGGGGCCTGGAGCAAAGTCTGTGGTGTAGGAGTGTATGGGAGGCACAGGCCGCAGCAATAAGGAAGGAAAAGGAATACGTAGTTATTGGACAATAAAAAGTAAAGTGATCTTGAGTTGTTAAAAATTCTCCCGAACTGGCCTCCACGGGACCAACCTAGGCCCTCTGCATGTGTGTGACAGTTGTGTAGCTTGGTCTGTTTGTAAGGCTCCTAGCAATGAGATCAGGTCCTGTCCTTGGTGCTTAGCTGGCTTTTGGGAACCTGTTCCCCATGCTGGATTACCTCCTCCAGCCTTTTTATAGGGGGAGGAACTCGGTCCTACCTCAACGTGATGTGCCAAGCTTTGTTCAAGCCCATGGGAGGACTGACCTTTCCTGAATGGAGCCAGAGGAGGAGGAGTGGATGGAGAGGGGAGTAGATGGGAGTTGGGGGTGGGAGTGGGGGAAGGGGAGGAGAGAAGGGAGGGAAAACTGTGGTTGGTTTGTAAAATAAATGAAAAAATGTTAGTTAAATAAAATTAAATTAAAAAAAATAATTCTCCCACACTAATAATCCCATAGAAAGTACAGTACATCAATAAAGAGCTGTTAGGACGAAGGTGGGTTCATCAGGGTCACATGATCCAAGATTATGGTGATATTTTATTTGTACTGAAATGTGATTTTATTTGTATGTTAATAAATAAAGTTGCCTGGGGGTCAGAGCTAATAGCAAGCCATAGCAGAAGTCTGGCAGTGGTAGCACACACCCTTAATTCCGATCACATGACAGGCAGATCTCTCTCTGTGTGTTCAAGGATACCACCAGCATAGAGACACACGCCTTTAATCTCAATACCAACCATAGAAGACCTGGAGGTCTGTATAGATGGGCAGTGAAGAGGAGGTCATGTGGTTGGGTTTACAAACAATGAGAAGGCAGAATAGAAAGTCAATAAAAAGGACAAACACACAGGAAGTAGGTTTCTTGCCGAGAGGTAGGACAGCAGCGGCAGTGAAGGGTAAGGTTTTTACCTTACCTCAGCTCTTAGTTCTGACCTCTTGGCTTTAAACTCTGTATTTGGCTCTGTGTTTCTTATTTAACAAGATGGTTACAACTATACAAGATAAATAGTTTAAATGCATGGTGTTTCTATATAATGGCAACAAACATTTGGGAACTGAATTGACAAAAAAGCACAATGGCAACAGGGCATTAAACACTGGGGAATATATTTAACACAGCACATGTAATATTGATATGAGAAAAAGCTGTGAAACATGACTAAGAAACATCAAAGACATCCCGAGGAAATGGAGAGGCATCCCATGTTCTGTGACCAGAAATCTCAACATCACTAGAATTTGTCTGCCTACCCAATGCTGTCCTAGTCAAAATCCAAGCAGGATTTAAAAAAATAAAATAAAATAAAACAAATAAAAAAGACCAGGTGATTATAAAAACACATTTGGAGCTGGGCAGTGGTGGCGCACACCTTTAATCCCAGCACTCAGGAGGCAGAGACAGGCAGATCTCTGTGAGTTCGAGGATAGCCTGGGCTACAGAGTGAGTTCCAGGAAAGGCACCAAAACTACACAGAGAAACCCTGTCTCAAAAAACAAACAAACAAACAAACAAAAATCCCCAAAAATAATAATAATAACAAATTTTAGGGAGTTAAACTACCTGATTTCTAGACAACAACAAAGCTATAGTAATTCAGATGTGTTTCTGGCAAAAGGTTGCGCAACAAGATAAATAGAACAAGCTATAATCTTAAAATCTACCCAAGTAGATGTGCTAAACTGGCATTGGACCGTACATGTTCCTGTCTAAAAGTACCAAGGGAATTCAATGGGGGAAAGACAGACTTCCAGCAATGGTGCCAGAACACTTGATATCTGTGTGAGAAATAAAGAGCCTGCCCCTCGCTCTGTTCACATGCAAAAATTAAAGCAAGCAGACGCAGACCTAGACACAAAATTGAACTTACAAAGGCACGCGCCTCTACCATCCTTGCAATCAGGAAGTAGAGGAAGAAAGATCAGGAGTTGAAGGTCAACCTGAGCTACACAGTAAGTTTTGAGGCCATCCTGAGCTACATGAGACTCTGTCTCAAAGAAAGAAAAAATGCTGAAATTATAAAGCTTTTAGAAGGAAAGGAAAAGACCCTTTTCAGTTTTGGTTAAGCAACCCCACCCTCGCCCCTGCATGCACGTGCGTGTGTGCGTGCGTGTACACGTGCACATGAGTGTGTGTGCCTGTGGCAGCCCAAGGTTGACCTCAGAAGTCATCCTCCATCATTCTTTCTCACTGAGACAGGTCAAGCCCCGAGCTCACCTATATGTCTGGTCTCAGTCTCTTTGTGGCTCTGGGGACCCAAACTCCAGTCTTCATGCTAGCATAGCAAAGTCTTTAACCACCAAGTCATCTTCCTAGCCAAACATTTTCTTATATGGGACATAAAATGTACTAACCATGAGAGGGAAAAAATTTAAGACGAACTTCATCACAATTGACATTTCTGTTTTTTTTAAAGGCATTTTTAGACATATTCAAAATGCTATATTCCACAGTTTGTATCCAGAATATACAAAGAGCATTTTCAACTCAATGATAAGACAATCCAAAATTTAAAATGCATAAGTATATACCTTAAAATATACATGAGTTGTCAGCCAATAAATACATAAGATGCTAGGTATCTTGCTAGAGAGGCACACATAAAAATGGCAGCGACCCGAGGGCACGTACATGGGAGTGGCTAACAACCAAATGAAAGGAAGATCCGAGTACAGACAAGGATATGCGACAGTAGGAGAGGCTGTAAATCGATGTTTTGAAGATTGATTGACAGCTCTTGACAACGTTGACAGGTGTCTGCCCACCCCTCAATATGTCCCAAGAGCAGCTGAAACACACATCCATGGAAAGACTTGGATATCAGTAGTTCTAGTCGCTTTATTCGTGAGATTTTCCAAGCTGGGGTGCCGGTCAAGGGGACTGCACAGACTGAGGTAGATCTCCCCAAGAGGGTTACGACTCTGCAATCACAGCAAGAAAACTAAACTACTGAGACTCGGTGAAGGACCCTCGGAAACAGTGTGCTGAGTAACAGACGCCACACACAAAACACTACGCGGTGCATGGTGCCATCCACGCACGTGGTAGGAGGGGTTAAATCCAGCCGTGGAGGAAGGTGGCACGTGTGGACTGAAACGGGTGCAGGTACTTGGCAGGCAAGCATGCTGTCCCACACTGTACCAAACGCTGGCGGTAATAACTTCCAAAGGTTTGTGTAGACTCATACTTCTGGAAGTTTCCATTTGTCATCAACTAGCTCAGTTGCTCTAGGACTTGGAGGGAGGCAGGGACTCATGGAGGGAGCACAGAGTGGGTCAGAACCACTCACTTCACAGCTGGGGAGAGAATAGAGGAAGGGCAAACCAGGGCCCATCTCCTTCAAGGACTTGCTCCCAGTTCCATAAAGACCTCTCACTAGCTCCACCTCTTAAAGGGCAAGGATCCCAAAAGCACCATGCTGGGGAATCAGGCTTTGGAAGAGGAATATTCCAGATCCCAGCCACAGCCGTAGGTCATGAAGGTATTCTTGGAGGTAGTACTGGGTAAGCTGGTCCTGTAGGTGACCTGGAGAAGTTCTGTGTCTATGGAAGCTGGGGCTCAGGTCAGCACATACAGAGAATACTGGTTGACCTAAAACTATCCTAGAAAATCTTGCATGGAGGGACCCTGTTGGGGGCTACAGTCTGTGACATCTTTCTCAGCATTCCACATGGCCAGCCTTCCTCCTGCATGAGTCAAATGAAGATTCTTTGGTTAGACACAGGGTGGCTGGTTGGCTTATACATATGTTTACACACAAGCACACTGTTTTAACTGGGAGATTCACACCCAGGCTGGGAAGATGGTGTGTGAAAATTAACCACCAGGAAGATTCACAATCCCTGGTCCCCGCTCCTATGCACATCATAGGCCATTGTCAAGGCACGATATTGGTGCCAGAATGGACATCAGTCTGTCCCTCAGACAGAACTCAGAGGCAGACCAGGCTGAGGGGACACTGTGGACACGGGAGATGAGATGTGTCAGGAGAGCTCTTGGACCCCACTCCAGAAAACGAAGCTCACTGTGCAAAATGTAAATCTAAAGATAACAAGTGACAAGACTTCAAAAGTTAGTCTGGAGCCAGGGGGACAATGTTTCCTTAAAAGGCACTAAGCAGGCTGGGGAGATGGTCCATGAATAAAGAGCTTGTTGACAAGCATGAGGACCGGAGTTCAAATCCCCGGCATCTATGTAAAAAGCCAGGCTGGTCATATAACCCCAGCACTATGGAGTTGGAGAAAGGAAGATGGTGGGGTCTTGTTGGCTGTCCTCCTAGATCCAGGTTCAGAAGGAGACTCTGTCTCATAGGAATGAGGTAAGTGAAGACACCAGACCTCCGTGGACATGAGGGGGGTGGTTCTCACCTTCACACATGAGTGCACATACACTCACTACACAACCACATGCAAACACACACACACACACACACACACACACACACACACACACACACACGAGCAAGCACTAAGCCTCTAGAAAAACGACGACACATTTAAAAATGTGTTAGATGTCTGATCATCACTGAAGCCACGAAGAACCACACCTCAGGATTAGAGGCGATGTTCCCACAATGCATCAGACAAAGAACTCAGATCCAGAATCCATCCAAAGAACTCCTAAGGAGAAAGGAGACAGCTATTTCCCCACAACAGGAAGTTCAGATGCCTACTGCAAGCTGAAACGGTGCTCACAGGAACCAGTCACAGAAGCTCTAAGTAAAAATCGCAATGAAAGAAATAATACACGTGCAAGACCAGTGGAGACGAAGAGTCCAGACCGTGGGTGCCACGTGGAAGGCTCTGCTTTGTTTTGTTGTTTGGTTTCATTCTGTGGTGCAGGGCAAGGATCGGATTTGTTATGCTTGCCATCAGGACACTGAGAGAGTCGTTCTTAGAAAGCGCTGTCCTGTCCCCTGGAATCACATTTGCCCCAAAACCAATGTCCTTGGTTCAGTGTTGACCATGGAGCAGCAAGAACTCTCTCTGGAAGAGGAGAGAGTAAAAATCAGTATAAACACTTCACAAAATAGTTTGGCCTTAGTTATTCAAAGTGATGAAATGTGTATTCCATGACTGAGGACATTCAGTAGAACTAGAGTGAGCAAGGGCCCCAGGGGATCAGAGGGCAGAGTGCATGTGGGTAGTAGGTTAGATGAAAACGTGACATTGTTTGCCAGGGTGATATGTGAGGAGGGTGGATGGAGGAGCTGTGTGAGGGACATCAAGTTGCAGATGTCAAACACACGGAAGCTGTGAGGTGTGCTAGCCTGCAGAGCGATCCACAGTGAGCACAACTCATCCCCGGATTTGCAGGATGCCACGTGGCCAACAGCATGACAGGTAAACAAGGTGAGCAGAAATCAAGGTCCTACCTCCGCACAGAGAGGGGAAGGCGTGCTGGAGTTCCAGCTGCTGGCAACGCTCACTCTCGTGGTTAAGGGACAGTTGATTGACAGCTGATAAGAATCCAATGGGCCTATTGGATTCTTTTCTCTGTACATAAGACATTAAAAAAAATCAATATGTTACAGGCTTTGCAAAAGAAGAAATACTGTCAGGAGGTATGTGGAGGAGAGAAAGCAGATAAGCCTGGGGAAACTGAGGCTGAGTGCAGAACAAAAGCTTACTTTAACAGAGGCACACTAGCCCTGTTAAGCACACTAGTGTTTGAGACCACCAATCTCCCCAGATCCCCACAGAATTTACATTCCAGGAAGGGAGACCAGCAGGCATCACGTAAACACTAATTAAAGCCTGCAGTCCTGGCCCCGGGGGTGGTCTAGGCCCTTCTGCTCTGCCTGTGGGAGGACCCCACCTGAATCTGGTTCTCAAAGGTATAGGATGCTTGGAACAAAGACGGCACCACTGGAGGCCCCACCCCCACCCCTGGAGGAACTTCAGAGTCTCTTTCCATCCCCCACAGCTGAAAGGTCACTTGGCTCTGTGCAGAAAACTCTTGAGGGAGTGGCCTGAGGCAAGTCACAGAATGGGAAGAAAGGGTATTTGAGCTGGGCTTTGGAGGGTTGGTAAGAGTTCACCAGGCACTTTTATAAACTCATTAAGGACTTAGAATTCCACCTCTTGCTTTTCTATGCTGAAAATTCAGTCGTGCTCCATAAATACAGACTGATTTGCTCCAGGAAGTAAAAACAAAGACTAGAAGAATATAGACATTATCAAATGGAGGCCGCTGGCCTCGACAGTAGAGAGCTGAGATGCACAAGTGTAGGGGTGCCCTTAGAGTCCGGGGTCCATCACACGGGTCCAGTGACATCACCACCAGAGGAGAGAGGCAGCTGGGCAGGGCAACTCCAGAAGGCAGGGCTTCTGCCTGGGAAAGAGCTGCCAAGGTTAGCCCCACCTTCCCCCACACCCCTCAGCCCAGGCCTCAGGGTCCCAGGAGGGTGGTAGCAGCAAGCCAGGGACTCTGGAGCCAGGCACAATCACAGTGGGCAGCCACAGCTGTGAAGCTTCGGAATCTGGTAGTTAGTGGGCAGCCTAAGGAGCCGCGCGGTCTCCCCTGTGTTTATCTGGCTCCATGGAGTAGCTGGGAACTTGATCTCCGTGGGGACCTGGCCTGGGTCACCCTACCCAAGGAAGAAGCCCTAACCTCCCAGAGCACCCCGGGAACGTGGAGAAGCGTGTGCCCAGGCACGGGGTGAACCAGCACCTCCCTCTGGGGAACATGTCTGCTGTTCTGACCATGGGGTCAAATGCTTTGCATGTGACCTCCCTGCAAGGAAAGTGGTATCACCCTTCTTGAACAGTTGGGGAAACTGAGGCTCGGAGAGGGCAAGTAATTTGCTCAAAGGCACAGAGAGCCAGAGCTGGGTTGGAGTCCAGATCTGGCTGGTTGTAAAGCCAGTGTCCCTAACTCTCTCCTCGCCCTGACTCTGAGGGCCCTCCAGCCACTGTGAACCCTCCCGTGACTAGAGCTGGGGGTGAACGTCCTCATTAGGAGAGCTGCAGCCGACATTCCCATCAGCCCTGCCTCCGGCCTCTGCTGCACTGTCTGCCGGTCACGGTCGTGTCCCTGGACCAGGTTTCTGGACTTGGAGCTTCTAGAGGGGTCTCCTTCAGAGCAGCCCTAGGGAGTGTGTAACCGTGAAAACAGGGTCTCATCTCTTGTCCCAGGCTCAGCACCTTGCACAGAGGAAGAAGGAGAATGACCTCCAACTTGGGCAAACCTGCCTCCGCCTCCAGACCACGAGGATGAAGCCAAGTCGCCCACTGACTGCTGTGTGGTTCTGGGCAAGTGACATAAGCTCTCTGATCCCACAGCCCACGCCACACAATCATGTACTGGGTCATGTTTCCTTCATGCTATCACACATGGTATCACACATGATATCTCTCTCTCTCTCTCTCTCTCTCTCTCTCTCTCTCTCTCTCTCTCTCACACACACACACACACACACACACACACACACACACACACACGTGTTCAGTAGTAATTGATGGATTTGAACTTTGACAGTTTTTTTTTTTATTTTGGCTTTAGTTTTCAGATTCTTTCTCGCAGCATGTACCACAAAACAGAAAACAGAAACCCCACACCCACTGCCAAGATGCAAGAACAGTACCAGGAAGGCAGGCGGCTCTGAACTCCAGTGTTGATCTGAAACCTTCCCCTTCCCCTGCTCAGAGGTTTTTGGAAGCCTCCTTAAACCTGTTTACAGCACCAGATCAAATCCTCCTGGGTGAGCCAGGCACGGATGGATTCCTAATCCCTGCCGTCTCCAGCTGTTTTCCCACGCTGGGGCTCGGTGGGGCTGGCTGCCCCTTCTCCTCCCAGCCACCTCACCGCCAAGAATGTCGCTGGTACCTTCCACCAGGAAGCGCTGGCCAGATTGCTTCCGTCCTCTTTGATGTAATCTGGATTCTTTGAGCCCAGCTGTCCCTGCCAGGCCTTTTAGGGGAATGCTCAGGGCCTTCCTGGCCTGGGGAATTCCAAGGAACCTGGTGGTCACATTCTCCTGCCCTCTGACCTCCCTGTAGAGAATGCAAGGGCAGGTGAGGAGACAGAAGGTCATCTAGAGAGCTGGTCAGGACACTCCTGTGGCCCCTGCCCTCTGGGAGCTCTCCTTAGGCGGGTCCTCCCCACCCCCCCTCCCGCCCCCAGCCAGCCTTGCAGGACAGAAGGACCAGGCTCCCTACAGGAAACATGTCAGGGTCCCTCCCCCAGCAGCTTTCTCCTGGAATTTCATGCCCCTGTTCTGTGTCACAGTCTGTGACCTCCAGGGCACAGTGCCCCTTGTGGGTGGCCTCACCAGGAGAGCCTTGAGGGAACGAGAAAGTGTTGGGAGCTGGGTACACATGTACACACACCTCTCTCCACAACTGATAAGCACAGCACAAGGCCACACAGATCTGCTGGTTTCCTTGGCACGGCCTGACCTTTAACTCCATGGCCCAGGCCTGCAAGCAAAGCAGCAGTCCCCACAGGCCTCCCCATAAGGCCCACACTGAGTTCCAGAGCGGACCTAGAGCGGGGACGTGTTCTTCCTCAGGGCAGAAGTTCTTTTACTTGCCTGGTGATGGGGACATCACTACTTGTCCCACATCTCCGGTACTGTTGGAAGGAGCCAGGGGCTATGACAGGGCACAGAAGGATGGTCAGAGATCAAAGGATATCATCTCTCCCTTCGGGGCCCCTGAAAGATTTACAACACGCCCCCACGGTCAGGCGTGTTCGCATATGCCTGGCGGACACTTCCGTCTAGCCAGGCCCAGGTCAGGATAGCCATTTCCGGGTCAGGGCATCTCGCGCGACTGAGATGCGTGACGTTTCACTGGCCACGTAAGCGCGCAACGTGGCCATGTGACCTACGCGCTTGCGTGTAGTAGTGACGCTGATCTGTCCACGCCCAGCATTTAAAATCAGGCGCCATGCTCCTGGCTTCCCCTTCTCCACACACGTGTTTCCCGCAGGCCTGTTCACTCTCTGTCCCTTTACCTTTAATAAAACTCTTTGTTAGCGGATTCTGTCGTGTTTCGTGGCATTTCCTTGCTGGGTAAGAACACAACGCAGCTAAAAAAACTAACATTTGGTGCCGAAACCCGGGAACTGCAACACTCTGCTCCGTACGCGACAGACCGCTCTCCATTTCGCCTGACCGCAAAAATTACATGCAACACCGCTTTCTCCGATTGGTGAGTCCCCCCATTTTTGGCCAGCGTAAACGGTTTCCTGAATTTGTGAGAACGACCGTTGATCGTCCGGCGCCTCACAATTATTCTTGAGACCGGGGGAACCCCCGGCCACGGTCTTCATTGGCTACGGTCGGCCCCTATCGCAGGCCTGAGATTTCTAGCCCTCTCCCACGTCTGCAGCCTGAGATATATCTCGCGTTGGGACCACCGCCGTTGGGTGCGTCCTGGGGGCCACGTGGGGCCGACGCGTTCATCCGACTTGACGAAGCGGCAGACGCTGTCTGGATTCCCGGGGAATCCTTTCCTCACGTGGCAGGGGTCCCCGCTTCTGTGGCTGACGAGCCAAGGAGCGGCTTGTGCCCGGTATCCGTCCTTGGCCTTGGGGACGCCTGGGGCCTTGGCTCCGGATCACGTTTGTTTTTTTTTTTCTTTTTTATTTTTTTTCTGCCTCTCTGCTGCAGACATGGGAAACAAGGCTTCCAACCCTGTTACTCCTTCCTCTCCGTTAGGCTGTCTGGTTGAAGCTTTAAAACCTCTCAGTTTAATGCCTCACATAAAGATTCCTAAGCTAATTCGTCTATGTTCTAAAAAATGGCCAAAGTATGCTTTAGAAAACAACAAAAAATGGCCGCCGAGCGGCTCTTTAGATCCCGATATTTTACGGGACTTATCTAATTACTCTCAGCGCTCAGGCAGATGGAAAGAGTTTCCCTACATAATTGCGTTTTTCTTTCTCTATGCTAAACCGTCTCTTCTGGATTCCTTCTCTCCTGCTCATATGCTCTTAGCTATGCCTGAACCGGGATGGACTGGTTAAAGTTCATGTTCCATTCTCTCTAACAGAACTCTCTCAGATAGAAAGTAAGCTGGGTTCTTATACTTCTGATTCTGCTGCATTTATTAAACAGTTTCAATATATAACTCAATCTTATAGTCTCACCTTTCATGATATATTCATGATACTTTCTAATAACTTCCTGAGGAGCGCAGGCGGGTTTGGGAGCAGGCTAGGATTCACGCAGACGAAATCCATCAAACTAACCTTTCACACCCTCCAGGAGCTGAGGCGGTTCCTGACCGGGAGCCACACTGGGATTATAACACCCAGGGTGGCTGTCTAGCCAGAGATAGGTTTATTACCTGTCTCCTGACAGGTCTCCGTAAGGCTGCCCTAAAACCAGTAAACTATGAAAAACTAAAAATGGTTATTCAAGATAAGGACGACAATCCGTCTCATTTCCTAGAGCGGCTCACCAAGGCTCTACTTCAGTTCACTAGCTTAGACCCAGAGAGCCCGGAGGGCAGGCAGCTGCTAATGACCCACTTTGTCTCACAGAGCTTCCCTGACATTAGGGATAAACTTAAACGTTTGGAGAATGGCCCTCTAACTCCACAGGCAGATATGCTGGCGATAGCATTTAAGGTGTACCATGGTAGAGATGAAAAAGCCCATAGAAGGAGCTGCCAGATGCTGGCAAGCACTGCCCGACCGGCTCCCCGAAAGCCGTCTGGTCCCTGTTTCAAGTGTGGGAGAGAAGGCCATTGGGCCCGGGCTTGTACCGCCGGCCCACGAAGGGCACCGACAAAGCCTTGTCAAAACTGTTACCAAAAGGGTCACTGGTCAGCTGACTGTCCTAATGTCCCAAGCGACATAGGAACGCCAGATAAAGACCAACCCCCAGCTGACTTTGTAGGCTTGGCTTACAGCGAGGACTGACGCTGCCCGGTTTCCGCCCCGGCCACTCCCATCTCACACAGGGAACCTAGGGTAATTATAAAAGTCAATGGGCGCCCCATCTCGTTCCTTTTGGACACCGGAGCTACCTACTCTGTCCTGAGAGAGTTTTGGGGGCCCACCTCTCCTGCTCGTCTCCCTATTGTCGGGGTTGGGGGACAGCCTTATCTACCTCACCAGACACCACCACTTAATTGCATTTTCAGGGGCATCCCTCTCACACACACACATTCTTAGTGGTGCCAAGCTGCCCTGTACCTTTAATGGGGAGGGATCTTCTAGCTAAGGTAGGAGCATCCATTTCTTTCGCTCCACATATTCGCCTCATCCCAGACGCGCCAGCAGCTCCTTTACTCAAAGCTAGGAGAATGCCTCCCATCACAGCTGACCCAACCATCGCTACGGGACATCACCAATTCCAGAGGAATAAGGTATCACCCCTTCATTTCCCAACCAGGGCCACACAGAGCCGGAGGCAAAAAGGACCATCAATATCCAGGCGGTAAGGAATAATGTAATACAATAATCTATCATTCTTCAATACTCAGCAACTGATCACCTGCGTTTCCTAAATGCTAACCTAATAAGGGAAACAGGTGCCTTAAATAAACTACCTCTAATAAGGCTTGTCTCAGATAAAAATTAAGCAGAGTACTAAGGCCAGATCTACCTCAGGTAAATATCACATGTCTCTATCTGGACAAGCCAGATCTACCTCAGACAAATACAAACTCCAAAATAAAATAATAATGATTCTTTCTCTCTAAGTCTTTCCTATGTCAACAGTATCTTGTCAAACAGAAGGTTCCTAGCCACAGCACGGAAGGTTCTCAGCCACAGCACGGATGGACAGCTGCAGAACTTCATTCCAGGACCTGCCCACCATCATTCCAGGACTTCACAAGATACTCTCTCATCCCCCTGCCCCCAAGAGCCAACCAACGCCCACTATTCAGCTGGAAGCAGTCTTTGAGAGAAACGTCGCCCCCATACCCAGTCAACCACAATTTTTTTCTTTTTTAAAAAAAACAGAGTCAGGAATGAAAGATTTACAACACGCCCCCACGGTCAGGCGTGTTCGCATATGCCTGGCGGACACTTCCGTCTAGCCAGGCCCAGGTCAGGATAGCCATTTCCGGGTCAGGGCATCTCGCGCGACTGAGATGCGTGACGTTTCACTGGCCACGTAAGCGCGCAACGTGGCCATGTGACCTACGCGCTTGCGTGTAGTAGTGACGCTGATCTGTCCACGCCCAGCATTTAAAATCAGGCGCCATGCTCCTGGCTTCCCCTTCTCCACACACGTGTTTCCCGCAGGCCTGTTCACTCTCTGTCCCTTTACCTTTAATAAAACTCTTTGTTAGCGGATTCTGTCGTGTTTCGTGGCATTTCCTTGCTGGGTAAGAACACAACGCAGCTAAAAAACTAACAGCCCCTGTGTGTCTGTCTGCACTATAATGGGGTGAGAAATCTGCCTTAGGGAACTGGCCTGAGTAGTAGAGAAGGGACTGTGACACCCAGTGTCACCTCTGAGACCAGGCTCAGAGGGACACAGCCCAGCAAAACCACCACGGGGCAGTGCTCTGTCAGGGATCTCCTCCTCCCTCTCTGCTCCTACCTGGCTGATCACTGTAGCCGAAGATCACCCAGGCACCCCCACCACGCCATCTTGGATCCTGACACATCCACTGAGACAAACCTTTTAGCTTCTTCCTGAGTCACCAAGAAAGACTGTCACCTGGAAGATGTGGGGTTCCTCAGACGTCAGGTGCAGCATGGAAAGAAGGGGTGTTTATCACCTGATGAGGCTGCTATCTGGGTCCCACTTATAGGCACCCTTCAGTCCTATCTCTGCCCCATGAATGCCTTACTCCACACATATCCCACCCCACATAGATCTAGGCCCCTCCCAGAAGATTCTTACAGGGGTTCACTGGCAGGACCACAGGATCACAACTAGGAAACACGCTGTGGGCTGAGCACGGTGGTCCTCCCAGAGCTCAGCCACCATCCCCTGTCCTCCCTTCTCCTGAACACTTGAGCTGATCCAGCCCCAACCCCAGGGAACAGAGGCTGCAACTCCTTCAGGGGAAGGGGCCCCTGGCCCCCTGGCCTCTCTTCAAGGGCTTTCTCAGCAGCCTTCTGCCTCCCAACTGTTTCCTGGTTCCAGGCCCAAGGCATTCTCTGCCATTTCCTCTGCAAAGTCTGCACCTCGGAGCTAGCGTCCACGTGGGGACTGAGACCCATTGTCCACAGCCCCCATTGTCTAGACAGGCAGCTGAGGCTCAGTACCTCTCCCTCCACTGTGGCTGGGGGGACCCGATGGGGTCTGAGGAGGGCCGGACCTTGGGACTTGTGGAAAGGAAAGCAAAGCAAAAAAAACATGTAGCAAGAGATAGGTTTAGTGTAAATGCTAATTTTTAATTAAAAATGTTTAATGCAATATATTAATATCATGTTTTTCTCCTCCCCCAACTCCTCCCAGATCACCTCTGCCTCCCTACCCACATCTCGTCATGTTCCCTCTCTTTCTCTGTCTCTCTTTATCTGTTTGTATGTGTGTGTGTGTGTGTGTGTGTAACAAAAACAAAAGCAAACAAAAAATAAGACAAAATGTACCAAAACAATAAATAAAAATAAAAATCATGGAGTCCTTTGTGTTGGCCAACTACTGAGCATGGGGCCTGTCCTGGAGTGGGTTTGATATTCTCATGAGACTCCATTGGAGAAACTGATCTTCCTTGGCCAGCCGCCATCAATGGCAGACAGCTTCTTCCTTATGGTAGGACTTGTGTCCACTTCCCTTCTCAGTGCTGGGGTTTTGTCTGGTTTGAACCTGTGCAGTCTTGTCCTGTCACAGTGTCTTCAAGTGCATACGTGTCTGGAAGACACCGTTTCTTGGAGTCATCCATCCCCTCTGGCTCTTACAGTCTTTCTGCCTTCTCTTCCACAGAGATCCCTGAGCCCCAAGGAGAGGCATTTGATGAAGTCATCCCTTTTAGGACTGAGTGCTCCGATTTCCCCCGATGTCTGCACATTGTCCAGTGTGGTCTTTGTGTTAACTGGCATCTTCTGCAAAAGGAAGCTTCTCTGACAAGTGTTGAGTGAGGCACTGGTCTGTGAGTACAGCAGTGTGTCATTAGGAGTCATTTTACTGCTATGTGTCTTTAGCAGATAATAATAGCAGGTTTAAAAGCTATTTTTATTTATTCAATTTATTCAGAAGACTGGGGGATTAACCAAGGGCTTTGCGCATACCAAGCACACACTTTGCCACTGAGATACACCCCCAGCTCCTTCTGTTCTATTATTATTGATGGATTGATTGATGTTTTTGAGGCAGAATCTTGCTATGTAACTGCTCCACCTGCCTATGACCTTGAAGTACATGCCCCAGGGGCATGGCTCTCAGATCTTTAAGACCTGGGACGCATGTAGGCATCCTTCTTTTCGCTCCATCATGGGACTTGGATGCAGAATTGACCCAGGCAGCCGGAACAGCGGTCCAGAATCTGTATCAATTTTGTTCTGTACAGTAAGTTTTCCCCTTAATAAATCCTTTGCCCTTTAAATAGTCTCTGTGGATTTCTTGTTATACCTAATTAGACTAGTTCTCACTATGTAGCTGAGGCTGGCCTCGAACTCATAGCAATCCTCCTGCCTCATCTTTCAGAGTGCTGATACTACAGGTATATTTCTATTCTCACCTTCTGTAGTGGTTTGAAAAGGGCCCTCATAGGCTCATATATTTGAATGCTTGGTCTTCAGGGAATAGAACTGTTGGGAAGGATTAGGAGGTGTGGCGTTGTTGGAGGAGGTGTGTCTTTGGGGGTGGGCTTTGGGGTTTGAAAAGCCTATGCAGGACCAGCCTCTCTCTCTCTCCCTCTCTCTCTCTCTCTCTCTCTCTCTCTCTCTCTTTCTCTCTCTCTCTCTCTCTCCCTTCCTGCCTGTGGATGTATAGCTCTCATGCCTGTCTGCTTCTTGCCATGACGTAAACAAGCTACAAGTAAGCCCCTGATTAAATGTTTTCTTTTTAAGGGTTGCTTTGGTCAATATAACAGTAACTAAGATACTTTCTAAATTGTATTTATTAATAAAAGAGTATGCAGTCATTGAGAAGAAAAAAATCTCAAAACAGTATGAAATTAAAATAAAGGAAATAACATAATTCCACCCAGAGACAACTCTGTAAGCGTTTACCATCTTGCTTTCTGTTGCAAGCACATGGCAAGATGGCTTATAAAGATTGCCTCTGCCCATTCCCCAAAGCAGGAAGGGGGTGTGAGCCCTAAGACTTGAAAGTCACCCTCCAAAAAAGCACAGCCTGAGAGCCTTTCGTGTATTCATTGTGTATGAGGCCATCACAGCTGCCTTGTCCCAGAGGACTGCTATGCTCCAAAGAAGCATTGTGTAATACCAACCATCCCAATTCTGGAGCCCCCCCCACCCCCGCCTCTCCGCACCCCCCCACCCCCGCCTCTCCGCACCCCCCCACCCCACCCCCCCACCCCCCCACCCCCCCTGTGCCCTAGCAACCACAACCCATTTCCTGTCTCTCAGGATTTGCCTTTCTGGATAAGTCACACAAATGGAATCAGCAGCAGCAGCCTGCCTGATTTCACAGAGCATCAGGGTTCATCATGTTACAGTGAATCACTGCCCCGTTCCTCTTGATGGCTGAATAATATTCCATTACACGGATGTGCCACATTTTGTTCACTCACCGCTTGACCAACATTTGAGTCATCTGCACATTTTACAAGTGGCAAATGATCCTCTCAGCCATGTGGAAGGTTTTGTGTGGTGTTTTCCTTTTCTTTAATACATACCTAGCAGTGGAATTGCTGCAATTATGGTAATTCTATGTTTAGCTTTCTGAGAGGTGGCCAGGTTCTTTGCCACTGTGGTTGCACAGTTTTACATTCCCACCAGCCTAGTTTAAGGACTCTGACTTCTCCACATCCTCACCAACACTGCACATTTTCTTTTCTCTCTGAAAACAAAAAAACAAAGAACCATAGCCACCCCAGAGAGTGAGAAGGGCACCTCACTGTGGTTTTGATTTCTGTTTTCCTGATGATGGACTTGGTTGTTGAGCTCCCGTCTGCTTTCAGATTGACTTAAGGACCAGGAAACTCCATTCTCGATTACAACCATGTATTTTTAATTGGCTATTGCTAAATATTCAAGTTACTGCTGTTTTTCTACTCTTCCCTCCCTTCCCTTTCTTACCTCTTCCCTTTCCCTCTCTTTCTCTTTGTCTGTCTCCTTCTCTCTCAACATAGTCTTGCTATGTTGCCCAGGCTAGCCCAAACTCCTAGGCTTAGGCCTTCCTTCAATTTCAGTCACATGAAGAGCTAGGCTACAGGTATGAGCCACCATACCTGGCTTAACTCGCTGCCCTTGTGTGGTGTGACCATCTGTGATTCCAGAGCACCCACACGGGGTAGCTGTCAGCCTGGCCAGGCCTACCCAAGATGCCCTGCATAGTGCTAAACAGAGGAAGTGGACGGGAGCCCACCCCAGGGGCATGTGGCCAGCCCGTGAGTCAGATAACTTTGCAGGTTAAATGTGTCCTCAGAAAGGCAGGTGTAAGAAAGACTGCAGGCTGTGGACAAGAGGCTTGTGGACACCCCAGCCCACGGTCATTCTCTGGGGTGTATAGATGGACCCTGCCTTGTGCCGGATGCAGAGGGGACAGCCCCATGGGACCAAGCCACCAACCTGTGGGAGTTGAGCTAACACCAGGAGATGGCATCAGCCTTAAGTAGGACTGTGGTGAACTCTGACTGATGTTGCAGAATTAGGATTCAGGGTGACAGCATATCACTCAGGTTCTGTTTTGGCAAGAGTCCCCAACCACCCAAGTCCCCCTTTTGAGGGACATGGAGTATGTTAACCGGTTGTGACAGTGAGGCTGAGATTCGGGAAGGGAAGCAGAGAGAGGGGTTGCAGAAGCTGTGAGCTCACAGGAAACACAGACTGGGCCACGGGAAGCTGGAGGCAGATTGGTGGAGGTGGGAACAGCAGCTGAGGACTGGGAGCACCCACAGGGAGCACGGAGAGGGGCTATGGAGGACACCACCTTCTGGATGGGAGCCCTGGCAAGGTGAGAGGAGACTTCAGCTCCTAATTCACCACTGGCTGGAAGGGACTCCGCAGCACCCCTGCTCCTCAGTCATGTAGCAGTTCTGGGCATGTGGCCAGGCCTGACTCAAGGACCCACTGACCCACTGCAGAGGGCTGGAGCCTGGAAGTGAGAGGAGGCTCTAGGACTGTGGTGTTGGGGTCAACACTCAAGTGCAGGGGCAAGAAGCCTACTTCCAACTCTGATCTATCTCACTCTAAGCCAAAGATAGATATCACCACCCCCTGGGCCTCAGTTTCCCCACCTGCAAAAGTAGGCAATTTCTATGTCCTACACTCAAGTGAATATTAGTATTTGGTGAATCTGTCATATAAGAAACAAAAATTGGCTTTAAAAAATAGTTGAGGACCAGCAAGTTGGTTCACTGGGTTTTAAAAACAAAACAAACAACAACTAAAACACCACTTCCTGCCAAGCCTGACAGCTTGTGTCCATCCCCAGGACCCACATAACCAACTCCCTCTGACCTCCACATAAACAGCATGGAATGTACACAAATAAACTATATATACATATTTTCTTGAAGTTTGAGAAAGAAGTCCCATAGGCCAACAAATACTGTCAGTTGAGAGATACAACACTGAACACTAAATAATAGGATTTTATTTCTTAAATCCAAAATAAAAACTTCCTAAAATCCTGCAGTCAGAGGTGCTGACAAATGCCCACCAAGGGGACACACATCACGCTCAGAATCAAGGAGCCCCGTTTAAATCCCCCAAAACTCTAGAATGTCAAAGGACCCTGTGAGTTTACTAGGTCGTAAGACTCCAGGGCTTCCGAAGTTTCCAGGATACTGAGGTTTCTGAAGCTCTGATATTCCCGGATTCTCCCATCACCACAGGTTTTGAAAGTTCAACCTCCTAGATCCCAACAACCCCACCTGAGGCCACTAAGAACGCTGGGAGAAGGTGGTGGGACCACTGGTTGACCCCTTTGGGAATGGCTGTCCCTAAGACTCTTGAGGGGCAGTCATTCCCAAGTTCAGTGATCTCCAAGACAGGGTGCCTTAACCTTAACCTTTTTCTTAATCTTAACCTTTTTTCTGTGATTCCCCTGAACCCTCACTACCCTCTATGCCCCTGGGTCCCCAAGTCTTTTTCTATCTCGATTCCAGAGCGCACCCGTTTGTCTATTCCCATTCCTCAGAACTCTGTCCTCAGAGATCCTAAGGTCTAATGAGCAAGTCTTCCAAGAGAGGGACCCTGGGAGAGATCTTAGCAACCCATGGCCTAATTACATTGGCCCCCCTTTGATTTTTTTTGTTTGTTTGTTTTTTGTTTTGTTTTGTTTTGTTTTGTTTTTCGAGACAGGGTTTCTCTGTGTAGCTTTGCGCCTTTCCTGGAACTCACTTGGTAGTCCAGGCTGGCCTCGAACTCACAGAGATCCGCCTGGCTCTGCCTCCCGAGTGCTGGGATTAAAGGCGTGCGCCACCACCGCCCGGCTGGACCCCCTTTGAGATGGTGGTCTTCACCCGTATCTGCTGTCACGTGTCAAGGATACCAGCCGTCAGCCCCCGCCACCAGAGGAAGAAGCCAGGAGTCTGTGGCTTTCAGTGAGTCTAGGAGTTTTCCCAAGATTATTCCCACCCTGGGCCTGGTCCATCACCTAGTGACCCTTGGATGTGCCCAGTTCGGTTTCAGGTCTGCATCTACTGCTCTGGGAGCTTGGCCCTCACTCCCAGGCACTTGTTTCCAACGAAAGAGGAAAGATGTCTGAGCTCATCACCCACCACTCCACCAACCCAGAAGATTTCTCCAGGGTAGCAAGTGATGGGATGGACTTGATGGACACACTCAGAGTCTCAAGTTTACTTCTCTCCCCTGGCTGAGCACCCTGCAAACAGAGGTCTGTTTCTACCACAAAGGGGAATTTAATCCATTTATATTCGCTCTCATCAATGCCCTCTCTCTCTGTGAGAGGGAATGCTGGTTTCTTACCTATCAAAAGACTGGTACCCACTGCTTATTCTGAGCATCCCCAGCCTTCCAACCCAGAGCAGCTGAGCGGAGGGGCCCAGGTGGACTGGGCACCCTATGGGGAGCAGAGAGTAGGTTTATGACTGAGGCTAAGTGTGGGGTCGGGATCGTCTCCCTGGCTCCATTCATGAACTGGGTATTTTTAGCACAGGGCCTGGCTGCCTGCGGTCAGTGGGGGAGGCCAGGCAGTGTGTCACGTCTCGGAGCTCATGGACTCATTCTGCCCAGGAAATGAGCCCACGGGGGCCAGCTGCTAGATCCCAGAGCTGCTCTGCAGTTGGGGAGAGGACGATGTTCAGTGGGACAGGAGGCTCCAGCCACGCACCAGCCCCAGGGAGAGTGCAGGGACAGTGGGTGACAGTACCTAATCCATCAATGCGCAGGGGAACTGGTGCCGGCTGACTCCACAGGATTCATGGATATTTACATGGAGAAGCATCTAGAACTCTCCCCACTTTACAGATGTGGGAACCGAAGATGGCGTGCAGTTTACGCGCCTTGAGCAGAGCTGGGGGCTCTGAAGCGGTGGGTAACAACCCTCCACTGACAAGAAGCTCTCCTGCCTCAGACCTCTGAACCTGGGCCCCTCTCAGCCCAGAGAGTGCTCAGGGGTCACAGACGGGCACCAGGCCAACCCCACGTTAGGAGGTGAGAGAGGTACGACCCCGAAAGGACTTGACGTGGTAGTGCCTCCAGCTCTGACTCCCAAGGCTTTCTCGTTGCATGGTTCCCTGGAACAAGCGCATCTTGCTGCCGGTCCTGTCCCCTGGCCTCTGCTTGTCTCCATGTCTGAGCTTGCCTTAAAGAGATCCCAGGCTCTGGTAACGACAGGTAGCCCTGCTTCTGATCGCTGGGCCACCTGTCTCCCTCTGAGCCCGTTTCCTCCTCTCTGATGAAGCCAGCCTCCCGAAGCGGTACACTAGTTACAAACTGCCTGGAGACTCCATAAAGAGGGTTTCTTTGTCTCAGGTTCTCGCAGCCGCTAGTGAAGCCCTGCTGAGAACACTAGCCCTGGTGTGCACCCCTCCTCGCCCCCAGAGTTGCCAATAAACAGCAGGGCTGAGGTGGAATGGCAGGGGGAGGAGACAGGCCTGCCATCTTCATCCCTGTCACAGCTGCCAAGAAAACGGAACAGGCATGCAGAGTCCAGGCTAGCGCAGCCCTGTCCCTAGCATGACCTTGGATCAGTCTCAGCCACACCCCATCCCGGGGCCTCACTCTCTGTGTGAATTCACTGGAGCAGCCCTGCCTCTGGACTGCTGTGTTCTCACTCCACCTCAGAGGTCACACAGCCTGACTCCTGGCTGCCTAGCCATGGCCTAGGAGGACCGCTCGTGTGTGGCCTCAGCCCCACACTGCAACACAGCTTCCCACAGGTGGTCCTCCCCTGTTCTGAATCCCAGTTACAAGTTTCCTGACCAGAACACCTGATGGGCCCAGGTGGCCTAAGGAGGTTAGTGGCTAGGCCACATGTCACATGTCACATGTCATTGGCTAGGGATGGAGCAGTTTCTCCAAACTAGAATGTGAGGAAGAGGACATAAAGGCCTCACTACATAGGTAACAAAACAGACCTCCCAGAGCATCGTTAATTACAAGAAGGAAAAAAAATGTGTCTGCTTTCTTCGTTGGCTCAGGGAGCTACCAGGAGCCTTCTGGAGTGGGAAGAAAATTTACAAGAAAAAACATTGTTCTGTCTTCAGCACGGTGGCTGTGCCTTAGTCGACTGCTATCTCAGCCAGCAACTGCCACTCCGCAGTTACCGGCCTGTTTCTCTGGCAGCGACCTGGTCACTCAGGCCGCAGCCTGGAGGGAATTCTGTTCCCGCAGGCACCGGCCCTGTCGCTGCTGCTAAAGGCAGCTTTAACTGAATCTCTGTCATTCCATTTATAAATAAGACCCGAGACTCAAAGGCTGGGGTGAAAACCTGCGAGCCCGGAGAGGCTGAGTAGCAGCTAGCTAACCGCTCCTTGCTGGCATCTCCCCAAGGCCCGTCCTTCCACTCTGCTAAATCCCTCCCTACTATTTCCTGTGTCTCTCTATCTTCCAGATGCCCTCCAATGCTCTATGATTACTTTCTGTCAACTAGTTGCTAACTCAGCCTCCTGACCCAAGGTTACTTTTATTTAATTAATCCAAATGCTAACTCAGTGTTCACAGTGTGATCAAATATTCTCCACCAAAAAACCTAATGCAAACAGGCACCCAAGTGTGTGCCTCTGACTCAGAGAATCTTCTCATTTGTCACTTATCAATGCTTACAAACACAGTTATAAAGGGGGTGCTCACTGGTTCTTCCAGGAGTCTTGATAACACCATGAGAATTAATTATGGGGGCCTCAGAAATGGCTCAGCCACTGTATAAGAATCCAGGTGTGCTTCCTGTTATCCCAGGACTGGGGAGATGGATTATGAGAATCCCTGGTGCCTGCTGGCTGGCCAGCCTAGCCAATCTGCCAGTCTATAAGCACGAAGAGATCTTTGGCCTCCATGTGCACACAGTTGTACTCTTACATCCATTCACTGTCTGTACATACATACGCATGAACCAGCATTCAGGTACATTGTGCCTACACATATGTAATGGTGAATACATTGTAAGAGAGAAATCTTTAAAAATAGAAAAAATGAAAGCAAAACAAGCTCAGATAAGCAGGCACAAAGATTTAGTCACTTAAGAGACACTCAGGATCCAAATACAATGATCTGCAAACTTAAAGAACTACTCAAGTCATCCACATGCACAACAGTTACAGCCCACAGTGACAGCCCCAGGGTTAAGTTATGTACCCTAAAGTCTACTTGGAGTAAATAGGGCAGAGGAAGATGTTGCTAAGAGGTATAGCATGTGTCTGGCATGTGCAAAGGCCCTGGGTTCCATCCCTAGCAACACACACACACACACACACACACACACACACACACACACACACACACACACAGAGAGACAGAGAGACAGAGAGAGACAGAGACAGAGAGAGACAGAGACAGAGACAGAGAGACAGAGAGAGAGACAGAGAGAGACAGAGACAGAGAGAGAGACAGAGAGAGACAGAGAGGGGGGGAGAAAGGAGAGAGAGTAAAACTTAGGTGATTTGTGATGAGAGACCCCCATATTTATACAAGCAAGGCTTTAGGTATTGCAGTGACCTGGGGTTCACCGGGAAAGACGTGTTTGTAAGTAACTCTATACCGTGTCGCACTGTGCAAGCGAGTTTTGCGACAGGAAGAGTAAGTGGCCCAGCTCTTGCAGCAATGTTTTTCTGACCTCCACGGCAGCCTCCTCCTCAGCTGCGGCTGTGGTGGATCGGCCCTGTCCTCCTCCACTGATAGCCCAACAAGGGATGCGTGGGGATTCTGGTCTCAAAGTCCCAGGGGGAAAAGGTGGCTCTGCTGCCCTTCCTGTGCTCTGTCCCGGGACTCTAACTGCCTCTCCCTATTTTCTGCTTGGGGGTTGGGGGGGGGGGCTTCTCTGAGCTACAGCAGAAAGGTGCCCCTCCCCTAGGCCTCAGAGAGCACGAGGACCCAAGCCTCCAGTCCTTCCAGGCTCTCTCTGCTCATTGGATCTGATCTTAAAAGAGTTTTCTTTTACATTTACTTATTTAGTACATGTGCATATACACATATGTGTGCATGCACACACCCACACACATGCACACACCCACACACCAGAGGACCACTTGCAGGAATCAGTCCCCTCCTTCCTTTATGTGACTCCTGGGGATCAAACTTAGACCATCAGGCATGGCGGCACGTGGCTTCTGCCGCTGGACCAGCTCAGCAGCCTGAAGCTGATCTCTACAGTCCTCTCATTTTGTGGGTTGGTAAGCTGAGCTGTGGGCATCATCATGGGCTCTTTTCACAAACACCCCCACTGCAGCAGGCACTAGGATGTTATCTGCCATCACTGCGTGGGGTAGAGCACTCTCCCCAACTCTAGACCAAGAAGATTCTGGGCTGGTGGGTGGGTCACATGCCTCTCAGGGCCTGGGGAGCCTCCCATGGTGGACCTGGAACCCAGAGGCCTCTAAAATTCCACATGCAGAGCCCCAAAGGTGTTAAGGTGTCTGTCCAGTGAGAAGGTCCTAGTCATTTTCAGGCATGCCCTTTGTGGAGTAAGAAGGACCCACGTTCAGAGAATATGTGAACTTCACCAAGGCCTGGGGGCTTCCTGAGATCAGTGGGGCTCTGGAGCCCTGCTAGCAGCTGGGAGCCTTTCCCTCGGCTCCTTCCCTGGAGTGAGGCTTGGCCCCACCTCCTGCAGTTTTCCAGAGTGAGGTCATTGGCAGATAGAGGTTTTTCCATTCCTGGTAGAGCAGGAGTTAGGATACTGTGCTTGGGGGAGGAACCCAAGAGAGCTGATTGTCCACCCTTTAGGCGCAGGAGTGGATGGATCTCCCTCCTGTGACAGCCACTTTAAGGCATCGGCTTGTCTCAGGCCTCCTGGACTGCGGAGTCCAGATTGGCCACACTGCAGAGGCCCCAGAGACATGCCTCCTTCTGTTTCCTCTTAGTGCAGACAGTGGGAGAGGCCCAGAAATGGAGGGGCCTGTACCGAAGCTCACGCAGCAGCACTTCAGAGGCAAAACCATGATTCACATCTAGACTTCGAACATCCTGGACAGTATGCCCACACTCAGGACATTCGGGCCAGAGAGGTTTTCTGCTGGGCACTGTGGGGAGAACCACTCATGGGTCCACCCTCCACAGGAGAAGGGGTGACAGAGAAAGGTGTGTGTCCCAGGCTCCATGACACACGCCTTGAAGATGCTAAGGCAGACCTGGAGGGGACTTTGGGGGCCATGGGGGTGTACATCCAGGGCCCCTGAGCACTTTGCTCCGAGCAAAACTGCTGACTTAAGGCTTGGGAAATACAAGTAAATGCTGGTTTGGGTAATCCGGTCCCCATCCTGGTCTGGAAAAAGCAGGCTCATGGAGCCTGACTGTGAGGGTGAGGGCTGTGTGTGGTGAGTGGAGGGGGGAGGGGGGGGAGCTGCTCACACTTCCTTTCCTGTTACACCGTGCCTTGGAATGCTCAAGGAGGGCAGGCAGAACGCAGCGGGAAGGAAGCCAGCCAGCCAGAGGCCGGCTCAACTTCTGACTTGCCCGGTGACTTGGAGCCATTGTCCCGCTCCTCTCCAGGCCTTGGTTTCCCCATCTGTGAAGTAGGCGGTGGGGATAGAGAGAAGGTGGGCATCTGTGGCCTCCAAGTACGTCTCAGAGCCATGTTCTTGGGGGCTCCTCCAGCCCTCTTGAAGTTTCTTGGGTAATTTTGTTGGGTGTGACTTTGGGGACATGAGTTTCTGAGGACTTTGAATGCATTCCCCACAGTGGCAGGCCAGAGCACTCCACAGCCCTGCGGTACCCGCTCGCTTCCCCTTCAGAGCATCCCATGAGAATCTCTGCCAAGTCGGGAGGGTGAGATGCTGTTGGATTTGGGACTGGGCACTGCTCCTAAGAATTATCTGCTTTCAAGCTCTTGGCTGGGTCCCTGAGTCCCTCGCTCCAGCTGAAGTCACTGCTAAAGCACTTTATGCCTCCACCGATGACATTCTAGCGACTTGCCCCAGGTGGCCTCATGGTTGGAGCCCTGGGCTGGCAGCCCCTACACCAGAGCTCCATCTCGGCCCAGCTGGCACTTGTAAGCAGGAAACATATCTTACTGCTGGCAGGGCAACCCGATGAGCTTCATCAGAGATTGGGGGTGCCTTTCAGAGATTCGGGGTGCTTGGCTCAGGAACAGTTAGGTTCCTGACTTAACATCAAAGAAAAGAATTTCAGGACAAGTCAGAGAGAAGCAAAATCACGAGTTTATTGATGAAAGAGAAAGGCCAGACACGTTTGAAGAGAATCTGGGAGGGTGTCAGGAGTAGAAAGATGTGAGCACCTCTCTAAACGCGCACACACACACACACACACACACACACACACACACACACACACAAATACACACATATATAATTTAGGGGCTTTGAGCCACAACTAAGTTTAGGGATCAGGAAATAATGGGTTGGTGTTTTTTTTCTTATCAACAGAATTCTGTCTTTGAGGAGATTTTTTTCAGAGGTAAGCTGTGTCAGCTTGCCCCTGGAGAAGAGGATGCTGGGAGAAGAAGAGCGTTCATCAGTGGATTCTTAGTCACAGTGGAGCAGAAGGCATAGTTCACTGGCCATCTCTAATAGTCTTATCTTTTCTAGGCATGGTCTCTCATGAAACCGGAGCTCACCAGCCTGGATAGATCCTCCTGTTGAAGGCACCCTCCCCACCTTTGTGTCAGTCTGGTCTAGCAAACGCTTGGGGTTGTCCACCACGGAGAGATGGGAGCCAGAACCAGACGAGTGAGAAGGGTCCTTCTCCCTTCTCATGCCCCCTGTATTTCCTACCATCCAAACAACCCCTGCAGAGCCAAGCTTCGCTCTCCGTTTCCTGACGGGGTGGGTTCAGGGAGACGGCTTGATGGATAAAGTGCTTTTTGTATAAGCTTGAGGGTCCGAGTTCGAGTACTCAGCACACACGTGAAAAGCCAAGCATGGGGGCAGGAGTCTACTACCCTAGTGCTGGATCTGGGCCTAGCTGGCAAGCTTCAGGTTCAATGTCTCAAAAAACAACGTAGAGAGTGATTGAGGAAGACACCAGTGTCAACACCTGGCCCCATGCACACACCTGCAGGCACCTCCGGCACATGCATGCACTCTCTCTCTCACACACACACAGCCCTCTCTTGTGAGTTCTGCTAGCTGTCCCTTTCTATCCACACATCCATCCCTGCCCTCTGCCCAGCTGATCTCACCCAGCAGGAGACCAGAGGGCCCAATGTCCTGCACTCTTACCTCATTCCTTCAGGTCTAAGGGGAACACAGCTTCCTGTCGTTGGAAGTCTGTGCTTCACCCTGTAAAAGCCTTGCACCACAAGGCTACACCTAGCTAAAAGTCCCTTCACTTCTCTAAAGAAATGGCAAACTGAAGGAGAGATACTAAGCAATGCCAATCGTTAGAGAGAGCGAGTCGAAATCGTGGAGATAGTTCTTCACTCTTCCTGGGAGGGCTACCACCCCCAAAACAGAAAGCTGTAAGTGTTGGCAAAGAACTAGGGAAACTGGACTGCTTGTGAACTGTGGGTGGGACTACGCCGGTGCTACCATTGGGGAAAGCAGTACTCACTTCCTCAGAAAGCCAAGAGTCTCATTTCCAACAAGCAAGCCATCCACTTCCAACTCCAGACCCAAAAGAACGGAACACTTAGGCTGGAGGAGAGGCACGTGCTCTGGTGTTCATCTGAGCATGTGCAATAACCCCGGTGGACGCGGGCAATGTCTAGAGACAGGGACGCAGGAATGGGTAGAGAAAGTGCCATCACTCACACAAAAGCTTATTCAGCCCTAAAGGGGAAGGGAATCCCGGGACAGACATGATGGCGTAGCCTGAAGAAGCATGCAGTATATTCATTCAGTGAAAAGAGCACTCGGGAGGCAGAGCTCTGTGGGTTTGAGGCCAGCCTGGTCTACATAGGGAGTTCCAGGGCAGTGAGACCCTGTCTCAAAGAAAGAAAAGAAGAGAAAAAAAGGAAAGAAAAGAAAAGAAAAGAAAAAAGCCGCATAGTGGTGGTCCACACTTCCATTCCTGTACTCAGGAGGCAGAGGCAGGTAGATCTCTGAGTTCAAGGCCAGCCTGGTCTACAGAGCTAGTTCTAGGACAGATAGGGCTACACAGAGAAACCCTGTTTCAAAAGAAAGAAAGAAAGAAAGAAAGAAAGAAAGAAAGAAAGAAAGAAAGAAAGGAAGGAAGGAAGGAAGGAAGGAAGGAAGGAGAAAAAGAGAAGGAAAGAAAAAACCTAAGAAAAGAAAAAAAAAAGCAGTCTCTGTTAACACAAGCTTGTCATCCCAGCTACTCCAGAGGCTGAGGCAGGAGGATTGCAAACTCAATTGCAGACTCAAGGCCAGCTTGGACTACAGTGTAAGTTCAATTAAGGACGAGCTACGCAACATAGTGAGATCGTGTCTCAAAAACGAACCGTGGGATTGGGATTTAGCTCCGTGGACTCAGTCTCTAGTACCGCAAACACGGAAACCATCACGGAAAAACGAGCGGAGCTTCCAGGGGCCTGGGCGTTACTGAGGGGCCTAGAGTCTCGGTGTTGCAAGATGAGAACGTTCTAGAAACGAGTTGCACAACAGTGTGGCTATACTTAGAACTACTGAACTCAGTATTAAAACGGTTAAGGAGGCTTTTTACAAATTTATCAAATTTTATCTTTTGAGTTGGTGCAATTTATGTTATGCCAATTAAATCTCAATAAAATCTTTTGTTTGGGTTTTGAGAGTCCTTTAAAAATATTTCTTCAGAAAACCGGTGGTTCCCAAACTTGAATTTTCTGGGAATCTTATTTTTAAAAATCCCCAAACCCAAGCCACACCCATTAAACCACTAAGTGGAGGCAGGACACAGGCCAGGGGAGGTGATCCAGGGCGCATGTGTGAATCTGGTCCCCGTGAGATGAAGGCCTCATCTGGGTATGCCGTTTCTTGTCAAGAGTCGGTGTAGACTGTGCTCAATAAAATGTGCTGAGGATATTTCTGGGGAATCCCACGCTGTCCTGGGGCCTAGAGAGTCCGCAGAGGGAGGCAAGGGCAGGCATTCAGACCAAAGGCGGGTGAGGCAGGAGAGGGCCAGAGCTGAAGCAGGGAAGATACAGGTCTTGATTTGGGGACCTGAGGGTCGATCAGGAGATGATAGCAGACCAGTACAATGGTAAGGGGCCTTGCCTCGGGGGCTGCCACCAGCCAGCTGGCATAGTCAGAGGTTCTGCAAGCCCTGGAGTGGTAAGCCCTGGAGTGGCACTCAGCCCTGTGGAGCAGCATGGAAGTCAGCAAGCTCACATTTCATGGGAGGGCTTCGAGCTGGCTTGTTCCTGGGATGGGGAACTTTAGTGTTCCAGAGTTCCTCAGTTACCCTTGAGAGTCCCCAACAGCGTCACCTCCTCTGGGCTCCCTGGTCTGAGGCCACTGCTGTCTGTTACCTGCATTTACGTCCAACCTCCAAGTACCTACCCAGATGCTCACCCCATTGACAGCACACCAAAGCCTTTCCGGAAGGCATGGTTCCTTCAAGGGACTCATCAGCCAAGCCTGGGCCTCTTTCTCCAAGGAGTCTATTTGTACACAAATCACTCTACTGCTCAAGCACCTTCCACAGCTCCCCATCACCCACCTAATGAACACCTCACCCCATACGCAAGGTCTCATTCTATCTCCCCAGACGAACCCTATGTTCCCTGATTCCCTGTCTGTTCTGGTCACCTCACAGTGCTTCCTGTCGCCATTTCTGGGCCTCTTCCCTTAAAGGCTCTCCCAATGTCACCTACTCCGGGAAGCCCTCCAAGCTCCCCACATCAAACACAACCTCTCCCTCGCTGCACTCAGGCTGACTCTAGCTAGGTACAGCTGGGGAGCAGAGTTCAAGTCGTACCTACCTCATCATCAATGATAAGAGTTAAGAGAGGAAGGAATGAGTGGCTTCTGTGCCCGGTGTTCGGACCAGGACAGACAAACAAGGACAATTTGGAGTCCCTGGGGAGCCACTCCGGGCCAGAGGCACCTCGGAGGAGCCAGCGCTGGGACACGTGCCGATCTGCCTTCAGACCTGTTTTTGTTTTCCATCTCCCCAGGCGAAGGTTGCGGGGGTGTTTGGAGCCACAGCTGTTTTTTATTGCTTCGAGGCTCAAAAAAGCCCTGAGCATATTTTTAGAGAGAAGGGGAGAAAAGGAATATTTTCTTTCCTGACCCAAGAGGAGGACTTGCTCCAATTTCCCATCTGCTTGCCCTGCTGGGCGGAGCTGGCAGGGAAGTCTCCGAAGGGGACTCCTCCAGGAGAGAACCAAGTGGATGAGCTCACGGGCAGGCCGAGCAGGGATTTGGACACCATGCCTGCCTCCCCCAACAGGCAGACGCATGTACGCACATGCACAGTGGAGGCGAGGGGGCCCATGTGCTGGATTAAAGACGGAGGAGCTGGACGGACTGGGGGCCACTGGGGTCCCCAGTTCCACCAGAAAGTGTGACGGAATAGGGGTGTGCTGGCTTCTTTTCCTGTTGCGTGGTAAAACACCCTGACAAAAGCAACTTATGGGAGAAATGTTTGTCTACTTGTTTGTTTGTCCTAGCTCACAGCCCCATGGCAGGGGAGTCAAGGCAAGGGAACCTGAAGGAGCTGGCCACATCCGGAATCAGAAAGCAGAGGGGGCTGAATGCATGCTAATACTCAGCTCACTTTCTGCATTTTATACAGTCCAGGATCTGTGGACTAGGGATGGTCCCATCCACAATTAAGGTGGGTCTTTCCCTTTTAAGACTTTTATTTTTATTGTTTTGAATCAAAGTATATGTAGGCTCTGTGTGTGCGTGTGAGCAGAGGTGCCTGTAGAAGCCAGAAGGTGTCAGATGTCCTGGACCCGGAGTTACAGTTGTGAACTATCAGTCATGGGTGAGTGCTACGAACCCGGCTTGGGTCTTCTGCAAGAGCAGTGTGCCCTCTTAACCACTGAGCCATCTCTCCAGTCCCAAATCATTTAGCACAATCAAGGCAATCCCCCACAGTCATGCCCAGAGGCCTGAGTGACGGTTAACTTCAGCCATCCCAGGTACCCCCACTCCAGGTCTGAACCCAGGACGCTGGCTATGCCATGCTCCCACTGGGTGCTCGGATCCATCAGATCCACACAAGTTGGGATGGGAATAAAAGATGTACAGCTGGCTGGCCATCATCCCAAGAGTGCACAGCTGGTTCTCAGTCATCCAAAGATGCTGCTGGGGTGAATGAAATCCCAGCTCCTCACAAGCTTCACTGAACTCTGTGGAGTTTTTATTGGAATGTAATTGCTCAATTGAAAGGAGCTAATTGCATGGGTGGTCTGCAAGTGTGTACATGTGCGCACTCGAGCTCGCACACGCGCATGCATGAGCACACAGTCTATGTGCAGTGGCTTGTTTCTGCGGGTCTGGTGTGTGGCGTGGATAGTGTTACAGATGAATGGTGTTTGCACAGTGTTATGTCTCCTGTGTGTATCATGTAAATCTGATGCTCAGGCTCCATATGGATGATGCAACCAGCGTCAATTCTGGGTACCAGCCAGAGCTCAAGTGGAACTGAAGCCACAGTCCTCACCTCTCCCCAGCCCCATCTTTCCACATCTTTCTTAGTCAAACAGCATGACAGGTAGAAGATGTTGAAAGGCGAGTGGCATCTCAAAAACCTGTTCCCCACCTGCCTTGCCCCAAGTCAGAAGGCTCTTGGCTTCTGGTGACACCCCACACCAAAATCTCCCAGTCCAGACAGCAGCAGGCAATACAGCTAATGCTTGGAGAAGTCCACAGGAAGAACCCAATGTCATTTCCCTGTGGTTGGACTGGCCTTCAAAGCACTCGAGTGCCGAAGAGCCAGGCAGCAAGAAGAGCTGTGACAACAGAGACATATGGCAATTCCAGGAACCACCATTGCAGCCCAGCCAAGGCTCCCAGAGCAGCCTCTGGAGGCCTCTTTGTAAGTGTGGCCCAGCTCCCTCTCCACCAGTCCACCAAGGGGCTAGCAGTGCTCTGCTTTGTTGGAGGAGAAAAGAGGCTCTGAGGGGAGGAAGGAAGGCAGACCCCCGAAAGCCACCAGGACCCAAGAGAACCCAAGCCACAAGGACAGCCTGGAGCCAAGAGAGGTGTGTCTTCATTCTGAGATCCAGTCAAGGAAGTTGGGGCAGTCTGCAGGGGTGCAGCGGTGTGGCTGAGGGGGCACTGGCTTGCTTTGCAGTTTAGGGTGAGGAGGAGGTGGGAATCGATGTTGCTGAGCACACAGGGGCCATGGGGCCTCTCTCCTTGCCATTTCTCCATCTTTCCCTGGCAGCTGGCAGGCCCGACACCTGCTTCCCACGGTCTTCCTTCTCCTTCCAGAGATTCACCTCCAACCGCTTGGAAAGTGATGCAGTCCAGCTGGAGACCACGAGCGCGTCTTGGGAGCTGGGCTTAGAGGGTGAAAAGAAAGGTCTAGATTTGGGGTTTCCGTAGTCCTCCTCCCACCCAGAGCCTCAGTTTCTTTCTCCGTAAAGTGAGGGTGTCAACTGTCCCCTCTAGGGACGGTCAAAGGATTTTGAACATGTGGGGTGTCTGCCACATGGGCCTGGCACGAGAGAGACGATTGATGTGTGTCCTGTCCCTGTCCCCAGCTGCCCTGGGTAGGCGCGAGTCATAAGCCAGGCATGACTGATCCAAAGGTTAAGCTTCTCTGGGTCCCAGTGGAAGCTTAGAGAGACAAACAGTGGTTCTTGGAAAGTCACCATCCAATGCTTCCACGAACAGGAGCCCTGAGGCCAGTGCCACGTGACGTCAGACCTGATCAGGGCTGTGGCAACCTTCCCTGCCCTCTCACTGGCACCCTCAGCACTGTGATCCGGCCCACAGTAGCATGTAACCCCCTGCCCTCGGCCCTGAGAAATCACCAAACGCCAGCTACTTGGCCTCCCTGGAACCATGTCACCCGGCCCTCTCCTCCCAGAGCCTCCAGGCTCCTCTCAGAGGAGTAACGTCCTGGGTCTTCAGTTGGAAGTTCCACTCCACTCTCCACGTGGCCAGCATTTGCTTCCTATGTGTACACGTGTCTTCACCACCCCACCCACTACAACCTGCAGGAAGGGCTTCATTAGTGTCTGGTCCCCGTGGAAGGGAGGCACTCAGCGTAATGTCACCTAAGGTCTGCAGGCTTCTACTCTCACAAGATCCCTGGAATGCCATCCCCTACCCACCCACCCACCCCCGCCAGCAATCTGTGATCACCCTTCAAGACCTAGCTGTCATCTCCTCCAGGAAGCCTTCCCTGATGCTTGACTCTCCGGGACAGTGTGGACACCTCCTTCCCATAGGAACGGCCTCGTGTCCCCAGTTCTTTCTGCCATGGCTGTCCTGTGGGGGTGCGGTGGCCAGAGCCCCTGCCCAGTGTCCTGGCATGGTCTCCCCTCCACCCCAGTTTCTGTGCTCTTGAGTGCCCCTGCTTCAGCTGTTCTTGCTCACAGTGCCAACAGCTGTTCTCTGGAGGCACCCCACATCCCACACCACCCCCACAGGCCATAGCCCAGGGTTAATTTGGGCGACAAAGTTTCCTGAGGTTTGTGAGATAGTGCAGAGTGACCCAACCCTGAGCACAAGACAACTGACATCCCAAGGTCAGACATGGCCACTCTCATGCACAGACCATCTCTCAGCAGCTGAGGAGGAGAACCTGGCCTTGAGGAAAGTTCTGGAAGCTCCCCCCCTCTCCCATCTCAGTGCCCTCTCATGGTCTGTTCCCAGTGCTGTTGAGAGCTTTGGCTGGTGAGTCAAGGATCTTGGGAGCCCCTCTATGAACACCTTCCAGTGTGTGAGGAGCGTTCCTGTTGCTCTTCTGGGCAGTGAATTTCAAGGAAAGATGAACACGAAGGGGAGACTAGAGGCCTGGTGCTCCTCCTGCATTGCCTCTCTCCAGCTGGTCAGCAGCAACCCACCTAACCTGCAGCGACACATAGTCCTACCAGAGAGCTCTGCCCATTTCACAGGACAGAAAACTGCAGCCAAAGCAAAAGCAAGCAACTTGTCTGAGGTCATTCATGGAGTCAGAACCATTATGGAGAAACTGTGGTCCATGGGTCCCAGGGAAGCCTGAGAGGGGAGGCTCTAAATGTGTCCAGAGGAGTAGGGAAGGCATGGGTTCAAATCCCGAATCCTCCTCTTGTTGTGTAGAGCATCCTGCTGATCTCTCTGTCCTCGGGCCTCAGCGTCCACAAATGTGCCAGGTTGACAGACACTTGAAGACTTGTAGGCTTAGCTCAGACCCTGGAAAGGGCTCTGGGAATGGGGTAGGGCTGCTGTGGCTGCATGTGCACCCTGGCCTTCTTGGAGCACTCAGTGGCCACCACCTGGCCCCGCAGGAAGCCTGCCGGGAGCTGGGGTAGAGGCTCTTCCTGTGGGCAGGAACTGGGGGGCCTCTGCCTGGCTTGTCCAGCCCTAGCCCTGCTCCCACAATTGCTGCCTTCCTCTCAGGCCTCACTAGGCCCAGCTAGGCCTCAAAGGCTCATTGTTCTCCCCCTAGACCCTAAACAGGCCAGGCCTGCCCTGCTGGGAACCAGTGAGCTAAAAATAGCCCAAGAGTGTTTGGGTTCAGCAGCTTATCTGGCTTCTGGGGTCAAGAGGTGCCTGTGCTCTTCCTGTCCACCACTCTGGTGAAGCCCAGCTTGGCCAGCTTCCAGGTCAGCCTGACCCGGGAGCCCAAACGCGCACATCCCAGAGCGCTCAATGGAAAGTCCGAAGTTAGCTCTGATTCCTGAGGAATAGAGCCTGGTGGAGTTCAGAGTTCAGAGGTGAGCTAGGTCAACCTGCCAAGGGTTTGGAGGAAGGGCCTGAGAAAACAGGCTGGCACAGCTAGGGAAAGAAGGCATCTCCAGGGGCAGAAGCCATGGAATGAGGGTGGGGGCTAGCTGCAGTACTGAGAGGCAGGGGGAATTGAGGAGTAGCTCAGGCTCCTTTAGAGGGCCCTGCGTTCCAAGTAGGGTTCTCCTGGACTTGTAGACATCGCCATGGGCGCCCTCCCTCACACTCTTCCCCAGCCAGTATTCCCCATCCCTGATGTAGAAGGTGGAAACTGGGGAGGATGGAGAAGGCCCACAGCACATCCTTCCAGGCCTTGGGAGGAGCTAAAGTCCATTTGTGGGGGTGGGAATGCCAAAGGCAGCAGCATGAGAAAAAAAAATACCCTTCAGACATACATGTACAGACGTACATGCACAGACATGCATGTACAGATGTACATGCACAGATATACCTGCACAGACATACATGCACAGATGTTCATGCACAGATGTACGTGCACAGACTTACATGCACAGACGTACATACAAGCAAAACACCCACATATCTTGCAGTGATTTGGATGGAAATGGTCTCTGTAGGCTCATATATTCAAACACTTGGTCACCAGTTAGTGGAACTGCTTGGGAAGGATGAGGAGGTGTGACATTGTTGGAGGAGGTGTGCTTTAAGATTTCAAAAGCCCACACCATTCCCGTTAGCTGTCTGCTTTGTGCCTGTGGGTCAGGATGTACAAGCTCTCAGCTATTGCTCCCATGCCATGCCTGCCTGCCTGCCGCCGAACTCCTCACCGTGATGATCAGGGACTCAAATGCTTCAGAACCATGAGCCCCAGTCAATAAACATCTTTTTTTATAAGTTACCTTGGTCACAGTGTCTCATCACAGCAATGGAAAGGTAAGTAGACACATCTAAAATAAAGTTAAGAAAAAAAATTTTTTTCAGCATTCAGGAAGATTGCTCAGAGGATAGAGCACCTGCCACTTAGTGTGAGGACCCAAGTCTGAAACCCCACAATTCAAGTAGAGGCCAGACACAGTGTTGTTCATCTCACACCTCAGTGCTTCTGTGTTGAGACAGGAGGAAGAGACAGAGAATCCATCAAAATTCAAGACCAGCTAGCTGGAAACACACAGTAATGAACCAGAATTCTTGCCTCAAACAAGGTGGAAGGCCAGGACAGTCCTTTGACTTCCATGTGATTCTGCACTCACATTCATATACAGGCACATACATTGAACACACACAGGCTCACACACACACATACACACACACACACACTCATATACTCATACACACACAAGTATGCACATGTGCACATACTTGTGCACTTATACACACACAGAGGCACACTCACATACACATACTCATACAAGTGTGCACACATGCATGTACTTTGTACACTTGTGCACACACATGAGGCATGCACACATACACTTTGTCCATGACTTTCCTAGCACAAGATATTCTCCTGTATAAATAAAGACCATCTACAAAAGCTATGATTGTACTATTCAGTGGTGAAAGACTAGATAGAGCCTGTGTTAACAAAGACAGCCAGAGCAGAAAGGAACAAATTGTCTCTATTTCATGAATATTTAGAAAAACTCAAAGCATCTGGAGGTTGGGGACTTCTAAGATATTTTTGTGGTGCTTTTTTTCTTGGGGGTGGGGTGTATTCTAGTTAGCTTCAGCTGCACTTAATATGGGAAGTTGTCTGTGGTGGTCTAGATTGGGGGTTGTCTTGATCAGATTGGCCTGAGGATATCTATGGAGCATTTTCTTGATTGCTAATTGCTAAACTGGGAGGGCCTGGCCCACTATGGGCTGTATAAGAAAAGTAGCTGAACCTGTGCTAGAAAGCAAGCCAGTAAACAGCAGTCCTCCATGGTCTTTGCTTCAGTTCCTGCTCTGAGTTCCTGCCCTGACTTCTCTGGATGATGGACTATAAGCTGTAAGGTGAAGTAAACTCTTTCCTCCCTAAGTCATGGTGTTTATTCACAGCAACAGAAAGAAAACTGAGGTGGATACAAATGTAATGGAATATATACAGGGTTTGCATGCAGAAAAGTCCCAAATGCTGATAGAATAGAAGGAGTCTAACTTAATAGAGAGACATACCATGCTCATAGATTGGGAGGTCTACCACAGCACACAGACCAAAATGTAGTTCCCAAGTTGTTGCTGGATCCTAATGGCTCCCCCAGGGGAGGGAGTGAGAAGGCGTGGCATCAACGGCACAGACACCAGGAGTCGGTTGAAGGCAAACAACAAACTCCTTTATTTAGTAAGGAGAAGGCCTTATATACCCTCCTCCCAGCACCCAGTCTGTGTCACAATCTGGTGGCACTGTGTGGTCGTCTCTCATTGGCTGGGCAGCACCTGTTGGTAGGCCCTCAGGCAGACTCTGCATGATCAGGAATTCTGACAGCAACTAGGGACTCTCATAGCACCTGTTGCTAGGCCTTCAGGCAGACTCCAGGTTGGCTCATAAGAAAGTATGTTATGTGCATGCCTTGGCAACTGGTTTGAGCCAATTTCCTTGACCCTATGGGCCTGTCCTACTACACCAAGCAATTACTATCAAGAGCTCAAGAGGGTTTTCTATTTTAGACAAGAGTATCCTTCAATTAACAAGACTGCTAAGGCAACCAGAGTAGCTAAAATAGTTTTACAAAAGAAAAGAATAATTACCTGTCATGCACGAAGCCCTGCACTTGATCCCCAGTACTGCATAAACCGGGCATGGGTACACTCCTGCAGTCCCAGTACTCAGGAGACAGAGGCACAAAGGTCAGAAGTTCGAGGTTATCCTCAGCTATATAGTGAGTTCTAGGCCAGCCTGAGCTACATGAGACCTTGTGTCTAAATAGATAAATAAATAGTTAAGGAAATGGTTCAGTCAGTGAAGTCCTTGCCGTACAAGCCTGAGGGCGTGAGCGTGATCACCAGCAACCATATAATAAGCTAGGCATAGCAGCACATGTCTGCAATCTCAGCACTGGGGACATGGAGACAGGAGGATCCCTGAGACTTGCTGGCCAGTCAATCTAGCTGAATTAGTGAGCTCCAGGTGTAGTAAAAATTTCTGTCTCAAAAAATAAGGTGGAAGCCAACATTGACCTGTGGCCTCCACATGGACTTGTTCACTTGTACACCTACACACAGGAACACACACACACACTACACACTAAATAAAGAACAAATCAGAAGGAGTCACTGTGCCTGACTCCAGGCTTCCTGAGTGTGCTCCATCAGTCAAGGCTGTGTTCTGTTGGTAGAAACATAGGCTGTGGAAATCCAGACCCACAGAACAGAGAGTTCAAAAGTAGACCAGGGTGAGTGGAGCCATGAATGCCTGCCAGGGTACAAAAGCAATCCAGTGGCTTGCTACACACTCTTGAGGATGGCAGCTGCAAGAAGGACATTAGAGCAAGTGTAGGTGAAGAAGGAGAGAGACTGAAACCTCACATGCGGAGGGTGGGAAGAGAAGATGCTGAAGTCCATCAGTGCCTCAGGAGATGAAACACACAGTTCACTCAGCCATTCCACAGCTAAGCATGTCCTCAAGAGAATGGAAAACACAACCACACAAGACAATTGAACATGAATATTTATCATGGCACTGTTCTCAACTGCAAAAGTCAGTGAATAAATAAATAAAATGCAGACAACCCAGGCATCCATGAAGGAACATAGAAATCCAGTGTGGTGTGTAAAGTGTGATTATAGACAATGGGAGACTCTTAGGTAATGAAAAGAAACCCGGGGCTGACACATCACGACACACTGAGCTGAGCCTTAAATCATCAGGGTATGTGGAGGAGGCCACAGAGTGGGTGATTCCATCCACATGAAATGTCCAGCATAGGCAAATTGCAGAGACAGAGCAGATTAGGGGGTAGACTCAGGGAAGGAAACGGCTTCCAATGGGTAGGAAGGCGTTTTTGAGAAATGATGAAACTGTTCTAAAGGTGATTGGAACGGTGCCTGTACAGCTCTGAAAATACTAAAGAAAACAAACCCCAGAATTTTTGAATTGTCCGTTGTAAGTGGCTATCCCCATAAAGCTGGGTTTGTTTCCTTCAGCAACTGAATAGGATGAAGTCTTTTCAACCAACAGTACCAGAGAGATTACATTTAAAAAAAAATTAAGCTCAATTTAATATATAGCATCCGAGGGTTAGCTCAAAATGGATCATAGATTTCAGTACAAAACTACGAACCTTTTAGGGGGCTGGGAGGATGACTCGCTGGTTAAGCTCTCTTGCTGCTCTTCCAGAGGACCAGAGTTTGGTTCCCAGCACTGGCAGTAGGTGACTCACAACCATCTGTAACCCCAGCTCCAGGGGATCCAACGCCTTCTTCTGGCTTCTGCAGGCACGTGCATAAATTTGCACATAGACACACACACACACACACACACACACACACACACATAAATCAAAAATAATAATTTTTTAAACTATAAAACTTTTAGAAGAAAACACTAGAGAAAAATTTGGAGCCATGCGTCCCAGAGAAAAGTTCTTAGATATAATAACACCAGGCTCACAATCCATTTGTAAAAATGATATATTGGGCCCCATCAAAATGAACAACTTTTGAGAAGGACGGGGTTAGGAGAACGGACCAGGCAAGCTATCAACAGAAATTATGTGCCAGTGATATATTCAAAAAAGAACATGCACAGCATATGCAAAGCACTCTCACAGAAGGGGGTATGAGACAAGGGGGAATGGAATATGAACAAAATACAATGATACGTATTTATGGAGATGCCATAATGAAATCCACTATTTTGTACTCTGCCTTTAAAACATAAGATTAAAACAATAAAACACAGTCAAATTTCAACAGCCCCAAAGCAAACAATCTAATTAGAAATGGGCAAAAGGCATCTCACCAGTGAGGGTGTGCAAATGGCAGGTGAGTGCTTGAGGCAATGCCAGCATCACTGGTTCGTCCTTAGGAAACCGTGAGCTCAGACTAATGCCGTATTGCCACACATCTGCCAGAACAGCGAAGGCAAAACTGAGGTGCGGGGCAACGTCACCTGCCGCCAAGGGCAGAGAAATGATCTCACGTGCGACGGGGCTGCTACTACTCTGGAAAACAGTTTGTCAGTCTTTTTAAAATCTAAACCTGTACTGACTAGAGGACCCAAAAATTGCGTTCCTGGTCATCTGCCCAGAGAAATGGGAAGTGACAACCACCTGCGACTCCATGTGACTTCTTGTAGTGGCTTTAAATGGAGCAGCCAAACACTAAGAACAGGCACAGTGTCGTTCAAAAGGCGAACGACAAACTGTGGTACATCCGCACTGTGAACTACTACTCAGTGATTTAAAAGACCTAATTAACTGCTACATGCAACAGCTTAGATGCAACTCCAAGATGTTATACTGAATGAAAAAAAGAAGGACCTTAAATGTTATACATTGTATGATTCCATTTATGTAACCTTCTTGAAATGACAAAATTATACAGACAGGACACAAATTAGTGGTTGCTAGTGAGATGGTGGGGGATGTGCATGGCTATAAAAGGCATTGAGGGAGCTCTTTGTGGTGACAGAATTGTTTTGTCATTGTGTCATTGTATCTTCACAGTGGTAGTGGTTACACAAATCTACACTTGTGACAAACTGCCATCAAACTCTACACACATGCTATCCGATGTCAGTTTCCATTTTTGATGGAAACTGGTCTATAATCATGTAAGATGTAGTTATCGGGGGATCCTAGGTGAAGGGTACATGTGACTTCTCTGTACTATTTTTGTAACTCCCTGTGAATATATAATTATTTCAGAACCTCAAAATTTAAAATAAAACCTTGCTTTCATTGCAGTAGGAACTTTCCCAGGACGATGGATGCTGGCTCTCGTGTCGGAGGGCTGGATACAGCAGCAGATCTGTATGCAGCCATGGCGAGAAGCCAGCCACCCAGCTCCTTTGGGATCAGAGGGGTACAGCTACATGTGGAGCATGCGGGAGAAGAAATGGCAGCTTTTTAAACCACCGAGCTCGGGGAGGCTTTTTTGCAGCACTGTTGTGTTAGCAGCTGACTGATAAACATCCGTTTACCTTCCATAGCCCGAGAAGAACAGGCAGTGACAGATGGTTACTTGTCCCTCAATATCGGTTCTACCCTGAGGTTACTTCAGAGTCCCAGAGTAATAAAACCTCTGGTGTTTGTTTGTTTGTTTGTTGTTACTGTTTTAAACTGGCCATGTTGCTTTCTAGACTGTGTCCACATTTCCAACCTCCCTTATAACTCAGGGTGGCCATGTGACTAAGGTCCTGAGTATCATGTGACAATCTGGGCCACCTTCTAAGAAATAACTGGTATTAACCTTTTGTCCATCTTCTTTAGCCCCCTCACCTCTCCCTGATGGCTGGAGCGCTAGCAGATGTTTTGGCTAAGGTGTGGAAGCTGCATTTTTAGGAGATAAAGCCGCAAACAGAAAGTACTTGGGGCTGTGATGCTCACGGAAACGCCATAGCAGCCCTGGGCTGTGGGCATCTCCATTTTCTTTCTGTGTGAGAGATTCTCCTTTTTGTCTTGTGTTTCTATAACTCACAGTAGAACTCAAGTTCTATTTGCAGAGTGTGGGCACATGGAGGCCATGGTGTCATTCCCTAAGTGTGGATCACCTTGTGTTTTGAGACAGTCTCTCACTGATCTGGAACTGGCCAGTAAGCCCCAGGGATCTGCCTGCCTCAGCCTCCCCAGTGCTGGGGTAACAAGCGTGCACATGACATTCGACTTTTTACATGAGTTCTAAACTCAGGTTCCTAAGCGTTCAAGACCAGCTATCTCCCGGGGCGGCTTCTTAGCTCAAGCCCGTCCCCAACCTACATACTGAGCCATAGTCCCAGCCATTAAATAGGCACCAACTAAGCACTGGTCACGTGTCAGACACTGTGATAAGGCTGGGGATGCCATGAGGAGTGAGACAGATGGGGACCCCATCCCCAAGGCTTTTACTGTTGAAAGATAGAGACATTGACAAAATGAACCCATAGAGACAGGCAGTTACAACTTGTGACAGGCGAGGAAGGAAAGACACCGGGCACTCTGTGAGCAGCAGCAAGGCCCCGTGTAGTGAGTATTATTGTCTGGGAAGTCTCCCTGAAGAGGTGATGGCTACAGCAAGCTTCAGAAGTAGGGTTTGAGGGATGGAACACAGCTTGAACTCAAGAGCACAGGTGCTGGAGCCCTCACGCCCGGCTCCTCTTTCTCGTGTCCCCAAGGGCAAGATGGACTCTGTGCCTTGGGTTTTGTTTGGTTTGGGGATTTGGGGTTGTTTTTACTTGCTTGTTTTTGACAAGGTTTCATGTAGTCCAGTCTAGCCCAGAAATTGCTATGTAGCCTAGACTGACCTTGAACTCCTGACCCTCCCTGCCTCCACTTCCCGAGTGCCTTATGCACACCATGCTCGGCTTCTGGACCCCCTTTTCCTATTGAGGAATTTCGTGGGTTTATAACTGCTAGACATTTGCCAGCACTTCCCCAGGACGCACTCTTCACTTAGTACCATGGCTGCCTTTTGATGCAGGTTCAGCACCATTCCCACACACGAAAGGGTAAACTGAGGCCAGGAAAGGGAAGCAACTTGCTCGAGTCTGGAAGCTAAGTGGGTGAGTTGCCAAGGCCTGGCCTCTGAATCTGGCTCCACAACACCATCTGCAACCTGGCCTACACCTTGTGCTGACTCTTTGTGACAGAAGTCGGGCAAGCTGACCCTCCATCCATGTTAACTATGGTCACTGCCACACTAAGGAGCGGGGGGCAGGCATACCCAGGCAGGGAAACCATGAACACAAAGGCCCTGCGTTGAGGTTGACCCAGAGCATCTGGAGTGGAAGGCAGGCACAGCTGGTCTGCCTAGAAAGCTCACACTGCTCTCATATTGTAGAGAGCTGTTATCGCTCTCTTCATAAATGAGGGAGCAGGGGCTCAGAGAGGTGATGTGACTTATCCAAGGTCACACAGTACAGAAGTCCACAAACCTGGCTCAACCCAGGTCCTCTGCCCTCCAAAGGTCCTGTTCTTTGCCACTTTGGTCCTGGCCTGGAATGCACCAAACTCTGAGGATGGAACCAGCTCCTGACACAGGAGAACTAGAGAGGAAAAGCCAACACTGGGCCCAGACCTCTGCGGCCCTGCTCACCTCTCCACCTTCTCTGTGTTCCTCAGAGGGCTGCAGACCCAGCTGCCTCCCTAAGGTCTTCTCTGCCTCTGTGTGAGGTAGGGTTTGGGGACTGGGGACTGAGGTCCTTGTCCTGCCAGCAGCAAGATGCTCACCCACATTCCCCAGAACTTTTACTGTCTCTTTTATGGGGTGAAAATAATCCTTAGCTCCTGCCTCAGGCAACTGGGAGGATGGGTGGGGACAGGGCATGGACCACGACATGTTCAGTGTGTGCCTTGACTAGAGGGAACTATTCTTCCCATCTGCAACCTGGCCTACCATCCCTCACTGACTACATCCTCTCTTTGAACTGGCCTGAAACAGCCCCACAGCTTTTCTTCAGGAAGTCCCCCACCCCAGGGCACTAATGTGGCAGGAGGTTTGGGTGCCTCTTCTTCCTGCCTAGCTCAATCATGGAGAGGACAGGCAAAGCCAGATGTTCTGCAGATGTTGCCAACTGTAAGCAAAGCAGCAGCAAACAAGGTGTGTCTCTGAGCTCAGAGTCTGTGGCTTCAGTAAGGGTCCAGAACTCTAAGGTAGAAACAGGCCTGGGGCCGGGGTGTTGGGAGCCTCAGGTCTGGAAGCAGGTAAGGGACAGAGAAATACATCAGAGAGGCTTAGAATCAGAGAGTCTATGACTAGAGTCCCTCACAGGCTACCAATGACCTGCTTCAAGATCCTGACGTCAGATGGACAGAAGTCAAGAGCCCTCAAGAAGCTCCCAGGCCTTCCTGCACACCCTCAGGAAATAATGAAGTTTCTGTCAGTGAAGGAATGCAAGTAGAGACCCAGGAAAGGCCTCAGCACTGGATGGCAGCTTGGACCAGCTGGCTTCTTGCAGGCTGGAGGAGCTAGGGACACTCGATGTCCCAGGCCAGGAGAGGACAGGAAAATATGTTGCTTACATACCAGTCTGAGCAAGATGGCTTTGACTCATCCACATGGAGCCCAGCTGAGCTGGCAGAGGCACCTAGTGGAGTGGCAATGGCTGTGCCCTCCCCATTCACCCTTTTAACTGACCCCAGCTGTTCCCAGCCAGGCCAAGGCTGGGCAGCCATGCCAAGGCTGGGCAGCCGTGCAAGGGACACGCTGTCTCTGACTTACTCCTGGGAACATGTTAGCTGTGTCTTCCAGCTACACAAGAAGAAAAGCTCCCCGTTCTCTCGGGTCTAGTTAGATCCTGAATGCTATTGCCAATAGCAGCTTATGTTTAAGGACACATACCCACACCGGGACCACCCGACAGTGACCTTACGTACAGCTTCGCTTAGACTCCCAACTCTTGGGACACAACCAGAGGCAGAAAGGCTAAGAGACTGATCCACAGGTCAGGACCAGGAGGAAGCTGACATAGGAACTAAGAGAGGCTGACTCCATGCTCTTGCTGAGCTCGGGCCTTGGCTTGCCTCAGTCTTCCTGGCTGTGTGAGAGGATGTGCGTGCAGAAAAGGCCTTCCCAGCGTGAGACCCACATTGTCCAGCCCAGGCTGCTGGACAAGATGCTGGTCCTAAACAACACTATCCAGGTGAAGGCACTGAGCCTAACATGGTAGGAGGATGTGCCCAAACACACACAAACACCCGTCGGGGAGTCCAGGTGGGGCCAGGACAGGAGAACCCAGCGCCTTTCCAGACCAGCCTCTAGCTGCTCCACACTGCCAAAGGCACTCTGCAGCCAAAGGAACCAGGGTGTGCATGAGTCATGGAAAGCAGGCGATGGGGCCTTCCGAAATGGGAATTCCATCTGCCTGACTTTGTTCTCCTGGACTTTGGTTTCCATGGCAACTTGGGTTTGGAAGGTGGAGGGTCTGGCTCATGGCTGTATCCCTGGAACCCCACGAAAGAGGACAGTGAATCTCTGTGTGTAGCCAGGGGCTTTTCGAAGCATAAGATGCTCCAGAGGAGCTGGGACAAGCGAGGCGTCAGGGTCCTAAGCTCTGACTGACCTAGCTCTGCTTTGAAGGATTTAGAGAAGCAAGTGCCTTTGCAGTCCTCAGGAATCAGTCAGGTCCTCCAACTCGGGCCTGGAAGAAGCCTGAGAAATACCCTTGCTCTCAAATAGAAACCCAGCTCTGCTTCCCAAATGGTCAGCCTTAAGGAGGCCCCATGGTGGGAAAGGCCTTCACTGTTTACAAAGCCAAACAGACTCACTGACTAGGCCTACTGCTGGGTTTCCAGGGCCTGGGGAAAGAAGACCCATCACTCTCCTTGAGGAGAAAATGGCTGCCAACATGTCTGGAGTCCCTGCTCCATGCCTGGTCCAGGGCACATCCTTCATCTGCATTGGCTCCCTGCATTGGGCCTCCATCCCAGAGCCAAGTTGTCCGTGGCATCCTCCCTACTTGTATCAGGGCCCCACAGTGACAGGCCAGCGTCACAGAGTGAGTCAGTAGCAAAGACAGGGTTCAAACCCAGGACTGCGTTATTCTACTACCCATGCGGCCTTTGGAGACAGACTAACCACACCTGACTCTGATGGTGCTTGTCAGAGCTTGTCTGATAAAGGGGAACACTAGCCTGGCGTCCAGATGGTCTTTCCAAAGACAGGCCCAAGGCGTAGCCTTTGCAGAGGGGACTGAAGTCAGATAGTCAGCTCACACACTCCTGCCAAGAGAAACCCCAGGGCCGCAACGGGAGCGGGACCATGGACCTTCTCGAACTCATGCCCTGCCCAACCAATCTGCATGGCGCAGCCCCCAAACTTCCTGATGGGAGCTACCAGCTGCCACTCTGATCCTCTCCCTGTGCAGGGGGCAGACATAGCATGGCAGAGAAGAGTGTGACTGTCAGGCCCATGCCCTTTGCATCTCCAGCTCCCTGGTGGACAGACCTGAGCCCAGGACTCCAGGCAAGCAAAAGGATCTAGGGGATTATGTCTAGACTCTCACATACCAGCTCTATCATCTACTCATCTGAGTCTCCCAGAAAAGCTAGTCTCACCCTGGACCGTGCCTCATGAGGTTGTATGTGTGGGCTTCAGGGCCTGCCTGGGTGTCAGCTTGGCTCTGGTTCTGGGCCCTCCTCTGCCCCGTCTAGGCAAGAGTATACTACCCTCCAGTATTCCTTTGTGGCAGGATTTTTTCTACATTTGTATCTTTTGCTACACAGGAAGGGAAATAAGGATGCAAAGGAGAGAGATGGGCCCAAGGCCCCAGAGGAACTCTGGAGTCCTCCTTCCTTATACCTCTTTAGCTCTTCCTTCTGTTAGAGGCCTGTGAGCCTGCTGCCGCCCTACCTGAGACTCTGGCCCCATTCACCTCTTGCATCCATCCCAGTGGCCCTGGACATTTCATTAATAGTGAAGGGTGTGTCAGGGTGAAGCCGAGGAACTGACTAGGTCCCACAGGCAGCTAGCCACCGTGCGGAGTTGTCAGCCCAGGAAGGACCAAGAGCAGAAGCTTTACGGCCAATCAGGCTTCATTCGGTTAGACTCTGTCTCTGGTACCTGCTGCCTAAGGACCTTACCCAAGTCACCTGACCTGCTTCGCTGTCCTCATCTGGAAAAATGAGGACAGATGCCAAGGACCCCAGGAGCCTGTGGCCCAGCAGAGGCAGCAGCCCTCCCAGAGGCTGGCCTCAGGGTGGTCAGCAGGTGGTCGCGAGAAAGAAGTCACTGTTGGGGTGACAGTGCACCTCGCAGGCCTCCCGGCCCAGCCACCCGTGAAGGCTAGAGACCAGGAACACACAGCGATGCCCAAGAATGAGAAGAACACAGGCCATTTATTCGTTCCAACACTTGTTCCTGTGTGGCTGGAGGGCACTATGCTTTCCCAGATCTCTTGGGGGGGGGGGGGGAACGACACCCACCCAGGGGGTGCCAGATTTCTGCAGCATCCCCGCAAGGCCTTGTCAGTCTAGAAGGCCCAGCTGCCACCACTGGTTCCTGGGACCAGCAAATGCCCTGAAACTGCAGGGTGGTGGCCACCTCTCCAGGTGGCTTTAACAAGGCATTGGTTAAGATATTGCACTTGTAAATTAAGAAAACTGGCAGGGCAAAGGTTTCCTATTACAGTTCATTGCCAAGCATCCAACTACAGTTTAAATAAATAAAGTTCAATGGGGGAGGATCCGAGCTGTGAGCCCCCGCGGCCCCCGAGACGTCCTCGGAGCCCAGGCCTGGGCCTCCAGACCTCCCCTCGCCAGTTCTCGAAGGAACTTGGTCAGCGTGAAGTCTCTGAATCTCCAAAGCATGGAGCCACAGCTCCTGATCCTGCTTGGGCCTGCCAGAGCCCTTGGTCCCCTCGTACCGGAGCATTGAGGACCCGATGCGGCCTGTCCTCCTACTCCTGTAGCGGCCTGGGTCTCTCTCAGTCCAGGTCTCGAATCCAAATGTCCTTCTGTCTGTCTGGAGACACAGCCTTTGGGGGCTCGCTTGCCCCCTCCGTCACAGGGGAGGGAGGCGGATGGGCAGGGAGCCTGCTTCCGCTTGGTGTGAACGCTGAGCTGGATACTGGTGGTCCCTAGAGCGGGGGGCTCATCTTCTTCTGGTTAATGAGGTCCAGGTAGAGGTCGGAGCGGAGAAAGCGAGGGTAGGAGTCCTTTTCCATGAGCCCAAAGATACGTTTTTGTGCCAAGTCAAAGCAGCCTCGCGTGACACTCTGCAGGTTGTCCTTGGTGTGTTCTCGTGTGTATGAGTCCAGGTTTACCTGAGGAGTCACAGAGGGGCATGGTCAGGGCTACTTGTCTGGAGGCCAAGTATCAGGGAAACAGTGGGGGTCACTACAGCCTCTTCTGTCCCCCATGACATTACAAAGGGCCCCCAAGACCTGCTTCGGTCAAGTGCTGCTGGGTGGCAGAATCTATGACGCCTAAAAAACGCCACCCCTAGGGTCAGGCTGCCGAGATTCATGGGCTAGCAGCCTTGAGATAATCACTCAGGGACGCTGTCCCTCAGTTTTTCTATATGCGGGATAGATGGTGCTTTCCTCGGAGCTGTGAGAACCGTGCATGTGTGCCCACACACAGAGGGCACTGAGTGGGACCGAGGTCTCTGCAGGCTCTCTAAGACCCTCTTCGTTTTGTGTATGACTGTGGGTGAGCATGTGCGTGCTTGCATGCGACAGCCAGAAGACAACCTTGGCCGTCATTCCTCAGAGGCCATCCACCTTTCCTCAGGGAGACAGGATCTCTCATTGACCTGGGGTTCGCAGATTAAGCTAGACTGGTTGGCCAGCGAGCCATCCCGTCTGCCTCCTGAGAGGGAATTACAAGCATGTACCACAACACCTGGCTTGTTTGTCGTGTGGCTTCTGGGGATCCCATTTGGGCCTTAATGCTTGCAAGGCAAGAACTTGACCGACTGAGAAGAGCTATTCCTCCAGCCCAGACTTCTCTTCGTTCTTAAAATGAGGATAATATTCAGAGTTGTTGGAGAGGTCAGTATAAAATTAAACCCAGGAGCTCATACATAAAGAGTTCAGCATGTACCTGGCACAGGGCAGTGCCGAGCCAGGCCATTTTTGTTATGGGCTACCATTCTGTTCTCTGGTCCACCTAGCAAACAGGCACTAAGAGTCACTCCGGCCTCTTCCCTTCCTGAGCTGCTGGCTGCCTCCTAGCAGCAGAAAGGCTCTTGGGCCAGGGAGATTGAGGACCCAAGGTCCTGGCCTAAAGTCTTACCTCCTTGCAAGCCTGGATCGCGATGAATTCGGCAAAGATCTTCTTGGCTTTGGCTGCCATCTTGGACTGTGATTTGACCTTCTTGAAGTCCTCACAAGCTAGCCAGAACTCCAGATTCTCCTCACTGAACTCAGTGCGAAGGAAGGCCTGAAACACTTCTAAGCCATCTGTGAGGGGAAGACCAGGCCAGGGTGAGAGGCACAGCCAGCCTCGCCTGCCTTTAGCAACCCCTCCACCGTACCCCCTCCAAGAGCCTTGAGAGGGGACATGCTGGGAACTTTTCAAGAGTCCCTACCCCCAGAGAACGGTGGAGCACTTGGACACGGTCCTAGCCCTGTGAATGTCTTGTTTGGGGCCTTGGCTGCTTTCCCCCCGCCCCTCTGTGCCTCAGTGTCCTCCTCTGTAAAATAAGGATTATCCAACCCATCTCCTGGAGTTATGGGAGATCTGGAGGAATCCTGCCCCAGAGGTGGCAGGCATACTTGGCCCAGTGTGAGCCCTCGGTCCATGGAAATGTTTGCCCTTATTCTGAGAATATGATCTGAACACACAGGTCCCAACGGCCTCTGGCAGGCAGGGCCAGCTCCCACGGGCAGGGAGGGGCTGGCAGGAGCCAACCCAAGGCCAGACTAAGGGCCCTAGTGTGCCCTGCTGTTCTCTAACAGGAGCGACCGGGACCAGGGGACAGTGAAGGCACTTCTGGGGGACACTCTCTAGGCTGAGTTATGGGAAGAGGGGTGGGGTGGTAAGAAGGCCAGAGGAAGACAGAGTGGCTGGCCCCTACTCACACTTGTGAAGCAGCAGCTTCTCCAGAGACTCGCTCCATTTGAGGGCTTCCTCCGAGGTAGGCCTGAGGGGTGAGGGTAGGAGTGTGTAAGGACCTCTGGCTGGGAAGCTAACTCTGCTTCCAGCTCCAACCACCCCTGCCTGGCCTTCTCCCCAGAACAGCAGCTTCTGGAAGGAGTTGCTTGCTGGGTACTGGGTTCCCCAAAACAACAGTTTCCCTCACCTTATAGTAGGATCCAGCGGACAAAGCCTCTTCCCCAAACCCACTGCCCAGTCCTCTCTAAAAGCCAGTGATCACCCGAGTGCCAGGATGGCAGAGGGTACCTACTTGAAGGACTTTGTCGTCTTGTCTGTCTTGCTGGCTGGCGGGGCCCCCGGAGATTCATTTCGCCTCCTGAAGATAGCCAGCTTATTCTTCATGTCCTTGGCTCTGGGGGCAGAAGCAGAGAAGAGGGTTGATCAGCTTGGCCCGCACAACCCCTGCAAATGTGGGGTGCAGGAGGCTGCAGACTGGAGCGAGGGGCACCTACTCCTTCATGGTGTGCCGCCTCTGTAGGTTCCCATTGCGCGTGAGGTACATGCCTCGGAGCATCTCCGAAGAGTCCCCCCACCTTGAGACTCAGGATGACCGGAACTGAGCGCCCTCAGGCTCCTGCCTCCCACAGGGTTCCTAGGCTTCCAGGCAAATGTGCAGACTGCAGCGGGCTGGATCTCTGTGTGTGTGTGTGTGTCTCTGTCTCTGTCTCTCTGGAATCCTGGCCGGGATGACTGCACTCCAGGCACAAGCCCGGCTGGGACTCAGACAGGCGGAGCCAGGAAATGGGCGGGACCAGAGGGGGGAGCAGAGAAAAACAGCCCTCCTGGCCAACCCTGAGAGGCAGCGTGAAAGGGGCATGTGTTTGCAAAGGACAGCCCCTGGGGCCAGCCCCAGGCTGAAAGCCAGACCCAGTTATTTGTGACCCACCTCCCTTGTTACCATGGCAACAAAGGGGGGGGGCAAGTCAGCAAATTGCTGGGCAGGAAGGAGGGAGGGAAGGAGCCTCTGCCCACCAGGGTGGCAGGACTGACTATTTTTAGCCAAAAACCATTTTTAGCCAGGCTGCTCCTCCCAGAGGCAGATTTTAGCCTTCAGGAAGCTGCTGGTCAAATAAGGGTTAAAGGCCCCTTGTTGTACTCCACACTCCTAGTCTGTGGTCCCCTGCCAGCTCCTGCCAGCTCTCACTGGCATCAGACAGGGCCATCCATTAATACACAAGAGGGCCCAAAAGTCTCAGTAGTTCTAAGCTTGAATAACCTAAAGTGTAAATACGATAAACTTGGGGGGGGGGGGGTGGAGAATCATTTGATGGTTTACTTAATTTCTGTGCATATTTAGTTTTGTGATTGAATAATCTTTTTTTCATTTTGGCTTTTGTTCTCCATAATTCTGAAGGTGTGAAATGCTAACTGAAGTCAAAGATTCGAATAGAGATCACAGTTTCAAAATCACAAAACCAAGAAACTGAAATAATCAAACTTTCTAGATAACTTGTAGAATTTCTCCTTCTGAAGCTAATCAAGCCTAAATGCCCCAGGACCTCTGGGACCATGTGTGGCACTCTACCTGTTGGAGGTTGGCTTCTGAGCTCTGGAGATGACAGCCTCCAGGTCAAGCCCAAGCTCCCCCAGTCTGCTGTGTCCAGCCCTCCCTAACTGCTCTGGAGGTCAAGTTCCCTGCTTCTCTAACAAGGATGATACTCCTGCCACCTGCTGGGGTGTTCAGGACTCTGTGGGGGGCGGGGAGGCAGTCACACTTGTCCTGGGATTCAGGAACAGATGCCCAGAGATGGGTCCCTGATACAATAGGTTCCAAGGCAGTGGGCTAAGACCAAGGAGTCCAGAGACCATCGGCTCTCTGGGTAAGGCTGGGAGCTCCAAAGCAGACTGGCTTCCCATCCTGGTTCCCATTCTCTTGTTACGGGGATTGGACAAGTGACTAACCTCTTCATAAGTCTGTTTCCTTTTGTAAAATGAGGATACGGCAAATAAAAAGATCATGCAAAGTAACGGTAAAGCTTAAATTGGATTGCCTACATAACACATGCAGAACCCAGAAGCCGGCACAATGACTACTCGGGCTATTGTGTTCATATCAGATGCTGAGTCCTGTCTAAGCTTTGAGGAATGTGAACTCCAGACATTCAAAAGACCACGCCTACTTTGACAGGAGGCTGGAGTGGGTGTGTCTGGGGCAGTTCCACCACCCCACCCCACCCCGCCTCCATCACCACCTAATGCTCTCTCTGAGGTACCCCCACAGCAGCTCTGGTAGTGAATACATATCTCCCTCCCTCCACCCTCACCCCCACAAACTGCAGCTAAATGGGAGTGCCGTGTAGAGGACTGCTGTTCGTACATTTCACTGTCTCCGGCTGCAGACTGAGAGAAGCCCACTGTTGTTGCTAAAAACAGGAGAGGGCATGGAAGCTGGAGAAAACGGGTTCATAGACCAGCTGGCTCCATCCAAGGTCTGTGCCAGGTAAGAGGGTTACTTACAACATCCTGCCTGGGAAGACTCCTGTCGCCTTCCCCATTTCCAGTTCCTTCTGATCTGTGGATAATGAACCTGGAGGAACGGCGGCCTCCCTCTGGGGGAATGTGCTCCCTCTGGGGGAATGTGTTCCCTTTGGGGGTCATGACCCCACAGACTACTCCCTATAACTCTGCTCTTCCAGTCTCCAGGGCCTTAAGCCTGAAGGTTTGAGGAAACCTAATGGGAGGACACACACACACACACACACACACACACACACACACACACACACACACACACACACACACCATCCCTCACAACCCAGAGACCTTGTTAACTGGCACCAGAAATAAACCTCCGCAAGTGTAGGGAGCCTGGGCTGGCTTGACCACAAAGCCTTACAGAGGATGAGATAGTGTAGGCGGGCCAACAGTGCCCCCTCCTGGCTATGCATGAGACTGTTAGCATTCAGGAACTCCTTAGAACTGTCAGTTCAGCTCTTTGTGTGCCAAGGATTTTTCTGCATCACTGCTCAGCTTAGAGGCCAGGCCAGGGCTTCTTGGTTGCTGCCTATCTCTGAGAAAATAAATGTTCAAGATCCTGATGATTCGCCCTGGGACTTCAGTATCTCACTGTTTCTTAGTATCTGTCTGGGGGATTGGGTGTGACTGGGGTGCCACCCTTCCCTTTCCCCAGCCACCCCCATCCAGGAGACCAGTATGGGGTAGAAGAGAGAGATGCCAGGAGACTCCCTGGGCAGGGGGATGATGATCAGGATCTTCCCAACCTACATGTTTTTGCTCTTTCTCTTCCGGGAGGCTTCATCATCATCCCCGAGGTCAGTCCCACTCATCTGCAGAGAAAACAGAGATACGATGTTGTCTAGGTACCCAGGAGCTGCTGCTCAAACCCAGGGCACAGGGCTCCAGCAGCATGTAAGCAGCCTGTGGAGCCCCAGTGCTCCGTCCCTGGCAGAGCTCCCAGATCAGGCAGTCGGCTTCTTCCTGGTTTGCTGGGGAGAAGCAGAGGGACAATTGTCACTGAGAACAGAGCATCGCTCCAGGCATCCTGCCTGGCAGGTGAGCAGGGATCCAGACAGGCTTCTGCTGTGTGATTTGGCCAGTCACTGAGCCTTTCTGATTCTCCTTTCTTTAATTTCTGCAACCAAGACCCTAACAGGCTAGCTCAGGATGCTCAAGGAGACTGAGAGCATCCCCTTTGCCTTAAAGCACCCCAGGGCTCCCTAGTGCTCTTGGGATAGCATCCAAATTCCATCGCAGAGTACTCATCACAGGACCTGGCACGAGTTTCACGTTAACACCAGTTGCTACACCGTCAGCTGATCTCCAGTCCAGCACCTGTTGTAGAGACTGCCTCCTCTGCCCCAGCCCAGTAGAGCTGCTCTGTCATCCCCATCCTTTGGCGACTCTCCTGTCTCTCCCTCCTCTGAGATCCAGCTTAGGGTAAGACCAAGATTGAGAGACCTCAGCCAGGCAGCTCAGAGGTCACTGTCCCCGGGGAGCCTCTTGTGCCCTCTCTATCTCTTTTAACGTCCCCATCACACCCAGAATAGCTTGTCCGAGCCCTCCTCAACTTGGATCTGAGTTTCCCAGAGGAAGCCTCAGGCAGACCGGTCACCTTCATACGGCCGGCGTGATAGGAGCACACAAAGTCGGGTTTGTCAGACGGATGCACCGAGAAGAGGATGCAGACTGGGGACAGTGCACCTGGGAGTCCTCACTGCTGGATCCAGGGCAGCAAACTTCCTCGCCATGTCCCACGGGGGAGCCTGCAGACTCTACAGCCCGGCCCTCTGCCTTTGCCTGGCCTGTATCTCCTGCATGAGAGGCCCTCTCTCCTGGTGCCCCATCTCTTTAATCCTCCTACTAAGTCCCTAAGTAAACAGAGGCTCACTGTCACTTGCCCAAACAACACTTGGGCATTTAAGAGACAGAATAAGCCTGTGTAAATCAAGGCCTGTCCACCAGAGGGCGCAGACACGCAAGTGCCAAGATGGCACAAGGTGAATGTTTCCAGGACTCAGGAAAGGCCGCCTCCTTCCTGAGTTGGTTGCCACACGGGAGCGGGGAAACTCCTGTGTGTACATGCACCAGGGGCACACACCCACGTGGTGCGGAGCCAGCCCCCCCAGCACGTGTGCTGCTCCCAGCAACTTGAAAAAAGTTTTTTTGGTTGTTCTGGTGATAGCAGAGGCCTAGGTTCAGCTACCTGCCAAAACAAGGCTGAAGATTCACCAGGACGAAGTCCGGGTCCCCAACCATGCCCTCAACAGCTCGGCGGCCTGACGTCACTGCTGCTGTCCCGCGGAGACACAGGCTGCTGTTGCGCTAGCCTAGCTCAGCAGTGCTTGGAGCCCCCACCCGTGGGAAAGGGCCCAGGGAGCTGGGTTTCCTCCCATTCTAACCTCGGCTTCCGCACTTTATCAGCCCCACACAATGGGCCTGGGGACCACTCCCGCCAGCCACCACCCCCAGTCTCTGTACTGCTGGGAAATGGGCTCTTCCTTCCACTACTGGAGGTGGGGTGGGGTCATCTTCAGCAGGGACCAGTCCAAGCCCAGGAGCCAGGCAGTGGGCTGGGACACTCTGACCCTGGGACTCAGCTTTCAGGCAACCAGGGAGCCCGGCCACTAAAAGGGGAATGGGGATGAGGGAGGCTGCAACCAGGAAGACCAAAAACTGAGACAGAAGGGCAGGAACTTCCCCCAGCCCTAGTGGTTCTTAAATACACCCCCTGGCAGCAGCCTTGAGTCTTTGGAGGTGCCAGCGTGGTCCCCAAGGTCCTCTTCCTCCAGCTGCAGCAAGGCCCAGCTTGCAAAAGGGCGGCTCCTTCCACCTGTCCCTACCCCTCCTCCAGGACCCTGCCCTGCTGGAAGGTAACAGAAGTGAACCCAGAGACACTGGCCCTTCCCGCACTCTGGCAGGGATCCCTGGGGCCTGCCTGGCCTCACCCTGCCACCTCTGGGACCAGGAGCTCATAGTCTCACGGAATAATAACTATAATTCTTATTGTCATTACCACTGTAATTATAGCCGTGATTAAGAGTGTAGCTTCCAAACGGCCTGGCTTTGCATCCTAGCTCAATCACATATTAGCTAATTGACCTTCGCTGTGCTCCATCTGCTTGCCACGTCTGCTTCCTTTCTTGGTAAAATGAGGGTCACAACTGGACCCACCTCATAGGGCGGCCGTGAGTCAACAAAGGCACAGGGGTGGGGCTACGGGGTGGTCGGTGCTCGTCAGCCATCGCAAGTACTATGTACCGGGCACTGTGCTAAAGTCTGTAGATACATATGATCTGATTTAATGCTCACGATTCCAAGCACCATCTACTACTGTTTCTCCTGGCTTGCACTGAGAAGAAAACTGAGACCCAGAACAGTATAACTTGCCTGGGCTCTTTGAGCTGTTAAGACGCAGAGAATTTGGGGTCTGGCATCAAAGCCCACTGGGGATTGAAGGCTCCCTGAGGAGCAGGGCCCCAGATGATTTCCCCTCTTGGTCCTGGTCTGACTCCTGGGGTCGTATGGCCTCGTGTGGCTGACGAGGTGGGTCCTGTGTGGCCACGTGGCAACAGTGGTCTGCGCACTGAACTTATTTAGACATGGGGAACTTAGACATAGGAAACACCTTTAGACTTTTTGAAAATAAAGTATTATCCTGCCCTGGAGATGAAGGGCCTTTGAGAGTCCTTGTGTCTGACCTGTGACCTTGGCTGGAGCCATGATAGCCCCTGCAAGGGGGCAGGAAGGAAGCACAGCCAGGGAAGGGCCATCACCTGCGTTTTCCTCAAAGTCACAGAACAGCCAGACAAGGCTGGAGTGTGTAAGTCAGTGACAGCTCCTGGGCTCACACACACAGTTACCAAGAGGGGCTCCTCTGGAGAGCAGGGAATAGCACTAAAGGCTACCTGCTGCATCACTGTGCTGTGCCTCCAGCGGTCCGGCAGCAGGGGGCGCCATAAGCCAGCTTGGCTCCACAGAGGCCAGGCCCGATGAAAGCTCCACCAGAGAGCCTCATGGTTCCCCCCACTCTCTGGACCTCAGTGGGCACCTGTGAAGCCTCCAGCCCAAGCAGGCAGCCTGTAAGCAGTGTGTGGTTCTCTAAGGCATGAACTCACAGTAGAATTTGCTCGGGACACCCGGGCAGGATGGCAGCGGTGTGTGGAGACCACCATGTGACTCCTACCCTAGAGCGAGTAGCCTGTGCTCAGAGCCGCACAGCTTGGCCACCCAGCAGCACGTGTGACCAGCCTAGGATCACAGCAGCTCCATCGGGCCTTCCTGGCTCTCACATCATTAAAAGATCATTTAGACTCTCTGACCTAGACCTATCTATATCCGGGAAGACTTCCTAGTCCCATTTGACAATGGGGAACTGGTGCTCCAAGAAGTGAATTGCCCAAGGTTTCAGAGTCTGGGAGCAGGCAGAACTGAGACTGGAATGGGTTTACCTGTCTCCGCAACTGATGACTTCACTCTAGGGAGCTAGGCCCAAGCCGGAGGGTAGACATCACGAGGAGAACACGCTGCCTCTCTCTCTGTCAGCCTATCAGCATGAGACATGCAGGGTCCAGGGGCAGAGCCACACGACTCACCGTGTGGCTTGGGACAAAATGAGTTTCAGTCCCTCCCACTAAGAAGAGGACTAGGACAGGCTACTACTAATACTAGGCACAGTAGCTCAGGCCTGTAATCCTTGCACTTGAGAGGGTGAGGCAGGAGAATTGTCACGAGTCCAAGGTGAGCTTGGGTTACACAGTGAGTTATGCAGTTTGAGATCCCACCTCAGAAGAAGAATCAGCAATGCTGTGGAGTGATGAAGGTCAGAAAGGCCAGGGTGGTGCTTTGCACGTGAGGGTAAAACCGTCAAGCCTGGTGGTGGCGCACGCCTTTGATCCCAGCACTCGCGAGGCAGAGCCAGGCGGATCTCTGTGAGTTCAAGGCCAGCCTGGTCTACAGAGCGAGTTCCAGGACAGCCAGGGCTACACAGAGAAACCCTGTCTCAAAAAAACAAAAACAACAACCACCACCAAAACTGGTTGCTATGCTTGAACCACCTCGGCAACGTGACAACCGTTCACAGAGGACCCATCGGGAGCAGAGTGCCAGATCCTGCCTTAAGCTCCTGCATCCAGCTACTCAATGAGCCTCCCAGTAGCCCTCTGCAGAATCATTACCATAACTTCTCCGGTGAGGAAACAGGCTGGGGACTGGGGGCCCTGGCAGCTCTGTCACTCAAGCCTGAGAAAGGAAGTGACAGTGGGGGAGTTGCAGGGGTGGGGGGGTGGGGGGGGTGGAGATGGGAAGACGCCAGTGGGAACCTTGGGCAACACTAAGTGGAGGCAGGAGGGAGCTGGTACAGAGCCACTAGACTCCCAGGTGGGGGCGTCTGTCCTTGGGAACTGGGGTCACCTGGACTGAGGGGCAAGTTGGAATACATGCGTGAATGTGTGTTAACGTCTCTGTATATAAATATTTGTGTTGGAGCAAGGATGGAGGAAGAGACAGAACAAGAAGAGAGGGGTTAGTGGGAGGCAGACCAGGGAGGCCCGAGGTAGCTGGTTGGGCCCTTGGTCCTCAGCTGCCCTCCAGAGAAGGGCAGCCAGCGTCTGTGTGGGCCCTCTGAGAGCTCATCTCGATGACGCAGAGTTCCAGGCTAAGGACTGGCCTAAGATGGTAACAGTGGCAATCAAGCTTGGGCAAGTATCACGATCCCCGGAGCGTTCGGTTAAAACGCAGGGTCTGGGTACTAGCCATGGGAATTCTGATTCCAGAGAGCTGGGCTGGGGAGGAGAAGTCACAAGGTGGTACCCTCTCTGGGAACTTACAGACGAGGAAACAGAAGCAACTCCAACCCCTGGGGGTTTAGTTCTGTGTCCAGGCCCAAAGTTCATGGTCCTGATCGCCTGACCACCTTCGTGCAGAAAGCGGTTTTTCAGAAGGCCAGGTCTGCAGAGTTGTCGGTGGCTACAGAGCTGAGAAGGGTTGGGTTTGGGTTTGGGTTTGGGTTGTTTGTTAGTTTGTTTGTCTGGTTGGTTGGTTTTGGTTTGGTTTGGTTTTTCTGGACAGGATTTCTCTGTGTAACAGCTCCATCTGTCCCAGAACTTGCTTTGTAGGCCAGGCTGGCCTCGAACTCACAGAGATCCGCCTGCCTCTGCCTCCCTGGTGCTGGGATAAAAGGCGTGGGCCACCATGCCTGGCTAAGAAGGCTTTGGAGGCCACGTCCCAACTTGGTGTCAAAGTAAGCTGGAATCCATTAGTGATGTCTGCCACGGGTTTGGCCAGGGAATGGCAGTAAGTATGCCATGTGTCTGTGCTTCAGGAATACCTTGTTCTAGCCTTATCCTCAGTTTATCCTAAATGTATGTGGCCTTCCAGGCCCTGCTGGGGGCAACTTTTCTTAGGTTTTCTTGGTGGTCCCAGGTCCTGGGGTCTCTCCTGAACTTCCAGGTCTCTGGGCCATTGCTGTGCTCCCACCTGACTTCCTACAGTTGCCATAACAACACTTTAGCATTGCGGATGCTCTTCAAGGGAGGGAGGAGAAGCAGGGCTCCCTGAGGGCTTCTTCCAAAGTGCGATGTCAATCATGTCCTCAGGCCCCAGGCTCTTCCAGTTCATCGCCACCCACTCAGGGACACAGGGAGCTATTAAGTCCTACTTTTCAGAGAAGGAAAGCAAGTCTCACAGGAGCTGGTGACTCACTCAAGGCCACACTACACGTAAGGAATAGAACTTGGGCTCCTACTGCCTGGTGGACTTAAAGGCCACAGTGCGGTTTGTTCCACTAGGCCAAGTCCCCAGCCCACGCACAGCGCTCTTTCTTTCCCTCCCCAGCGGACATATCCCCCCCCCCCCCCCCAGCTTCTGCAGCCTCTGCTGTGGCGCTGAGCACAGGGCCTGGCACAAAGCAGAGAACCATAAACGTTGATTTGCCTGTTTATAAACATTTGCACAAGGCAAATAGCAGAGCTCTTAGGAGTTCTGGCCTTGGACTCAGACTCTGATTCTGGTTCAGACACTCGGAAGCTATGTGGTCTAGGTCAAGCTATAGAACCTATCAGATTCTATTCTGGGACTCAGATTTTTCATCAGTGAAATGGGCACAAAATACTCTGTAGTGCACAGAGCTATTGAGTAGATTAGTGTGAATCATTTAGAATAAACATGTACTGTCTTTGTTGTTAGCTAACAGATTTCTAGTCTGGCTAGGCCTGGACCAGATCTAAATCATAATATTTATGTGTGTGTGTGTGGGGGGGGTGCATGTGTGGAGGTTAGGGGATAACCCTGGGTATCAGTCCTTGCCTTCTACCTTGTTTGAGACAGGGCCTTTTTCAGTGTTTGCGGCTGGTGGTACCAGTCTAGACGACCTGCCAGTTTCCAGGGATCCACCCATCTCTGCCTCCCACCTTGCCTTAGGAGCCCTAGGACTGCAGAGGTGTAGTACCTCATCTAGCTTTATGTGGGTTCTGGGGAATCGAACAAGTGCTTTACCCACTGAAGTCATCGTCTCCTCAGCCCCGCAATGCTTTATTTTTCCAGCTGCTGTCTCGGACCTTTTAGATCCCAGTGCACAATGTTCCGGGCCAAACCACACCTTCTCTGTCTCCAGTGGGGACCACTGGACAATGGAGCTGGGAGAACAGAACATCTGAGCCTATGGGCTCGCCTTCTTGGTACCTTGAGGCCTCAGTTTTCTCTTCTATCAAATGGGCAGAAGGTTCACTGGGAAGCCAAGGAGTGGGGGGTGGGAGGTGGGGGTGGGGAAACAGTGATGATTCCTTCCCACAGCTGCTGGAATTGCCCTCCCCATCTCATGTACCTGTCCCCCCGAGACACACACACACACACACACACACACTTCCTCTTCTTACCTTCCTGTGTCCAGTGAAGAACAGGGAAAGGTGGTGCATGGAGCCTCCATTACGACCCAGTTCTTTTTTGAGGGTGCGGGGTGAAGGGATGGCCCAGGTGGACGCGGTGCCCTCGACATCAGAGCAGTTTAGGGTGGTGTCAGAGGCGAAGCAGGGCCCCCGGGCCTCCTGCAGCAGGCTGCCCTCGCTGTGCGTCCGGCGCCGCAGCGAGTTCTGCACGCGCAGTGAGAAGCCGCCCTCCGCACCTTGGCCGGTCTCAATCAGGCTGCTGCGCTTGGCCTCGCTGCGGTCCCCATAGTTGTCGTCGCTGGTGTCTTCCTCCTCATCTTCCTCCCCCTCTTCCCCTTCCTCTCCCTCTTCTGCATCCTCATCCTCGCCAGAGCTGCCCCCGTGGGCCCCATCCCGTTGGCTGTAGGCGCTATCCAGCCGGACCTCGGGGATCACAAAGTGGGGCCGGGAGGCCCGAGGTACAGCTGCGGTGGTCGCGGCTAGCTCCCCAGAGCTGATGGCCTGTTCGTCAGGGGCCTTCTCCGGTGGGGAGCCCTGGCTGGGAGGTGACTCCTGAGAGGGTGGAAGGTTCTGGACTGAGGCAGGGGGTTCTAGGATGACAGGGGGCTCTTGACTGAGCAGAGGGTCCTGGCTAGGGGTGGATTCTTGACCAGTAGGAAGGTCCTGGCAAGATGGGAGTTCTGTGGTTGGAGGAGAGCCCTGGTGCAGTGGGGAGTTCTTGCTTGTTGAGGTTTCTGGGCTTTGAGGGGGCTCTTGGCGGACAGCTGTGTCTTCACCGGATGGCGACTCTGGGCCAGGAGCTGCTTCTTGCCCCAAAGAAGAGTCCTTCCTGGGTGGGAGGTCTTGTCCCGGAGGAAGCTCCTGGCTGGGAGAGGGGTCTTTGCTGGGTGGAAGGTCTTGTCCTGCAGGAAGCTCCTGGCTGGGAGAGGGGTCTCTGCTGGGTGGGAGGTCTTGTCCTGCAGGGAGCTCCTGGCTGGGAGAGGAGTCCTTCCTGGGTGGGAGGTCTTGTCCTGGAGGAAGCTCCTGGCCGGGAGAGGGGTCCTTGCTGGGTGGGAGGTCTTGTCCTGCAGGGAGCTCCTGGCCAGGAGAGGGGTCTTTGATGGGTGTGAGTTCCTCAGCACCTGGCCCCTTCCCCTTGTCCAGGGGCATCTCCTTCTCATCTGCCTCTGTCTCAAACATCTGCAACACAAAAAGGAAGAGAGGAGTCTCAGAGATGCCAGACTCCATGTTAGAGCCAGCACCACAGAGGCTGACACCAATACCACAACCCCACAGTCGGTCTGAGAGCCAGACAGAAGCCCAAGACTCCCAGGGCTGGGCTGTAAGACCTTCAGGCTTGAAACTTGTTTTATGTACAGCACACTGGTCTGCTGGTTTGCAGGGACCACGCCAGCCCAGCCTCCCTCTCTCTGCATAGGAAGCATCCCTGCCCTTATTTGCCTGTGTGTAAAGGAGACAGCAGGCAGTCTCTGCCTTCATGAACCAGAACGAAACCCAAGCCACCAAGCCGGAACTCTCCGCATGGGGAACAATCTTGAATCTCATCAGAGGGTCATTACACCAGAACCAACAACTAAAACAAGAATCTAAGTGAATCATTCAAATAAGAATTCGCTCTAAATGTTAAGTAGATATTTGAAACCAGTCAACTGGATGAGAACCAAAGCTTTCAAATATTGCCCAACACCTGGAATGATCAGATGTCGCAGACACACAGAACCTCACTGAGGGGTTATCCACCCGATAAGCTCAGAAATTTAAAGAAAGAAAGGAAGGAAGGAAGGGAGGAAGAAAGGTAGGAGGGAGGGAGAAAGGGGGGAGGGAAAGAAGAAAAAAAGAAAGAAAAAGAAAGAACGGAAGGAAGGAAGGAAGGAAGGAAGGAAGGAAGAAAGAAAGAAAAAAAGAAAAAGAAAGAAGGAAAGGCAGACAGACAAGAACGGCATCATTTCTTGCTTCATACACAATGGAAGGAGCCCTGGGAATTCTTACTGGGTTCCGACAGTAGATTACATTTGCAAAGAAAGACACTGTCCCCTAATAAGAGTGTAAGATGCTGCTGTCTCAGATGAAGTAGTATCGAGAGAAGATAGAGAATGTCATGTCTTACTGTCCCCAGTGCTGCAGGCACACGCAGTCCCTTTCTTCCTCCCTTCCTTCCTTCTTTCCTGAGGCCTGGCTGTACTCAAGGACTTGGAACACAGCAGCTGGACCTACTTAGAGCCCAGTTTTCATTCTTCAAACAGCAGTCTCTATACAAGCTTATGAAAGAGGAAACAGGAAACCACACACACACACACAATCGTGCGCCCGGGAAGCTTTAGCACATGGGAATGTATGGTAGGCACACATTGGTGCAGAGCCCCAACAGAAGGCACCCCAGCACATGAGTTCTGACCTCTTGCTATGGAGATGGCCATTTGACAGACAAGGAAACTAAGTCCCCAGAGCAATGACTTAACCATGATTGCCCAGCTTCCCAGAGACAAAAAGGCCATGTCTGAAGATCGTGAGCGCCACGGAGTTCCAGCTAGGCCTCTCTAGGAGTTAAGTGAGCCATCTATGGTCCTGGACAGCTTCAGGGTGCGGTACATGCAGGACATAGGTCACACAGACGCCTGGGAGCATCAGAGCAGATGTGAAAGCACACTGTGGGAAGAGCCCGCATCTACGCGCATGAAAATGAGAATGCCCTGCTAGGTAGAAGAAACAGAAGCCTCAGAGGACTATGGGATGGCCTGGCCCCAAACAGGAAGGACACCCCAAGGCTGTTTTTCCCAGGCCAAAGACTGGTACCATTGACTCCATGAAGCTTCCTTCCCTGGGTAATCCTGGAGCCAGCCAGGAGGTGACTTCCCAGGGATCCCTCAGAATCTAAGCACCAGTCATCCTAAATCCCCACAGCTCAGACCAATGGTTCTCAACCTCTGGGTCACAACCCCTTTGGGGTTGAATACCCGTTCCATGGGGATCACTTAAGACCATTGGAAAACACATATTTCCGATGCTCTTAGGAACCGAGACACCTGCTCCTCTATCCATCTCCAGGAGGGTTCTCTCACACCCAGAATTGTATTAAAGGGTCACAGCCCTGGGAAAGTTGAGAACTACTGGCTTAGACAGAAAGGCAAGTCCAGAAAGGGCTACAGGGGACCCTGAAATTGTGCAGCAGGGCCAGTCACTGGGCTTCCGAGTGTCCACTTTTGAAATGGGATGCCTGCCACACACCAGCCACACACCAGGAGAAACACCACAGAGAAGTACAGAAGAGGAGTGTGGTGATGGTGGATACGGTGTTAATGACTCATCTGGAGGGAAATTCAGAACTCGAAGCATGTCTTCCCCACAAAACTGTAGATGCAAACACAACCCAACACCCAGAATCAAAGTTGGCCTCTGTGGTGCCAAGCCTCCCTCTCCAGAATGCCAGAAAACTCGGGGGCTGAGCTTCAGACTCTCCAGGCTGCTCCCAAGGACAGAGACTTTGCAGGGATAGACAGGACATCTGAGGGTCCTGAGCAGTGCGCTTCAATCAAAGCCAACGTGCGCCGGGTGAGGCTGGGGCCAGGGCCCAACTCCTCTGTTCTTTTGCACACATGCTTCTGATAGCAGCCTGATCTCAAACCCATCACCGTCCTCCAGGTGGGCTCTGCATCGGAAAATCAAATTCTCCTGCAGCAAGCTCATGGTACCCCACACTTACCCCCAACCCCCGTCTCCCACCACAACCCCACCTCTACTTGCCTCTTACGGTCCTGGGGGAAAGATGGAAGGAAGCAGCCGCTGGGTGCCTCAGGGCCTGGCACAGAATGAAACTAACACAAGAGTCAAGTGAATTTCCCCTTTCCTGGGGGCCTCGGGGAAGGGCCTAGGCCTGTCTGTCCCACAGGTGCCTATTGGCAGAACCCGCCCTATCCCCTTAGGGAAAGTGCAGCAACAAGCCCCAAACCAGAAATGCAAGTCAGCCTGCCTCCGTAGTCAGTCGACTCAGCCCTAGTCTGAGGCCAAACCAAACAAAACCAGCAGGGGAAGTGCTGTTGCAGCAAGGGTGTACCCTGAGGATCAGCCAGGAAGGGCTTTCGGGAGCCTGGTGGTTATGCGCAGCAATGCCTCCATCAGTTTCTTCTCCGCGTCTAGCCCAGGAGACACACTGCCATGATACCATGGCAGCTATTAGTGGTCTCATGTTAGAGATGGGGAGCCGAGGCCCGGGGGCAGTGAGAGAATTACCTAAGAAGGCGGAGACTCCGTGCAGGATTAAAACTCCTGTCTCCCGTCCCAGGCCTCTCACATACAAAGTGGGGGTCTAGAGGGGGAGGGAGCAGGCTGTGAGCATGCCCAAGGCTCGTCTACAGAGTCAGTGCTTTGCATACAGGGCCCAGAACTCTTCGTTCTGTGCCAAGCTCCCAGGCAGGATCTGTGCGTTCTGTGACCACCGTGGACAGGTTTGGTCAGGCCAGTGTTCCTGGGAGAGCTACCTGGAGTGGCAGTGGCTTGAGACCATCCCCTAGAGAAACTTACAGGAGACCTGAGAACCCCAGGAGTGTGAAATGGCAGGAGGGGATACAAACAGGGCAAAAGAGAGAGGACTCGGGATAAATCGCAAGTATAGATTGTCCTGTCAGAGAGAACGACATGGGAAGAGTTATCTACGTCAAACCTGCACTGGGCAGTGCTGGGAGAACCTGGGGGCAGGACACATGGATTCACTTATTCACAGGCACTGGAAGGCAGCCGGGAACAAGTCATATAGACCTCAAGGAAGAGATAAAATAAAGGCTAGACAAGGGGTGTGTGGAGCGCTCCAGTAAAGGAAGTGCAAGTAGTCGAGGATACCCAATTTGGAAGCTGCTGTAACAGGCTGGGGTGACAAGAATCTAGCCAGGGTGCCCCAGGGAGACTAGCCTGGTCTGTCAGGGCATTAAATCCCACCCCCAGAGGGTCCATATCCCTCCTGGTCTGTTTCCCTCCATCCATCATTTCTTTGGCGAGGCTGGAACAGGGTTAATTCTGCCTTTGTCTCGCCTGCTAGCAGCCACAGGAAATGAGCCAGGACCTCTAAATGGAGCCATTGCCCAGAGCCTAATCAAATCCTCTCCCAAATGCAATCCAGAGCTTGTAACAGGCTGAGGAAGGGTGGCATCGATGATGCCCAGGAGCTCCTGCTCATACCAGCTGTGGCTGCTGACCTCAGACACCCCCCCACACACACACCAGCTACTAGGTTTCAGAGGTAGCTGTAGGCTGCTGGAAGCGACCTGCCCAGTACCACACAGCTGCTGCCTGTGGAGCCATCCCCGTTGACCCCACAGGTGACCTGGGGTTCTCATGCCGATGATTCATTGCCACCATTGGATGCCAGGCACAACATATGCCCTCAGAAACCACTTCCTGCTCTGGGAGTGCAGATGTGGTGTTCGCCTGTCTCAGGGTGGCCCTCACATAAGTCAGAATGTTTCCGAATGAGCACTGGCTGGAGAGCCAGAAGACTGGGTCCTCTCTCCAGCATTTGCTAACCCTAGCATCTCTGGCTACCTGTTTTTCTCTGCCATGGTGCAGAGAAGCCACGAAAAGCGTTCATTCTTGGAGCCAGGAAGTTGCCCAAGACTGGGAGAGGACCTCAGAACTCCTGCTGCGCTGTGTTTGTACTGGGTTGTCCCTTCAAGGGCTTTGGGTCCATGGGCCTCCAGCTTCTGGGTCTCTGGCTTCACACCGACTTCCGCAAACCTTAGACATTAGACCCATACCCAGCTCCCTCCATGCAACCTCAGCCAGCTCCTCAAGGAGTAGCTTCTAGACACAGAGCCTAGAGCCCTAACTGCTGCCTCTGCCACCAGCTTAGCCCTCCATACCAGGACAACGACAAGCCCCCACAGTGGCGACAGCTTGAGATACTGAACCTGCTTCATCCTTTCTGGCTGAGGGACCTTAGGCTTAGAGTTTCTGTGTCTCTGTCTCCTCAGCTATAATACGGGATTAAGAACAACTTGATCATGGTGCTGATAAGAAAAATAAATGAGCTATCATGTATCCAGAGTTCAACACTGCGTGGCCACATAAGTAGCCTGTAAATGGTAGCCATGGCCACTCCCAACACTGCTGGCCTTGGAACCTGCTTGCAGATTTCCTCTGACTGGTCCACAGAGCCCTGCTCTGATCCATCATAGACTACTCTTCCTGTCCATCAGGATCTGTTCCAGGTCCCTCATCTTAGCCCCGCACCTCCCTCATGAACTATCCACTTCTAGTCTAGAACACCGTCTGCATTTTCAGGCCATTCCTCTCCTGAGGCTAGAGTCCACCGGTAGCTTTTACCAGCGCCTCGCAGAAGTACTCTGCAGCCAAATACCATCCCAGGCTCCGTGGACACAACTGTGCTTCCAGGCTAGGAGGGAAGGACAGTCTTCAACCAAGTGGTCTCTCAAAAAAAGCACAAGATCAACACCGGCCACAGCCTGCAGCGTAAAGGAGAGCTACATCCTGCTGTGAGGAGGAGTGGGGTACTGGGAGGCCCTTGCTGATGGCAGAGGGCAGAGAAAGCTCACACTCAGAGGAGGCGGACCAAGCAATTTATTCCAAAAGTGTCAGGGAGGGCACATGGCATGCAGCTTAGGGATGGAGTTGGAGCCCACTTTCTGGAAATCTATTCAGCTCTACCAGCTCCTGTGCCCCAGACTGAGTGCATTTTGAGTTCATTCCTCCTCTGGGGGCCCCTGTATGATGCCGTCACCAGTTGCTCAAACAGAGTCCTGTCCGTCATTCTTTCGTCTGGATCTCTCACTACCACCTCACCCCAACACTGTCCGTCATTCTTTCGTCTGGATCTCTCACTACCACCTCACCCCGACACTGTCCGTCATTCTTTCGTCTGGGTCTCTCACTACCACCTCACCCCAAACCTGGGGCCAGGCACCAAATCCTCAGGATGGTCCCTCACCAAACCTCAGGCAACCCTCGGGCAAGTGGTAGGCTCCATTCCCAAAACTGTGCTAGAAAACAAAGCTTATTGATTTTTTTTTAAAAGAATCTTTCTACTTTCTCTGCATCCATACCACGTTAACATCCAAATTGTGTGGCACTCCCAATGGTAGCCCAGATCTCTCTGGCCGTTCTTTGTGTTATACTGGGAAAAAAAAAAAAAAAAAACTGTCTTGTGGAAGTCTGAACTTAACCACTTCTCTGTTTAGAACTCTCACGTGACTTCCCCAGTGCTTCTGAGTCCAAACTCTGTAGCCCTGGAAGACCCTGGAAGACCCTATGAGCCGACGTTAGGTTTCCACTCGAAGGTCCCTGATGGAGAGCTCCAGGCTTCCCTGTCAGGACCTGGTCACACTTCCCTAGTGGTCAGGCAGGCCCTTCCCTCACTTGTCAGGACCAGGCCCTGGCTCACTCCCCATCCCCCATCCCCTAGAGTAACTCAGAAAACTCTCACAGAGCCCAGCCATGTGCCAAGGCTTGTGCCAGGCACTGGAGCCAAACAGCGGCAAAATACATCCCTGCCTTAGAGGTGCCAGGTCTGTGCAGGAGAGCCTGGAATGAAGAGCCAGGCCAACCTCTCTCCACCCCAGCCTTGCCCCGGAGGGCTGCGGGAGCTGAGGCAGCAAGAAAGGCAGGTGAGGCTTATGGAGGAGGAAATGGGGGGAGACAAGGATCCGGGCTTCCGAGATGCGGTTGGAGGCAGCGTAGACTGCTGGAGAAGGTCCTGTTCTTTGATGAGGCAGGGGTTTGGGTGTGCTGGGGAGTCCCAACCTCACTCTGAGAGCAGCACTGGGCTCATGGGACCATGTCCTAGCCTACTCTCCCCTCTTCCCACAGAGTTTCTTTTACTTGTTTGCTTTTTGATCTTTCGCGAGTCACTTGATCTCTGAGTCTGTTTATTTTCAGAATGGGGCCAAATGATCCTGACCTCCTAGTGTTGCTGGAAGTGAGTGGAAACAAGGAAAGGTGGGTCATGGTGGTGGGTGAGCCGCAGTTAACAATTCCCAATCCCGCCGTCATCCTTAGGATCCATTTCCACTATCTCTAGACCCACCTTCCTGATCCCTCTAGCGCCAAGCAGTTTTCAGGGCAAGGTTCTGGTTCCTACACATGCCCAGGCCCTGCTCTGTGGAACCACCATGGGTGCTCTGAGTTGTCTCCAGCTGCACATAGTCTCCTGGCCCCCTCCTCTTCCTTTCTTCCTTCCCTCCCCCTGAGAGCCCTGGCCACCCTCCCACCTCCCTCTGAGTTTCCACAGCCCCTGAGGCAGGGCTGGGTAGGGAGAGGTTGACCTGGTCCTTCACCTAGGTCTCTCCCCCTAGAGACCTGGCCCCTTCAGGGCAGGCATGGATCTCGTTGGTCTTTGGCGCTAGTGCCTGGCACAGGCCTTGGCATGTGGCTGGGTTCTGTAGGCATTTGCTGAGTAACTCTGAGGAGCGAGGGTAGGAAGTGAGCCAGGGCTCCAATCTTCATGAGCCAAAGCAGGGGCCTGCCTGGCCCACAGAGACAGCACAGGGGAGGCCCTGGCAAGGGAGCCTCGAGTGGCCTAGAGCCCATCAGCCAGGGCATCTGAAGGAACAATCGGCTGGGGCTGGGGCTCACAGGGGCATGCAAGGAGAGGACCTGAGGCAATAGAGCTCTTAGCATGCACTCAAATGTACACACACAGGACACACAGAGACACAGACACACACACACACACACACACACACATACACAGCACACACGGACACACACACACAGACACAGACACACACACACACCCTTCAAAGCCTTCTCTTTCTCATTCCTTCATGGTCTTTCCTGACCTCGGTTGCTTCCCTTCTTCCTCCCTTCCTTCCAAGGACTTCTCCTGAGTGCCCGTGGGGTAGACATTGTGCTGGGCAATAGTGAGCCGTGACACAGGCACGACCTGCCCTTGCTCCAAGTGACTGGTCACAGGAGGGCAGGAATCTGAGTCCAATGTGTGTGTGTGAGTCCGATAGGAGTATGGTTTACAATGCCACATACCTAGAGACCCTCCTAAACCAACTCCTTCCCAGAGTCCACTCCAAATAAGGCCTTCCTACACCATTCTACTCTAGGTTCGTCAACCAGGAACAAAAAAAGCTCTGACGTACCAAGAAGGCCCCAGGAAAGGGCAAAAATAACTCTGTGGTCATGAAGCTCGCAACTGAGACTAGGTGGGGAAGTTGGAGTTGATGCCCATTTCCTAATCATGTGCTGAAGCCAGTGTGCCCCGGTGGGGTAGGTAGAGGAAGAGCCTGGTGTACAGCAGTGTGCAGCATGCCACGGTGACCTGTGCTCACAGGTGGGTGCCATGGGCCAGCCCCCAACTACACTTTGCTAAGCAATAGCTTAGTGAACGGGAGCACCCTGAAAGCCAGAAATGATGGGACAGAAATTCATCGTGGTGAAGAAGTGGGGCAAATCGGGGTTCAAATCCCATCTCCACCACCTCTAAGATCAGTGCGCATGTGCTTGACCTCTTTAAAGGCTGGGGCTGCCTAGTGTGAAGCACAGTGACTCAAACGCCAAGTCCCCACATCCTAGCAGAGCTCCACATAAAGCATAAGACATGGGCCTGACTAGTCACAGGTGCTCGGTAAGCACCTACAAATCCTGCAATCATATTCCTAGCCTATCAGCATCAACGTCATTGACACTGTCAGCTCACGCCCCTGCATTCAGTTCTGGGACAGAGCACTTAACACATTCTGGTCCTTATAACAACCTAGAATAGGAGTATTTGCAGCTGCTTAGCTCAACGCAGGAAACTGAGGCCTGTACCAAAGGCCTCAGAGTCACAGGAAGGGGCCCGTCTATACCCTTAGCCTTCTCCTGGGTTCGGTCATTTGGGCTCCCTGTGAGACCTAGGGCCACGTCACTCCTCTGCTGAGTATCATTCTTCCAGGATGTCTGACTGCTCAGAGGGGTCAGATCTTGACCTGATGCATGGCCCAGCTCTTTCCAGGACACCTGCCTAATCTGTTTGCATTGCTCCTCCACCTCCAGGGCCTGCGGTGCTGGGGGCCCTGGTGACTAACATTGGAGGCAGTAGAAGACTGGAGTGTACAACTGGACGCTAGACTCAGCTGCAGCCCTGTAGCTGAAGGTCACCTTGGCAGGCCCTCAGGCACACGCCTGCCTCATACCACTGAGTCCAAACAGATGCACCATCTCTGGGAGGGGTGATGCTGAGCTGGGTTTGGTTGGGTCTGCTCCAAACCCATCTTCCAGCTACCCATGTCATGGGACTCTCACCCCCTTAGTCTCACACGAACCTAAGCAAATCATCCTCCTGTTCTGAACTCTCTAACCCCTAGAGGTGGCTAAATCTGCAGATGCTCAAGTGCTGTGTGGGAAATGGCACGTGCTCGGTCCCACAGACATCACCACTAATGCATCTCCTTGTCCCCAGCTCCACAGCACCCCAGCCAATCCAATCTATTTACGGTTTCGCGGACGCACACTTTCTCAGGCACTCTCCACCTGTACCGGCTCTGTCACTCACGCCCGAACACCTCCCACCTCCCCATCAACCTGAACAGCTGTGTTCATCCTTCCAAAGCTCAGCCCACCCGGCCACATGTCTGCATCTGGTCCTCTTGGTTTCTGACGGGGTGACAATGTCCCACAATAAGAAAGGATAGTCTTTTTGATAAGTTAAGCATCTCCTCAGGGAAGATGAATCTGGACTTCTACATCACACTGTGCAGAACAACCTATTCCAAATGGGTTTCAGGTGTAAATATGTAACATAAAAAGATTAAAACTTCAGAAGGCCCACCATATCTGCAGGTTTCATGTCTGCAGAGTCAGCCAACCACGGGTCGAAAATTTAAAAAAAAAATCATCTGTAGTGAAAATGTATAAACTTTTCTTCTTTCTCATTATCCTCAGAACAATATTATATAACACTAACCCTACTGATATCCACACAGATGGGGGTAACTGATGCAATCTAGAATTCACATTGTATTGGGTTTTACTTATTAATGTTTTTGTTTTTTATTTTGAATGTGTACCTATGTGTGATATGAGTGTGTGCATGTGTGTGGACACACACGAGTTTGGGTGAGCATTCACGTGCGGGTGTACAGAGGGTCAAAGTTGACAATGTTACTGTCTCCTCAATTATTCTCCACTTTATCAAGGCAAGGTCTCTCTCTGAACTTGGAGCCCATTTTAAAAAAAAAAAAGTTAACAGATTGAACTGTATTAGAATCGAGAACCTCTTTTCTTCAAATATTCCCTGACAAGAATAAAAAGATGAGCCCCAGACTCAGGAACATATTCTCAGTGTGTTTAGCCAATAAGGAACACAAACACATCCAGAATATTTTTTTAAGCGCTCACAAAACTGTGGGGAAGCGGGGCCGACATGCTCCAACAGCAAAGTGTGGAGAAGGCTTGAAGAGGCGCTTTGCCAGTGGTTACCCAAATGAGCAATTAGCATATGTAAAGGCCCACAACCTAATGAGTCATCAAGGAAATGTAAATTAAAAACATAATTAGATGTCGCCGTATCTGATAGCGGTAGTGTGGCTGCGCACGAGGGGCAACAGGCACGGTCACACACAGCTTGAAAGCCGGCGCACTGGCGTCACGCTTTGGGAAACTGCGATGGCATCCACCCAGCTAATTACACACAGCTCTGTGAGTCAGCTGTTGCAAACTGCAGGTATGTCTAAGAAAGAGGGATGCGCTGCAAAAAGACGTGTTCAGGGAAGCCCTTGTGATCCTTCTCACGGCAGCCTGGAGTGAGAAATACCCCAAACGTTTGTCGAAAGGCAGAATAAGGGGTAAACTGAGGCACGCGTATAGCGAAACACACGAAACAGTCGCAGAGCGAACAAAATAAAACTTGAGACAACACAACAACAGTGTTCTCATGATGAATCGCCATGAGAACACTGGAGGAGAGAAGTCAGCGTGAGAGCACGTCCGCTCAGGGGCCCCATTTACACAAAGGGCATGGTAGGTAGGCAAGCAGTCGGTGAGAGACTCCAGGACCACAGCGACTGGAGGGCACGCTGGAACACTCCCAGTGCGCTGGGCGGGGTGTTTTCCTTCTGGACCCGAACGGGTGTGCTCCTTTGGGGAAAAGCCGTCAGCTGCATGCTTGTCCTCTTTCTCTGGTACACTAGGCTTCCATCTAAAAGTTAGTTCACTGGAAAGACAGTGAAGGGCCCTCAACCGTGCCTCCTCTGCTGGAGACAGCAGATCTCTCCTCTGTGAGTCCTCCATCTTTAAGACCCCTCTCCAACACATTCCAACCATCCCCCTCCAAAAAGCTGTTGCCCCCCATCACCTTCTGTGTCAGGCCCCCCCCCCCATCCTGAGCACCTCGCCTACAAGGCTGTATTTGGCAACAGCCACCTATGAGACAAGACATCTGGTCCTCCATGAGATGACCTGGAATCCGCAGGCATGATTCTTCCTCATCTAAGAGTTCCATTTTGCATCCCATTTGACTAGTGAGGTTGACAACTGCCAGAGGAACCACCGGCTGGAGAGATACATGCTGTGAAGTGGGGTCACTGCCCTGAAGTCACCCTACAAGACACATTAGACAGCCTCTGGAGATAAGGGGGAGCGTGTGGCTGAGGCTGGAGGGTAATTTGTACACAGAGGCCCCAAATCACATCCCCGTAGAAAGGAAGTGGAGAAACGAGGATGGGTTCTTGCTCTTTGGACAGGTATGCATGTGCATGAGCAGACAGCCTCAGTCCTTAGGAAGCTTCACTGAGGCTCCCAGGATACATCCGATGCTTCTCCAGGGCACTGTCGATGGGCCACCAGCACATCCATCTCCCTAACCCCTACCTACCCAGCCTGGGTCTCAGATCACAGATTGAGCCTTTTATGTTGACACTTCCAAGACCCAGAAAGGGTGTTATACAAAGGCACTTAATGGGTATGATAGGAAAGGAGAGGGGGATTGAGAGGAGAAAGAGAGAAGGGGGAGGTAGAGAAGGGAAGAACAGAAGGAGAGGTAAAGAGAACAGAACCAAGTTGCTATTTGGACCAACTGGGAACTCTATCAACTACAGTCTCTTCAGGGAAGTTTTCATGTCCTGACTGGACACCAGTTACAATCCATGGCAGCTTCTCACCTATGGCTCCTTCCCTGATCTCCTTGTCTCAAGGTTCCCGCCGGCCATTTGGCTCTCAGAGGCTCATGCAGCCTTTTCTCTGCCCCTCTTCATGTTCCCTCACCCTCTGCCACCCGCCTCTATGTTCCACGATCAGACCAAGGCTAACATACCAACAAGCAACCGGGCAGACGGTAAACGCTCCATCCAATGCCCTGTAACTCACCACACAGCCCATTTCCCTAAGCCGGGAGTCTGGGTGGTTAACTGACAGCAGCTTGTGCCATCTTGCCCAGAAGGAAGACCCTTGGGCCATCTAGGGTAGAGGGTACACCTGGCGACTCTCCACACATCTGCTGTGATGACCAGACCACCATCAGGGGGAGGAGGGTACCAGGGACTTTCCATCCATTCCTCAGTACCTAGACCTTCTGATTTCCCAAGGGGCTGGTGGTGCATTCCCCCTGCAGCTCATTCTGCTCACTAGTGGTTCTACGAGGTGGGAGGGGGTGTGGAGTGTGGAGCAGCCAAGCATCAGCGCCCTGGGACTGAGCCCAGCTGGCCTGCTGTGAGTGGCTCCAGCCTCCCTGGACTTAGGGGGTTGAGCCATAAGCAGCCTTGTTTATCCCTGGGAGGAATGATGGTTTTCCCTGAGCAATGAGATCTTGGAAACCGACGGGCTCCACAAACAACAACAAACCTCCCAGCCGGAGCCTGGGTTGCAGCTCATGAGAAGGGCTTCTACTCAGAGGCGCCTGAGCAAGATGCCCTGAGGTCAGAGACTGTTTCTAAGCTGAGCCTTGTCTTGACCCTGACTCTTGGCCCTAGGTCTGCAGAGAACCAGAGAATCCAGTGGCTGGAACGTGCCTAGCAATATCTGATCCTGTCCCTGGTTGCTCCAAAGTGGGAACTGAGCTAGAAAAATTGGTGAATCTGCCTAAGAGTCACTGGGCAGGTATGAGAAACAGCTGGGTCTCCTGGACTTTCTCTGCCACACACACACTGCTTTTCCAGAGATCAGCAAGCTCAGTCAGTAAGCCCAAGGGTCCAAAAGGAGTGTGTCACTGGGAAGTCCAAAAGAGAGAGAGAGAGTGCTCCAAGACAAAACTCGTATACCCTGAGGTATGACGCAATGGGGAGAGACATGGACTGAGCAACCAGAGTCCTGGGTTCCATGCAACCTCAGGTGAGCGTTTCCTTTCTGTCTCAATCCCTTCTCTATTCAGAAGGTAAACAGACTCCACCAGCTCCAGAGGCTCAGAGACCAAATAGGAAGCAGCATTTAAGTTCCCCAGGGATCTGGCTGGGCATGGGCCCTCCCTCCCCAGCTGTGCCTCTTCTGAGAGAGCCAGGCAGACCCCTGGCAGAAAACGAGTCTTTGAGATCTAGTCCAAGCAATGACCATTCCAAAGTGGTCCAGGAAGCTGCACTCCAAGCGCCTATAGTCTGTGCAAAGGACAAGGCATGAGTGCAATGGGTCCATCCAGGGCTGTCCCTTCTACCATCGATGGCCAGACTATGGTGTGGTCACCACCCCGCACAGTAGGACCCTTGAACAGGCTCTTTCCAGGGCTCCAGGCAGGCCTCCCTGCCTCCATCAAACCCAGCCTTCAACTCCTTGGCCCTCCTATTATCACACTGATGCGCAGAGATTAAAGCTCATCCTAAGGAGCTTCTGGCCAGGTCCTCTCCCGGCAGTGCCCACTCTCCTGCCAGTCACAGAGACAGGATGGACAGTCTGAGTTGACCTGGACATCACAGCATGTCCTTTGCGGGGGGAAAAAAGCATCCTTGCTCGCCAAGGCATCTCAACACCCCTCTCCAACCATGCCCTGGGAGAAAGCTGGGCTTGTGGGTGACTAAGGGATGAATAAAACCCACATCCTGCATAAATAGGACACAAGCAGCCACCAGAGATGCCACCACCAGCAGACAGATGTATTCACTCCAGGTATGGAGGTTAGGTGAGATTAAGATCTACAGAGAATGGAAAAGAGGGATTTCTTGGCCGATGAAACAGCGTGCGTGAAAACTGGCAAGAAAGACAGGCAAGCCGGGAAGTGCGGTACTTTCATTGATAACTAGCACCTATAATCAGGAGCCTAATGGAGCATCCTGGCTCAAAGCCCTGGAGACTTCCCGACAGGGAGTCACTGTCTCCATGGCCTCCATCCTCACTAGGTTCCTGTTTCTCGGATGCCAGGCTGGGCCTGAGTGTGCCCCCACTCTGCAACTTGGTTCCCTAGAGGCTCCCCGCCCGGGGCTAAGCCATGCCACATGCTAGAGCTGAGGAAGAGGGGAGGTGGCCCTTGGCTGGGCACAGAGGACTCAGAGGGCCTGGGTGGAAACTTTGACTCTGGCTGAGATCCTGCCAGCGTCAGAGGAGCAAGCTGCTGCAGCTCTTGCATTGGCTGTGTGCAACCACTCCGGCCACCCTGCTAGGGAGCAAAGTGCCCGCAGTACGAAGCCAGAGACCATCTGGATGGGAAACAGTTCTCCGGAGTTGTTGAGGGGCCTGCTGGCTATGCATTAAGTCAAGAGTCTTGACTCAAGCGGGATCCTGTAGCTCGGGGCTGGGAAATGGCTTCCCATGTGTCCAGTCCTGCTCTCGCTGTTCTGGGAGGCAAAGGTCCTCAGTCCTGGTTGGGCTCAGTCACAGACCTGCTGCTTGAACTTAGCCAAGCCTTCTCCCCGCTCTGGACTCAGGGTCCCATTCTAGCCCAAGACTTAGGGTTCTTTTGGGACAAGAGTAAAGACATGGACCCTCCAAGTTGAGAAAAGAATTGGTCTCTGCCTACTACAGGGGCTAGCTCTGAGAGGGAGTAGGTCTCAGCTGGAGCCAAGGGAGCAGGTGCAGGCTCTTCCCTTGGCAGGGTAGGGAGGTAGCTTTGAGCTCATGGGGCACACAGCAAGGCTGCTTGTGTTTCCAAAGGCAGATCTCGGAGGAGACTAGCATTAACTCCCCAAGACAGGCTTAGGAGTCCAGCTCTTGCCCAGCCAGGGGATCTACACAAGAACTGCCATCCCCAATGCTTCCTGATGTGTGGCCAGCATCCCTGACACAATAGCCAGCCCTGCTGGCTAAGCGCTCCTTCCCCATGCAGTGTCCCAACTGGTCACCAAACATTCCTTGTCTCTCCTAGAAAGAAAAGCTTGCTGGCTAGCTCAGAAACGGGGAAGCCTGCCCCCTAACCCTGAGGGGCTACCACCCCCTGAGACAGACAGACAGACAGACGTACGGGGACGGGGACACACACACACACACACACACACACACACACACACACACACACCCTAGAACAGAACAGAGCCTGTTTGGTTGCAAGATGTCTCTCAATGGCTGCCCTGGGGAAGAAACAATAGAAACAGGGACACGGGGTGTCTCCAACAAGACTACCCTCCCACTGCCCACCACTGCCGCACACACACACCTTTGTCATCAAGGCACCTACCCAGCACACTCCGCCAAGGACCCAGCACGCTCCTAGCTGCTGTGGCTGCTGCCGGCCACCCGCCCGGGTCTCCACCCGGCTCCTCCCGAGGGCGGGCGAGCGGGCGGGCAGCCGGCCGGCGGTGTGTCAAGCGGCTGCCTTCCCCAGACAGAGCTCCTTTGTGTCAGTAGAGCTATTTATGGACTTACCCAAGTTCCCCAGGGGAGCGGTACCTGCTGGGAAAAGCAGAACCAAATGACCAGGTTCCACCTCCCACATGGAGGTAGCTTTTTTTTTTCTTTCTCAAAATCCTTGCATCACCCGTCCCTCCTCCTCTTCCTCCTCCTACTTGTCCTCCTCCTCTTCCTCCTCCTCCTGTGAGTGAGCGAGCGCCCTTCCCAAACACATACCCGGTTCAGCCGGCCACCACCACTCAGAAGAGAGGCTTTGACTCTCTCGCTTCCATCAAATAGAAAAGTCTGTGATTTTCCTCAACCACTTTCCCCCAAGGATGTCTCAAGAAGAGAGTCCTCCGCTGGCCAATCCTTTAGCAGAAAGTGTGCGCTAGTTACAGTCTGGCTTGTGCTCAATTAAAATTGTCATCCCTGGGTCCCTGGCTGCCCATTCCCCAGGTCCGGAGGGGAGGGGTGCCCATCCTTCCTAGCAGCACCCCTGACTCTGGGATCCTCAGTGGATTCCACCCTGAGCCCTGCACTCATTCTGAGGTCTCCCAGGGCTGGGGCAGTGCAAAGCCGAGGCTGCCACTCCCTAGCAAGACCCAGCCAATCATCAAGTCTCCCCTGTCACACCCCCACCCCTGTGCCGCGCTGTCCCAGTGGTCTTGCAGTCAGCACAGCCGACTGAGAATGTAGCTGCCCTCAGGGGCCGGGGATGGTGGCCTCGGTCTTTCTCACAACATTGTCCAGCTTAGCTGGAAACACGTGCTTTTATGGGGCACCCGGTGTACCAAACTCTGAGGAATCTGAGATAGACAGAGGACTTAAGCTTCCTCTCCACAGCACAGTGGCCAAGAAGTGCCCGTGACATCAACCGAGAGAGAGGAGACAGTGTGATCTCAACGAGAGACAAAGCTGACCAATTCTAGTCCCAGCCCAGGCCGGTTAGGTTTCCCTGAGGAAGTTCTTGCTGCTCTCCGAGCCTTGGTTTCCTCATCTGTAGAATGGGGCTGAAAGCTGCCCATCTTCAGAAGCCAGAATGTTCTTTTTTCTTTTTTCTTTTTTCTTTTTTTTTTTTTTTTTTTTTTTTTTTTTTTTTTTTTTTTTTTGAGACAAGATTTCTCTGTGTAGCTTTGGAGCTTTTCCTCGAACTCACTCTGTAGCCCAGGCTGGCCTCGAACTCACAGAGTGCTGGGATTAAAGGCGTGCGCCGCCGCCGCCGCCGCCGCCGCCGCCGCCGCCGCCGCCGCCGCCGCCGCCCGGCCCACAATGTTCTAAAAGCTGACTCTAGGCTCCCCTCTTCTGAACACAGACTCTGTGCCCAAGCCCTGTGCTTAGAGCTTCGCCTGTATTAGTCCATTCAATCTTCCCCCGCAGCTCGGATGATGGGGTCTCTTACACTCCTCACACACGAAGAACCCTGGCTTCAGAGCCTGCTCACAGCTTAGTGGCTGTGCGGGCCGGGGTTGAAGATTCTGAGTTACCCACTTTTCACCACAGCGTTTCCCCACTACCGCAAGCAGCAGTTGGGCCCTCGCCGCGCTGGACCCCGAAGCCTGGCTGTGCCCTTCTGTGGACAGTGCTCCCCGAGTCAGGCTGGCAGCCCACCCCATGCTGCTCCACTTCAGCAGAAAGCTCCTAAGGTGGAAGCTCACATAGAACTGGGCAGAAGGAGCCCCGCCTTCCTGTCTTCTCGGCACCTCACCCCCCCCACCTCACCCCCCCCACCCCCCCACCCCCGCACCCTAGAACAGAGCATAGCATGGTATCTTGGCCCCTCCCTCTCCCTGAAGGTATCTCTGGATGTGACCCTGCCTGCCCATCTGTGTCTCTCACACCCACAAGCACACATGAGCACGTGGCTGTGAGAGGATCCTTAGCAGGGTTGATGATGTGAAACACCCTTGTACTGGTTACTTAAAAACTATACTTAGTGCTCATCTTGTGGGCAATAAAAGAAGCCAAGGTCATTCCTACGGACAGCATGGGTTGGGCTCTGCAATCATAAAGCTGACATCCAATGTGTGAGATGGATGGCAGCCATCAGAACGGATGGATGGATGGCAGCCATCGGAACGGATGGATGAGGCCATAATCAGACATCGTACTATGAGGGGCAACACAGCTCTATCAACCCAGGACTCTAGGCTCAGAACTCATTCATTAATGTGCTGGACTGTGGCATGCAGAGGAAGCGATGGAGCCCCGAGGAGCCAGCCAAGACAGACTGGGGGGCATCTAGCTCCTGGGGAGCCCCGAGGAGCCAGCCAAGACAGACTAGGGGAGCATCTAGTTCCTGGGGAGCCCAGGGAAGCTACCGCCTCTTGCCTCTCCATTACCCCAACACCAACAGCAAAGCCAATGCCCTTCTCAAAGTATAGCCTACCCCAGGACCAGAGAGTCACTTCAGCCAAGCTACTTTTTCTGGAGAGCCAGCCTTTGGGAATCCTTTACCATCGCTTTTCCACCTGGAGCCAGTAAAAGCAGGTACAGAGAGGTTGACTTTCCCAAGGAAACCGAGCAACTGTGTGGCTGGGCTAGGAGCAAGGATTTCGGACTGTCTAGTGCTCCACGGACCGCAGCCCAGTACTTATCAGCCTAACATCAGTGATGGCACTGTCACTGTGGGAGGAATGGAGACACAGGGAACAGCGACATTATGTGCCCTATGGGCACAGGGGTCGGCGCCTAGACACTCAGGGCCCAGTCCCATTAGCTGATGCGTATGTTTTGTGTAACAAATACTCATTTGATCTTCTGCGTCTGCACAGTCACTGGTGGGAGCCCCTCCGACTGATTCATTAAATCCTCAGGACCTTATCAGGCATGATTTCTAATATCCCCATTTCACAGATGAGTAAGCAGAAATTAAGAAGTCCACTAAGGGGCCATGATAGCTCAAGAGAGAGCCTTAGGGAAATACAGCAGGACCCTGAAGATAGAGCACATCGCCAGACACAGGCTGGCCCCCGCAACACTCACTGCCTCAAGGCTCTGTGTACCTTCCCTTCCAGCCCCCGATGCGTTATGCCCAGTTCATCTGAGTCTGTGTTCCCAAGGCCCTGTCGCGAGCCGTGTGAAGACAGAAGCCCTTGTCCCTGCAGATTCCAATAAGGAAAGAGGGTTTGGACGATGACATTTGAACATGCCCACACCAAGTCAAGCTCAGTGTGTGCCGGCCCACTTAGGGAGTTCTGGGCTATCACTCACTGGGGGCTCATGGTTAGGGGTGGGGGAGTCTACTAGTTCTGTGCAGAAAGGCCCTCCCTACCGTGGGGCCAGCCAAGAAACTGTCATGTATGGTTTCAAACCCTGCGGAGCCTCTATTCCAGAGCCTACACCAGGAGCCTGAGCATGCGTGCTCTGTCTTCTTCCACCCTCTTGCCTGTGGCATGTGTCCTCCAAACAAGGCCTACGCTACCAGGAAGAGCAGGTACAGGGCTCTGTAAGCAGGAGGAGAGAACGCCACCTGCCCTGCTGTTAGGGCCCTCGAGGCAAGCACACGGCAGGCCAGCCCCTGCCTGGAGTATCAGTGCCCACATTTGTCACACCCACTGCTCAGGACTGCATGGAACAGGTTGCGTCTGTGCCTACTCCTTGGGAGGGCTGGTGTCAACAGGAAGTTCACTGTGATCATATCTGTTGAAGGCTAACGGGAGGGCCTAACAGTTGCCCGAGTGGGCTGACAGCTGGCCATCACTAGCATTTATGGACAGCGGAATGTGAACAGCCTGCACTACTGAAGGGTCCAGACAGTGAGGCACAAAAAAAAGTGACATGGTATGAACTGAAGTTCCCAGAAAGAGAGAGTGTTAAAAAAAAAAAAAAAAAAAAAAAAAATTCTACAAGGCTGATGACTGATGGGAACTCCCGTAAGTGTGGAGATTTGGAATGCTGAAGCTCTTGGAACCAAATTATCTTGGGCTATTGTTCCTCCCCTTAACAGCCAGCCATTGTCCACTCTATCAGGTGAAGCCTTTCGGAATGTACTAACAGAGTACTGGCTGTCACCAATCTAAAGGCTGAGGGCATCCAGCAGCCGAGGCCTACGGCAGAGACTTCCCTTCTGTGCAATAACCTGCCTACCTGACGTTTCTACCCATGCATTTGAAAAGAGCTTTGATTTATGACTTTCTCTGTTCCTTTACTGGAGGAAAACACCACCACCACCACCAACAACAACAACAACAACAACAAAACCTCATTAAACTGTATTTGGGGCAATCTAAATCTGTCTTCCCAGACCCTGGTCATTCACAGTTGGCTCCAGAATCAACTGTCTCGTACATGAAAGCTGGTTTGGGGGTGAGTCCAGAGGAGCAGTTCTGAGACCCGGGCTCCTAACTGCACACACTGCCTTCACCTGATGCTTCCTAACGTCCGTCTGCTTTGCCATCTGTTCCTCCTCAGCGACCTCCAGCAGCATACCAGACTCGGCCCCACTCACAGTAACAAAGCTCCCAACCACCCAAACAAGAAGCCCGTAGGCTGTAAGTAGGAAGCCAAAGGCCACCCCCTGGAGCTATCCCGGAGAGCTGCCAGCAGCCCCAGCTAGCTTCTGCATCCTGCCTGCAACATGCTCTGCTGTCACATGCACAGCGCTGGCCTGACCTTGGGTGGCTGTCACCGCACAGCATGGCCAGGCACCGTGCCATCTCCCTCCCTGGCTCCACCCGAACTGTCCACACGCTGGCCCAAGAGTTTAAAGTTTTTGGGAGCAATCCTTGACCCCACTGTGCTTCTCTCTGCTCCAGGGCCAGCTTGTGTTCTGACAGCCTGAGTTCCTGGGAAGTGCTGGGCTGCAGGCTGAACCGTGGGGAGACCCAGGACTGTGACGTTCCAGTTCCGTTTGCTGCCAGAAGTAGTTCATTCCTGCACTCCCCCAGGGGCCGGCCGGCCCTCTGCTTGGACAGTTGGGCTTGAGCTCGGGCCATCAAAGCAAAAGGTCTGCAGAAAAGACTGCGGCGACCTGATAACCTTGCTGCCACCTTCAGAAGCGAAGGCAACCCCTTCTCCGAGCCTCGGGGGTCCTGTCTCCGAGATGAGCACTGGGCTTGGAATAGATCAGTCCCCTCAAAACTTAGTCTGCAGAGTGGCACAGGGGCCTAACTCATCACAGGTTTGCGGTGTGGTAAGGAGTAAATCCGAGAGGGTTTGGAAACTCCCACGACAAGCCTTACATCTGAGCATGGGCTCAAAGGACACGTCCCACTGAATGGAGTACAGGCCAGGCCAGGTGTAACAAATCACGACCAGCGAGCATTCTGCAAAGGGCCCTGCCTCATAGGGTTGGAGGCTCTGGTTTAAACCAGCCTTGTTCTGTGAGAACTCACTAACTGGGACCCACACTACCTCCTTCAGTAGGCCGTGTAAGCTGGTCATCGAAACTCCCTCTTCTCCACTGTTCCTGGGACTCGGTGTACAACCAGCATTGAGTTGTGTGCCTGAGTGGGAGCCTTTTCCTTAGCCCCTCCATCCACCAATCACCAAGGCATGTAGGTCTCACCTCCTATCCATCTGAGACAGTGTCTCCGCTCTGATCTAAGCCACCAACCTCTCTCCTTGGCAGGGTGGAAGGACAACAACTCCAAAAGGCTCCCTGCTCCCTCCTCAGGTGGCCACCGTGAGCTCTCTACCACACAAACCCAGCCCCAGCGGCTGCTGCTGCCCTTGGAGCCAAGCTCAAAGTCCTTGTCACAGGGCTGTAGGGGGTGGCACCACGGCCTCACCCCAACCCTCCTCCAGCCTTATCTCATGCTCCCTTCATCTTCCTCATTCCTGCACTGACACTGGCCTGTTTTAATGTCCTCATCTAGAACAAGCCTTCTCATGTCCCTGCCCCCTCTCCTAACATCCTTGACCAGGCCAACCAGACACCCATGCAGAGCCCTCTGTCCCGACCAAAGCTGATTCCTCACATGCTACTCAGAATCGGCTGCTGTCCGTGTCTCCCCCAGCTGTCCTTGCACCACACTAGACTGACAGCTCTCAGTGGCGATGAGGACCGTGCTGGCGGATGCCTGAGAGTCTGCCTAACCAGCCTTCATTCACCTTTCTTAGTCATCAGAGGGCCTCCACTTCCTTCCTTCATACTCAACTCCAGTGAGTCAAATGACTCCAGACATGGGCCTGGGAACCCCTGTAGGCCTCAGTCAGCCTGTTCACCCATTCTACATCCTTCAGTGACTGAGATGAGCATATGATCCTACAAGGGCCAGTGGGACTCGGGGCCCAGCACTGTTGCTGAAATGAGGGAGTCACGCCTTAAAGTCATAACCTGGCTCTCCTGGAATCTACGGCCACCACTGAGGGAATGAACACGTAAGTAGGTAGAACCAAGCAGTGGACGGGGTGAAATTGGTTATTGGTGACATTGGTCAAGGTCCTGAGTCCAACCGACTGTACACAAAAGCTGCTGCCCTCCATAACCCAGCGGATCCCATCTGCGGGCTGCAGCTCACTGGAGTGGGTTTGGGTCGCTTGCAGCGGGTGAATTCCTGACTGATACATCACTGGTCCTTCGAACACCAGGCACTAAAACTGTTTGCTCATTCGTGCAGTCACTCAACAAACATTCGGCAGCAAGAAAGTGACCAGATTTGTTCAACAGAAAGAGTCATCCTTGCTGCTGTTTAGAGAGATGTCAAAGGGGGCAGGAGGACACAGAGGGAGACTTGCTAGAAGACCATGCAGGCATCCCAGGGACAGAGATGATGCCTGAGAAGGGAGGCAGAGACCAAAAGGGTGGATGATTCCTAACTCTAAATTCACTGGAGAACCTTTGAAAGACGTGCCCCGCCCCTCGGCCTCAGTATCCCTCAGTAACTCAGTCCATCATTCTAGGCTCCCAAGGGTCTCACTATTGGTTGCAGTCAGCACCGAGCAGTGCTAGGGTCAATCTCGGTTCTGGGGGTTGGATTTGACAGGCAGGGATTAGAGTGTGGTAACCTCCCCGTTCCTTCGTTTCTTCCCCCTCTTCTGTCCCCCTCCCTGACTTTGCCCCCCCCCATTCTCTCTACCACACCCTCCCCTCTATGAGGGATGGAACCCCTTGAAACGGTGAGCAGAACAAATCTTTCCTCCCTTACATTGTTTCTCTCAGGTATCTAAACAGCAACGAAAACCCTGACCCAGTGGCATTTTGTGGGCTGGGTGCAACACAGTTACTTTAACCTTTCCCCACTGAAGGACATCTGAGCTGGTCCTGAGTTTGGGTTACTATCAGTAAAACTTCTCCGAATGAAAAAAAAAATGTAATAAAGTGGGAACAACAACAGTGTTGTACAGGTTACATACTACGGCAGAAGGAAGGCACACAAATAATAATATTAATTATTATTTGCAGTAGAGATTTCAGGAAGTGGCAACTGAACACAGAACGCAATTCCAAAGACATTTAATGAAAATGTCTTTGAGCTGAGAGAAAAGATGGGTGTCTAGGCTGAAATGGCTTAGGGAGTTACGACGGGGAACCATCGCCGAAAGAGAACAGCTGAGTGGGTTCTGGGAACATTTCTCAAAGATGGGGAAGAGAAACCTGGCTGTTTTCATGAGGGGATCTGAGAAAGCCATGTCAAGCATGCTCTTTGTGTGTGTAAAGACAGGAGAGCAAGGACCCCACTCGGGCCTCTTGGAAGAAAGGACCCTTGATCTAGAGTCCTTTATTCAAGCAAGCTCTGACTCTAGCAGAGCGGCAAACATTTCCAGACTTTTGAGAACCAAGAAAGTGGAACACCCTTGGACGCTTCTTAGAAAATGCTTCAAGACAGCTCCGCACAGCGACTGGAAGCCCGGAAGTCAAGGGTAAGATGGTGTGCCATTAGAAAGTGGCAAGCCAGGACGTTTGGAGATTTCCTGACTGCTGACATAACCAGGAGTTAAAGGGGACTTATAACTCAATGGAACTAGTGTTTTACAACCATGACCATCAGAAGCTACGCTGCAAATGATTTCATCTAGGAGCTACAGAGAAAATCAAAGGGAGTTGTGAGCCAGCTGACAGGCTTAGGGCAGCTTGTAGAAGGGGAGGACAAATTCCTACAGGACTGCTGTGGTGCCTGATACAGAAATATGTGAATGAAAGCAGGAAGGCAAAAATATTAGCCAACTAAAGTCAAGGTGTAGAACTTCAAAGGAAAGACTAGTACACAAACATCCTTTTATATGAAGAGATCTTTGTGAATGAACAATTCAACTATTAACAGCTCAACAGGAAAAAAAAATAGACAAAAGACTTGAAGAGACTATTGCCCCAAGAGGTGATTAAATGACCAAAGGGCATGTAAATACATGTCCAGGGACTCCAGGAATCAAAGGGAGCCCTTTTATTTTTTAATGGAATAATAGGGGCTGAAGAGATGACTCAGAAGTTAAGAGCACTTGTTGCTATTACAGAGTTTTTGGTTTGTTTCCTAGCACCCACATGGCAGCTCACAACCATCTGTAACTCTAGTTCCAGAAGATCTGACACCCTCTTCTGCCCTCTACAAGCATGGGGGAATGTATGTAGGCGCACATTCATACACACATAAAATAAATCTGCCGGGCGGTGGTGGCGCACGCCTTTAATCCCAGCACTCGGGAAACAGAGCTAGGCGGATCTCTTTGAGTTCGAGGCCAGCCTGGGCTACCAAGTGAGTTCCAGGAAAGGCGCAAAGCTACACAGAGAAACCCTGTCTCGAAAAACCAAAAAAAAAAATAAATAAATAAAAAATAATAAATAAATAAATAAATAAGTCTAAAAACAATTTTTTAATTTAACAATATATAGTGCCACTGAGGGTGCAGGGAAATAGTCATTCTCTTCCTAAGATGTCTGCTTCCTGGGAAGTAGGACTTCCGCTATTAAAAATGGGAAATCTCACACTGGAGTCTACCTAGTATGCACAAGGCCTTGAGTTGATCCCTAGCACTAGGGAGAGAGAGATGGAGACAGAGACATAGAAACAGAGACAGAAACTGAGGCCAAACAAGATGAGCAGTTCCAATTGAGGTGGCAATGGAAATCTGCACAGCCATGTTGAAAAGTAAGTCAGCTACTGGAGCGAGAACCCACTCTACCGACGCACCTCATTGACCCAGAAATTAATTGCCCCAAATTAATTCCAACAAAATCTTTGTCAATAAATATTTATTGAGAGTCAGACAATATACTAAGGCATGAACTGGATGCTGGGGGATTCCAAGTTATGTTGCTAAGGATTTTTATCTCAGGGTTTTGTAGCCAAGCACCTAACTCTTAAAGATGATTCAAATATTGCAGATTTCTCCTATGAAATGAATATTCTAAAAGCGGTATTGTAGAACATCATTTATTAGCAGGAAATGTGGATATACCACTACACTGTTAAGTGGGAAAAGGCAGATTTAAAAAAAAAAAAAAAAAAACTGTACCCAGAAGTAACCCTAACTTGCAAACAAGAAATATGTGTGAGAAACAAATTTCTGACAGAGTGCACCCCAAAATGTTAATAATAGTTAACTGCAAAGGGTGAACCTTGTTTTATTTCCTCGTTCATCTGTATTAAATGTCTTCTCCACGAAAAACATCAATTACAGGAATTATTCACAACGACAAAATCAACTGCACCAAACAAATAATACCGTGCCACTGTGGTGGAGGGTCATGGAGAGTCCACCATGGATCACTACTAATTCCCTCCATGTTTGCTTTTCTCACTGGGAACCTAGTCTCGCCAGGCATGGTAAGAGATGTCCTGCATCCATCCCCTTCCGTCATCACAGGGCAGTGGAGGCAGGCTGCCCAGGACCTTGCCTCATTTTACAGTCCCGCAGGACCCTCAGCTGCCCTTGCCTGTCCCTAGGAAGGGCAGAGAAAGTGCCAGGGCCCTGAGGTCCTCTCTCCTCCAGGCTGGCTCTCTGCAAGATAGTGCAGGAAGTGACAAAAGGGGACAGCAAGGAAGGGACACCAGCAAAGGGAAAAGAAGGTGCTAAAGGCCAGCCGGCTGAGGTCAGCGAACAGGGCAGGCTAGCTGGGGGGCTCCTCGCCTGGCAGGCGGCTCTCAGGAAGGCAGACCACATCCGGTCCCAAGAGTTCCCAGGCCCTGAGCACCCAAGGCCACAAGAGAAGCCTCATGAGACCTGAGGTGGCCCTCTGAAAGAGCAGGAAGGAAATGAGCCCACCTTCTGGAACCTGGTCCCCAGGCTTGGTGACTACTGAACAGTCCTTTTTCAGCTCTGGGCCTCCAGGACCTGCTAGTGTGGGCGAGGAGAGAGGTGAGGACAGAGGGCTCCTGGACCTTCCCGGATCTGAATTCTGTGAACCTGGAGGACTTCCTCGCACAGGGCCTGGCAGGAAGAGGAAGGGGCCAGGCATCCCCACCCAGCTCCCAAGGAGCCCCCTCCCCTTCCCCTCAGCAATGTTCCCACTGCTATTTTTAGAACCGTCCACAGGAAGCAGAGTGTCTCTGCCAGCCCCCGCCACACTCCACACACGGCCCAGCTCCAGGTAAAACACAGCAGCCCATTCATTCCCTTCCAGCCAGAACGTGCCCGGAATTTGTAGACATGCCTGCTGACCAGATAATGCCCCATGTTGTCAGCCCATCACTGGGGCTAGCTGCTCAGTTCCCATCATGGCCCAGGTTGGGGACTTCCCAATGACAACATATCTGCTAAGCGAAAAGAACACTGCTTTCTAAGGCCATCCGTATCCCCTCTGGCAGACCTTCAAGTCATTGACTCTGTGCCCTTGGCCAAGTTCTAGCCTCTATCCTGGTCTCTTTCTCTACAAATCTGATTGTAAAGCTGTTGATCTCCCTGGGGGACAAGGGAGGCTTTCAGTTCCACATTCAAGGATCCTACGGTTTGACCAAAATTCCAGTTATTCAGCATACACACTATGTTCTCCACTTTAAGATATATATGTTGGATTATGTTCCCAAAGACTTCTAGGAATTGAATGTTGAGTCTCAGAATGAATTTTCCCATAGTAGACTGCCGTTAAGTGGTGGTCCACCTCCTCGGCTAGCCTACACAACCCTTAATGTCCCAACCAGGCAGACCACTAGAACACTGTTTTCTTGTAATAATGGCATTAAGAACCCTCTATAGCAAAATGTATCTCGTGTTGCTTTGCCTGAGCAATGATTGACAGCTCCTGGCTGCAATGGGCAGATGCTTCTGAGAAGGTCTGCAGAAGACACTGGAAACTGGAAGGCGGCAAACTGATCACCAACAGCTCTCCTGGAAAGTAAGCCTGAGACTCAGCGGGCGGGAGGGCTGGTTGAAGAATACATGTGCACACAAACATGCATGAAGTCAAGCAAGAGTCCAGGGCACACTGAGCACAGTGAAGGGCAGAGGGCCCGAGAGGAATCTGGTTGGGAGACCAATGGAGCTGCTTCCCAGGGCAGCCTGGAAGAGGAACATTGGGATGGAGAGGAAGTAGGAAAAGGGTTCTTACACAGGTGCCTGTGACTAGGCCCTCTTCTGGTACGAGCTGACTAGCACTCGTCTGTACGACGAGGGAGTGAAGAATATTAACCCTGACTATTGCTCACGCGTGCTCTCCCGTTTCAAGGCGAAGCCTAAGACAGGCGCCTTCCTTCTTCCTTTAACTCATTCCCAGAGTCCCGAGGCACTGACTGCTGCCCATCCTTCCCTCTGAACCTCAGTGTCAACCGTCTGGGTATGGGTCTGTAACCCCGGAACAGTGACTATGATAAGGAATCTGAGTTGGTTCCTGCTTTTTGAAGGGTGTAACTACTCTACAACAGACAATCACTATGGTTAGTCTGCATTCTGGTGGGCCCTGGAGACCACCTGTAGTCAGCTTCCTTGTTTTGTTTGGTTTTTATTAAAGTAAGGAAACAGATGATCGGAGAGGTGAAGTGATTTGTCCAAGGTCACACAGTAAGTACGAGATAAGTCAGTATTCAAGTCTGGGACTTCTGAATCCTACTTTGGTTTTCTTGGAGGCAGAGCGCTTATGGACGGTGGGGGAGGGGCAGTGGCCCTGGACCAAGGAGCAGTTCTGATCAGGCTTTTGTTCCTCCAGGGATGCCTGTGTGAGCATGGGGATAGGGTTTAGCCCTCTGCCCTGATGCAAACCTGGCCAGATTGCATCATAGATCAAGCGAGGGTGTGGGCCTGTTGGTATCTGCAAAGCTGTGGAGCAAGAACACGGAGCTCTCTGGCCCCAGGGCTCTAACACTGGTTTGCTTGTGACCCTGGCAGAAAGGTCACTTCCCCTTTTTGATCTTGTTTCCACATCTCCATTCTAGAATAGAGGGAGGGTCGCACTGAACAGCTGAATTCAGTTCTACACCATCTACTGAGCATCATGGGCCAGTCAAGAGCAGAACAGAAGATGGCCTCCACTTGCTCCCAAGGAGCTTGCAGGCTTGCAAGTAAGGTAGAACTAGCTGCCTGGTAGGTACACCATGCTAAGGATGAACACACTCCTCTGGCAAGCACAGCGTGGGTGGAGGCAGCAACCTCTGAGGCATGCCTCAGAAAGTGTCTTACAAGAGGTGCTGAGCCATGATCGTCCCTGGGGACTGCAGCCATCGGGGACATTGAAGGTGGACAACAGTGTCAAGGAACAGCCTGCCCATGGAAAGGCACAAGGATTTCTAGGAGGAAGGGACATTCCCACCCATGTAGCCAGGAGAGTCAAGCTGTGACCCAGGCTTTATGCTCAAGACCGTGGGGATAGCCTTTCAACAAGACTGTGAGTGCCCAGCTCTGCCAGTCCTTCTCAACTAGAGTGGTCTGTGGTTGCAAGGAAACAGGAGAACCAGATAATTGTGGCGGGTCCTCTGAGCAGGGTTGCCCTGCGCAGACATTAGCTGTGTGATCTCAGGCAAGTTTAACTTTCCTAAGACCCAGTGTCTTCATCTGTAACTGAGTAGAGTGGGAGTCAGTTCTCAAGAGGCTGTCATAGCACCTCAGGCTCTAAGGAGGGTCAAAAGAGACAACGAAGGTCAGGAGGTGGATGCCATGCCTGGCTCACAGTCGGTGCTCAGCAGATCACCTAGCACTACCATGCATTCTGCACTTGACCAAAGACTTAGGAACGGCTGGGGGCATGGCAGGTGACCCTCTCCAGAGACTAGATTGGAAGAACAAGAAAGGTAAGAGAAGGTGTAGAGGCGGGTTGTTCTCTGCTCCTTAAGAGCGGAAGAAGGAAAGAAAGATGGCTGCCTCTGAGAGCAAGGCAGGGAAGAAGGCAGTCTTCCCTCAGCCAGCCCAGCAGTGGGAGGGAGAGCAGGAGATCTGGAGGCAGCCTGGAAAACAGTGGAGCTGGAAAAAAGAATGCACTTCTAGGGAGGGAGCGCACAGCGCGGGGAGGCTGAAATTTGATCCCTTTGATTCCCAGCTACTTAGGGCTGACATCTTAAACCAGCAGATTAGCAAAAGCCAGGCAGGGATTCTGGCAGAGGCAGGCCCTCTCCTGCCCTCCGCTGGGCCTGGTTTAAAGTCTCCTATCTTCTGTACTGATGCTTGCACTAGCAGGCTGGAGCCTGAGCGACCCTTCCCTGCCTCTGGCACCGTTCCTTTACAACGTGACCGGTGATCCTGTTGAAAGCCAGACTTTGAAAGGGAAGGTGCATAACCCAGCAGCACTCCAGGGCATCCTGAGGGCTTGTTTTAGGAGCTTAGTTCTGCCTTTCATATCAGACTTTTGTCAAGTCCTGTGGAAACAGATTTGTTTTTCAGCCTGGGCCACCATTTAGGGAAAGTAATGCTCTACTGGGTGGCAAACAACGTGTCTCATTTAATCGGTCCCCAGAGCACTCTTCCTCAGCGGAATGGGCCAAGAATGACCTCTCTTACTTCCGTCCCTCAAAACACCTTTGCCTCCACAAAGGACAATGGACTAGGCCTCTTACCAGCTGCTTGACCATAGATTAAGTCATTTAAACTACTCAGAACCTCTCATTGTTCCCGTCACAAAATGAGTTTGTTTATGGGAGACAAAGCTAGGGACCTACTGCCATCTCCAAAGTGCATGCTCACTGTGGGGTTCTCACTGTAGGTATGCATCCACACAGCAAAAATGCCTGTGCCTCTACTTTGGAGAACCTTCTCGGTGCCTCGGAATTGTTTATGATTAGTACGGGCTTTGATGGCAAAAGTTAGAGGGGAAATTAATAATAACAATGATAATAATAATAATAAATATACAAATAAGTTTCTCCATTCCCTAAAGATCCATGTGGCTATCTATAGCTCCTAAAGAGCCAAAAGACTCAGGCATGACAGCTTATATGAGAGATGAACTTCAAAGGACTCAGAGCCCAAGACACAGAAATGGGATCCAAGAATACATAGGAGACTGAAAGGGGCACTTTGTATTCAAATCTCACAAATGGCCTTTCAACAATAAAGCGGTTGTGCTCCCATCCTCCCAGCTCCGGGGCCAAAGACACCACCCAAGACAATTGGTCCATCAGGAAAGAGGTCATTGTGTGCTTCTTAGCATGATTTATGTGGCAGGGAGGAGCCGGCCATGTTTCCCGTGATTATGACTCTCAGAGGCAGTGTTGAGAGCTTGTTCATTCTCTTGAACAGCTGGGATGGACTGAAGAGCGGTGGCCACCAGGTCATATTTCATCTTCTCGGGCCCGTGACACCAAATTAATTGTCGCATTGATTCATGAGGCAAGACCATCATGGTGCTGTGGCTCCCTATAGTCACGGAGCAAGCTAGCCCAGGGCCTGCCAGGAGTGCCTGTTCTCATCTCCATCGGACAGAGGGCCTGGGAGCTTGATGGGAGAATCTATCCTACTCAGGAGCTTATCAGGGAGCACGGCCCTTCCCCAGGGATGGGTGTCATGTTCAGATCCTCCGTTTTTCTGAGTCAAGAGCTCTTGTCTTCTGTACCTATCTGCTGGACAGAGGGGAGGTCCCCAGACTCAGGAGAGACAAGATTGCTGATTTCCCAGGCTGGCGATTCTCCTGTGCCTCCTGGTCCCCTGAAGGTCATTATGTAAGAGAACCAAATGAAACCAACATGTAGTTTGCTGTCTGCACAGACCCTGCGGGCTGATCACTGGCTGGCAGCATGGTGTTACCTATCCCCTGTACCAGGCCAAGCAGCATCTTTCCCTCCTGGGCTGGGCATTACTAGCCTGACACCCGCAGATTCACCCCATTTCCCACTAGACTGATGATTCAACATGGTCTCGTTTTTCCTATGCTAGAAGGAAGAGAAACAGAAAACAAGGGACCTACTCTCTTCTAGGCCACTGTGCAGGTGGCCCTGGCAGTTTAGCAAACTCACGAGAGCACAAGATCTTCCCCAAGGTCCTACATGACTAAGGTCGGGGTCTTCTCTGGCCTTGGCCATCACTACAGCTTTCTGTCTCTGAGCCCCCAGTATCTAGACCTACAAACACTCTCTAGCATGTAGCCACTGTCCCTCTAATCCACAGCCCTGGGATTCTGTCCTGCTGGATCTCTGCGGTCAGGGAAGGCTGTGCAAGCTGCCCAGCCCAGAGTCCCCGCTAGGTGGACAGGGAGTGGGCCCAGCTAGCTCTGAACAGGCTACCTTCTGCCTTGTCTCTGTGAAGGTTGCTGAGCTCTATCTGGCCCTGGACTCTGGACCTTGGCCCTTAGAAGTTCCACAGAAAAGCAGTTCTCTGAGTGTAAGGCCCTGGCTTCCTTCTAGACCTTTTGGCATGAGAAGTAGTACTAATATATGGAGCCCAGGGGTAGGGCAACCATGAACCTTCCCACCTTGGGAAAAAACTAAGCTTTACTGTTAACAGTGGCCACAGACATTCCCAGAAGCTCAGCACTGGCCCTAGCTCTAGAATGACCAAAAGAGTATTTCTAAGGGAGGCTTCAAACCTCACATCACTGAGACATCAAGACCCAGTGGAGTATGAGGGCAGGTGGGGGTGAGCAAATCATCCTTCCTTATCCCAGAGCCTAGCCTTCCAATACCTACCATCCCAGCACCCTCTAGAACAAGTCACCATCAGCCCTCACCTGGAGGCCTGAAGAGGAGCCCTAACCAGCCTCACAGCCATTTAGGCTCCTCTTAGCTGCAATCCGATCTTGCAGACACGCACTTGAGGGGTCTGTGACACCCTTCCTCAAAAGCCTTCCATGGCTCCCTACTACATGTAGGAATCAACAAAGTAATCACCATATATGTATGTCCTGAGTAGTGTGGCCTGGCTCCATCTTCTGCCTCACAAAGCTGCAGCCACACCAGCCTCCCTCTAGTCCTCAACACACCATGCTCCCTCCTTCTCATCTCTGCCTGTGCTGTTGCCACTGCCTGGAATGTTCTCTCTAAAGTCTTTGGCTGGCTAGCTCCTTTCCAGCCCATAGGCTCGGCTTACAAGCTATGTCTTTCCCCACCATACCCTACACATCGCAACTAGACACAATAGCCTCTCTGAAGACATCTGTGATGGTTCTGTACAGACTCTCCCAGTGTGTGAGCATGGATTGGTGCTGATTTATTTAATGTTCTCTCCCTATCAGGACTGGGAGGGCTGTGATCTTGATGGGAGTACTGTCTCCCCTAGTACAGACACTAGCACAAAGGAGATGTCCCCCAGTATCCACTGAACGAAGAAGTAAATGTGTCCAGATGAAACAGGAGTGGGAAGGGAAGGTATCTTCTGGCAGGAATGGGTCATAGGCATTGTCCTCCATTAGAGTGACCTCTCCCTCTTTCCTGCTGTGCCCAGGCAGGTGCCCAGGTGCCATTCAGCCTCCTTCTGCTTGAAGGGAGCTTGCTTCAGAATCTTCTCCGTCCAGGACTTCCAGGTACCACTCTGTACAAGCCCACAGGGTCTCTCACACCACTGTTCCTCCTGTTGCCAGTCCACACACACCCTTGGGACCACTCCCTCCAGATGACCCTAGGCCCAACATCTTGGTCTTCCGTTTTGGGTCCAGTTGAGATGAAGTTACTGTGTGGTAGGGGAAGCCCCAAAAGGGTTAAGTTGCCAGAAGCATAGTCCCGCCCTTGGGCTTGCTCAGCCAATCAGAGTCTGTCCTGATGAGGTAAAGCTTCTATCCTGGGTGGCATTGATGGAGGTGACTGGCCCCATCTCCTGCTGGAGAGAGCCGTAAGGGTGAAGTTTCTGTGGAACCAGACAGAACTGGAATTAGCTCGCTGTCCACTCTGATCAGGACTGCCTGACTCAAAAAACCTGCCTGTGCTTCTTTCTAAGGCACTCAGACAGTCTCTGGCCTCTCTGAGACCCATCTCTAGCTGCCCCAGAGGATATGGCAAGGTGGCACATGCCTCAGTGTCACATCTGGAAGTTATACAGCCAGAGGAAGCCCAGGAGGCCTCAGTTTCCCTGCCAGGGCTCTAGAATCTGGCAGGTAGCTACCAGGGAGTGTCAAAAAAACAAAAACAAAAACAAACAACAATTGTCACATGTGCGTCAACCTCAGTAAACAGGAATAACAATAAGTTGTCCTACACAGTCACACTGAAAGACAATGATGAGCATCACAGTAGGTAGTTCACTAGGGACCTCCTGCATGCTGCAACACCCTACAGAGCCTCACAATAACCCTGGGTACCCCATCTACTTTGCTGATAAGAAATCTCAGGGAGGCTAAGTGGTTCTCCCAAGCTCAATGCAATCATTTTGAATTATCTGTTACCATATCTGTCTCCATCACCAGCCTGTGATTGCTAAGGAGAGAATGGGATAAATTCCCCCATAGAGCCCAGGATCCACCTGAGAACAAGGTTGGTCCATGTACCCTCCTCACCCTTAGGTCCCTGAAGACTGAAACAAGCCTACTCTGTTCAGAAGGTTCTGGAGCCCAGCCCAGAAGCACCTGCATGAGTGACCAGTGGGAGATTCACTGTTGACCATGAATGGACAGTCAGGACCCCTGTGGACAACTCTCAGATCTACAGGCATGGCCTCCAATGCTTGGATCACCACTCCAGTGCCCACATCATCCCTTTCCAGTTAGAAGTCCATAAGGACCCAGATGAGGTGCCATTCATCTCTGTGACCCCAAAGAATCTAAAGCAATGCCAGACACAGAGGAGACATTCATCATGTGTATTTGATCAAATAATCAAAAGTGTATAGATCAGCCGGTCCCCGGCAGCCTCACTGGCCACAGCATGGACCAGCTCTGACAGGATCTAATGAGAAGCCTCACAGTAGTGCTAAAAGTGTAGCAGAGGGAGCCTGGTCCCTGTTATCAAAGGCATAAGAAAGGAGGGTGCCCTCCAGGGACATGTAATGAAGCAAGAGAGGGGCAGAGTTCTAAAGAGAAGCATGGGTGCTGAGCAGGAGAAAGGAGCTGGGACAGAACAGAAGGTAGATCATTTATTCCCACAGAAGAGAACATCCTTAGGGCTGAGGAGGGAACTCAAGTTGATAGAGTACTTCCTTGTCCCACACAAAGCCCTGGGTTCAATGCCCAGAACGGTATAAACTGGGTATAGTGTTACACATGTATAATCCTAGCACTTGGGAGGTGGAGGCAGGAGGGAGCCAAAGTTCAAGGTCATCCTTGGCTACATATGGAGTTTGAGGCAAGCCTAGGCTACATGTAACCCTGTCTCAAACGGGTGAAGGTGGAGGCCAGAGAAGATGGTTTCGTAGGCAATGTGCTTGCTGCACACACAAGAGGATCTGAGTTTGGGAACCAGCGACCATAGAAAAAGCCAAGTATGGCAGTGTACTCCTGCAATCCCAGTGCCGGGTGGGCTGAAACAGGCAGATCTTGGGCCCAAGAGGCCAACCAACCTAGCACAATCAGTGAACTCCAGTTTCAGTGAGAGATGCTATCTCCAAGACTAAGGTGAAAAGCAACTGAAGAAAGCACCTGACATAGACCTCTGACCTGCCTACACACAAGGACACAGACACAGACACACACAGACACACACACACACACACACACACACACACACACACACACACACACTGTGCTAGGACCCCTACATCGCCACGCCACAGACCATCTCCTCTCCTTCCCACATACGTTACAGAGAGTTGTACAAAAGCTTAAAGAACTCTCCAGAGTGTATTTCCCTAAGAGAGGTGGCTGGCCCCAGTCTCTGGCCTCTTAGGATCACAAAGCAGAAGGGACCAAGCAGGTGACTTCCGACTGCTGGGAGCGGTTGCCATAGGTTGCGCTGCGGTAGCACCACACACCTGCGTGCTGTTCTCTACACTCACCTTCTCCACTTCCCCTGGGGCCTCACAATAAGCATCACCAGCGCTTCTCAGGCCAAACTGTGTCCCTCACTGTGTGCGAAGGGAGAAGAGCGTTCCATGGTAAAGGGTGAGCCACACGATGGGGAGGAGCAGGGACTGGGGTGGGGAGGGGTGGGGGTGGGGTCTGATGGTTGCTCTATGAGCCCTTCTTTCCCTGGAGAGGCCTTGGAATGGGGCCGGTTGCCGAGTCACAGTGTCCTCAGTTCCACAGGAGGCAGAGTGCTCACAAAGAGAACGGAAGAGGAAATGCATGTCACCTCAGCATTGGTCCGGCAGACCCTTCATGCCTAGAAGCGAGAGCCAGCTACCCAGACCTGCTTGGCTTTCTTGCTCCTCCCCTGGAGGATGACTTCCTTCACTGGGGGAAGGCCATCCTTTGGGAAGGATGTCTGCAGTCACCCTGAGGCTGAGTACAGGTGGATGGGAGGTGGGCCCGGTCATTAGAGTTGCTGAAGCATGCCTGGACTGCTAGAGGGCTGCAGAGGATCCGATTTACCAGAAACTTCTTTCAAGGAGCACTCTGTAAGTGACTCATGGAATCCATTGTGAAAATTCCTTGAGTAGGTATGGTGGAGGTGTGGCTGGGTAGGGTTGAGCGGCAAAACACACCCCCCTCCCCGGGGAGGGGACTGCCTCATGAAAGCCAAGTGGTGCAGTAAGGCCTCTCCAGGAGAGTGGAGACGTCCAAGTCTTGGCAGGGCCCAGGTCTCAGCCGCACAACCCGCCTCCAAAGCTGTTCTAGCTACCGGGCCCTCCGCCCCGTCTTTTGTCTTTTGCACCCTCTCCAGCTGCCCGTCTAACAACACACGTACAGAGCTGGTGTACCAAGGTGTCCAGACTGTTGCCTGCCCAGGGTGCCCACACATTAGGGGTGAGTCAAGGGCTGGAACCCTTTCGGGGTCAGCCAACCCAGCCTATTGCTGTGCAGGGCCGAGAGCGTCTCTGAAACAGCCTGCCTTTAGGTATTCCCACATTCCCAGGTGAGCCTGCATCGGGGAGTTTCCAGGGTATTGAGAGGCTGTGGCTCTCCAGAGCCAGCAAATTCTGGAGTCAAAGCACAGAGCACTCTTCCCCCAGGCGAGAGGAAGAAAGCCTCGGGAAAAGGAAACAGTAGCGTGAGTGCTGGCCCTGGGTGACCTCGGGGCTGTACCACAGAAGGGAAAGTAGCCTGCAGCCAGCACAGATCCATGGGGGTAAGGCAGCCTATTTATAGTCGTGGTGACAGAGGACTGTGGTGATGGGGGCCAGCCAGTGTCACCTGAAATGGGGTTGGGGGAACAGTGTACGCCCCTCAGTGATTGTTGAGTGAACATCTCCTACGTACTTGGTGCTACACCATGAACGGCATGTGCCCTCCCATTTAACGCCCACAGCAATCCTTAAGGGAGGAACCAGTGCCCCCTTTGATGGAACCATCAAAGCACGGGCAACAAGGGGACTCATCCACAGTTACCCTGGCCATCAGCAGCAGTGTTTGACTCGGGCTCTCCCCTGAAAACACCTTTCAAAGTCTAGGGTGGTGTGGTCCTCCGATCCTCGCCTCCCTTGCCAGTTTGCTGGAGAGCAGCTGTCCAGCCCTGAAGGGAGAGGCTGCCGGCACCTCTTCCATGTGCTCCCTGCCCTCTCGGAAAGCCAGGGCACATGGCTTGGTAGCCCGGACACGTCAGAGAGCAGCAACAGGGTCCACAGGTTGGCAAGCTCCAGGCCCCTCTCATTTCCTCTTCCCTGAGAGCGGACAGAGCTAACACCTCATCCACCAGCTTGTGCAGCCACCACCCCAAATTCCAAACGGCCAGCACGTCTAGTAAGAAAAGACACCCGAATGACTTCACAGTGGGCAAGCAGCTGTGCCTTGTGGCAGACATCTGAGTATCAAAGGAGAAGGCTGTTATCCGGCTCCCACAGCATCTACTCCCCAGCACAGAGCTGTACTGGACCAGCTCAGCCTTCACTGGCCATCTTCACTCTCCTTGACGTTCCAGCTGGCCAGCCCCAGGCCTCAGCAATCCAAAGTCAGTTCCACCTGGCTCTGGCAAGCATCAAACTACGGTGTTCTACCACAAACATCCCCTCAGTCATGTCTGTCTTGGGCTAGTGTTGACAGCAGTGTGCTGCCCCCGGACACCGCCTATCCAACAGCAGAAGGGCAGTTAAACCTTGCCATCGGCAAACCGAAGAGCGGAGCCGAAGACGGATGGCCCATGCTCAGTTTGGCTGCTACTCCTTCCGCAAGCAATGTCAAACCCATTCCGCAGACCCAGGGAAAACTCGGAGGAGAGATATTCAAGCACAGACCTCTTGCCAAGCCCACTGCCCTGGTCCAGGGGCTAAACTCTGGATGACCCCCAGCTCAGATCCTAGGCTTCAAGGCTAGGCTAGCCGAGGGGGGAAGGTGGCGGTCAGGGCTGCAGCCATTGGTGGAGTCCTTACCTTCCTCTCTGGGGGCGATGCGGCCAGCTGTTGTTGCTTGGCGATGTTCTCCGACAGGCACCGGCACACTCTCTTCTTCTGCTCCTGTGAGTGAGCCTCCAAAGTGAATAAGCACTCTGCCTTCTGACGTCAGGGAGAAGAGAGACGGGAATGGGTGGTCAGGGCTGCTCCCTGACTCAAGGGGGCTCCAGGGCCCAAGCCCATCCCCGAGGCTCCAGAGGGTGAGGCTACATCAGGGAAGGGAGCATCGGCTAAGAACAACAAATGCACACCGATCCCTGGTGACGCTGAGGTGGTCAGAGGACCAGGGAAGTAGGGCCATTGGGGAGCTACGAGGCCACGGTTTGAGTCGGGGAGGGAGGGAGGCAGTGGCTCCCTATACAGTGGAAGCCTGTGGAGAGCTACAGGCCAGAGGGTGAGGTCACCCTTGGAGCAGGCAGCACAAGGCAGCAGCTGGGGATCACGTGGGGAAGCCAAAGGGCCAAGCCCTTGAGCTGGTGCTTCCGTGGATACCACCCCCTCCCCTCTGACCCCAGAACCCCCTTCTCTCATGACACCCTCTTCAAAGCACAGGCCAAGGTTAGCTGGGTTGGATGAGCACAGCAACAGAACTGGAGGAGTCCCTTTGGAAAGTGTAGGGTGGGCAGTCACAGGGCCTTCTAACACGACCTAGCACCTGAGCTGGGTTTCCCATCAGCTGCTGTGCAATATTAGTCCGGCTGTCATTTGAACCTTGCTGAATGACAAACACCTAGAAGGTCATCTTCATCTGGGCCTAGCACAGTGCCAGGTAAGCACTGGCCTTGGTAAGCACTGGCTGCCTGGAAGAACTTCCATGATAACAACAGGGCAGCTTTGATATAGCACCAGACAGTCGGCCCCTGAAGCAGTCAGGACATGCAGTGGGTAGAGACCTGTTGTCCCCACCCCCACCCTGGTCCCCCCACTAGACACTGGGATCAGAAGATGACGAGTTCTTCTTCACCCTGCTGGTGATAATACTCAACCAAGGAGCTAAGAGCATGAGCTGGGAGAGAAAGGCCATGTATCGACCCAGTCTCTCCATTTTGCAGACCTCGTTTGCATGCCGGCTTTGCCACTTCCTAGCTGCCAACCTCTGGAAAAGTCAGACGTGTTCTATAAAACAGTGGCATTGTCCCCCACTCCAGACCTATAAAGCAATAAGGACTTCCATAGGCCTTAGCACACAGCGTACTGTTATTTCTCAGCATCCGACCTTCAGGGCGGGGACACCTCCCATCCTAAGTCCCTGGAGTATTTACCATCCTCTCATGCTGCAAAATACTGAGAAGCTTTCTTCCTAAAAGCATGAGGGAGAGGGAGCCGAGGCGAGGGGATGAGCTGTGGTGAGCCTCTGCTTCCTCTTAAAGTCAGGCCCCTCCGCTTCCCAGACCGCTCCTACCGGCTGCAGGGCAAACAAGCCCCAGCTTCCCCAGGGGGATGCCCAGGGAGCAGCGGCCCTCGGCTTCCTGTCTTACGGTGTTCTGCTGAGTGGAAGGGACCAAGAAGGCCCTTTCCAGCTTGGAAAGGCCACCGCTCTATAAACATGGCCCAGCCTGAGCCTCCCCGCCCGGCCCTTACCTTACCATGTGGCTTCTGACTATCTTCTACCTAATTTCTCGACTTTATAATATAGTCTGTCATCTGCGATCTCATTTTGATCTGGGCAATTTCAAGAAGCAGAGAAGGTGCGGATTCTTTATTCTTATTTTATTTTTCTGGTGCTGGGGAGCAAACCTAAGTTCATGCACATGCTAGGTAAGCACTCTACTTCCAGCCCTTGATTTTTTGAAATAGAATCTCATGATCCTTTAGCTCAGGCTAGCCTGGAACTCACCATGCAGCCCAGGCTGCCCAGGAACACATGATCCTTTTGCTACCTCTGGACTATAGACACGTACTACTATGCCTAGCTGGGGTGTGGATTGTGATTCCCCTTTATGGAAGGGGAAAACCAAGGTTCAGAACGGCCAGAGGGTTCTCTGAGTCTTGAAGCCAATGAATCAGAGGAAACACTGAGCCAGGGAAAGCCACCTGCTACGATTTCATCTCCAAGCTCTGGAAGATGTCACCTCCCGGTGAGGCTTCTACACCTCTTGCTGGCAGGACTGCTCTGTCTCACAGCCTGGAGGCGACAGGAGTGTCATGCCATCAGAAGGAATTGTATGTAGGTCAGGGGGCTCTCTAGCTGTGGTTTTTTGTACAACTGCTTTCTCCTCTGGCATGGCAAGTCTGTCTCTACAAAGGCACAGGAAAGCCTCTTGGGAGCAGGCAGCATCCCTAATCTTGAACTGACTTCCACAGTACCAAGCTCTTTATCAGCCATGTCTCGATATTTCTTCCAACAGCCTTCCGAGGGAGCAGCTGTGGTCATTCGGTTCTGCTGACACCCTCAAGAAACACTTCTTAGGAAGGCCCTGGGGTTCTTACCTGGGTCAGCCACCAGGCCGTTTGTAAAGATTACATGATTCAGTAAGTCCCTGCAGCCAGCATCTGAGCCCAGAGCCTCCCCCAGCATCACCTTCCAAGAGTGGTATCCCAGATCGGGGATCGTGACCTTACTGTCTATCAGTCTCGGCAGCAAAGGACAAGACTGCATCTGACAGCTTGAAACTAACCCTGCTACAGTGCTTGAGAGCTTAGAAGACTTCCTCGGCACCCAGCACCCAACCCCAGGTGGGGCTGTCTTAGACGGACAAACATTTTCGGAAGAAGCCTGAGTTTCAAAGACTGGCTTAGCCAAGAGAGAGAGCCAACTCCCTGAAGAGAGGCTAAATCCCTACCTGCCCAAATCTGTCCAAACTGTGAGTCCTCATTGCCTGCCCAGCTGGCCCCACATGTGAACCATCTGTCATAATTCTGTGTGTGCTCCAAATGACCCAGTTAGTCGGTTTCAATTCCGACTTGCTCAACGGCTTCAACAGCGGACTCCAGGGTCAAGGCTGTAAGCCATCCCCAGGTACCCTCATGCTGTCCCCTCGGAGGTACTGCCTTCTGACTGTGGGGTACTTGACCAAACACGGGCTTCTCAGTTGTATAAACCTGACCCCGCAGCACTAGGTGGGGGACCCCTGCACTTGACTGTGTGACCTCAGACCCAACCCGACTCCCAGCTCTTCTTGGTCTCTTTAAAACCCCCATCTTTCCTAACCTCCTTGCTTTAAACTGATTTTATCTTTGTAAAAACCCAAACAGCTCCAGCAGTAACCAAAGCCTGTTCATTTGCCATGACAAGTGTGTTCCATCTCATTCCCTCCTGATGGACCAAGGAGGCAGGGAGGCAAGAAAGACACTGCCGTCACCTTTTCTTTTTTTTTCTTTTTTTTTTTTTTTTTTTTTTTTTTTTGTGACTAAGAATACTAAGACTCTGCTGAGAGGCCGAATCTTAAGAAGATCCTGACTGACTCCAAAACCTGGAATCTTGCCAGACCTGTAGAACCATGTAGGTGTGTTACCTGGGAAGTGAGATAGTCCACCTAGCTGTCCTTGTAAAAGATTATGAGTCAAATGGAGGGTAAACGAACAGGAAAAGCCCTTCCTCCTGCTCTGATCTAATTACTATGCAGCTACCACTCGCTGAGCATGCTGAGTGCTGGGCTCTGGGCTAAGTGTTTTAGATGCACTGTCTCATCGAATCTCACTTAACATTACAGCCCTGCAGGAAAGACCTCACTGTCTCTGTCAGGAGTATGTAACCTGCCCCAGATCACTCAGGAAATGAACAGCAGAGCCAAGTTGCAAATCTAGGTCCTCCTCATTCCCAAAGCTAGCTCCTTCAATGAATGGAGGCAGCCCCACATTGCAAAGGAGACAGAAAATGGTTCCCAAACAATGTGCCCCATGCTCTGAAGCCAGCTGTGGGCTGCTGTCCCAGATTTGCAAGGACTGAGGGACACCTGTCCTTGGGATTAAGACTGCTTAGAGCAGGCCAGGAGCGGTGGCGCACCCCTTTAATCCCAGCACTCGGGAGACAGAGGCAGGTGGATCTCTGAATTTGAGGCCACCCTGGTCTACATAGTGAGTTCTAGGACAGCCGGGGCTGCACATACAAAGCCTGTCACAAAAAAAGGGGGGGGGGAGGAAAGGAAAGGAAAAAGACAAGAAAAAGAAAGAAAAGAAAAAGAACAAAACAAAAGACTGCTTAGGGTAACCCTACCCAGGACCAAGCTGTTGTCCCCCAGGACGGTTATGGCTTTCTGAATGCAGAGGGAGAAAACTCCTCTCAAAACCTCACATCCTCCCCAGGTTTCTTCTTGGGGTACCACTTGCATATCAGGCAATGGAGAATAAACTTTTCAGTAGAAATTCTAAGATTTGTCTACGGATCTCCATGAGGCCCAACACCACCTATGTCAAGAATGCTCAGGGCTTTGAGCCCAAGCAGTGTGGCTCTCCCTGCACCACGGGCTTGCCTCTCATTAGTAGCAGCCCATTAGGGTGAGAGGCTCCCAGCTCCCAGCTGCCTGAGAGATGCTCTCTCTCCTGGTCCCTCGGGGTCGGATCACCTGGTACATTCCGGAAATTGGAGGCCTCAGGTCGCTAGCCCTTCAGCAATCCTTAGAGAACTAGAAAGGAGGTCTTAGAAGCAATGGGCAGAAGCGCTTTTCTCCAGGAAAACAAAACACCAGTCTGGCAGGAAGCTCTCTTGCTGTTAGAGAACCTGGAGCCTCATTTCAGGAGCTGGTGAAGCATACGGGAAGCCACAGGGGCCAGAGGGCACAGCCCCAGCACCATTTCTCCTGTCTGTGCTTGGCTCACTCGGCTCTGTGGAACAGAACACCCTCGAGTGCTGAAGGGATTTTCCCAGCCACCCCTGGGCCTGGGCTGGGTTGTGGCTGACACAGAGGTGCCTGCAGGTCTACTTTCAGGCCTCTGAGTCCCCAGTTCTACTTTGACACCCTTCTGCTGTCTCTTGGCAGCTCCGGGCAAGTCTCGAGTGAAGTTCTCAGTAACCTTTCTTGTCCCTGGGGTCTGTTCAAAGAGGTGTACCTCTTAGCCAGGAACTTAAGGAATGCTTTGCAATCCCAAATGGCACAAACTCCTTCTCAGAAAGGTCTATGCCTCTCGGCTGGCCCTTTAGGTCGTTCCCCATCCATATAGGCAGGTTCTCAGGACAGTTGGCAAGACACAAGGCAGCAGAGGGCAGGGGTGGGCCTGGCTTGGACAGATGCCACATGTCAGCAGAACAGGGCTAGGGACAGAAAACTACACAGGAAACTGAAGAGAATTTGACCCTCAGATTTTTCATCACCAAGGACCTCTCTGGTTAAAGCCCTGCTGTATCTACCAAACCACATGGAGCAAAAAGCTGTTTGCTTGGTTTTGCTCCCCAAAGGTAGAGCTGTCTGAGCCTACCCGAGCTTCTAATCAGAGATCATCAAGAGTGTTAGTCCCTCCCGTGGGGATCACTCGGAGCCAAACACAGACGCGTGGTGCTTGCTTTGGCCTGCGCTGTCTGGCCCAGGTGAAGGTACAATTACCTGAGGCCTTTGAAACGCTGACAAGCCTTTGTAGGAGGGAGATGGGTGGTACTTCCTGGAAAAACAGGGTGAAAGAGGCAGGCGTGGGAGCTGAACCTTCTCCAGAAAAAGGGCGAGTAAATAAATAAACAGAGTAGCGTGCAGCTGTCGGGCCACGCCCTCAGGATGCCTACAGGTGCAGGGGCACCAGAGGTCCCAAGCAGGGTATCTCGGGGGCCATAGCTGCTCTTTGACACAGAGGTAAGCAGGGCTGGCTGTGTTCTACAGAGCAAGAAACTGTCCCTGACGGTCTTGGGTCGTCGCGAGATTATATGGAGGCCAACCTCAAGCCTAGTCCCACCTCTTTGCTCAAGTACCAGATCACACTCGACTCTCCTCCAAATCGGAGAGAGGGACTCACCTCTGCCAGGTACAGCACACAGAATTTCAAGTCTTCTGAAGAACCTTTGAAGGGAACAGAAAGGGAGACTCACATTAGAATTGGCTACACAGTCAAAGTCTCGCTGAGCGCAGCTGTCTCACCCAGGAGGCTGTGTGTGCTGACTCCCCGAATAAGAGGAAGGAGCCGGCAGGTGTGGGGAGCAGAGCGGTCTCGAGAGCAGAGCTCACTAACTCACGCGTCCAAGCGATGCACAGCTGAAAGGCTCTTGCCTACAGGTCAGCCTGACCCAGGGAATGCTGGAGCCCCATTCCCAGAAGGAGACCCTCTGACCTCTAATGGCCAAGTACAGGAAACTATCTGTATCCCAGAAGGACTCCTTCTTCCCAGAATTCTGCCACAGAGGCAGCACACTTCTGGGGTTTCTCTTAAACCAGTAGTTCTTGACTTCCTAATGCTGAAACCCCTTAATACAGTTCCTTGAGTTGTGGTGACCCCACTATAAACTTTTGTTGCTACTTTATAACTGTAATCTTGCTACTGTGAGGAATCGTAATGTAAAGATCTGATATGCAGGATATCTGATATGTGATCCATGCAAAAGGGTTATTCAGCCCCCAGGGGGGTCAAGACCCACAGGTTGAGAACACTGCCTTAAACACTCTACCATCTTTGCTATTTTGAACTTCAACAGGGAGCCATCTTGAGTAGGCCTTGTTGCTCACAAAAGGAAGCAGGGGTCAAGAAGGGACAGTCTCCAAGAATCCCATCTCTATGCATCCTGGGAGACAGCTTTTCAACAGGGCACTCTCTCAGGATGCCTCTGCCGGTCTAGGATGGCAAACTCAGCCAGTTACAAAACTGGAAAGGACAGGGAGGGACAGTGGGCTGTCCCCTCCCTTCTTGGGAAGAGTCTCACTTCTGAAGAACTCCAGATAGAAAGGAAGGGAGCTCTGGGAGGTGGGGACAGCTGGGAGGTGGGGACAGCTGGGAGGTGGGGACAGTGTGGCATGGAGATGGAGCTGTGCCAGTGAGCAGAGAAAAACAGGAGCACCCCCCAGGACATCTGCCTGCTCACTTCAGCCTCTCCTCGGGACTCGGCCACACTCTCCACAAAGCACTCATCTGGACACAGGCCTGGGAGGGTGGGGAACCCCCTGCACTTCCAGCTGTTGGCTTTACCGAGCAGGGTGTCATTTTTGAGGAAAGCAACTATCCAACACATGTAACAGCAAGCACTTGAAATGCCAGGGACCCTGGAGTACCACTGTGATTTGGGCCAACTGCTGCCCCAAATGCTTCCACCAGTCAGTTCAAGGGCTCAGAGTAGCTCTGTGGGAGAGTGCTTGTTTCTGTATGCACTCCTGACAACCAGGAGGCAGGGCTCCTAGCATCCTTAGCTCATGTGAGAATAGAGGACCCAGGAGATGAAGTCACTCAGCCAGGCAGTAAAGGGGAACTGTAGCCCCATTCTACGGCTCACACTCAGCCACTACACAGCAAGCCTCTCAAATGCCAGGCTCCAGTAGGACTCCCTTCAATGCATACTTAAGGCAAAGAAACCATCAAACTAAACAGGGTCTGTCACAAAGAGAAGCCTACAAGGTCAAACCAGACTGCACATCAAACCAAGCTCTAAAAATGCAGGGAGTAGAGATCTAACCAGGGGAAACCAGACCTCCTCAAGCAAGAGAGTAGACATGCCCCAAGGGGCAGGAGCCACCAGGCAGAGCCAGAAAAAAAAATGTCCCATAAGTAAATGGAGGTTCACTCTGGACGTGGACTAAATCTTTCTACTTTTCCCCACCTGGAAACAGGTTGAAGAGGGAGCCAGCCCTGCCTCAGAAATCTGTAGTGTTTAAGAAACTGGATCCCATCCCGTAACCCCTAGAGAACATAAGGGAATGGGATGGTCAAGCTGGAACAGGGAGGGAGGGGGAGAGCAATGAAAGATACCATGATGGAGGGAGATATCATGGAGACAGAGAGAAAGCCTGTGCTAGGGAAGTTGCCAGGAATCCCCAAGGATGACCCCAGCCTGGGCTACTAGCAATAGTGGAGAGGGTGCCTGAACTGAACTTGAGTGCCCCAGAGATCAGACTGGTGAATACCCTAACAGTCAACACAGTGCTTTTCTCCAGTGACTGATGGAAGCAAATGCAGAGACCCACAGCCAATCACCAGGCAGAGCTCCAGGAGTCCAGTCAAAGAGAAAGAAGAGGGATTCTATGAGCAAGTGCATCAGGATCATGATGGGGAAACATGCAGGGACTACCAAAGCAATCTAGAGGGAACTCATGAAAGTTGGGTCAATGGCTATGGAGCCTACATGGGACTGGACTAGGCCCTCTGCATGGCCAGACAGTTGTGTAGCTTGATCTGCTTGGGGAGGCCCCTGGTGGTAGGATCAGAATCCATCCCTGGTGCATGAGCAGGCTTTTGGAGTCCATTACCTATGATGGGACACCTTGTGCAGCCTTGAGGCAGGGGGAAGGGCTTGGACTGGCCTCTACTGGATGTGCCTCCCCATGGGAGGTCTTGCCTTCTTGTAGGTGAGAGTGGGGGGTGGGTTGGGAGGGGGAGGCTGGGGGGTGGGAGGAGGGAAGAGGGGGATCTTTGATCGGTGTGTAAAATGAATGAAAAAAAATTTAATTAAATAAAGGGGAAAAAAAAGAAACTGGATCCCAATGCCTCTGTGGATTCCTTGTGTTGGTGAGACAGAGACAAGGGGAGGGGGTTCTTTTGCTTAGGAAAACATACTGAAACGTTTCCTAGCAGACCCTAGTCTAAAGGAGAACCACTACCATCGGTGTAAGAAAGTAAGAGAAACCTGGGTTGGGGAGCAGGCAATTGGAGGAGAGGAGACTCTAGAAGTACAGAGTGGGACTAAGGACAAGAGCCGTGGGGAGGCGGGAGCCGAGGTTGGAGAAGCGCACTGTCAGACAGTCCCTGTGTCGGAGCCACAGATGAATGACAGCTTCTCTGTGCTCTGACACCAGCCCCGCCCCCTCCAACATGGCCGCGCTGCTGCAAACTCTCCCTGGCATCTGTTCCGTGTCACAGCCTTGTGCTGGCTGCGGCAGGACAGCAGGAATGGAAAGGGAGCCGTGCTCAGCATGACTCAGAGCCTCAGCAAAGAACGGCAAACTGGGGAAGCTGAGGGTGCCAGGGAGGAGTGTCTGCAGCTCTGGAAGACTGCAGAGGGAACCCCTGCCCTGCTCGAAGAGAGGGTCTCCGAGACAGCGTACGTGTGTGTGGGGGTGTGGGGGGGTGTGGGTGTGGGTGTGGGTGTGTGTAGGGGGTTCTCCTTGAACCACACTTACTGCCTCTGCCATTTTGGAATTCATCAGGGAGTCTTTGGTTCCAGAGTGGGCCTTACTTCCCACCATGTAATGCATAGACCATGCCGCCGGAGGTTCCCTCATCGTGGGCTAGGTGGAGGCCGGAGAGGGCTCCCCGGCCCGTGTCTCCCCATCCATCATTTACCCAGAGAACAACTTTCTGGTGGCTTGAGAGTCACCCCACCTTCTCCACTGGTAGAGGCAGACCCAGAGAACTCTTGTCTGCATTCTCCACATACAAAGGCAGGGCCAGGGAGGCACAGCAAACTTCGTAGACGGTAAGCGGCGGAGCCGAGATCTGAATCCAGGACTCCTAATCCTATATCACAGGTCTGTGGTTCCAGCCGGCCAGGCGCTCCAGAGTGGAGAGGCCTCTTCCACAGCTCTCACTGCGGTGGCCAGAACTGAGGTAGCCATGGAGGACACCTTAGGAAATGTCAAGCAAGCATTCCAGCAGCTGGAGCTGAGGCAGCTGAGTTTCCAAGCTGGGACCCTGGCTTCCCAATGTGCCTGGAGAGCCCATGAGTCAGACAGACATTTCCAGGTCATGTCTAAGAACAGGCAAGGCCAGAAAGACACACCGTGGGCGTGATGCTGGCTGTCAGGGAGGCAGAAACACAAAGAGCAGCGAAACCAGCAGGCAAGACCACAATGGGCCCCGGCTGACCGGAGATGTCGGGACATCTCCCGATTGTTAGTTAGCACCAGCTCTCCACCTGTTCCCATCGCACCGCCATTCAGTCCTGACGAACCTTGGGAGACGCTGACAGGAGGAGGCAGTCCCCATAGGAGTGACCTCGAATCTGGAGCTCTGGGGGAGGAGACACCGCAGCTGCCAAGCTAAGGCAGCACTCTGGTCTCCTCTTAGCCATTCACTGTTTACAAAAACAAGCATCCGTTGGTCACCTAATGTATGCCCTGCTCCCTTCTGAGTCCTAGGAATATGGTTGAGTGGAGCCAGGCCCTAGCAAGTCACAAGAGAGTCCTTGGTCCCAGGAGTGGGGTGGATTCTGCCCTGCCAGGGAACAGCATTTGCCAGCCCCAGCCTGCCAAGCTGGATGCCTTTTTGTTTAACAACTTTTTGACCCCCCTCCTACACTGAACTCTGCATACATACTGACTTGAAAGCGAGATGAAACCTAGGAGTCTCACACCATGGTTAGTTAGAGATTGTTCTGCCACCAGACACTCCAGCTAACAAACCCCAAACGACCTCTGAAAAGCCTCACTTGCTGTAGTAGTGGGCCTCTGGGGCTTGCGGGAGGGGCCAGGAAATGGCACCAGCCTTGGAACATTGGGCCTCACAGCTCTGACTCTGGCTGCTGCAACAAGGGGGCACTGGACTTCGGTAGAACATGGAACCTATCTCAGGGAAGCTGGAGGGTCGGGGGTCCACAAAGGCTCCATTTGATGCCTGGAAAGAAATCTGAGCCCTAGATCCTGCGCCTTGAGTGCCCTGCCAATTAGCCTCTTCCTTCCATCTCAGCAGCTCCAGGGTTCTCAGAGGTCACTCGCAAACCCCCTCAAGCCTGTGGTCTCCCCAGGAAATCCAGTACAGGTCCACATCTCCATGCCACCCCCACAGGCTCTCGTGTCCATGGTCACCTTGTCTGAGATGTGCTGCCTGGGTCACTCACCCTTAGCTCTCATGTAGTTGACCCATAGCTTTCATGTAGCTGTCCCATCATCTACCGGCAGACACGGTCTCAGCCCCAGGCCACATCTGCAAGCCACTGAGTCTCTGGGGAACTCCTCTGCACCTCTAGGCTCTTACCATCCACCATGAACATCACTGCCTGGTAGAGGAGAGTGTGTCTAAACCCCTCAAACTTCAAGTCCAGGCCCTGGGGCTCCCGGAAGGGAAACCCAGCTAGCGCTAACCTCTATACCCCAGTCTGGAAGCAGGGTGATGTGAATACTGGTCAAGTTCTCCCAGGAGCCCTGGGGGTTCCATCCGAGGGTGTCAGAGACAGGAGGGAATTCAAAGGGCTGACTGAATCCTTACTTCGCAGGAAAACCAGGAAGAGGAAAAAGGAAAAGGCCCACAGAGGTTACAAGCATATTGTTACAGCGGTGAACCTCTGTCTGGGCCCCCAATCCTACAGCCACTGCTCTCTCTACCCTCCACCCTAGATCCACCCAAAAGGCAGCCACCTGGAACAGACCTCCCCCTAATTCTTTCTCTCCTTCTACATTTAGCAGGAAGCTGAGCCAGTGAGGCTTTTGGGCTTGTGTCCCTGGACCTCTAGCGTGCACAGCAGTCAGGGTTCAGGTCCTGGTGCACCTAGTGCATGGTACTGAGCACTGCTCTGCTGGGTGCTCCTTCAGGTCCCAGAGCAGCTGAGCTGGGGGCAGGGAAGCCAGGCCGACTATAGAAAGCGCGTCGTGTGAGTATGTGAGCGCAGGGGAAGGTGGGAGGGTAGCAGGAAGCCAAGTGCGGACTCCCTGGAGGGCAGAGAGGCACCATCTGGAATACCAGAGCCAGTGCCCAAGAAGCTGAGAGGCCTGCTCTTCCTGCAGCCCCATCAGCTGGCCCTGGGGGGGGGGGGGTGTCTCGCTCTCCCCTTAGTGGCCTCCCATGCTCTCCTGTCAGTAGCCACCCTAGCCCCTGAGCAGGACAGAGCTAGAGAGGGAGGGCCGGCCGTGAAGGGCTTCCCATGGGGATGCCAGTTCCCAAGGAGGCCAGGGCACCAAGTACACAGGACGGCTTTGCAAGCAGTCAGGAAGTTCCGGAGCAAAACCCGCCAAAACAGAATTCTTTCGCAGCGAACATTTTCCTCCGGTGCCCCAGCTGCCCTGAGCTCACACAGGTCTGTTGTTGTTTGCATAATCTGGGAGAGGAAACCGAGCCCCTTTTCGGCTGAGACCTCAGGCGCCAAAGCCTGCCGCTGGACAGATACTCCCAGCCGGCTTTCCGTTCCCTGGTCCCCGGTGGGCCAGGGCGCCATGGAAAGTTTTGGATTAGAAATTCCCAGCTTGCTGCTGATGTTCAGGCATGCTCCAGCTTCCTAAGGCTCTGAGCGGGCCCGCACAGCTGGCTAGAAAAGGGAGTGTCCACAGACCACTGTCAAGAAACCTCTGTTGGAAACCTGCTCAGAGCAAGGCACTTTACGGAAATGACCTAACTTAACCCAACAACCTTCTGAAGTGCTATTATCATCATCGCGCTTTACAGGAAACGGGCTCAGAGAAGTTAAGTCACTTCCCCGAGGCCACGCCGAACCGAGGGGCTTGAACACAGGTCTCGGAGTCCAAAGCTCTCCCTACCCTTCTCCTTGGAAGCTCCCTAGGATAGACACCTCCTACAGAGATCAAGGTATAGCAGAAGGCTTGTGGGCCTAGGGTACGACACCTGACAATCTGCCAGCCCCAGGCAGACCCAACAGCGCCCCACTGAAACTGGCAGCCAAGTTTCTAGAGAGTCCCCAGCTGGACATCACGCTGCTCCTGGGGTGTCCAGGCCCTTTTTACCTTCCTGTAGCTTCACACTCTGGAGGTAGAGGGGATTTCTCAGGACGTCACAGCGGCCTGGCTCGTCCTCCTTAGTGAAGAGCAGCAGGTCCGAGTAGGCAAACAGTGTCACCTGTTAAGGGAAAGAGCAAACACAACTGTCCGCTTTGCTGTCCCCCCAGGACGCAGGGAGCCACAAGGTCCACTGGAGGTCTAGGAAACACACCCGTGCTGTGTCAGACAGAACCAGAAGTGTGACCCTGCCTTGCAGTGGGGGTGGCCAATCTGTCCCTTAGTTTTCTAGACTTCCCCCACCCGAAGTAGAAACAAAACAAAACAGAAGCAATGGTTCTTGCCTTCATAGTGGACAGCTCTGCTGGCCTCGCTATAGCCATAGCCCCCAGGCTCACCTAACCTGGAAGAGCCTTACTCAGGCCCTGAGGTGTCTCAAGACCCTACCCCACATCTGACTCCTTCAAGCTTCTTCTACAAGCCCTCTGTAATGTGAAGGGAAGCATCACCAAGCAACATTACCAAATTCCTAGCGGATATTTTTGCAGTGTACCAATGAGAAATAGGCTCAAGAAAACAGCAGTTACCGACATTCTGACACAGGCTTCTACAGAATCTGCTAATCTCCTTTATGCTCCAAAAACAAAGGAAAGGCTATTTTTAAACATTACAGGTAAACTGACAGATGTGCTCAGCATATTTTTATGCTAAAAAAAAAAATCCACTTGGTTCTCTATGTCCATTAAGGTTTACACTGTTCTTTCCTTTGTCTGCCCTACAGTAGCCTTTCCTTAAAGCCATAAAGTCCAATTTCAGATTCTATAATAATAATAATAATAATAATAATGAATCATTAATTATGGGAATTCCTCTTTGAGGGGCCAAATCTGACATGCCGTCTCTTCTGAAGCAAGAAGAACCAGCCAGAAGGGCTTGGTACATCTTGAAGGGCACAGTGAGTATGTGGTTTGTTAACCGTGTTTAAAAAGCCAGCATGCTGACATTTAGCGAGCAAGCTGTTAAAGGTGATCCCACAGTCCCACCTCTGAGGCTTTCCTACAGAAATACAAGAATATATAAACATGAACATGTAAGGATGTTCTCAGCGGCACTTCTGCAATTGAAAAAAAAAAAAGAAGGCGGCCATGGTTGTATACATGTACAATCCCAGCAGTCTGGTAGCTGAGCAAGAGAACTGAGAGTTATAGGCTATCCTAGGGTACACAATGAGCTCTGAGCTAACCTGGGCTATGTGGTGGGAGCTTGTATTCATTATATATGTTTCATACAAACATATATACATATACACATGCATATATATATATATATATATATATATATATATATATATATATATACATATGTAAGTAAGATGGCCGACCTGCCATCTTGAGCGCCATGCAAACAGAGAAGCTGGAAGAAATTAGGACCACAGAGACAATTCAGGGATGTCCTTAAGTAGGCTATCTCAGGGCTATGTCCCCTTCCAAGAAGTCCCCAACACAAAAGCTCTACAATTCTTGGCTAGAAGGGCTCTTAATAATGGGCCCTGCCCAGCCCAGTCTCCATACAGCATCCCAGCTGCTGAGCACCTTCTCTTGCCCTATAAGTAAGTACTCCTTCAACAGTGCCATCGCCCTTCACAGCTCAGACAGGTTAGGTGACGCCCCACAGCCACACAGCTAGGGATCATTCCACAGGCCTGCCTGTTCCTAAGGTTCACATTCGACAGAGAGGTGGTATTGTGCCCGTAGCAGACGAGACAATGAATTCAGTGAGTGTGGGAAGGAAAATGATGGAATGCTCAGGAGAATGACATAATGGACTGTCTGAGGAGGGGCCTGCAAAGTCAAGGAGCTGCTGTTCTAGACAAACCCACATGTTACCACAAAAGCATGCCCCCCAATCAGGGAAGGTCTGGCTGTTACTTCCAGACGCATAGGGAAGTTGGCAGGAAAAAGGTTGGAAAAGGAAGTCTGTGAGCCTGGGAAATGAAGGGGGCAGGGAAGGCATGGGGCTGTATGGAAGACTTGTGGGAGGAGCCACAACTAGGTGAGAAAAACTCCAGGCCACGGTCCCAGCCTGGTTCCCAGAGCTGAGAATATGGTCTAGACAGGAAGTGATTAAGGCATGAGAGAAAATTTCCCCCCAAGGTTGGTCAGGCAAAGGCCAGGGCTGGCACAGGGCTGGCACAGGGCTGGCACAGGGCTGGAGGCAAGGCAGACAGCAAGAATGCCAGAGCAAAGCCTGTGATCCCTGCTCCCCAGCATCCCACAGGCAGGAGCCTCACCGCCCATGAAGTAGTGACCCCGTCTCCACAGCCCAGTTACCCGCTGCCTTCCACCACTGGCCCCGGGGCCTTTCCAGTCTTTCTCTCACTAGTTTCTAGGACACAGGTATTTCCCAGAGTTTCCAGACAGTCACAGAATCCTTACAACTCCAGGGTGACTTCTTCCAAGTGGCCTAACCAAAGCCTTCTCCTGGGAACCAGGCCACGAGGCCATTAACTAAAGCACCCTAAGAACCTTGGTGCTTTAGTTAATGGTAAACCTGGATGAGTCAGTGTGAAAGTGAGGGTGTGACATCTTGGGCCTCATAGTGTTCCTGGAACCTAGCCAAGAATCCTCAATGACCAGAGCTGTTGTCAGGGTGTATGTATGAGAGGCTGCCATGAGCTTGACGTTGCGGCACACGCCATTAATTCCAGCACTTGGGAGGCAGAGGCAGACCGATCTCTGAGTTCGAGGCCAGCCTGGTCTACAAAGCAAGTTCTGGGACAGCCAGGGCTACACAGAGAAAGCCTGTCTTGAAAAACAAAAACAACACACACACATAAAGGCCACCACAAAGCGCCAATGTGATCTGGATAGGCGTGCACCCGGCAAGTTTGTGACTTCTGGACGGGAGGGGCCGAGTGGTTGGTGCTGTGGACCCCAGCCGCTCCCTAACATCAGCATGCTCAGAGAAGAGATGCTGCAGGGATGGGGGGGGGGGAGGGGGTGCACCTTCAAGGAATGCAGAGCTCCCGACTACTTAGCGCTTTCCAGTTAACGACTCCACTGTGCAGAGAGGCCGCCATGCTCATTCGGAAACCACTTTGGGAAAAGTTATTCCCTGGAGAGTGACACAGAAGTAACTAGAATCTGTGACTCCTGGGGGCTCAAGGGTGCTAAAGCTCTCAGAAGCTACCCAACGCCCAGGACAGCTGCTTCCCATTTTCAGTTTGAGGAACATGAGATGAGATCAAAGCACTCCTATGTGGCTGCGATCTTACTTCGAGGAGAATGGATGTACTTAATTTTCTTGTCCTCAAACCACCTCCTTCGATCTTAAAGAGGGGGCCTCTTTTAGTTCTCAGCCTCCAAAGGACGCAGGAGGCAAGGATGTATGTGTGTGTGTGTGTGTGTGTGTGTGTGTGTGTGTGTCTGTCTGTCTGTCTGTCTGTCTGTGTGCGTGTACATTTGTTGGGGGTGGTGGTGAAATGTTATGATAGTTTGGCTTTTGTTCCTTTGTCTTTAAAAAACATACCAAAAGCATCAGGGATCATGGAAAGCATTCCCCAGCCAGAGAACCGAGCACTAATCCTTGCTCCATTCTCTACCAGCCTTGAGACTCTTGGATCCGGTCATGGGAGCCTCAGTTTCTTCATCGTGTTTCTCCTCTCCTGGGGTGAGGATGCTGCAGGATGATTGGGATCATGTATGTAGCATGGGATCCTGCCTGTAGTACGCATGAGCAGTGAGGCTATACAGTAAGTGCCTAATGTTTGTGGATTTAATGGTGAGCAAGACAGGAAAGAGTATATTCCAGGTGGCTGCTATCCCTAACTGGCTTCTTCTGGGTCCACTAAACATGCAGTCACAACTCTCCAGTTCTGACCCTGAACACCTTACCTGCACCACACACGTATGCACGAAACCCAGCCCCAAGGGACTTTTCGCTCTTACAACCTAGATCCCATCTCCCATTGGAATTTCTCTCCCACTGGAACAAGTGGGAGGTCGATAGGCTGAACTCCCTAATAAAGCTCTCCAAAGAGAGGTCCAAGAGTGATGTCAGTAACCCCAGGGGTGCAGGAGCTAAGCTCTGGGCGGACAGAAAGTGGAAAGAGCTGCGGGGTGCTCACCTATGCCGCGGTGGACACAGAGGCGGGGGCTGCAAGGAAGGTTAAGAGTTAAATCGGTGGCTGGGGCTTGTAGTTGGGTCTGAGATAAATAAGAGGAGAGACAGGGCTCTGGGCCAGTCATGGCAGGCCGCTGGCTCCAGGAGCCCCTCAGAACCTATATAAGAAGCCATTGTTCTTTCATATGTCCTTGATTCTAAGGCAGCTGATTGTGACAGACTAAATTGTAAGCCTGGATGGCTTCTAACAAGAAGCTTCCTCCTAGGAGACACTCTAGGCGACCCCATAAACAAGGAAGTAACCACAAAAGACTGTAACTTGGTGGCTGGGATAGAGTTAACACCCTTTGCCATGGTAAAGCGGCAAGCTGATCCTGTAAATAAGAGAAGCTTAGCATAGTTAACAGCCCTTGAGATGCCTGCAAGGTTGGAAAGTAGCTGGGCCAGGTCAAGTGACCAAGGACTCAGAGAGCCGAGGTCAAAGCTAAAGGCAGAGGTGAACAGAGCGGGGCTTCAATCACCCATAACTGGGTGGGCATGTGAGCGTAACGCCACTGTCCATCTCCCTGGTCGGACGGAGAGGATAGGTATACAGTGTGTGGTCTCTCCATTGGCTTGTCCCATGACAGCCCAGAGAATTAACCAACCTCAACAGAGACTACGTTGGCTTTTGGTCAAGTTTCTGCCACTGTTTCATAAAACCTAAACAAAGGAAAGCCAACGGATTTTTCTTCCCTGGGACACACACACACACACACACACACACACACACACACACACACACACCACAAACATGCTCTCAGGAGTTTAGGTTCCTTTTCCTCAATTTTTCACTGTTCTGTAATCTTTCCTAGTAAAGCTTACACTCTGCTCTCCATACTTTGAAGAGTTGACGTCCATTAACTTTCTTTGGTCTAAGACAACAAACAGAACTAACTACTGACCCAGGTCAATCTTTGATGATTGACTGCTCCAGCATCTTACGCCCTTGGGTCATGCACAACAAGACTGCGAAGGGTCCTATCACACTCAAAAATCACAAATGATCAGCCTGGGAGGGACAAGCACACTGTCTCCCCAGGCAGCTCCCGTGGAAGAGACAGTACTCGTTTGGAACATAGGTGTTCCAATCTGCTTGCTTACAACAAAACAAGAGCCAAGCCAACTTCCTGTATTAGCGCCAGTCACACAGAGTGCCCAGGACCATGAGGCTGCAAGGGGCCAGCCTCAGACCCTGCCCTCTGCCTCAGACGTGCACAAACCCATTACTCAGATAGAAAGAACTGATGTCACCAGAAGCCAGGAACAGAGCTGGGGCTAGATCTAGACTTCCTGCCTCCGAGCTTCCTGATCTTTCCACAGATCCCAGCAGCCACTCATCCTGGATCTGCATCAGCTCTGCATCGGGCCTGAGCTGCAGCCAGCACCCTGCCCTCACCCCAGGACCTCCTGGTAGCACAGCCAGATCCCAGGGCTCCAATGTCTCTTAAGCTGTTTCCATCCCTGGACTGAGCTGGGACCTGGCCAACCGTGAGGGTGAGGGAGGGTCTCCTAGCTAGAGAGAGGCTGGCTCCCAGGAAGAGTGGCACAGACCCTACCCCTGACCTCTGCTGACAGGGCTGGAGCTGGGCTGAGGGGCTGTGAGGGGTGCCGACAGGCTGAGCTTTGAGAAGGGGGTCTGGGGTTGGGTTCATACAGAAAGCCTCCAACATTCTTCTAATAGTTCTCTTTGGCTAGTAACTTTAATCTTCCGGGTACTTCTCTCGGCTGGGGTAAACGGTCCTCTTTCTCCTCCGTAGAGGAGTCCAGGATAAACATCGAGATGTCTTTAGGGGCCAGAGGTACCTTTTGACCATATCAATGATCGACTCTCAGGGGCAGTGAGATCGTCGTAGTAACCAGTGGGCAAGCAAACGCTGGGTGACCACTTGGCAGGGTTTTGGAAAAAGTTTCAGGTCTCCACCCTGAGGTGGCAGAGAGAAAGTGAGGGGCCTAATGAGTGGGCAAGGAAGTCCAGCTGGAAAGCCGGCCAGGCTGGGCGCGTCTTACCTGGGAAGCCTTGTTCCTCCCCTCATACAGCAGCAGCTCTTCAGACAGCAGGAGAGTCCGGGCGGGGTTACAGAGATCTAGGGGCTGAAAGCCAATCACGCTGAGTGGGAGTGCAAAGGGCAGCTTGCCAAAGCCAGATCAGAGAACTCTCTTGCAGAGGGAGAAGACAAGACTGCCCGCCCTCCTCCTGCCCCTGACCCCATGCACCCCTCACACCCACAATGGAAACAGAAAGACTCTGCTCCAGCCCTGCGCAGCCAGGCCTGACCAAAAGAGCTGCTCTCTCTACAGGAAGTTCAGCCACAAGCTCAGAGCCTTTGCAGTCCTCCCCTGATGCCCGCCCCCACACCAGGCTCCTAGGCCCTCCCAGGCCTCCTCTGTCCTGTGCATGCCTCACAGGAAAGTCTCTACTGTCAGACCCAAGAGGGATCCTGAGGGCCCTATGCCAAGAGATTTGGCCACTCAAGTCTCTTCAAGGCCAAGTGGGTCCCTCCCTGCCCTGCTCAGGTCCCAAGCTGAGCACACTGACTCCTTCACCTTCATCCGTTTCCCCAGCAACCAGTTCCCACTCAAACTCCTCATCCCACCACCCTGTCCAGCCTAGCTCGGAGAACACACCCCAACTCTGGCTGACCACCCGGAAGCACCTGAGAATGTATGTTTATCACGTGACCCCCGAGTCCCTGACCTCAAGCAAGGGGCTGTAGAAAGATAATGAGACAAGTACCAAGTGTGCACTCCAGCAGGGGCGGAGCTTCAAAAGGGGGCTAAATGAGACCGCTCAGGGATTCAGGAACAGACGGGAAAACTGATGGAAAGCAAAGCAAGCCTGGTCAGCAAGCCAGGCGGGTGGGGTGGGGGTGGAGTGGTCGCTGGTGGGAAGGGAGCGCTCCGCAGTAAGGAAGAGGCGAGATGGCTCCTGTAAGACAGCTGCTGGCTACTCCTTTATCTTGGTAGGTATTCATTCTCCAATTCTTTGTTTTGCACATGTAAGTGTTATGCCATTTTTAAAAATCTTGATTATTTCCTTTTCTTTTTTTTTCTTTTCTATTTATTTATTTATCTATGTATTTATTTATTTATTTATTTGAGATGGGGTTTCTCTGTGTAGTTCTGGCTGTTCTGGAACTCACTCTGTAGACCAGGCTGGCCTTCAACTCAGAGCTCTGCCTGCCTCTGCCTCCCGAGTGCTGGGACTAAAGGTGTGCGCCACCACCGCGCCCAACTTGAATATCTCACAATTTAAACATTTTCAGTTTTTATAATTCTAGAAACTAATTTAAACTGGGCGTGGTGGTGCATGCCTTTAAGCCTAGCACTCAGGAGGCAGAGACAAGTGGATCTTTGTGAATTCAAGGTGAGCCTGGTCTACATAGTGAGGTCCAGAAGAGTCAGGGTTACATAGAGACCCTCTCTCAAAAAACAACAAACAAAAACTCTAAACCTAATTTAAATTTAAAACCTTGTACTATATTTACTTATGTGTGTATGCACACGCACACACACACACACACACACACACACACGTATATGTGGAGCAGGCACAGCACAGGTACAGAAGTAGAAGGAGAACTTGTAGAAGTCGGTTCTCTCCTTCCACCACGGGGGCCCAGGGATCAAACTCAGGTTGTCAGGCTTAGCAATGTGCACCTGCCCGGACAGGGCCAGCTGGTTAGCCTTAATTTGTAACAAAAATTAAAAGACAAAACCAAAAATAACCAGGCAGGCGATATGCATCTGTAATTCCAGTCCTCGGGATACTGGGGAAGGATGGCGAGTTGGGCCACCCTGAGCTACATAGTGAACGCCTGTCGAAAGAGCCAAGGGTTGTGGGTCCAGCTCGGCGGCAGTGCGGGACAACAGGGGCAAAGCCATGAGCGTGGTCCCCAGCCCGACAAGGCAAGGGAGGGGGCAACATGGCAGGAAAGAAGAGCTTTTTATATTTAAGATGTTCATGGAAGCGACATCCAAATGACAGCACTACCAAAGACTTGAGAGGAAAGACACGTAGTGCATTTTCAATTCCTAGTCACCAGCTGCGTAAGCTGTTTGCAATTCCTTGGTGCTGTGACTACAGCAGCAATACACACACATGTGCAAGGATCTCTGTCTAGGACAGAGAGCCCTTTGGACACATGTTCAGAAGTGGTATGGGTAGGTCATACGGTAATTATGTGTTAATTCAAAAAATCCTCATGTTGAAAATGTGGTATATATGTGCAATGAATTTTATTCAGACATTAAAAAAAAATGACATTGTAGTATTTTCAGGAAAATGGACAGATCTAGAAAACATATTAAGTGAGGTAATTCAAACTGAGAAAGACAAATACAGTATGTGCTTTCTCATACGCAGAATGGAACTTCAAATGCTTTTATTATATATACACATGTGGGTGTAGGTGTGGGTCACATAACCAGACAAGGAACCACAAGAGGGGAAAGGAGCTGCTGAGGAAAGTGGGGAACAGAACATGCAGGGCATGGAGGTGGGAAAGAGGTTATGACGGCAGAAGAGTATTGGGGGTCGGGGTGTGGGAGGAGAGGATGGGGAAGGACAGAGAAAAACAAACTGTGTTTGAAAATGCCATAATGGAACCCAAGACTTTGTAAGCTGGCGAAGTCATGACAGGAAGAGGGAAAGAAGGAGAGACATGGAGAAGTGAGAGAGGAAAGGGAAGAGGTGTGAGACTCCTGCGTGGCGATTGCTGGCCGGATGTGTGTGTGCCTGAGCAAAGTGACCAGCCACAGCAGCTCTCCCCCAGTCCGTTTCAAACGTTAATGCCTGTGGATGAGGCAGCCTGTGGATGAGGCAGCCGATGGCACTGGCTGACTTTGCGTCACCCCTTTCCCAGCCCCAGAGGATGAGGAGGCTGGGAGGAAAAGAGGGGGCTCCCTCATGGGCTTCCCTGATCATCTCCACAATACGAAGCCAGTCCTCTGTCCCCAAAGGGGGCCCTGGATCCTCGATGAGCCTCCACCCTCAGTCCTGGAACCAAGGCCCCTGCCTCTTCTCACTTCCTCCTGAGGGAACCCTGGGGCATGCCACAGGCTCACCTGCACAAAAACAGGGAACACCAGGACTTTGGGGGCCAGCGTGACGTAGGTGCCGTAGCTCGAGTGCGGGACATGTGGTCTCAGGGCCGAGCAATCTTGGTAGTTGCTGTGGCTCTTCATGGTCTGCACTGTCTTCATCAGCCGGGACTTCTTGCCCAGGCCGGTGTACGATTTCCCTTTAGTGGTAGTCTCTGGTTCTGTGGAGCAGAGGTGGGGGACAGTGAGTCACTTCCATCATCCCTCGAAGGACCAACCCCCCCAACCCCCTCAACCCCCCCCCCCCCCCCCGCGTAAGAATAAAGAACAAGATCCAGTCAGTGAACCCAGTCCAGCTGGCCTCAGCCTTAGCTTTAAGAGAGAGAGAGAGAGAGAGAGAGAGAGAGAGAGAGAGAGAGAGAGAGAGAGAGAGAACTCCAGAGCTAAGAGGGAGCCACTAGCCCACAACTGTGATGGGGGAGTTACCCACCCCCCACCCCCCAGTGACCCAGGCACCAAAACAAACCTATCTATTTATCAGCTTTGCACTTTTGAAAACCAAGAAATTGTCTAGGCATGCTGGCACACGCCAAGAACCCCAGAATTCAGGAACCTGGAGCAGAAGAACCCAAAGATCTAGCAGCCTAGGCTGCATGACAAGATGTACAGCAAGGCTGTATAATCCCATCTCAAAACAACAAAACCACAGTGCCATGAATATCGAGAAATTGCTCAGGCCTGACCTCACTGATCCTGGAGTCACACATGGAACATGAATCAGAGCTGGCTTCACAAGCGCCCGGGCTCCCACTCATCCTCCCGCTGCTACCATTCCAACCCAGGCCTCCTGCTCATCACCTCCCAGGCTCTGTGGACAAAGGTCTGTTCCCTGCAGTAGGGACAGAGACAGTCTGCTTTGCCCATGGACCTCGGGGTCCACACCTACCGCTAGCCCAGGTAGCAGACGCCCACCCCGTCACCGCCATCAATTTGTCTAGAATAAGAAGTGGCACTTGTGTGTGCCCTGGGGGCAAGCAGTGGGACCAAGCCCCAGTGATGGGGCTCACACACACCTGGGCTCCTTCCTAGGGTTCCTGTTGCCAGGGGAACCCCACCAGGTTCTCCCTGACGGAGGTGCCCAGCCTGGGCCTCAGAGGCCAGGCTTCCCCTAGCTTTCTGCAACCAGTGAACAGGTGGCCTGACCCAGCAGCATCTCGGGGAAGCTCCCCACCAACGCAAGGCCACAGCGCAGAGGAAACAGCCGAGAGGGTTTCATACTTGCTTCCTCCCCTTGCCCGCAATGCCCCTTCTCACGGAGAGGAGAGAAAAACACGTCAACGCTCCCCACCCCCACGAGTGACCAGTGGTCACAGTCTGGTGGCAGCGCTCAAACCACTACAACTCAAATCACTTCCTGCCTGTTCAGGGGTGGCTTAGACGGTACAAAGGACAGGTACCCAGAAGGGGACAGGAGGCACAGAGGCAGGGAAGGAGTCCCACAGCTTCTCTTCCGACCTGACCCTGGGAGTTGAGGGGTTGTTTGTACAGCAGCTGGCCTTCTACTGGAAAAATCCAACCTGGGTCTCCAGATCTACACTACGTTTGAGTCGGACAAGACACCCTGAGCATGAGCCATGACTTCCTAAGTCAGAGGCCCGCCGTGCGGCACGGAACTCTGTGCCACTGTGCAACACAGGGCAGGCTCCTTCCCTGTCTGAGACAGTTTCCTCTGTTTGGAAGCAGAGACCATACACCTTCCTGTCTCACCTGGGCCAGGCAGTCAGGTAGAAACTCACAAAAAAGGTCCCATGAGAAGCAGGGCTTGGAAGGCCAGGCCAGGTATGTGACTGCAGGATGGATGATCAACACTAAGCCAGCCATCAATAGTAGCACAACAGAGAAGGTCACCGAGCCTGGGAGTGTGCCATGAGTGAGGTCTGGAGGTAGATGGGTTGAGTGGACATGGCACAGCCTGGACCAGAGAAACAGGGTCTGAGGCCAACCAGACCCAAATGAAGGAAGGACCCAGTCCACAGTGGAGAAATCGAGGTGCTGAGCTCTAAGTTGAGACTTACAAGAGATTCCTTTTCTTTCCTGGCCCAGCTGCCCAGTGCTGTCAAAGGACCTTCCCCTTAGACATCAAGAGTCACAAATCAGCCACCTGACATGTCTCTCTGCTTCCAGAGAGGAGTGGACTGCCTACTCCCATTTTCCAGATAAGGGAACGGAGGCCTAGAGTGCTTGGGCGAGTTGCCCAAGGTCATTCAGCTGGCAGATGACACCAGGCAGGACCAGCCCGATCTAGGTGGCAGCCACACCCTAAAACTACCCTGCCACACCCCCTGGAGATATGGGGCAAGGGGTGTGGCTCCCTGGAACTGATTTTCCAAGTTATCCTTTTTTTAGAACAATCTAGATTGCAGCCCGGTTGCGGAGCCCCACAAAGGCAAACTTCCACCTGTCACCTTGTGATGATGTCTGGCCTAAACCCCGTATCATCTCCATTTCCTCTAGCACCTGCTTCACTGACCAAACACAGTAATTACAGGGCTTTGCTCCCAGCTTCCAAGGCGAGCCCTGGCAGTCCTCTGGCTCTGGCAGTGGTGAATCTGAGGTCACGCTGCTTTTACAGGACAGCAGTTTCTGGGGCATATGCCAACTACAGCCAGACAGGCACTCTAGGCTCCGGAAAGGTCTCAGACCCTGTTCAATGCAAGATGGCTAAGTTGTCCCTGTCCCTGCTATTCAAAGCAGGATGGCTGAGCTCTCCCTCCTGAAAGGCCACCTCCTGGCAGGCTAGAGAAATCAAAAGGCCAGCACCCTGCTGACAACCCTAACCTCTGAACTCAGGACCTGGGGCTGCCAAGAACTAATGCATGGGAATGGGGAAAAGATATCTTTTGACACTCAAAGGATCACTGTGCTGAAATAGAAATGAAATAAAGCCAAGATCTTGATGCAGGGGCTGGGAAGATGGCTCAGTTGGCCAAGTGTTTGCTGTACTAACCGGGTGGACCTGAGTCTAATTCCCAACACCCAGGGGAAAAGCTAGGCATGGTGGCACAAGCTTGTAATCCCAGCGCTAGGAGGCTGAGGACCCCTAGAGCGCTCTGGCTAGCCAGCCAGCTCACTCAGCAGTCTCAGGTCCTGGTGACAGAGGGTGTCTCAATAAAACCAAAGTCAACGGCTCCTGGGTTTGACCTCTGGTCTCCACATGCATGCACACCCACACACATACAAACATGCGCACACACACACAAGATCTTGACAGAAGGAATTCAAAACATCGCCACTGTTATTAACACCATCACCTCTTCCTTATTTGTCCCTTCCCCTGAGGCTTAGGTGACTAGCCCTTCTTGGCACTGTATTTCAGAGAGGAGTAAAAACACAGCCACATTTGGGACTGACCACACAGGCATCTCTGGAGCTTTGTGGGAAAGGATCGGAGAGCTCCCAGCCCATGTGCATGCACCCACACAGGTGACACACCTCTCTAGGTCCCTTCTTCAGCGACTTGCCTTCAAAACCATACAGACAAGCGGAGTTATTCTCCTTAGCTACTCTGCCAAAGTTCCATCAAGTTTCTGTTGCCTGACAGGCCCTGGATCTGATGCTGGGCCCACAGAAATACTCCAAGCCCAGCCCCGCCCCTAATAAAGTCACCATTTAGCAGTGACATAATTCTTCCACCCTAATGTGCCCACTAAAAGCTTTTAGACATTTACTGTTGAATCACTATCAGGATCCTCCCCAGGAGGGGCACACCTTCTTTTCTGGCAGGCAAGGCCCAACTGCCCACAGGCCCCATCAGGGAGAGGAAGGGGGTGCCTTCCTTCACCAGTCCTGAGCCTGATGGAAGCCCCCTCTCCCCAAAGGCCCAAGTACCTACTTTAAGAATCATCTTCTCACTAATGGAGGGAAACAGCCCAGAAAGAAATCTGAGAGAAGATAGGAAAAAGCCACTCTCAAGGAAAAAAGTCAAGGGTGTCCCGTGGGCACAGAAGAAAGGTTCAAGCACACTCAAGGTGGCCTCACAGGCCACACGGCATGGCTGGACTCAAGTTTGTAGACCAGTTGGGCTTTTGGGTCAGAGCTCTGTGGCAGGTGTGTGAGGTCCTAAGAGCAGCCCCCCGCCAGCTCCTTCAGAGAGACCCATCTCCCAGGCTTCCTGGAGAACTGGTTGCTTTACACCAGCTTCCATTTCTGGCCAGAATGTACAGACCAACGGAGAAGAATGGACTAAACAGCAGAGACATCTGTGTGGCTCAGAGACGGCTCTCCTGTACCATCTTTCAGCATGCAGGCAGCTACACACAACTGTTTCCCTGCAGAATCCTCCAGACAAGGCCCTGAGCAAGAAGCACTGGTTCTATTTTCTAGGTAAAGGGAGGCAGCTTGAGTCCCACAGTGAAGAGTCCGACCTGAGGCCTCACAGCTCAGCATTCCAGGGCTGCTTCCCATGCAGGTTCAAGCATGGTGTCTACAGCCCCTAACAGATACGGTTGCTCGGCAACACTGGATAACAACCAACGAAATGCTCAGCATCTGTCTCTTGGATGGTTCTCATAGAATCCCCCTCTACCAACTCAGCTCTCACTTAAGGAAGTACACATTCATTCGGTGAGGGGAAGAGGGTACCAGGAGGATCAAGTGTCTGTGTCAATATGCTGGGTAACCCCTACTCCATTAGAAAGGCCTCTGAACTCAGAGCAGGAAGTCCGGCCCAACCTCAGCTGACGTCAGCTTTCTCCCCAGGCTGAGAGGGCTTGGCATAGTGGACAGCTCACCTTCAGGGATGGCATCCTCCTGATACACAGGCCGCAGCAACTGCAAGGGAAAGACAAGAGACCCAGCTTCAGTCCCAGGAACGGGGCAGAGCAGTCCAGCAGGTAGCTGCCACACAGACCTGGGGTGTCGCAGGGCAAGAGGAAAACTCAGGGGTTCTCTTAAGGGGCAGAGGTGGAACAGAGCTGAAAGAGGCTTCATGCACCATGAAATTGTGGCCCTCTGAGAGACCTCAACTTCCTTCACAGCAGCTTGTTCCAAAGTGCATTCCACGGATCACCAGAACCGTGGGACTGCTATACACCACAGAGGTCTCCTCACCATCCAGTTTTCTGTTTGGGAGACATGCTTAGCCTACCACATGGACCCAGTGCCCTTCCACAGCCAGCTGTCCATACCTGGCTTCCAGGGTTCAGCGGGGCCAAGATGATGTAGTTGGGGTCGGTGGGGGTGGTGGCCCGAGACAGTGCAGGCAGGGTGTGCTGGCCGCTGCGCTTGCCCACCTCGGTGTAGCGCTCCCAGCCACCAAGCAGTAGGCCATCGGAGCTGTCACACACCAGATGGCAGCTGTGGCGCTGCTCAGGACGGGACGGGGCCCCATGGGTACAGTTCTTCTCCCTCTTGTTAGGGGGCGACAGGAGGTCATGTGTGGACTTGCAGGAGGCCCGCCGCAAAACTCCACCATCTGGCCCTGGCTTGATCTGGGGGACCACACGCCACACGAGCAGGATGATCTCACTAGGGCAGCTCCTAGAAATTCCACAGAGAAGTTCAGACTTGGGGAGACCAGAGTCAGTGAGGGTAGGAAGCCTGCAGGGCAGAGAGCAAGTGAAGGAAACCAAGCAGGAGCAAGCAAATGCAATTTTCATGTAGTCGTTCTAGAAGCAGACCAAAATGGACCGTTAGGGTGTTACCCTCACGGAGTCAAGGAGCTCAAATATTTTACAGACTAAACTTTAAATTGTGCAGTAGAAACATCTGCGCTGTCTACACACCCTTAAACAAAGGGTTTAGCCATTCAGTAGCGTAATTAGCTGAAGTGGAACCGGGCCCCTGGAACCATGGCAGGAACCATGGGGTCTGTTCAGAGAGTCTTTCCTGCTGCGTGCTGTGAGATCAACATTCATCGGAGCCTGAACCTTCCATTTCCAGGCCAAGAAACGGATTCCCTGAGGAGCGATGTAAATTGCTCACAGCTGGGCAGAGAGTAGAAGGAACAGAGTAAAGCGAGGCAGAGTGCCCGGGGCCAGGTGGGGAGGATACGCCATCCGCCGCCCGCTGCCCCCTGTCACCGGATCTCGTGTGCCAGCTCCACACATTTCCAGTGCTCCACGGGCCTCTCATTCAGCTGTAGCACTGTGTCCAGCTGCTGCAGCCCTGCTCTCTCTGCTGGGCCCCCTGCAAGGACAAAGAAAAGAGCCTGGAGTCCTTCGCTTCCCTAGTGACCGTGGGCAAGGACTGACACCTTTTCTCTCTGTTGCTCTGTCTGAGAAAAGAGGTGCTGAACTAGGGGGCTGTCAGAGGTAGCACTCCTTGCCCATGTCTCCTCTCACCCTAGCTGCACCCCCGACCCACCACTGTCTCCCTCCAAGGGTCTCCTGGAACAGTAAGGAAGTGATATCTTTTTTGGTGGAGGAGGTGTGTGTGTGTGTGTGTGTGTGTGTGTGTGTGTGTGTGTGTGTGTGTGTGTGTGTGTTTGAGAGTGTGGGAGAGGGAGGGAGAAAGAACATATGCACACATGCATATAGAAGCCAGAGGACAACCTCTATACAACAAGTGTCTTTCCTCAGGCACTGTCTTTTCTTTCTTTTTCTTTTTTTAAAGACAGGGTCTCTCATTGGCCTGGGACTCATGAAATAGACTACTCCAGCAAGTCCCAACCATCCTCCTTTCTCTGCCTCCTCAGCAGTATAATTACAAACACAAGCCACTATGCGTGGCTTTTTCTTTTCTTTTCTTTTCCTTCTTTTTTTTTTTTCCGGCGTGGGTTCTGGAGACCAAACTCATGTTCTCGACTTTGCAAGATGAGTACTTTGCTGACTGAATTAACTTCTTATCTCTGCTTGTTTTGTTTGTTTGGTCTTTGGGGTTTTTTTTTGTTGTTATTTGTGGGGGCGGGGAGGGGCAGAGTCCCATGATACAGGCCCGGCTAGCTTTGAACTTCCAGGATCTCTCTCATTCCAGAATCCTCCTGTGAGCAGGGGCTACAGGTCTGAGCCACCACACCCAGCTAGGAAGTGGTGAGTGGGCCTGGAGATGGGATGGAAACTCGTAAGTGGCTTTCATTAGACATCACAATTCAAGTTTAGTTCCTCTTCAGAAACCACCGGGAATCAAAAGTACAACACCTATTTTCATTTCGATAAAACAAACGAACACAAATGGGTCTATTTTCATAAACCTCAGATTCACCTGTGGGTCATTTAAAAATATTATTCTTTTCCTTTTGGAAACCCAGACCCTGATCCAGTGTGAGGCCCCCTCCAGCTCCAAACTGTCTGCAAAGCCCAGTTGCCTAGTGGGAGGGTGGGACTGGCGTCCTTCGCCATTCGCTTACCAGAATCCACAGCCTGGACTCGGACCGGAGAGTCACAGCAGATGGTGAAGCCAAAGCCGTCTTTGCCCCTCGGGATAGTGATCTAGAACACAGCCCTGCCCAGTTACTCCAGAGTTTTCCAAGCTGGCAAGCCTCTAACCCCACCCCCCACCCCCAGCCACCTTCCTCTCCACAGGAACCAGACCTGAAAAGGAGCCAGCCAGTCTCTCTCTGCCCCTATCTGAGACCCAGCATCTTAACACTGACTAGCTGCTGAGAGCTCACGTGGAGGGCAGAACTGACTGGATCTGGGAAAAGGATAAACCTTGCCCCTTGTGGTGCTAACAGCCCCAGCTCTTTACCCAAGAGCCGTCTAGAGTTGTACACCTCCTCTCCCCACCAGCTGCCTGCCTCCCGCCCAGCTTCCCTTCCCACCAAGGTCTTGGGATCTGGCGCAGGGTTTGCCTTGTGCTGGGGACCCACAAACAAAGCTGAGCGGGTGGCCATCCTCCCAGAGCACAAAGGAGGGAAAACTAGAACATACTCTCTCAGCCTACGGCCAAGTGTCAGGGGAAGAGTGCTGGGGTTCACAGGCAGGCTTGATCAGAGCCTCTGGGCAGTCAGGAAGAGAGTTCCCGAGAGAGGAGGTAGGCACAGGCAGAGCCAAGGTCTCCCGGATAAACCAGCACTAGCCACGGGCTTCACTCTGCCTGCAAAGGGCTAGGTGTGTGGGAGGGCCCCAGCCCCAACTTTCAGAAGTTCCATCAAGGGACCATCCTATCCGGATTCTCTTTGCAGACCAGCATTCTATAATCCAGCTCCTGCTGTGTGTCATGCACTGCTGAAGCACATGGGACAGGGGCCCCTGGGGAGTGGCACTTGGTCTCTGGCTACTAGAGAGGACAAGCCCACACAAAATCTAGCCCGAGAAAAGTAGGCCATGACAAGCAACAGAGGAGAAAACAGTGCTGTACAGCAATCAGGCCTGTGTGACCCCGGACACCACGCCTGTGCCTGGCAGAAGTTCAGCAAAGGCTTTGTCCCTTAGGGTGGTGACAGCATCTGATCTAAAGAATGTTTACATCTGGGGCTTCAGAAATGATTTAGTGCAGTGGTTCTCAACCTTCCTAATGCTGCGACCCCTTAATACAGTTCCTCATGTTACGGTGATCTCCCAATCACAAAATCACTTTCTTTTTCTACTTCGTAACTATAATTTTGCTACTGCTATGAATCGTAGTGTAAATATCTGATGTGCAGGATATCTGACATGTGACCCCTGTGAAAAGGTCATTAGACTCCCTAAAGGGGTCGAAACCCAAGGTTGAGAACAGCCGCCTTAGCGGATAAGAGCACAGCCACTATTCTTGCTAGTACTAACACGTGAGTTCTAGTCCCAGCTTCCATGTCAGGTGGCTCACAATCACCTGTGACTCCAGCTCCACCGGGGCCCAGCACCTCTGGCCTTCATGTACTCATACCCACGCACACATATAAACATAATTTTTCGAAAATCTTTTAAAACAAAACCTTCAAAAAAACAAAAAGGATGATTCTGTGTGCAGCATGGCCCATTGGCTCATTCAGATGATTAGATCAGAAAATGGCTTCAGAGGGAGTCCCAAGATACCCTTAGGAGAGGGAAAGGTCCGGGTGACTCCCAACAAGGTACAAAGAAAAGGTATCCCGGCTAGGAAGAGGAAGAAAACAGTTCAGCCAGCCTGGACTAGGTCAAGGGCGTCAGCCTCGTGCAGAACCGGCTGTCTCTTGGAGCTGGGCGCCCGTATTCACCTGATGGTACCCCGAGGCCGAGGCACAGTGAAGGGGAGCAGGCAGGAGCCCAGGGTGACCAAAGGTCCCCGAGGCTCTGCTTCCCACCAGTCCTGGGCCTGGATTCAAAGCAAGTTTATAAAACAGGAAATCTGACAGACAAGGGGGAGGGGAGGGGGCAGGAAAATACCCTGTTCCCATAAGAATTCTGGGAAAACACACAGCTAAGACAGGAAGAGAAGGAAAAAGTGGAAAGAAAGCTAAACAAAGCTGGGAGTGAGTGTGGAACTCTGGGAGAACGAGATGCCTCTAGTTGCCAGGCCAAGAGAGGCCTGGAGAAGACAGTGGGAGCCACTGTGTGGGACTCACAGGGGACTTACAATCCACTGGCCACGTCACACTGACACCCTTCCAGCCCTGCCCCGGGCCTACACCACAGGACGATGAGGATGACTCCTCCTTTCTGGAGGGTGAGCCCCAGCTCCCTGGTCTGAAGATGAATGTGTTTCCATATTCTGGTGCTCTAGTCCAGGCAGGGACAGGAGCCTCTTCACCTCCCTGAGTGTCACCCCAGGGAACAATCCCATCCCATTGGCAAGCAAAGGAGCAGCAGGCAGGAGAGGGGATATAAAGAAAGGAGAATACCTCCTGGCTTTGTGGGAGAAGCGGACTGCCATGGAGGCAGAACTGTACCATCATGATCTCTGATCATGCATGCAGAGGGTGGTGTCCAAGAGTCTGTCCATCACCACATCCTAAGGAATACAGCTTCAGCAGGCCCATTTTACAGAGAAGGTAATCAAGGCCCAGAGTGAGAGAACGCTCTCCCACCCCTCCTCTCTGACCTTGGGCTCAAGGAGGGAGACAGTCCCCTCCTGACTCTCAGCAGCTCCTGACAGGTGTCCTTCCCAGGGTGGTTCCTTCTCTTCCTGTCAAGGGCATGGAGTGCCGTTGCTCCTGTGTTTCAGCCATGCCAGCGCCTGCCTAGTCTCTGACGTTCTGCCACACCTGGACTCCTGTCCCCAGCTGCCGCCAGCGTTTACTGACCACTCCCTAGAGACGGGCGGCAGGCACAAGCCGTGCACTTTATAGGAGTCATCCTTCCACTCGCACAGGCTGGTCTCCGTTACATTACTCCTATTTTAGGGACAAGGGACTATGAATTGCTCAGGAGTGGCAGCTAAAGGGGACCAAGCCGGACTAGAGTCCTGGTCCCATAAAGTTTTGTGCACCCCAGCTTCTAATGCAGGAGACAGCTTAGTCCTTGTCCAGAGCTTGGGTCCAGTCCATGTGTGTACCAGGTCCCACTCGGACTACCAGCACATCCCAGTCTTCTGGCCCCTTAGCCCAAGGACACCTGGGATTTCATTACCTTCCATCCAGTGCTCACCCCGCCCCACTACCTAAATGCTCTTGCCGTGGGGACTGTTCAGTCCAACCGCAGGAAAGTAGGAAGCATAGGTAGGGATGAGTAGGGCAGGATCTGAGAGCAGAGGAAGGACAAGAGGAACATCTGGATACCCGAGTGACAGAGGCAGGTACAGGGAACCCGTGGGCATCTCCCTGTGACCTACACCCTAAGGAGTTAGGACCTAGATTCTAATGAGGGCCTTCTTCATGTTTTAGCAATCAGGAAATTGGTGTGCCCCCTCCAGCTTGGACACCACAAATCTGGGTAATCTTTTAGCTTTATAGCCAACCCATTCCTATTTCATAAGAAAGAAAATCCTAGCGGTGGTGCTCATGCCTTTCCTCCTGGTACCCAGGAAGCAGAGGCAGGAGAATCTGTGAGTTCAAGGACAGCCAGGGCTACACAGAAAAACCCTGTCTCAAAAAAAAAAAAAAAAACGAAAGAAAAGAAAAGAAAAGAAAAGACAGACAGACAGATAGACAGAAAGAAAGAAAGAAAGAAAGAAAGAAAGAAAGAAAGAAAGAAAGAAAGGCCTAGTTCTAGAAGAGTCTTAGGGGAGAACGTTGCCATCACTCCGGCCTCTGCCCTGCCTCCCAGCCCAGAAGCTAAGAGACAGCCTCAGTGAAGTTGGACTCTAAGGCCACAGCAATGTGGACCCACTTCAAGGCCGCAGGGAGGAAAACATATGCATACACAGTATTCTATCCTATCTCACACAGAAGCACACACAAGGGACGAAACGGGTATGGCTGCCCACCAGAAACGGGAAAGTCAGCAATACCGTATCCCTCCGGAGTCCCTCAACTTCCCGGCCCAAAAGCCATTGGCAATCTCAGACTTGACATGCCTTTTTAAAAAAACAAAACGAAAACAAAAACAAAAACAATCACTTCCTTCCCAGATGATAAAAACAAAAAATCAGCTAAATCATCTCATCAAGGATGCCAGCCAGTGGTTAGGACACACAGAACTGGCCTGGGCTGCCTGTAACATGGGGCGTTAGGTAGCAGACAGGGCCGTGGGTCCAGCCTCTGCCTCAAACTTCCCCCCGCATATCAAAATGTGCCTGCCTGCCGGGGACAGGAGGCAGCACGGACGGCCTTGTGGAGAGAGAGATTCTACATGGATGAGCCCCCATCCCTGACTCCCCAGATCACGCGGGACCCCAGAGGAATCGGGCACCCACCTGCCGGTAGCGGCGTTCTGAGCACACCTTGCAGAGCCCATTGAAGCGGTTCATGGCTGCGGATCCTGCCTCAGCTGCCTCCCCATGAAAACCCAGCTCTCCCCCCAGCAGCGGGAGCCCGCACTGCGCCCCGTCAGCCTGGCATGACCGCCCTGGGAAGCCCGCCCCACAGAAGAATGGCAGGAAATCACCTCTCACCTCCCCGAGCCCTGTCTGCGCTGTGTGCCTCTGCAGATAAGCCCGAAGGCTTCCTGAAACCTCAGAATGACAAGGAAGAGAGAGAGTTTTATATTCAAATTCCTGTCAACTAGTTAGTATTCCCCGGGCCCGGCGGGGAGAGGGCGCCTTTGTTCTGGCTGCATTCTCTGCCCTGGGCCACTCTGTGAGTCCAGTGTTCTCACAAACACCCCTCACCGAGAAACTCAAGCAGAAAACACGCCGCTGCTCTGTAACAGCACACCTCCCTGCCAATCCCAGGGTCCCCAGGAGCAAATCCTGTGGACTAACCCGGTGGGGACAATCCGGGATGGCCTAAGCACGGTACCCAAGTCAGGGAACACAAAACATCTGGAGACTGGTGGGCACTCCGGAGCCACTTAAAAGTCAGCTTCTTCGTTCACAAAAGTGGGCTGTGTAGAGGGGCTGATGGCACACAGATGTGTAAGTGGGTTCCCAGCCACGGGGGCACCACCCTCCACATCTTAACAACAAAGAAATAGAAACCAAGAGTGGCTACAGCTGAACGCCAGGTTAGAACCCAGGCACTGCAGCCAAGTTCCTTGTAGTTCCAGGATCAGGTCTTGAGAGTAGCACAGAATGAGCCCAGCCCCCTCTGCCCTCCTAGGAGCCCCTGGGAAAGCCCACCCGCTCACTCATGTTATTAGAACAGAGGCAGTCCCTTGGTTTGGTTGCTAAGTGATCATGGGTAGGTGACCTACATCTCTATGTCTTTCAAATGGATTCAAATAAGCGAACTCTTATTTTCCCAAACCTCTGCCAGTCCCTGCCTCTGCTGAGTGCTATGGACACCTTTCAGGTGTATCAGTCCCCAAATCCAATGCACTTGAGAACAGTAGCCTTAGGGACATGGGACAGTCTGCAGAATCTAACACAAAGTGGGTCTTTCACAAGCCACCTGGAGACCTGCAATGTTGATGTCCAAGTAATTCCCACATATTACCAGGGTGGCTCCATAGTCACTACCCCATCACAGACAGTGGGGGGAAAATCTTTGGAAACTATCCCTGAAGCTAGAGGAAGCTTTTAAACTCCACATGAAGCCATAGAAACCACATCTGGCAAGTTACCCTAGCACTATAATGGGAGCTAGACATTTGTACAAGGCAAACTGAAATTACCTGACGTGAAATAGAAGTGGTAGTTCAATTCCTCAGGCTCACTTGCTACAGCCAAATGCTAAGAAGCCACAGGCAGCAAGCTGGTACTATGCTGGGCAGTGATATTCTCAACAGTATGTTCCACAAGGGCTGAACCAAGGCTCTTTCCCAGGACCCAGTGCCAGGCTGGGGTCCATGCAGGTGTAACCACCCCATCGTGTGTGAGGGGATAGATGAGTGCAGCCAATGGAGAGGTTTCCTAGATTGCTCAAGGAGCATCCCACATCACGTCTCCTCAGTGATGTCTTCTCCACACTCTAGAGACAGCACAGCACAGGGCACACCCTCTTCAGAGGCACTGTCTACCTCTTGCTGCCCGTGTGGCCACAGTGACATATAACCCAGGGATCTGTACGTCCCCTTATCGGTAAGGTGGGGTGGTGAGGGTTAGATCACAGTAGCACCCAGGGGATAACTGGTCCCTGGGAGTTGGATTTTCCTTCTCCCAGTTAAAGAAAACCATGAGTCACCGTGAGAGGTTCTCTAAAGAGACTGAGTGAACTTTGGACAGTTCTTCTAAATCCCTACATAATGTTCCTCTTCAGATTCAAAGCTATTAGGAAGCTAGAAACCCATACCTTTCAGGTTCAGAGTCATGGCTACTCTCCAGCCCGGGCAGGCCTAACCTGTGAAAATGACATGGCCATGGTCCTAGGAGAAACAGGGGTTCTGGGGACCTGGGGGAAGGGAGGATTCTGTTTCTGGAGATCAAAACAATCTGAAAAATCCGGTCACCTGTGTTTCCTGGCTCTCTCCCACCCTTGCAAAGGTCATGAATAACTACATACAGGGCAGTGACATACCTTTCCAAGGACACACCTTAGGAAAGCCAAGAATCCTCCCTCACAATGCATGACTTGCTGAGTTCCAAACATCAAATACTACCCTCTTTCACAGCCACTTCTGGGGTCAAGAGGCTGACAAAGAGGGGATCGGAGACCCTGGATCCATGCCCAGGTTCCACCAGCCCCAGCAGGAATGTCCCCACCTACCTGGAATTTCTCCCCACTCTCAGGGTCCCCAACTCCTGGCATTCTCAACAGCATATCTGGAAGGTGATAGAGCTGAGTCAGAAAGTTCCTACGGGCAGGAGGGCCCATGCACCAACCAGGGGTGAGAGTGTCAGAGCCATTCCTGGCTTCCAGATAGAAGAGTGCCAAGGCTCGGAGTAAGCAGAGGCTCAGGAGCCAGGGCTGTGAGTAAAAGAACAGGACTGAAGGGGCATGAAATCCAAGCCCTGAGCCTCAGGCTCACGGCAGACCCTAAAACCATGCCTGTAGAGGTGAGATCCCCAAGGTCAGCAAAGCCTCACAGATGAGATACAGAACCTTGAGAAGGAGACACTTGGGAAGTAAAGAAGCTTCTGTGAGTGAGGCAGGGGACTGATCTGTGTGAAAGGGCACAAACTCCGAGGAAAGCTCATCATATGGTAATAATGTCCTGGGCATGGGGTAGCCTGTGGTCCTATAGCAGCTGGAAAGAAGTCCCAGGGAGGTGAGATTCATGCTCCACTCATTAAGGGTCAGGGAGCTTCAAGGGGCTCGTACACACCTCTCAGGGGCTGGAGCCGCCGCCTAGCCACCTTGAGGTGCTTGGTCCGGCCCAGGTCCTCCCCTAGCAGATAATACCAGCCACTGATCTCCTGTCATGAGAGAAGGAAGGATATGATCAGACCAAAGAGGCAGAGGGAACAGGTCAAGGTACCACTAACCCCTCAAAAACAAACCAAACAACAAAAACTGCAGCTGGGCATCATTCCTCAGATGCTGATGGTCCAGTCTCCCCGTCCAAGGCTACCACCTACACCAAGAAGCCTCCCCTGATGCTCAGGACAGAACTGGTTCTCCCTCGGCCTCTTAGCCCTGGAGAACAACTACGGACTCGCCTGCCTCCTGCCTCCAGCCAGGCTCTCGGACGTACCTAATATTCAGCCTGGTAAACAGTAGTAGGTGCTCATTAAATCCATGTTTACAGAACAAAAAGATAAGCGTGAAGAGCAGTGGAAAAGGCCACAAAAGCAGGTACTCGAGACCTCTGTGCAGTCTCCGTGAGGAGCACCTTCTCACAGTCCTCTCCACGAGGAGAACCTTCTCACAGTCCTCAGAGAGGATGGAAGCCAAAGCTGCAGCCAGGAGATCCGAAGGACCTCCACACAGCCATCTTGTGACTTCACTCCAGGACACAAAGCTAAGTGGCAGGGACACAAAACAGGCCGCGAGGACATTTTCAAGATGTGGAGCAGGGCACCCACCCCTATTCGGAGCTTCCGGTTTGGGGCTGCAGTACCTAATAAGGGCAGGTGAGCGACAGTGACCCAAAGGAAGGGTCCTGTGAGCCCCGTCTCAGAGGGAAGGCATCAATGCCAGTGCTGCCCCCTCCTGCACCCACAAGACAGGTCAAGGGGACCCTTTTAGAGGGGCACCAGGGGTGCCAGTTCCCTTCACCCAGAGCAGGTTAGGAGTACCTACATCCCGTGGGACTTGCCAAAACACTTCATGGCATCCTGGCATCCAGCAGACTCCGCACTTCCTAGGGAGCCTGGGGCTGCCAAACTGCCCTCTGGAAGGGGACTCAAACCCTTAGCCAGCCCAGTGACAACAGCAGCCTATAACTTAGGTTACCAATGCCTGCCTCAGTGGAACACCATGTGTCAAAAGGAACAGCTCAACCTGAGCATTTGCAGGGTTGGCATGAGTGTACCAGCCAGGGTCTAGGTGGGTGGGTGGGGGCTATTGCTCCTGAAGCTTCCTGCCAACTCACCTTGTCCGGAGTCAAGAGGGATCTCACCCCGAAGCTCATGCAGCCGATGAGTGCATGCTGCCTAGGAGAGGAGCAGAGAGTGAGTCCCCTGCTGTCTGTTCAAAGAAGGTTACTGTCAAATGTTCCACAGTCTACGTGTGGCTTCCTGAGGGCACCTCCACCTGCCTCTGTTCCTTCCCACTTTGTGAGGTGGCACAGGAGTTCTACTCAGTTTCCCGAGGAAAACACCAAGCTTCATTGGTCCCCTTCCCAAGGTCACAGAAGAGTTCGTAGTCGGTTCTGAGGGAAGCCAAGCGTCCCAGGCCTGGGCAGATGCTGCATTCTCTGATGCTACGGGAGCTCAGGACTACCTTGAGTGTCTTAGCTGTTCTGGTGCTGGGTAGGTGGAGAAGACTGTCTCCGTCAGAGTCTCTTAGCCATCACCTCAGCTGGGGACATGCAGTAAGAAGAAAGTTATGGGGCCTCAGCTCACATAGTTTTTGCTTTGCATCCAAGCGGGACCTTAGCAGTTCTCGGGTGGCTGGAGACCAAGTTCCAGACATACCTAACACACAAAAGTCACAATGACCCACAATGACCTGTCTGACCTGTCAGTGGGACAGGCAAGCATGAGCCAAGGTCAGACCTCATACATTGTCAGACTAGGGTCAGGGTAAAGCTCAAGCAGGGCTTCTTGGGTAACAGGAACTCAAAGTGCCTAGAGAATGTCCACCCACCAGGAACTTATTAACAGCTTTTAATAAGGATGGTACCGATCAATGCTAATAAAATGCCAAAGCTTGCTGTTGTCAGAGAAAAGGACCCGTACAAAGCTGTAGTTTCATGGGAAACAGAACCACAAAAGACAAACAATGGCTGTGTCTGGCACGTGAGATTGTTTGCAATTTTGTTTTCAAATCTTCACAGAACAGTCACTGCTTTTGCAGTGTGGGGTGGTGGATAAACGTATTTTTAAGGACCTCTACTGTACAGCCTTCTACTTGACCCTGATACCACACATAGTTAGACGGGAGCACAACACTGGCAGCCCAATTCGCACTGTCTGTAGGGCCCACGCAGATGGAGGATTTGGTCTGTCCTGGAAGGCACAGGGTTAAAGCAAAGACGGACAGTAAACTCTCTGCAGATACACCTCCCAGGAGGCTGGTCTACAGGGCCCAGGCCCCGGAGGCTACTCGGAAGAGCACAGCATCAAAGAGCTGCCCCAAAACCTGCCTGAGATTTGAGCTATAGAGCTCATGCCTAGGTCCAAACCAAACTGGTTCAAGGCAGCGTCTGGGCACTGGAGCCTGGGGAAAGCTCTCCAGGGATTCTGCAAGGCACCCACCCACGGTCAAGCGGAGGTCAAGAAGCCTCCATAAATACACATTGTTTGGATTCTCCGGAAAGGGTGGCAGCTTGCCACCTGATAGTGGTAAGCATAACAAAACTAGCTTCTCCCAGGCGGCCACGTCAAGTGAGGGGCAGGACACAGGCACTGCGGACCGGTCCTCAACACTGGCCGCCCACCTGCCTATCCAAGTTCTAAACCACAGCCACAGGACCGGGGCCTCGGAGTTCACCCAGCTCTCTCTCTCCACGGCAGCATTTGGCTACTTCTCCAGCTGTGGCTCATGGTCTCCTCCTTCTCCTCCCTGTCCCCTCCTATCATTAATAACTCGCTCAAGGAGGATAATGCAGTCCCCCCCCCCCCAATAAGACATCCCTTCACCTTCCGACCCCACTGTTCTGAACAAATATTCTTCCCTCCTGGAAAGGGGTCAGAGCCGCACTAGTGGGTGAGACTTCCCCAAGCAGCAATCACCCAGACAGCTGCCACTCGAGGACAGCCTTTGCAGGCTCTACCAGCGTGCTCCTAGCAAGTTTGTTCTCATCAGCACAGTTGGGAGAGCCTTGGCTGGTAGGGAGGTGATGCTCACTCTGCACTCAGGCTGGTCAGCGCTGCAAATTTTCCCATCTCCAGGCTGGGGCTTTAGCTGTAATAAACACTGCCTCTCCCTACTCTGCTGTAAGTGGAATTTTTATTCCCTGGTGCTTAGAGAATGCTAAATGGTTAATAGCCTCCCTCGAGCTTTGCTTCCTGCTAAGGGGCCTCCAGTGATTTCATGATCATTCAGGCAGAGTAAATTGTCACAATTAATGTCCACAAGCAGGGACCTCTCTCTGAGTGTTCTTCAATTAGCTACTTCTGAAGGCTGCTTTTGAAAACCCTTCGGAGGAAAAACTGCTTATATAAGCAGCCCGGGCATAGCAGCAAGGTACCAGCCAGCTTACCAACTTGAGCCCATGCAGGAGAGGCTGGCAACTTCCCTCCGTGAAGAGGCTCTGGAACCACGCCTTGGTCACTGCTGATTGCCAAGGCTTCAGCTCCAGGCTTCTGCACTCAGCAAAGGCTTGACAAATGGGGGAATCCATCATGCCCATGGTTGGCAGGCCCTGGGCAAGGAGCCCCAGTATGAAGGAAACAAGACAAATAGGCAGGAATTTCAATGGCAGTTCAAGACGGCAATACAGGCCCTGGCACAAGACGGAGCGAGATTGACAGATGAACGGTGCGGGGCAACAAATTGGGAAGGCGCAAGAGGCAGCTGGGGCTGGGAGGCTTGCAGGAGGTCGCAGGAGCAGAGCCAGAAAGGATGAGAGGGAGAGCGTTTCAGAGAGGGGGACCAACCAGTGCAGAGGCTCAGAGGTGACTCTACCTCTGAGCACACGGCAGAACAGGCCTCAGCTTACTGCAAGGTGAGGTGCGTTATGTTTTCGGGAAGGCACACTGATCTTCTCATTGAAGAACCTTGAACCATTTTGTATCACAGGGTTATATAATGTAATCTTTATTTCTAGTTTGATGCCTTAAATTGAGTCCATGTCTTTCTATTCACTTTTTTTCTTTGGGCTGCTTACCCATCACTGGTCACAAGCCTTCTGATGTTAGGGCCGCTACACTTGGCACGGAGATCCTGTTTGCAACAGGGGTGAAGGAGGGGCTGTCCCTAGAGTGCTGGGGGCGGTGCCTGCCGCACGGCAAAGCAGACCTTCCAAGTACGCAGCTACTGTTTTCAGAAAAGACTGCATCCTTTAATTTTATATATAATATATATATATAAAACTTAAAAACACGGTTAATATTCGTCTACAACAGTTTTTCACATGACAAGTCAAATGTCTGTCTTTCGGAGGAACAACTACATCTTTCTCCAAGGCTGTTCTCTGGCTACAAGTTTAGAAGGTTGTTTAAACGATATTATAAGCTTCAGTTTGCCTTTCTGCCTATTATCCAGCAAGACGTCCAAACAGTTTAGCTCTGTGTTCAAAGTGCCTGAGGAATTAGATGGATTACCATTTTCTGAGTGTGATTACGTCTTTATAATTCTGTTTCTTTAGAAATTGTCATATATATATATGTATATATATATATATATTACTGATAAGGCATGAAAATGTGTGGGGTTTGCTTGAAAACGATCCACTGGAGGAGGGGCAAGTAGGTGGGCAGAGACAAAGATCAACCACATGTTGATAACAGATGCATTGGGGCTATGCATCTCTGGGGGGTGATATCTACCTTCTAGCTTTTCATGTCTTTGAAACGGTCTACAGTTTGTTTAGTTTAGTTTATCAAACTATTTTATGAAGGTAGCTATAATTTTTAACATTCACAGAACTTTGAAATTGAAAAAAAAAGCCGACTTAGAGATGCTTGCATTTTACAGACAAAGAAACTGAGGCCCAGAGCTGAGGAAAAGCTGGCCCACAGTGGCCCAGCCAGTGAGAGTGGTTCTCCTTCACAGGCTCAGTGGTCCTCCTCAGCTCCTGCCAAGATGCTGACATACGCTGACATCCATAGCTCCGCCCCAGGATGCTGTGTGTCTGTGATCGATCGGTGGTGTCTGTGCAGAGGACCATGTCAGGTGCCCTGCTCTGTTGATCACCACCTCATCCCCTCAGGACAAGGTCTCTCACTGAAGCTAGAGCGAGGCAGGCAACTAGAAACCCATTCATCTTCGTGTCTCTGACCGCCACTGTGCTAGGGTGACCGACTTGTGTGCTGCCACGGGATTCGAACTCAGGTCCTCATGCTCGCACAGCGGGTGCTCTCACTCACGGAGCCACCACCTCCCCAGCCCCACCTGGACTTCTCTGTACATCCCGTCTCCAGTAGGAATGGACAGCCACCACCAGGAGGCTCTTTCCTTCTTGCTGACTACAGGAGGCGGAATGTGCCCACCGCACATTTGACTGGCTGGTTCATACAAAGCCACACTACGTGTGTTGAAACATCTCAAGGTTGGAGGAGCAAGCCACTGGCAGGGAAAGAGAACGGCTTTGGAGTCATCGTTTGTCACCCGCGGGAGGTGGGCCAGCGCACTGCGGTGTGACTACAAGCATGGACTTGCTTCTCGCTGCCTGGATCTGCCGCTGATTTTTTTTTTCTGCATTCCAGCTGTGTTACTTTGGACAAGTTATATAACCTATCTGTGCCTGTTTCCTCTCCCATAAAAGAGCAGAGTGAGGATTAAATTAGATAAGGCATGCCATGGACTTAATGTTCACGCAGAATAAATGCTTGTTAAGTACCGGCCGTTATATAACCTCAAGGTCTTGCGCCTTCATAGGCCCTTGAAGAGAAAGACACTCGTAATTCTCACCCCTCCAAACCTGTGTTAAGTGAGATAATGCATGGGAAATGCTTTGTGACGGAGCACGGTTCAGTAAACTTGCCTCCCACCTTCCATGATGGTCTTTCACATCGATAACTTGTATGTCTGTCCTTCAGAGAAACACAATTTGATTTGGGAACATTTGGCAGAGTCTGGGTTTCCTGGAGTTGCTGTCCGTCTGCTCCAGCTCAGAGGCCTCCTCTGGTCGATAAAGAAGAGCTGGCTAAGAGCTCTGGGAGGCTGAAAACGGCCAGCGTGGTGCTGACAGGCTCCATCTGCTCTGCAGGCAGGCCTGCCTACGCCTGCCCCAGCCCTCTTGAGCTTAGGGCTGGGGCTCTGACCACGAGGCTGGCTGTGTTTTATTTAATACGAATCGCACTTTCCCAAAATAGGCAACTGGTGGAGACAGGGCCCTGATCAGGCGGCCTCGCTGGGGACTGACTCACTTTCCCTAGCTTTACTTTCTCTTCCAAAAAACGTGACCCGCATTGCTGGCTCCCCGGCAGCTCCGCCTGCCTGCTTCCCATAGAAGACTGAGCTCCAGCCCTCACCTCTACCAGGAGCTTGCTGAGTATCCCTCTGCTTCTCTGACACTCCTCCGGGCTCCTTTAGAGCTCCTGATGCAGTTTACTGACCCTTCAAAGCCAGGGCCTGACACTCAGTGTGTCCTGGGTGGTTCATCTCATCCATTCCATACATGCACCACCAGCAGACACCACTGTCTCAGAGATGCTCTGGACACCAGCATCTCACCTTCCCTTTCATACACTACTGGTGACACCACCAACCACCCAAGAGATATATCTGCCCCTTCCTCCTGTTCGCACAGCTAAGTACCGCATTCAAATACTGCTCCCATCAATTCTCTCTTTCACCTTGTCCTGCCAAAGACCTTCCCGAATCTTAGACCTACAGCACGTATCTGCCACTCTCTTGCCAGGGTCTTCAGGTATGTCCCCAGTGGCCAAACAGCATCCCAAACACCAGACTGGCTTCTTCAGTTCACCATGGGGCCTTAAACAAGTGTAGACCTCCAGGTTCTGCTCATGGAGATGTGGGCTGGGCCGTCTGACGTGGTGCCTGGGAACCGTGTTCTACACAGGTGCCCTGGGAGACTCTGATGCCCAACTGGGACAGAGGACCACCAGCACTAAAAAAGACCACCCTTCTCTAAAGAGGATCACCCTTCTCTAAAGGACCTATGGATCCACCTGGCTGGGCCTACGCCAACCCCATCTCAGTTCTGTCGAAGGCCTACTTTGCACCCGATCCTCCCAAAACACTGGTAAGTCCTCAGACGCTGTCTCACTGCACAAACCCACGCTGGCCACTCTGTCCTTTGGGGCCAGGAGGCAATACAGCGACAAGGACAGACCTTAGACACAGCTGTCTGTCTTCTCTTCCCAGCTCCGCTCTTCACCGTTTGGGTGACCCTGAGCACGGTCTAGTCTCCCTGAGGCTCGGTCATCAACTCTGGAAACTGAGTACAACCTGCACACACGAGATAATGCATTCTTGGCCGGACCCAGCTCAGTACCCTGTGGGGGCACCTGTTACCAGTGTGGTGCCCCTCCCCCACCCGCACCCTCAAGTCTCTTTCCTTCACTCCCCTCCAGAGAGCTGCAGGGGTGCTAGCACCTAGAATGTTGGCTGCCGGGAAGCGGCAGCTGAGTGGATGATGGAAAAAAATGGATGGGTGAGGTGAGTAGCACCGTGAGCATCACTCTGTGATGAACAGTAGGTTCCCTCAAAACCAAAACTCTTCATTCTCAAGGTTAAATGGGACCCCTAAAAGACCATAGTAGCTACTGGGGTTTATGTTTCCAAGAAGAATCCGGGAGTTAGGGACACAGATCAATGGTAGGATGTTTGCCCAGTATGTACAGGGCCCTGGGTTCAATCTCCAACACAGTGCACACACAAAGAACATTCAACCTCAAAACATTTTGCAGGTCTAGGCTGGAGAGCTGAGCTGATTTTCACTCACATGGGCCCCTGGATTCAGTTCATTCAGTTCTACTCTATGTCTGCTGGACAATGTTACTGGTGACCAGGTCTCCCAGATTCACATAGTGCCTTTGTGAAGCGAGCCTCGCGCTGCTCTTGCCCAGCTGGCCTTGGCAGGCCAACGCTTGTGTAGGCTTTCCTTAGCAGCCAGTCCTCACACTTGCCTACAGCGTCCCCGCCCCACACTGTAACAGCCGCCTCTCATTTTCAGACCCACGACTGCCTCCTTTGTCTCCCACCACCCGTGAGATCAGCCTGTTTCGATATCCCCCCCACCCTGCAAAAGTTCTGCACCCCTAAACCAGGCCTCCTCACGACAGCCTGGGGCCACCACCACCACGAGCCCTGCTTCCTCACTGCTTTCTGCTTCCTCACGCCTGGCCCAGAATGCCCCTTCCTTCTCGCCTTGTCTTACTCCTACTCTCTGCCCAGGTTCAAAATTCCACTTTGCCCATGAAGCCCCCCCTCCCAGGCATCTTCCCACACTTACTCTCTTTTTCATTCATCCCTTTCTAGTTTGTGAGGTTAGTATTCATTACATGTGTGTACTGGGTACAGTGGTGATTCAGAGCAAAGTAGGCCCAGTGAAAACAGGGCACAGAGTCACATGGAACTGGCTTGTGTGTACGCTGTCACTGTAATTTATCTCCGGACAATGCCTAATGTCCCTTCCTGGGACAGTGGGCACCTTCAGAGCAGAGTCTCGGGTTCGCCAGTGGGCATCCCGGGGGAGGCTTAAGCCCTGCCTTGTTGATACCTAGGGCTCACAAATATTCACTGACAATGGCGTCTTGGCCTCCCCTTGTTCATCTCTTCCATGTGATAGGGTCTCAGGGCACCTCTGCAATTCTGTATGTATAGTCACTGCCATTTACTTACCCCAAAGGCATTTCTCCCCTACTGCATGCTGGCACCCCAAACCCAGGGAAGGTTCTCAGTCCAGCTCAGCAAGTCCTCTCACCTGGTCTCACTGGCCCTGTTCCACACGGTCACCAGAAGACGCTTCTGATCACCCTCCTCTGGGACAGGGCTAGGAAGCAAAGCAGAGCGTTAGGAGGGCCCAGCTCTCGGCCAGGCTCACAAAACTGGCCACGATGACAACAGCTGAGAAGGAATCTACAAACAGCTAAATATAGTGTCATAGTGTGGGAGAAGAGTCCTCACGGGCACAATAGCGTGTAGACTATATTGTTAAGGACTAAAAGGGGGCTCAGGCACACCATTATGAAACAATCCTGTCTTATAAACATACACGGAGGCACACGCCCACATGAACGAACGGCTCTGACAAGAAATGCAGCGAGGCTATCTGTGTGAGCAGGAGGGCTCTGAAGATCCTCTATTTTCTCCCTTTTGTTCACCCGTATTGTCCAATTTTGCATAATATGCAAAATTATGTCATGAAGTGAGGAGAAAACCAAAATATTATGATTCATTCTCACTAACAGGAAAAGACTAAGTGTCCATGACCTTCCCATTGGCCCCAGAGTGCCCAGAGATGGGGGAAAGAAATAATAGTAATAACAACAACAGCAGCAGCTCCCACTCTGATGGGCGCTGCCCCATGTCCCAGTTAAGAGTCCCCAGCTCCCCCCGGGGGGGGGGGGAGAAACTATTATTAACTCCGTTCTACAAATGAGGAAGCTGGGGCTCAGGGAGGTTAATGAGTTTAAATAAAAAAAAGGGGGGATGAGCAGGTAATAGCGCCCCTCAGCTCGGAAAATTCCTTCTGTTGAAGATGAAAACTTGGCCAGAGGCACAGTGGGAAACTGGCTACTCTTCAGGGGGCTGCCAGCCCTAGTGACTGTAGTCAGGAGAACCAGCCAAGTGATGTTATTGCTGCATGCCTTAGTGCTGGGCCCGGGCCAGGGATGCAAGGACGCCGGGGATGGAGAAGACAAAGGCATCCTTCAGAAGCCGCTGTTTTTCTGCTTAGATCTGTGTCTGGATCTGGCAAACAGAGATCTTTCCAGACAAAACCTCCCCGCCTGCCTCTCCCCCTGGGGGCTGAGCTGCTCCTGACTCTTACAAAAAGAAGTGCTCGTGGAACGCTGGGTCTCTGCAGTCTGGAATGGTCTGTGTCTTCTGAGGGCATTGCTGGTTGTCTTCCGGGATCAAAGAGATCTGGAGTGGGAAAGTGAAAACATTAGGCAATCACAGAGCCACAGCATCACCTAAGCCCTGCAGCTGGCTGCGTGGCTCCAAACTAAAAGCTTCCCAAGGTTCTTCAGAGCAGCCTGTGAAGAGGACGGAGCAGAGTCCCCATCACAAACACGGAGCCTGGGGCCAATGGGATGGACGCCAGGACAGGGAGTCATGGTGGTGGTCCCAAGAAGGCAGCTATAGGTCTGCGGAGACAGGGTACAACTGTATCATCTCTACTCCTGCTTCAACCAAGAATGGTTTCCCCAAAGCCAAAGGCCTCCTCCCTTCTAAGTCCCGCAGAAGCCCCTGGGCATTGTGTTCCCTCCCCAGGAAGCCTCAAGGCCATGCTTTCACTCCAGGACTCCTTTTCCCCTGCCTCGGGCAGTCCGCCTATTCCCGTCAGGCCTTTCTCCGGCTCTTGGCAGGAAGGGCTTCAGGAAGTAAAGGGAAGAGAGCATCAGGCCTGCAGCTGGCATCTTGGCTGCCACACTCTGGGATGTCCCTGGCCTTTGGCTTCCTGTATCCTTCACCCCCGTGGTCCTCTGCATTCACTGCAAGGGTCTAACCCAGAAAGACCTGGCAGCCCCCAGAGACACCCCTTCCACTCTCCTGCCCACGTTTGACTAGGTTCTGCCTCATTTGGGCGGGAAAGGGGACGAAGATGCTGCTGCCCACAAGAAAGCTTGTGTGTCAGTCACCAGCATGGTCACAGGGCCCACTATGTGGATTACCAAGATCACCCGTAAGCGTCTAGCTCTTGCCTAAAGCCCTAGGGAACAAGCTAGTCAAAAAGCAAGGGTCTAGGCCAGCATAGGGCATCATAAATGACCAGAGACTCAGCAAATGAGGTGGTAGCCACCACCCCAGGCCCCAAACCCACAGGTGTGCCAGGACCTTGAGACTCAGAGACATGGCTCCTCAGTACCTCACACCAGCCTCTAGTCATATCAGATACCTTCACGTAGGGATCACAGACGCCAGGCTCTCTGCTCATCAGGCCTTTGCCTTCTATAACTAGGAGAGAATCGAAAGGTTACAGTGAGTGAGTGAGTAAGGATATGTACACGGCACAGGCATACACTCACTAATGGAAGGATATGGAAATACAAGCATATTCCTGGGCAGTAGGACTCTGACCCTTCATCCTGGTCTCTTGGTTGACATGCTAACTAACGGTTGTTACTCCATCTCTGCCTAGTGTATTGCCACTCCCCCACCCCTGCGCTCTGGCAGCACCCTCACCATGTTATAGAATGGAGTGCACTATTTTCCCCGAGTCTTACAGCCACAGGGGAACTTACAATGCATTCAGTCCAAGCCCTCACTGAGTGGGGGAAATGTGGCTGCCAGGAGGACCCGAAGACACAAGAATCACAGAATCTCGTGTAGAACCACTGAGCAATGGGAATGGCAGTTAGATTAGAACCTATGTCTCTTGATTCCCAGTCCAGTGCTCTCTCCACCTTTCCTGACAGCCTCCGGGAACGGGAGCCCAAGCTGCATGGGGCACTGTGCTACGCTGTGGGCAGTGTCACAGAACGGTCCCAAGCTCGCAGTCCAGAGGCAGGCAGGCCATCTGCGAAGGCAGCTGTACCATTCACTAACTGTGTGTACTAGAGCAAGTACCTTGGACTTTCTCAGACTGAGTGCTCCGTTTCTCCAAGAGTTGGTGATGATATTCACTCACATGACACTTGTACTTTTAAAATAAACAAATGTTTCTAAAGTGCTCAGGAGACTGCCTGACCAACAAGAAACAGTTCTACAAAATGTTTGCTGACCGAAAAGAATGAATAAGGGCTGGGGTGTGGCTCAGTGAGTAGAGTGTTTACCCAGTGTGTATGAAGCCCGTGATTCAATCACTATCAACAAAACAGAAAATAAATAAATAATAATAATAATAAAGATAGACAGACAGGAATAACAGGCTAAATGCTAAGAATGGCTCTCTTACCTGAGGCCCACAGCAATCAGGTAATAGGTCTAACAGAACCCACATCTCTCCATTTTCTTTTGTGTTTGGTTTAGTCGGGGCCTTCGGTTTGGCTCTCACAGAGCCCCAGTAGTCTGGGGCATGAGGCCTGGGAAGCCAGGCTGGAAGGGATGAAGAGCTGAGGCTGGGGGAGAGCCAAAGCAAACTACACAGGACAAATGGTGTGGCAGGGGCCAAGATGCGTTTTGCAAGAACTGTTTGCTCAGCTGGAGAGAGACCCTGGCAGGCCCGGAACACCCCTCCTTTGGTCCTTGGGAACTTCACATTGGGCCCCTTAAGGCCAGGAGCAAAGGACCTCAGGCGCCTGCTCTTCTCTGTTCTGTATCCTAGCTACTGTTCCCCGAGAGTATATTCTTCCCCTGTAGGGTGTGGCTTTCCTGGGGAGGATCCAGGCCTGGTGACCTCCTGGGTCTTCCTGACTACCAGAGGCAGTAAGGTAGCCCTGACCACACCCTCACTGCAAAACCATCATGGTGGCACAATATGGCCAGACCATGATGAGGACCCCAAACAGGGAGCAACAAACAGCCCCTGGAAGTGGGTAAGGACCAGGGGTCACTCCTGGCGGGGAGCAAATCTAGCCTTCCTTCCTGAGGCTCACCGATGTCCTGGGTCGGTTCAATTCTTGCAAAATCAGAGGAAGGAAAGGTTCGAATTCAACAAAAGAGGAAGGTTATTGCAGACACGTAGCTCTCCCGTGCCAACACAGAGTGCACAGACAAGCAGGGTGTAGTCCTGAGGAGTGGGGCTCGTGGTAGGTAGAATGGGATGGAGAGGATCTTGCACAGCAAGAGCCGGGAAGCCTAGAGAGGCAGGTAGGGCCTTCCACACTAAGCTGAAAAGTCCAGACGTCAAGGGCCACAACAGAAGTTCGGCAATACTCATACACCGGGTGGAAAGAAGAACAAAGGGATTAAGTGGGCAAGTCACCTCCTCCCTGGCAACCCACAATGCCACTTAGACCCAGGGAAGCACTTCTCCCTGGTGCCCACAGCCCCTAGCCCAGAGGCAATGCTCAACCGCTAACTTTGCCATTTATGGCTTTCCCTCTTATCTTACCAGACACTTCTACTGTGAGCTGGGTGCTTTACACAATATAACTCGTTTAATCCTTGAAACAACCTGGGAGTGAGAGGGTTGTTATTACCAGCACTGCGTGACGGGAAAACGGAGTTTGCTCAAGTTTACTTAGAAAGCAAAGCATCAGAACCAGGACTCAGCTTCTAGTGGCTTGGCTCCAAAGGCTATGACCTTAACCATAACACTGTGCTGCCCATCATTGTGTGAATAAACAAAATAATGAGGATTTAAAAAAAAAAAAAAAAGGCAGCAGGGAGGCTAGGAAGGCTTTTCTGCAGTCCCCGCTGTGTCTGGCCCAAGCATAACTTTGAGATGTCTAGAGACAGCTGCGGCCTGCTGGGAAAATGGGCCTGGTAGACAGACTCCAGACTTCAGAGTGAGGACAGACGCTGGGTCTACAGAAAGTGTCCCAAGCGAGCACCCACTGTGTCAGCCGACAAATGGCAGAATGCTATAGGGAAAGGAAAGATACCATAGTGACACCGTGCCCTGTCCAGCTCCGGGCAGGAAGAGACCATCCCTCTCCTCCCTGGGTGAGCCTGCACATAGCCATACTCACTGTGCAGCAGCAGAACCCGATCCTGGGCATCAATGGACAGCTTCAGCTGACCTAAGAACAATAAAAGAAACGCCTTTACCTCGGCTCCTGGTCGGGGAAACTAATAATGGGGGTAAAGGAGCCCTGTGTTCACGTGAGGCCATCCAAAGACGTGTGTAATCTCTGATTGGAAGGGGCCTCTGAGACACCCGCTTCTGCCTCCTCTCCCCATCAGGAGTGCCTTCTGCAGTGGTTCCAGCCCAACAGATGCCATTCTGGTGATGGGGAACTCATCCCTGCACAGGGAGGCAGCCCAGGCAGACAGTGGACAGTGTCCATATTGGCAAAGACACTGTTATATTCTGCCACAAGGAGGACCAATTGCCTTTGCTGGTAATACACACTGGAATTTATGTGTACACCCTTCAGTCGGGTGCCTGCCTACCAGGACAAACCTCCCATATATGCACACAGGCTGCTGAATAAAAGGAAACATGGAAACTTGAGGTGCCGCCTATAAAATCATCTACAGCTGTACTGGGGGATGGTATGGTTTTATGTGGCCTGGCATGGGGATATTATTGACAAGGTTTTTTGTTTTTATTTTGTTTTTTTAGATTACTTTATGTGTGTGAATGTTTTGCCTACATGTATATCTGCGCTTCTTTGCATGTCTGGTGGCCCCATATGTCAGAAAAGGGCATTTGACGCCCTGGAACTAGAGTTAGGGATGGTTATGAGACACCATGTGGGTGCTGGGAACTGAACCCAGGTCTTCTGAAAGAACAGCAAGTGCTCTTAACCAATGAACCATCGCTCCAGCCCCAACGAGTTTTTCAAGGGGAAAGCAACACACCTGGTGTGTGTGCATGAACATTAAAAAGGATACCAAATTAAAAACAGAATTGTCTGGAGGAAAGAGAATGGGAATTGGACGGAAGTAGTTAAGAATTCCAATTTATGTTGTTTTCCAACTCTTGCTGTTTTCACAATATAAATGCATCCATGAACAACAAGATTTTCATAACTAAAATTGCAACACTCAGGAGGTAGAGGCAGGAGGATCTCCAGTTCAAGGCCAGCCCTGGCTACACAGCAAGATCCTGTCACACACAAACACACACACACACACACACACACACACACACACACACAAGGATCATGTAGCTCAGTGCTACAGTGTTCACCTAGCACACATGCAAGGTCCTGGGTTCAACTTCCAGCACCACAAAGAAAGAGAGAGAGAGAGAGAGAGAGAGAGAGAGAGAGAGAGAGAGAGAGAGAAACCAAAGAGGGGAAGGGAAAGATGGAAAGATGATAATGGATCTGGGATGGGAAGCAGGTGAAAAATGGAGACCTGAGTTGGGTGGTTGTTTGTTTCTGACTTCTCTCATTTTTTAAAATATAATTTATTTAACTTTATTTTTTGTGCACTGGTGTGAAAGTATCAGGTCCCCTGGAGATGGAGTTACAGACAGTTGTGAGCTGCCATGTGGGTGCTGGGAATTGAACCTGGGTCCTCTGGAAGAACAGCAACCAGAGCTCTTAACCACTGAGCCATCTCTCCAGCCCCTCCTCCCATTTTTATTTAAATAAAAGAAAAATAAAATGAGGCGTCAGGTTACGATGGAGAAATGGCTTACTGGGCAAAGCGCTTATGTGCAAGTGTGAGAACTTGAGTTCAGACCCGAAGAACCCACATAAAGCCTGGCACAGTAGTGCATCAGTAATCACCGTATTCCTATGAGAGAGAGGAGGTGGAGATAGAATCCCCAGAAGCCTGAGGGCCAATGAGGCTGGTGTATGCATCGGAAGACATCAAATGTCTTAGTTAGGGTTATCATCACTATGAGGAAACACCATGACCAAAAGCTAGTTGTGGGGGAAACGGTTTATTTGGCTTTCAGCTCCACACATAGTTCATCATTGAAAGAAGTCAGTGCAGGAGTCTGGAGTTGATACAGATGCCATGGAGGGGTGCTGCTTACTGACTTGCTTGCTCCCTATGGCTTTCTCAGCCTGCTTTCTTTTCTTTTCTTTTCTTTTCTTTTCTTTTCTTTTCTTTTCTTTTCTTTTTTTTGTTTGTTTGTTTTGTTTTTGTTTTTGTTTTTTGAGACAGGGTTTCTCTGTGTAGTTTTGGTGCCTGTCCTGAATCTCGCCTAGTCTACAGATCTACTTGGCTCTGCCTCCCGAGTGCTGGGATTAAAGGCATGTGCTACCATTGCCCAGCACCTCAGCCTGCTTTCTTATAGAACTCTAGACCAGCAGCCCAGGGGTGGCCCCACCCCCAATGGGCTGTCCCTTCCCTATCAACCATTAATTAAGAAAATGCCTGCTGGTGGTGGTGGCACATGCCTTTAATCCCAGCACTCCAGAGGCAGAGGCAGAGGCAGGCGGATCTCTGTGAATTTGAGGCCAGCCTGATCTACAGAGCAAAATCCAGGACAGGCACCAAAGCTACAGAGAGAAACCCTGTCTCAGAAAAAAAAAAAAAAAAAGGAAGAAAAGAAAAGAAAAGACAAAAGAAAATGCCCTACAAACTTGCCTGTAGCCCTATCTTTTTTTTTTAAGAAAAATTTTTTTTTCATTTTACACAACAATCCGAAATCCCCCTCTTCCCTCCTCCCGCCCCCCCAGCCTTCCCCCAACCAACCCCCCATTCCTTCCCACAAGAAGGCAAGGCCTCTGAGGGGGAGGCACATGCAGTAGAGGCAAGTCCAAGCTCTTCCTCCTGCCTCAGGGCTGCAGGAGGTGTCCCATCATAGGTAGTGGGCTCCAAAAAGCCCACTCATGCACCAGGGATGGATTCTGATTCTACCACCAGGAGCCCCGCCCCCCCTCCCCCCCAGCAAATCAAGCTACACAGTTGTCTCACCATGCAGAGGGCCTAGTCCAGCCCCATGCAGGCTCCACAGCCATTGATCCAGCTTTCATGAGTTCCTACTAGTTTGATTTGGTCACCTCTGCAGGTTTCCCCATCATGATCCTGATGTACTTGCTTATAGAATCCCTCTTCTCTCTCTTTGCCTGGACTCCTGGAGCTCTGCCTGGTGTTTGGCTGTGGATCTCCTGCAACCCAAACTTATGGAGGAATTTTCTCAGTTGAGGTTCCCTCCTCTCAAATAACTATAGCTTGTGTCAAGCTGACATAAAACTAGACAGCACAAGACCATGTTTCAAGCAAAGTGCAATCAAGAACCAACATCCAAGGTTGTCTTTGGACCTCTACATGTGTGTCTTGGCACATTTACTCCCACACTTGTGTACATAAACACACACACACACACACACACACACACACACAGAGAGAGAGAGAGAGAGAGAGAGAGAGAGAGAGAGAGAGAGAGAGAGAGAGAGAGAGAGGGAGATGGGGGGGGGGGAGAGAGAGAGAGAGAGAGAGAGAGAGAGAGAGAGAGAGAGAGAGAGGGAGATGGGGGGATTAAAAACCAACCAAGCAAACAAACAAAACCCCTCAAGTCATCCTCATAGACAGCCATACCCATCACTTCCCAGACATACTAAAAATTCTCTGAATCCAGTGGTCTCCCTGTAGCCTCAAGTAGCCACAAGACCACTCAGGGACATAAGCTGAGAGGCCAGAAGAGCAGGGCTAGGCCCTTATACTTGCCCCACATATGACTGCTTCCTAGCAATCCCCTCCCTCAGCTCTGTCACCTCCAGTAAGGGAAGTTCACTTCCTGTAACAAGAGTACTTTCTCTTTTGGTAACTATTTGATGCTCCATCTAAACAGGCTGTTGGTAACTTTCATTGACCTCATTTGGTCCTGCCAGCTGTGGGCTGTCTCCTCTAGACCTGATGTCCAGAGTCCTTCAGCCATTCCTCAGGCATAGTGAGACACCCTGTCACTATCCCAGCTGTTCATCTCTGTGTGTGCCCTCGGCGTGGGCTGGCGCCTGAGGCTTCATTACTGACTAGAAGACAAGCAGCCTTTGGATAACAAAAAGAAGGGAGTCTTGCGTTTCAAAATTCTGTAAATTCTGCGTGAGGTCCTCAACCACAGTCACCTGGAATGCCTTGATTCTCACACTGGTACAATCCACAAGCTATTCAGACTCCAGCCTTCTGCCCCTCAGAATTCTTACTGCTCTCCTGACCAGGTTGCAGGCCCCAGAAGCCCAGGAAGCCCATACTAGTTCCAGACCCAACTGCCCACTTCTCTCCCAGGACCACATTGTCCATGGCTTGGAGGCAGGGCTAATGATGGGGTGAAAGTGTGCTCCAGGCTGTGATCAGAAGATACAGGAGGGTGATGAGATCCCGGGATGAAAGGATGCATGGGAACCAGAAGGACGATTACCTCAAGGTCCCTGAAATTGCTACTCTTGGGCTCCCTAGTGCCTAGAAATCTGCTGCAGATCCAGCGCCTGCTGCAGGGTGGGGTGGGAAAGGAAGGTTTGAAACAGATGTGGCCAGCAGTCATGGGTCAGAGCTCACCAACCCAGTGGCATCTAGGTTTAGCATGAAATGTTATTTGTTTGTTTCTGAAATCACTGCCAGTGCAAAGTCAGCTCTGGCCCAAACGTGTTCCAATTTGCAACTTGGAACTGTTATACTGTACAACACCTAACAAAAGCCCTTCCCCGAAATGGAGAAACACCCCCATACACAAATGGCCATCGGTTCCGTTGGGCAGACGTGAGAGTCAGAGGGCAGATCTGAACACACAGGTTTCTGTCTGTAGCGGGCTCCCAGCCTGGAAGAGTGGACAGGGTTACAGGCCAGGCCAAAGCTGTAATTTTGCTACTTTGGAGGTCAAGACCCACATGTTGAACACCACCTTCTAAGTCAAAGATTGGCTCAGAGTTCTGATGAGTCTATAAGATCTGCCAAGGGCATGTACTCAAAGAGGGCCTAAGGGCCCTTTCCCATGTAGTAGCAGAGACCAAGACAAGCAGCCAGGCTCCAGGCTCCTGGTCAGGCCACCTAGGCTCATAGTTGAGGATTAGATCAAGACTTGGCCATATCTGTCTCCTTTGTCTTCCCCATCAGCCTCTTCTACCAAATGTCCAACACTCAGGGACCCTGAAGTCATGCTGCCCAAGCTCCTCATTGGTAGCTAGTATACCTGGTGTAAACAGTGGCTTGGACCCAGAGGATCCAGGGTACCCAGAGCTGGGACTGGAGGCCAAAACTTGGCCCAACTCAGCACTCTTTCCTGTACAAGTAGTCTGTTGGAACCCACAACCCCCAGCAGGCACCTCCTCTGCCATCCCAGGACAAAGTGCCAAAGCTTTACTCAAGAAGCCAAGAGAAGGGAAGCAGGTGTGGTGGTGGCACACGCTTTTAATCCCAGCACTTGGGAGGAGAGGCAGATGGATGGATCTCTGAGTTCGAAGCCAGCCTGTTCTACATAGAGAGTTCCAGGACAGACATGAGTACATATAGAGACCTTGTCTCAAAAACAAGACAAAAAAGAAGCCAAAAGAGTGCTGGACAGGTCAGGAGGAGAAGCGCTCGCTGCACAAGCCTGACTACCTACCTGAGTTCGACACCCAGAGCCTACGGTAGAAGGAAAGAACCAGCTTCCACACGTCGTCTCTGACTGCCATACCCACGCCACGGCACCATGTACCCACATGCACACATCACACACAACAACAACGATAATACGTAAGAATTCAGTTAAAATGAAGGAAGCCAAAAGGGTGCCAAGGAGATGGCAGGTTCCAGGAAACATCTAGTCTAAAGAAATGAACCACTGGGGAAAGAGAAGACAGGATGAATCCTGAGTCTTTAGCTGATCTGAGAAAACAAACAAACAACAACAAGAAACAAGCAGGATATCCCCCTCTCTTCACTTTTGTCCTTTACAATAGTCCTGCTTCCTCCCTCCGCACTCAGAGTGTGGCCTGGGAGAGTGCCAAGGGCCTTGGAGTGTTGAGGCTAAGGACCTGAAGTCATCACCTCAGGGTTGTGTGGGCACACGGGGGAGTGGGGGGTTAGAAAGGGCTGTTGCCATACCACAGGATTGTAGTTGGACATCTTTCCTATGTGCAGAGGATCCCTGGAATGGGTGTTCAAAGAACCTGTAAGGATGTGCCAGGGACCCAGGGCCCAGGGCCAAAGCAAGAACAGCCAGGACCCCCATAGGCCAGGGATGATGCTGAAGGAGTAAGCTTTAAAAGCTTAGAGAGAGCAACAACCCCCAGTTCTGCTAAGCGCAGGGCTGAGGGGTACAGGTTCACTGTACACCACAGGAAGAAAGCAGCGAAAGAAATTCTGTCCTGTAGGCATTGCTCAGCAGAGAACCACAGGGAGACAAGCTCTCTCAGGATCCAGGTCAGAGAGACGGACTCAGAAAACAGCAAGATGTGGGCTGCACCCCCTTGCTGGACTCCAGGGTCAGCAGACACATGTCCTCAAGACAGCCCATGCCACTCTGGGGTATGTCAAGAATACATCTGTAAGGTTCATGCAAAGCAGCAGTCATCCCCAAACAATTCACCCCAAACCAGCTGCTCACTGGAGAACTGTCCTAAGAGCTTGAGGGGTGGTTCAGTTGGTAAAGCGCTTGTGACACAAGCATGGGGACCTGAGTTTACATCCCCAGCACCCACATAAAAAGGGGGTGGGGTGGGGGTTTGACCCAGTAGCAGAGGGTTTACCTAGGAGGTAACGGGCCCTGGGTTCAGTCCTCAGCTCCTGGCGTGGGGAAGGGAGGATTTAGAGGATTTACAGGTGGGTGTGCATGGTTGCGTGCATGGCTGTGTGCATCTGTGACCACAGTACTGGAGAGACAGACTGCTAGAGGCTTGCTGGCCAGCCTAGACAGATCATTGACCCAGCACTCGGGAGGCAAGAGGCAGGTGGATCTCTGTGAGTTCGAGGCCAGCCTGGTCTACAAAGTGAGTTCCAGGAAAGGCGCAAAGCTACACAGAGAAACCTTGTCTTGGAAAAAAACAAACAAACAAACAAACAAACAAAACAAAAAGACAGATCATTGAGCTTCAGATTTAGTGGAAGACCCTGAGTCAAAGTGACAACACCAACTATAATAATAGCGATAATGTGGAAAGCGATAGAGGACGGTGCCTGACGTGGATTTCTGGTCTCCCCACGTACATGCACTCACGTACGCAAGTGCACAGACACAGGTAGATCTATACACACACACACACACACACACACACACACACACACACACAGAGGGAGAGAGAGAACTATCACATTTTAAAAGCCACAGGAAGGATTGATGCGAGATTCTAATCAGTCTTATCAATAAAAGCCAGGAGTCAAATATCGGGGTGATAACCTGAAAGATCAGAGAAGCAGAGCAGCAGCCCCCAGAGACTTCTTACCTCTACGAATCCTCAGATGGAAAAAGTGGGGCTGAGATCCTGTCTCCGCCCGCCTTATATTCCTGTCTCCACCTCCCGATTGTGCCAGGATTAAAGGTGTGAGCCTCGAGAGTGCTGGGATTAAAGGTGTGAGCCTCGAGAGTGCCGGGATTAAAGGTGAGAGCCTCGAGAGTGCCGGGATTAAAGGTGAGAGCCTTGAGAGTGCCGGGATTAAAGGTGTGAGCCTCGAGAGTGCCGGGATTAAAGGTGAGAGCCTCGAGAGTGCTGGGATTAAAGGTGAGAGCCTCGAGAGTGCCGGGATTAAAGGTGTGAGCCTCGAGAGTGCCGGGATTAAAGGTGAGAGCCTCGAGAGTGCCGGGATTAAAGGTGTGAGCCTCGAGAGTGCCGGGATTAAAGGTGAGAGCCTCGAGAGTGCCGGGATTAAAGGTGAGAGCCTCGAGAGTGCTGGGATTAAAGGTGAGAGCCACCACTGCCTGCCTGGCCTCTACGGTTATAACTCCACCCTCTGATCTCCAGACCAGCTTTATTCGTCAGAACACCAACAAAATATCACACCGCAAAGGATGACATCAGTGTACATCAGGGGCTGGGTTTACACAGAACCCAACCAACTACTGACATTTACACATTCGTCCTCCAGTTGTGAGGACTGTCTGTGCGCAAGAGGACGGTTGGAAGGAGCCTTGCCAGCTCCTAGTTCCCTTCCTGTGTCAGCCACCTGGTCCACACGGAGAGAATGAGGCATGTTAATCAGCTCTGCTTTCTGTCCTCTGATAAACCACAGGCGGTGGCAGGGCCTGGGAGCCACACAGCTCCTGTCCTTCACCCTGGAGAACTCTAGTGTCTGCTGGATTGAACCCTCGGGTTCATCCAGTTCCTTTCTGTTGTAGGAGGGCTAGTTCCCCAGCAGGAGAGCTGAAGACATAGGCAGCAGGTCTACTGAGTGGAGACAAGAACTGTGACTAGGTCACTGCTCTGTGTGACTCTGCTTCCTGTGAAATCTGGTGCTGATGTGATGTCCCAAGTGGCTTTTCTTTCAGGAAACACTGCCCTAGCCAGAGGAGTCTTCCAGTCTACTCAGCACAAACTCATGAACTAGCTTCCAGGTCTCCCGGTGAGTTCAGTTCCTGTGGGTCATTATGAAGGGATTCTCAGTTCTTCCTGGAAAGCCAGTGAATTACAATCTCTGATCTACCACCATCAACATCCAACCTTGACCGAACCATATTGCTAGCAAAGCCATCAGTCCTGCCGGGCTCAGATCCAACATCCCACAGGCCACAACATGACACCCCAGTGCTCCGAGCTCCATAGGAGAAGGCAGGCAACACTGGCTGGATATTCGCGTGGCACTCAGAACTTCACTGGATGCTTCTCAATGTGTTCACTCCTCGTGGAAACACCATAGAATAGTTACTATTTTGAGTCCTCACTAACAAGCAAGTTCAGGCTAAAAGTTGAACATCCAGGCTGCACAAGCAGTACGTGGTTGACACGTGGGCAGTTAGACCCAGGGTATCACTGTGGCTGGCTTAACGTTTGTCTACAGGGTCTTTGATTCTCTCCTGTCTAGAAATGGAGACTAGAATTGGAGAGATGGCTGGGTGGTTAAGAGCACATACTGCTCTTACAGAGGATCTGAGTTCCGTTTCCAGGACCCACATCAGAGCAGCTCACAGTCCCATGTGACTCCAGCTCCAGGGGATCCCCACCTTTTTCTGGCTTCTACAGGCACCCGTCCTCATGTGTGCCTGCTCACACACATACACACATACATTTTTAAAAGTAGAGACTAGTTCATCCTTTCCACTGTGGAGTGGACCTAGTGACTTCTAATTGAATGTGGTGGAAGCAATAATGGGTGGCTTGTATAAGAATAGGACATACTAGGCATTAAGGGTTCCTTTTTCTTGTTTCTTATTTCAGCTAAGTTGATTCTTTAATTTATTTCATGGATGTGCATGGCCAAGCTCTACATGTAATGTATCATTCTTTAACACATTCCATGGGACTGCGTAGCAAAGCACTGCTGTCTACTTAGAATATTTTTCCCTCTCCTGGAAGAAATTCCAAAATCATTACCAATCTCTCTCAGTTGCCCACTTCCCCCAGGCCCTATCAAACAATTATTCTCTTTCTATTTCAGTGGATTTGCCTATTCTGACAGTTCATATAAATGGAACCTTACAACAGATGTGCCTTTGTGACTGGTTTCTTTCCACGTACCATAAGGTTTCTGAGATTTATATGTTGTAATATGTATCAATACTTTATTCCTTCCTATGGCCCAACAATACTCCACTGTGTGGATATACCACATTTTCTTTATCCTTTCATTTGATGATAAGTATTTGGGTTATTTCCATTTTGAAGTTACTGTGAGTATTGTTACTAAGAGCATTTATATATTAGTTGTTTTGTGCCCAACATACAAGCTCACTCACATATTTGTAAGCATGTTTTCATTCCTCTTGGATATATACCTCAGAGAGAAATTGCTAGGTCAAATGTTAACTCTGTCTTTAACTTTAGAAAAACTGCCAGACTCTCTTCCCAAGAGGCCAGGCTTTTTGCATTTCTACTAACCATGTACAGACATTCAAATTTCCCCTCATCATCTCAACATTTATTATTTCTCTCTTTAATTATAGTCCAGTTTTGCCTCATTGCGGGGGCGGGGTGGTGGTGGTGGTGGATGTTCATTTGTTCCTTGTTTTATTTTGTCCTAATGCCTTTGTTTGCTCATTTTTGACTTTTTGGCTTTAGGGTTTGGGAAACTTATTTTATTTATTTTTTCGTATTAGAGATCAAAGCCTGGGACTCATACATGCGAAGCAAATGCTTACCACTAAGCTACATCCAAGTCCTTTTACTTTTTAGCTGGGAACAAGGTCTCATTAAGTTGCCCTTGCTGGGTTTGAATTTATTATGGAGCTCAGATGGGTCTTGAACCTGCAATCCTCCTAACTTAGCCTCCTAAGTAGCTGGACTGAACCACCAGATCCAGCTCTTGCATTTGATTGACACGTCTCTAACAGCTAACATCACTGAGCATTTTTTTCTCATGCTATTCACTGTTGGTATATCAGCTTTGGGAAAATGCTTTTTCAAATCCTTCATCGTGATAATTAATATCTGGAATATACAAAGAACTGAAAAAAATAAATACAAAAAAAATCCCTGCCAATCAATAAATGGGCTAACGAAATGAACTGAGAGTTCTCCAAAGAAGAAACACAAACGGTGCATAAATACTTTTCAAAGTGTCCACCATCCTTAGCCATCAGAAAAAGGCAAATTAAAACTACTCTCCCCAGACACAATGGTTATCAAGAAAACAAAGAACCGGCCTTGAACAAGACCGTTTTCTACCGCTCACAGAACGTTACAGAGGAGAGGGCGGAAAGAAAATAAGAGTCAGAAGACAGGGAGGAGGTCTGTGAAACGCCATCTTCTGCTGTGGGATGGTCTGTATGTCAAGTGTGTTGCTGATTGGTCAGTAAATAAATCACTGATTGGCCATTGGCTAGGCAGGAAGTATAGGCGGGACAAGGAGAAGAATTCTGGGAAGTGGAAGGCTGAGAGAGAGACACTGCCAGCCGCCACCATGACAAGCCACATGTAAAGATCCCGGTAAGCCACAAGCCATGTGGCAAGGTATAGATTTATAGAAATGGATTAATTTAAGCTGTAAGAACAGTTAGCAAGAAGCCTGCCACGGCCATACAGTTTGTAACCGATATAAGTCTCTGTGTTTACTTGGTTGGGTTTGAGTGGCTGTGGGACTGGCGGGTGACAAAGATTTGTCCTGGCTGTGGGCCAGGCAGGAAAACTCAAGCTACAATCTTCCAGGAAGTACACCATCATTGCAACCATGAGCTCAGAGCAGCTGCAGATGCCTGCACCAGATCTACACAGATGGGCCCTCAACAGTTAGGCAGGAATGGAAGACCTGCTCACGAGACCCCACCCTTCACTGAAGAACTATTTGATGAAGAACTACTGATGGGTTCAGGGAGAGGGAAGTCGTTGCCTGCAGTTGTACCCACTGGTGGCCCCACCAGGCTCCTATGGACAGTTCCAATCCAATGGTCATACAGGAGGCCCTGGTTAGCTAGGTGAGTTACAAAACCAAGAATTATGAACCTGGAAGAAGAACAGGGATGGTAGAGTGGGATTGATAGGTGGGAGGGAGATTTAAAAAAAAAAAAAAATCTGGACGGTGGTGGTGCGCGCCTTCAATCCCAGCACTCTGGAGGCAGAGGCAGGTGGATCTCTGTGAGTTCGAGGCCAGCCTGGGCTACAGAGCGAGATCCAGGACAGCCAGGACTGTTGCACAGAGAAACTCTGTCTTGAAAAACCAAACAAAAACAGAAAGGGGTGGTGGTGGTGGAAGAGAGAGTATTCAGAATCCATTATATATCTATATACATAGATATAGATATAGATGTATATGTATGTATGTATATATATATATATATGTGTATGAAATTGGCCAAAAAGAAAATTAATCAATAAAAAAGAGAAAAAAAGAAAATAAAAAACAAAGGACAACAAATGCTGGCAGAGATGTGAGGAAAGAGGAACATTTATTCACTGCTGGTGGGAGTGTAAAGTAGTACATCCGTTGTGGAGACCAGCATGGGGCTTCTGACATTAGAAACAGACCTACCAGATGACCAGTATACCAGCATATGTTTTTGTTGCTCAATTCACAATAGCAAGGAAGTGAAATCATCCTAGATGTCCACCAAGAGAGGAATAGATAATGAAAACATGGTACGTGTACACAATACAGTTGTACTCAACCAGAAGGAAAACTGAAATTATGAAAATTGCAAGAAAATGGATGGATTTTCGGGAAATCATTCTACAGAGTGCTGTAACTAAGACTCAGAGGGACTTGCTCCTCGTACACAGATCCTGGCTTTCAGGGCCTCTGTGTATGTGTGTGCATGTATGTGTGCATATGTGTGTGTGTGTGCATATGTGTGTGTGTGCATGTGTGTGTATGTGTGTGTGTGCGTGTATGTATGCATGTGTGTGTGTGCATATGTGTGTGTATGTGTGTATGTGCATATGTGTGTGTGTGTGCATATGTGTGTGTATGTGTGTGTGTGCATATGTGTGTGTATGTGTGTGTGTGCGTGTATGTATGCATGTGTGTGTGCATATGTGTGTGTGTATGTGTGTGTGTGCATATGTGTGTGTGTATGTGTGTGTGTGTGCATATGTGTGTGTGTATGTGTGTGTGTGTGTGCATATGTGTGTGTGTATGTGTGTGTGTGTGTGCATATGTGTGTGTGTGTGAATGTATATGAGAGCATGTGTGTGGACATAGGTCATAAAACTAGAGCAAGAACCATGAGAAAGGAAGAAAGATGAGGGTGGGCGGGTGACAGAGCACGTGTGACTCGGGATGGAAGGACATGCCCCCCACCCCCCCACCCCCCCGCGGGAGCAGGGAGATGGGAGGAGAATGGAGGAGGCTCTACAAAATAAAACTGGGTTCAAAAGTGTCACGATGAAACCTAACTTTACACGCGGTTTTAAAAATAAAAACACTTTAGAAAAAAACATACAAATGAGTAAGTAAATAAATAATGAGCATGCCTATCAGATGGCCGTCAGCGAGGCTCAGTGAATGCAAGTGTTTCCAAGCGGGCTGACAAGCCGAGTTCGATCCCAGAACCCACAGCGAAAGAGAGACCCAACTCCTGGAAATCGTCCTCTGACTTCGATACATGCACTGTGGGGTACACAGATTCTCTCTCTCTCTCTCTCTCTCTCTCTCTCTCTCTCTCTCTCTCTCTCTCACACACACACACACACACACACACACACACACACACACACACTTCATACATGCACACACAATAATAATAAATTTTTTTTTAATGTTTAAGCTGTCAAAAAACCCCGTGTCCATTTTAAATCTGTTCTCTGTCCTATCTGGGGTTCTTCCCCACTTCCACATTTGCGTGGCTCAATCAGGAGGAAGCCAGCTGCCAGGGGCCTGTGCAAAGCCAAGCAGCCCCAAGAAGAGGACAGAGTGACAAAAGACAGAGTCTCCTAACAATGAGCAGCAGGGAACTAGGCCTCCAGCCACCAGTCACGTGAATAAGGCCTCTCCGAGAGGGACCTCTGGCCGCTTAATACCTTCAGATAACCGAGTCCCTGGCTAACATCTTGGCTTCAGGCCCTGCAAGAAACTCTGAGGAAAACCATTCCTCTCAGCTACTTCCAACCTCCAGACTCACACAAACAGTGAGACAGAAGTTGTTCAGTTTGGCTAATAAACTCTGGGATAAATTGTCTCCACAATTGGGGCAATTAAGTCTGATCTCAATTCTGAGGCAATTTTTCAGTTTTAAGGATTGAAGAAAGAAAGAAAAAAATGCAATGTTAAAAAATACCATTATAACTAAGAACGGAAGTATTAGTTATACTTTGTATTTTGAGTTCTTTGATTTTCTTAATAAAAAGTGCTGGTAGAGGGGCTGAGGAGACAGTTCTGTGGATAAAGCTTCTTGTTGCCCAATCGTGAAAACCAGAGTTTGGATCCCCAGAGCCTCCGTAAAAAGCCAGTCAGTCAGGCATGGTTGCTGCCTGTAACCCCAGAACTTGGGAGGCAGAGACAGAGACTAGCCAAGTTCTGTGAGCATTCAGTTCGGCCAAAGACCTGGCTTCAATAAAGTGGAGAGCAACTGGGGAAGACAACCAACGTTAAATTTGGGCCTTCACACGTGTGCACACATGCACACACATGTACACCCATGCCCACTATACACACATTAAAAAAAAAGTTGGTCAGCTGTAGCTACTCCTGATTAAACTAGAATGCAGAACTATCCACTCTAAGCCCGGAACAAGCCACACATCTGCTCAAGATGCTTCGCCCTCCGCAGATGCTTCTCCAGCACGCCCATCCGTACACACACACTGCTGTTGTGTAGAAAATTCACGGTATGCTGCCTTTCCTGATTTCTTTTCCTTTCACTTTACTATAATTATTTCTTAATCACACATAAAAGTCATATAATTTTAGTCACAAAGTGTCTACTTTCCAACATCTTGTAAACTCCTCAGCAGCCTTAGCTGCTTCACATGGCAACTCTCTTGCCCACAGTTCTTCTGTCACAATGGATATCTCTCATTGTACATACTGACAGCTTTATGACCCACAGGGAATTCAGGATTTATTTTCATTCAGTTTTATACTTGTGGTATTTTTTTAAGTGATCAAATAACATTTTCCAGAAGAACAAATCTAGTGCGGAAAACACAAGATGGGAAGCATGGACCTCTGAACAAAGCGTGGGTTTGGGTGTCTGTAAGACCTGGGGTGACTCCTGCCTCACCAGTCCACAGTGGGAACTGTCACAGGAACACACTTCCGATTTACATGTAAAGTGTCCAGTATGCAACGACATGACCACTGAAATGACCAGGGAGAGAGGGAGAAGAAAAAAGATAGAAGACATCTTGGGGGAGGGGTCGGAGAGCCAGCTCAGTAACTAAGAACACTGACTGCTCTTTCAGAAGACCCGGGTTCAGTTCCTAGCATCCACATCAGGCAGCTCACAACTCTCTGTAACTCTAGTTCCAAGGGATCCCACGCCGCCTTCTGGCCTCCACAAGCACAGGCATGCACATGGTACACATAAATGCATGCAGGCACACACGCACATATACATACATAAACAAACAGCCAGAAAGGTGGCTCAGTGGGTATGGCATTTGCTGCCAAGGCTGAGGACCCGAGTCTGACATGTGAGACCCACATGGTAGAAGGAGAGAACTGACTCCCACAAGTTACCTCCAACCTCCACATGCATGCTGTAGTACACAGCATGGGGAGCCAAACGCAGGTCTGGCGTTTCCCCAGGCCAATTTTCTACTGGGCTGTCTCTGAATTCTGGTGATGAGGAGCTAAAAAGGGTTTCTGCCTGGCTCTTAGGGTTGGAGACCAGAAGTCATGGGATAAAAGATGAGGTTCTTTTGAACCCCTACTTTTTGCACTGGGACCCTAAAAGGCTGCTCCTTTGGAACAGGGTGAGCTGCAACCAGACACAGATCCTCAAAGAACGGCAGCTCAATTCAAATAGTCTCAGTCCCTGACACTGAATCAAGTTAATCCCAAGAGCCAGGCACAGGATGTGCTTCTGTCATAAGTTCAAGCTCAGCCTGGGCTGTGTAGTAAATTCAGACCCAACTTGGGCAACATATCGAGGTGATAGCTGTAGAAAGAAAGGCAGTCCTGGGCTGCTAGTGACTCTAGCACCCGACGAGCAAAAGAAGAGACATGTTTGTAACCTCTGAATGACGAGAAAGAACAACACCTCCATGGCCGCCTTTTGCAGTAGACTCTGAACACCTAAAGAGTGAGGACACAGGATGGAAAGTCAAAGGACGGAAAAAGACAGGCCAGGCAAAGGTTGGGCCTGAGGAAAAAAGTCAGTGCTAGGAAACATGGACTGGTGCTGTGGGATGGTCTGTATGTCAAATTGCTCTGATCAGTCAATAAATAAAACACTGATTGGCCAGTGGCCAGACAGGAAGTATAGGCGGGACTAACAGAGAGGAAAATTGAGAGAATTCTGGGAAGTGGAAGGTGGAGGAGGGAGACACTGCCAGCCGCCACCGCCGCCATGACAAGCAACATGTAAAGATGCCGGTAAGCCACGTGGCAAGGTTATAGATTTATAGAAATGGATTAATTTAAGATATAAGAACTAGATAGCTAAAAGCCTGAGCCATTAGGCCAAACAGTTCAAACAATATAAGTCTCTGTGTTTACTTGGTTGGGTCTGAGCAGCTGTGGGACTGGCGGGTGACCGAGATTTGTCCTGACTGTGGGCCAGGCAGGAAAACTCTAGCTACAGACTGTAGCTCCACTACAATAAAAAGAAATAAAAGAAATAAAGAGAAGGCTTGTAACAACCGAAGGCTTCATAATAAAAGTTTCTACTCCCCGGAAAAGGAATAATTATAAATCCATATGTTCCTGACATAACTCTGAAACGTATAAAGGAAAGGCTGACAATGAGGAGCACAAGTTTACAATTACAGCAGGGATGCTAACATCTGTTTCTTGATAACTGACAGAGCAAACAGGGAGCGAGACTAACAGAGATGTAGAACATGGGGACAACACGATGAGCAAGCCTGACCTGAGCTGACGTACTAGAACACTGCACCCACCCACCGACTGCAAGGCTCTCTTCAAGGACGCACGGGTCTCTTAAAACACATGATGGTCTGCCGGCCAGCAAGCAAATCTCAACAAACCTCAAAGAACTGAAGGACTCAGAGGATGATCCCTGACCAAAACACAAAATAAACAATGAAACCATGGCCAAAGCTGGGCTCAGTGACACCTGCCTGTAATCCCAGCATCTGGGAGGCAGAGGCAAGAGAATTGTAAATTTGAGGCCTGCCTGAGATATATAATATCATGATAGTTTATCTTAATGAAAACAGGACCTGGGATATGTCTCAAGACAATAAAAGTGCTGGCCACATGGAAGGACCAAAATTTGGATCCCTGGCACCCATGTGAAAGCCGGAAGAATGCCTGAGCTAGTGTGTGTGTGTGTGTGTGTGTGTGTGTGTGTGTGTGTCCGTCCATACAGGTACTTTATATTAATACAGGGATGCTTTTTGTATGAGTGTCGTACACCATAGTAACAAAGGCTGGAAAAGGACGTAGATGGAGGAACTGAAAGAGAACAAGGAGCTGGAAACGCACAGCAACATTGAGGAATTTCTCAATACTCCCAAGCAGATGGACTACAAATGACAGGAAAACAAATCAACGCCGAGGACTCTGCCCAGCGAATTACGAACTCCAGAGAAATGGATGGGTTTCCTGAGCCAAGCGTAATGAGTCTGCCAGGCTCGGGGCAACAGGGCTAGAAACAAGGGCTGATGGCAGTTGGCAGGGACACATCAATGGTCTCCAGTTCAGAGCACTGACCTTACTCTGCCCAACACAGGGAGCAGCTGGTGGGCATCTGTCCCGAGCTTCATTCTCAGTACAAAAACAGATTTGTTTTCTCTGGGGCTTCAAAGAGAGGCAGAACATGGGAAGGCCGGGCCCTAGTTAATACCACTACCACAACAGACATGGAAAAAGAGAGAACAGCCAGCAAACGTGTGCCGTCCCTCAGCCCTCTCCGCCTTCAGAAGCATGCTTCCCTCTGATGAGCCTTCCTTGTGACTGTTCCCATAGCTGTCACCTTTCAGGTTCAGTGGGAGTGGCATTTCCAAAGAGAGTTGGTGTTATCATCTGTGGCCATAGCTACCTTCAGCCTTCACAACACATCCCCTGGCTGCCCATCATCTCCCAGCCCAGATACCCTGGAGGAAAGGTACCCTGTGCTCTCTCTTGACCACTTGCCATTACTAGGATGCTAGAGACCCCAGGGAGGGCAGTGATATGGCTTATTGGGCAAGCTAAAAACTTGGTATCCTTTCAAGAAGATTTTCTGTAAGTATCCAACCATTTTATGAATTCGATTTTTCTATATAAAATAATTGCACCTAAATTTCATACAGAAATTCCATGAGTCCAGAACAACCAAAATAACATAGAAGAAAAAGAGGAAGAGGAGGAGGAGGAGGAGGAGGAAGAAGAAGAAGATTATTATTATTATTATTATTATTATTATTATTATTATTATTAAAGGATTTGTGCTTTGAGGTTTTAAATTTTACCACAAAGCAACAGTAATCAAGTCAGTGTGTTATGTTGGTAATGTCAAAGTAGCAGATCGTGAAATAAATCAGAAGGTCCAAAAATAAAACCACATAGCTATCGTACTTGCTTAAAAAAAAAACTTGCTTTAAAAAACATCTTTAAAATATTTGTTTACAGCCGGGCGTTGGTGGCACACACCTTTAATCCCAGCACTCTGGGAGGCAGAGCCAGGTGGATCTCTGTGAGTTCGAGGCCAGCCTGGGCTACCAAGTGAGTTCCAGGAAAGGCGCAAAGCTACACAGAGAAACCCTGTCTCGAAAAACCAAAAAAAAAAAAAAAAAAAAATTTGTTTACTGTGAGCATGTGCGCTTGGTATATACATATGTGTACACATGTGTGTGTACATGCAGAGACCAAAGGAGGCTGTAAGCTGCTCTCCTTTATTGCTCCCTGGAGACAGTCTCTCAGTGAACCATTTTTGTTGTGGTTCTGTGTTGTGTTGTATTTGTTTAAGACAGAGTCTCTCTATATAGTCCTGGCTATCCTGGAACTCACTCTGTAGACCAGACCTCAAACTGACATTTGCCTGCCTCTACTTCCAAGTGCTGGGATTAAGGATGTGCAGACCATGCCAGTCTTATCGAGGTTCGTTTTTAGGCTAAGCTGGCAGCCAGCAAGGCCCAGTGATCTTCTTGCCTCCACACCACACCAAAATCCCCCAGTGCTGGGGTTCTAGACATACATTGTGTCATGCCCAATATGCACAAGATGAAAAAAGGGAACCAGCTTCTACAAGTTGTCCTTAGACCTCTACGCTTGTGCTACGGCACATGTGTACACACACAATAAATAAATGTGAAAAATATTTTTAAATGGAGTACTGCTACGTGCTCCAATATGAGCCTACCTTGAAAATACAAGTGAAAGGAATCAGTCATAGAAAAACACACATGACTCTATTTACATAAAATCCCTCTCAAGGAGGCATGTGTATTAAGGTAGAAAGCACAGTAGTGATTTCTTGGGGTTGGAGATGAGAGGTGGGATTGGAAATAATAAGCTAAAGGGCACATTCTCTCTAGGGTGATGGAATTATTCTAAAATTGATCACAGTAATAGTTGCATAACTCTGCAAATGTACTCAAAACCACGGAGTTGTGCATTTCCAATGAGTTGTTCATACAAGTTATATCTTAGCAGAACTCTTACCAAAGAATGAGCAAATACCCTAATCGAAATAAGAGGCATGATTCTGGAAGATACAACCACGAACACTTACAATGACTTCTTCCAATTACATGAAATTACAATAAAGAAGGAATAGCTGGGTCCTGGCCTCAGCTTGGATATACCTTCCTTTGAAGTCAGCTGAATTCTCAGAAGCAATGAGGCCATCCATGTGAGCTACTTGGCCAGCCCCTTCCTGGGGAACAGGGGTTGTGCTCATGGGACCCATTCTGTGTGGGGGGGTGAGAGAGGGAGAGAGAGAGAAAGAGAGAGAGAGAGAGAGAGAGAGAGAGAGAGAGAGAGAGAGAGAGAGAGATCCTGCAGGCAATTCTGACTGAAATATTTTTTCCCTTTGTGTTTCCAGAGATGCTTCCGCCTCCTTTAAATGTGTGTGGCATCATCACCAGGTCCCTCCAAGGTAAAGCCCACTGTTGAAGGCCAGGGGCTGCCTGGTGTGTTGGGGAGAGGCCAAAGAACTAAGAAACTCAGCAAAGATATTTGCATCAAATGGTACCCACATTGGCTACCAAAACTGATCTGGAATCCATAGCTCCCAAGTCTGGCTCATGTTCAAAATACCTCTAGGAGGTCTTTAAAGGTTAGATTCTCAGGATCCACTCCTAGTTGTTAAAGCTTACTCTCTGGTAGAGGATCCTGGGAGCCTGTGTGCTGGGGTGGGACATAATCCAGTAGGGTAGCACATTTGCCTAGTGTTGGAGCCCTGGGTTCAATCTCCACCAGCACAACTAAAAGTCCAAAAATGCTTCTGGTCTTAACAGGAATCTCCATGGACTCATGATCAAAGATCATTTAGTGCCCAGTGACAATTAGCAGCCCAACAATAAGGTCACCATGGCAAATGGAACCCCAGGAAACAGAACTATTACTGGAAACATTTTCCAAGCACTCAAATTAGTGTCAAAAAGATCTAAGAAGAAACTGCATAAAACAAGCAGGTGGCTCCCCTTCCTCCCCAGTTCCTGCCTCCTCCAGCACACTCAGGTGACAGTCACGGGTCCAAGCAGCCTATCCACTTGATAGCCATCATTCCCAACCCGGAAGCCATGGCCAGCCTGGAGGATCCACACCCTGCTGGGACTGGACCCTCCCCTGCCAAAACAAAAGAACACAAGAGTGAATGCAGAGAAATATTCACATCACACCAGCAGCGAAAAGGACCGTGTTTCAAGACTGTACACACAGAATGATGTCGATTTTGATAAAATTAAGAAGGAGCAGGTGGAGATACCTAGAGAATGTAAGCTAGAGTGGTTATATTCACTTTTGAACGGAGACCTGGAAAAGGCTATAGCTCCCTGTCCCTCTCAGCTGGAAATCTCCCTTGTCTCGGACAGCCCTGTGTCCCACTGGGATTCACAGGATTGGTTTGTAGGATTTGGGGACATTAAATGAAACGATTCAGGTGACACACTGGAGACAATTCATGCACCTAGTGGGCACTCAACAAATGCGTGGTTAGTAAATTCCTCCTTCTTATCCTCCCACACCAGGACCAGCGAAGTCCAGGCAGCCAGACTGCAGCCCATCTCTAGGAGTTCATCCTGCTGCTTTTCCATTACCCCTCTGTCCTGGGTGTACGTGTGTGTGTGTGTGTGTGTGTGTGTGTGTGTGTGTGTGTGTGTGTGTACAAACTGTGAAGAGCCAAATGTGTGGTGCTGGAATAAGCTGGAGAGCGGGGAGGCCAAGAACCCTCCGGAGGGCCCAATTCCTTGTGTGCTCTGCCTTTGGAATCTGGGTAAAGTCTGCTTCTGTTGCAGGACCCACTCCAACTTCGTAAAGAACTTGTAGACAAGTTAAAAGAGCATTGTTGGGAAGGCTTGCACTCAGCTATCAAAGCCCACCGCTGGCCAGAGAAAGACTCTCCTGTCAGTTGTTTTTACTGCAGAGGAGGAACAAGCCCCTCCAGGCATGGAGGAAATGAAGAGCGGAGCAGGGCTGTGATCTGGGGAAGGGGTGCAACCCTTACTGTGCTTCCTTGGAAGGCCAGGTTTGCACAGGCCTTTGGGAAAGCTGCTGTCCAGCTGGGATTTGGAGGAATAGAGAGTCTTCAACTTTGGGACTTGTAGGGCCTACTGTCCCTTTCTGTTCACCTGAGCACTGGTGCTCTCCTAGGGTCTGTCTTGGAGAAGAGACAGCTCCCATCTCCACTTATCGTGAGTTAGATGACCAACGGGGAGAAGTTAGATTACAGCCTCCAAAATGGGCCTACAAGACGGCAAAGCCACCCGGACTTACCCTTCCCATCTAGTCCCTGGGCCAAAGGAAGCGGGTGATTGAGCTGTCCTGACACAGCAGACCCTGATTTAACCTGAGAGCTGGCTAATGGGGAGATCCGTGGTTACAAGGCAGGCCTCTGAAAGATGAACTGGGGCATGATTATTCCAGCCAAGTGAGGCAGAACCAACTGCTGCTGGCAGCGGCGGCCGGCAGCAGGTGGTGTCCATTGACTTGCTGGGCCTGGAGGAAGGGGCCAGAGAAGGTGTCCCAACGGAAAGAGCACCTGCTCGTGGCCTCCCTGCCATGGTGGGCGCTTGCCTTTCTGGCTTGGATTGCCAAGAAAGCGGTCCATTGGCAGCTTGGCCCAGAGGCACTTACCAAAGGTGGTGAGATAGAAGGACAAGTTCGGGTGAGCGCGCCGGCTCCCGAGGGAGACGCGGTGCAGGGAGCGCTCCATGGCGTCCCTGTTGCGGCCAGGGCAGGAGGGCCTGTCCCCAGGCGGTGGCTGTGTAGCTGCAGGTAACCCAGGCAGCAGACTCAGCCGTTCCCCCTCGCTCCGGCGTCTCCCAGGCGGGCGGGATCCCAGGCCGGCTGCACGGCGGGTTGGGGAACGGCCGGGCGCGCCAGCCCCTGATTGGCCCGCGCTGGTTTGAATGGGGAGATTTCCACCTGACCTAGCTGACGCGGGCCAGATCCCGGGAGGCGTGGGCTCCTGGAGCAGGGAGGACTGCCACTAGCCACCAGAGGTGGCTCCTTCTCGGGTGATCCGGCAGGAACCCTAGCTCCAGCACCCACATCTCAAGCTGCAGGTGCCAACCCAACTATGGCTCCGCTGCCTGGCTTGCCCACTTGAGCAAGCTTGGCCTGCTCGCCCAGCTCCCCCAGGCTGCAATTAGTTAGGTTTGTAACCGGCTTTGAAGCTCAGACCTGTAATCGCCAGACCAACCTGGAGCAAAGGAGTGCCTGCCCTCCGGAGTGGCCCAAGAGGGCATGGGATCGGGGGAACATGAAACTGCACATAGACAGGCTGCCCGCACCAGGCTGCATGCAGCCTGGATCGTTCTCTTGAGCCTCCTTTTCTTGAGAGCAACGTGGCACAGGTCCAGAGAGGAGCAGCTTGCTCCATCCAGCCTCAGGGCTTCCCATCTGCAGCCTGGCGCCATCAGACAGAAGAGCAAGACTCGCCATCTGCAGATACAGTGCAGGGCAGGGCCTTTCAGTCTTCCCAACCTGGCGCAGGAAGGCAGATAGAAGGAAGGTCAGCCCTTGCATGGATTTGTCGGCAAACATTCGTGAGACACCTCGAGGGAGCAGTTTCACACCAAGACATCTGCTCTGCAAATCTCTGCTGCCACTGTGGGAAAGAAAGCTGTTGGTCTCATGTAAACCTAAAAACGGGAAGTGTTAGAGTTTGTTGCTGGTCCCGACTTCATCGCCAGTGGATATTTGTGGTTCTGTGAGGCCCTCAAGACAAGATCAGGGGAATGCAAGAATATAGTGCCAGGAGCCGAGCTGAGCAATTCACACACGTGTCATTTAGACTTCACAGTAAGCCTTAAAAGTATTAGCTAAAATTTGCCAGGGAGATATCTGAACCTCAGGCAGAAAGAGAAGGCAGCTTGCCCAAGATTTGCAGAGCTGCAATTTGAACTCAAGTCTGTCTGCCCCCAAAGACCATTACCCTTTGTTCTTCCATGGCCTCCACACATGCCCCATGACCAAGAGCAGGCATGGGCAACAGACCTGCCTTTATGAGGACAAGAAATTGGATGCCATAAGTTCAGCTGCCCATGGGGGTTGGGTGGGGCCGGGAGAGCAGAGCAGAAACTGGAGAAGTCTACCTGAGGTTAGCAAATACATAGTCAAGTGCAAATGAGCCACATACTATAAAGGCCAGTGGACTATTTGACCCCTGGTATTTTCTGAACCCCTGTGCTGCTCTTCGCCTCCACCTCATCCCCCTGAGCCATGAACACTACTACCCTGAGCAAGAGCAGCCCACCCCCCTAGTCCTAACCCACTGGCAGATAGACTTACCTATACCCTGGACCTGTGCACGCCTGATCCTCCTCCTAGGTGGGTAGGTCTGGGTCCAGGCATCCTTTCTGGACAAGGAAGTATCCTGCTGTGGCCACTCCATCCAGCCAGAGAAAATAGACAGCTCTAGCTTCAAACAATGGATGCAAACAGGGGGCTGAGTTCCAAAGTGCTGCAGACCTGCAAGATGGAGAGCAGAAGTTAGATATGCCCCCCTGCAAGGAGTGTTCAGTCCCAGTGAGAGCTATACATAATACATCACGTACACACATATGTCATACAAATGCATACTCCATATGTGTGAACACACATGCACATACACATACACACACATACACTATACATGCTCCTGATGCACAGGCACAAAAACACACATATATACCATACAAATATATACAAAACACACTTCAATATACTACCTACATATACCATATCCATAGGAATAGATCGATCATAGCCTAGCTTCGTAAGAATCAGAAATATTTGAGTTTAGAAGGGAGGACTAAAAAGACTGATTTGGGAACATTTTCACACTGACTAACACAGAGTAACATATCTTCTTGCCCAATAACCAAAATAGTTTTTTAAAAAAAATAATAGGACAGGATGCTTGGACTGCCATGGTGGTTAATTTTAGGTGTAGACTTGGCCAGATTGGGATCACCTGGGACAGGAGTCGCCATGAGGGACTGTCTAGATTGGATTGACCTATGAGGAGTTTTCTCCGTCGGGTTAGCTGAGGTGGTGAGACCCACCCTGAGTAGCACTGTTCTGTTGGCAGGTCCTGGATGGAGCGAAAGGAGGGGGCCCAAACACCAGTGATCCTTGCTCTCTGCTTCCTGACTGTGGGAGCCATGTGACCCACTGGGGTGACTTCCTGCAATGATGGGCTGTCCCCGGAACTGTGAGTGAAAGCAACCCTGTCTCCCCTGTCTTGACCTTGTCAGAGTATTTCAATCACAGTAACCCGAGAAGAAACTGAAACGGACCACTATTTTAATAATGTCATGCCAGGAAGAAAAGACAAATCAACAATAGATTACCAAAATTCCAAGGAAAAATACTTTATTTAGGAAACAACAAAGTAGGTTCATTCAAACAATTAGAAGGGTAAGTCCAATTAGAAGGATGAAACTCTTAACAGGAAGTAACAGAGAAAGTTCAAAGAAAAAAAAAAGATTCAAACAATAAAACCAAAGTCTGGTTTTTCAAAAGACCAGTAAAGCAGAACCCTCTTGAAAAACTACAAATGAAAAAAAAGAAGAAAAAGAAAAACTAAAAATAAACAAGAAAAACGATCCTAAGATATGACAGTAACTTCTTAATTATTAAAAAAAAAAATTGTCAGTCTAGGGATGTAGCTCAGTCAGTAAGTGCTCGCCTATCATGCACAAAGCCCTGGGCTCGCCCTCAGCACCTTAGAACCCGGACGCTGTAATGACCACCTGTAATCCCAGCATCTGGAAGATGAAGTAAGAGAATGAGAAGTTCAAAACTATCCCTATCACACAGTCATTTCATGGCCAGCCTGGGCATGAGACCCTAGTTATCAGAAACAAAGCAGTCAAACCTTTTCAAAAAGATTTACTCATCTTTATCTTATGTGGATGTGTGTTTTGCCTGCATGTGTGTATATGCACCATGGTTGTGCCTCATGCCCACCGAAGGTATCGGATACTGAAGGTTGTGATCCACCCAAGCCCAGGTCCTCTGTAAGAGCAGCAAGTGTTCTTAACTGCTGACCCATCTCTCCAGCCCAAGTATAACCTTTGTCTACAAATTTGTAAGTTTAAAAGTCTGGAGAAATGGGTGGCCTTTAGGAAAGAAAGCTGCAGGAAAAGTCCAGGTGTCTACCTACAGCTCTGACAGAGGATGTTCCTGCTCACATACAGGTCTATAGTGTTTTCGAGGTCACCAGCCAGAGAGAAAAAAGGAAACAAAAGCAAACTTACATCTGCAAAACTCTGTTTAATTTTAGAGGTCTGTTCTCTACGACCATCAAGAAACAGAAGATGCTAATGCAATTTAAACTATTTCAGAACCAAAACAAAACAAAACAAAACAAAACAAAACAAAAAAAACCCACAAACCAAACAAAACAAAACAAAAACAAAAAGCTGGAAGATTTGTCAGTGCCAAGTAAGAGGTTAGACAAAGACAAAAGACAAATAATCTTAGCAACAGAAAGCAAAAATAAGGTCTGGAGAGATGGCTCAGTGGTTAAGAGCACCAGCTGCTCTTCCAGAGGACCCGCGTTCTATTCCCAGCATCCAGATGGTGACTCAAAACTGTCTGTAACTCCAGTCTCATGTGACCTCCATATGCACCAGGCATGCATTTAGTACACTTACATACATGCAGCTCGAAAACACCCACACATAAGTAAATCTAAAAAATAAAATAAAGACAGAAGTTAATAAAATAGAAAACACACCGTAGAGAAAAATCCATAAAAGGGGGTAAAACTGGGCCAAAATGCTCCCAGTCTTGATACACTCCTTAGAAAGAAAGTCCATTTTAATGTATTATTTCCTACTTTCTCAGTATTGGCAACTCACTTAAGGAGGCTATGGGCCAAACAGAATACATCTGTGCCACACCACTGGTTTGAAATCTCTGCACAGACCAACCTGACTTACAAATATGTCAATGCAAAAACCCTAAGTATGCACAAGCCAAAGCCAACAGTTTACTCATGGTCAAGTGGTATTTCTTCCAGGAATCCAAAGATGGCTCAAATTTGGTAAATGTATTATTCAGGGTTTGGCAAACTACAGCCTAACCAGCTGAATCTGGCTGGTAGCCGGTCTGGGCACAACAGGTGAACTGAAAATGGATCACAAGTGGTTGGGTAAGGATATAAGCAAATAAACCGCTTTTCTGGGTATGCTGGTACAAACCTGGGATCCCCAGACCTCAGGAGGCTGAGGCAGGGGGATTATATGTTTGACACCAGCCTGAGGCTACGTAGTGTGACACACTATCTCAAGCAAATAAACAAATACTTTTCTCTTGCCACTGAAAAAGGTACAAACATTTCTAACTGACAGATGAGTTAAGGACTAGGGATGTAGCTCAGTGGCAGAGAGCTTGCCTGGCTTGTGTAGACCCAGAGCTCAACACTGAATGAAAAGGGAAAAAGTTAAAAAAAAAATTGTGAAATCTATGGCAAATATTAACAATAATAAAAACTTACAAAACAATAAAGACAAATGAAACAAGAGCACCGAAGAATATGAAGTAGAGAATGAATGAAACCATCTGGCCCTATTACTTGCCTTTAGAAAGCCCAAGCATTTGTATTCATATGTGAAACAACTAAGGTACAGAGTTGCTGCCTGAACCAGGCTGCTAAACCAGGAAATGAGCAGTGGAGAAATAAGAAAGCCAGCTTCCAGCAAGAGATCCACACCAAAAAGCCATCCTTTACACCAAGCTCCATTGCTCAACCAGACTAGATTAGTAGGTCTGCAACCTCCACAGCTGCTAACACAGTAAATCCAATTCCAGGAGATAGAAGCAGAAAGATTAGAAATTCAAAGCCATCCTCAGTCACATAGTTCAAGGCCCACCCGGGCTGCAGAAGACTGTCTCAACAAACGAACAATTTTCAGTGCAACAGCTGGATGTGGTAGCTGTAATCCCTGTAAATCCAGCACTCTGGAGGCCAAGGCAGGAAGACTACAAGTTCAAGGACAGCCTGGCCTACACGGTGAAAACATTCTCAAAAAAAAAAAAAAAAAAACAAACAAACAAACAATTATTTAAAGATTTGATGCAACCAGTGTTTGCCGCTCGTCTCTACGACCGAGCCTTACACTGAAAACTGGGGATGCAGAAATTATAGGCTATCAGATGGGTGTTACTATAGAGAAAACAAGAGTGACATTTGGAAACACAGACTAATACCTCATTTATTCTTGGCAGACCACGTTGATCAAAGGAATCAGAGAAGAATCCCAAAGGAAGTGACCTGGAAGGTGACTGATTCAGGCAAAAGTGGTGACGAAGGGGTTCTAGGCAAAAAGAACAAAACTTATAAAGGCCCTAAAATAAGAAGCATCATAGGCTGCGGAAGAAAACAATGGGAAGCATAGGCAGGAGTTGAGAATGGGAGGGAGGGTGGCATCTAATGGGTTAAACAGGGACCAGATCATAGGGGTCCTCACACTTTACTAGAATGAACACGGAGGACTGGGGCTATAGCTCAGCGGCAGAGCACTTGCCTCGCATACATGCGGCCCTGGTTTGATCTCCAGCCCCATGAAACAAAGCAAAAGGAGTATGAGCTTTAGACCCTAAGAGCACAGGGTGGTCACTGAAAGATTTAAACAGGACCCTGCAAGCCTTCCTTCATCTTTTATAAAGGCCTTTCTGGCTAGAGCTGGCAGAAGGGAGCCATGAGAGGAGAGGGCATGAGGGGTAGAAACTGAACGTGCTCCAAGGAGGTCTCCACCAGACTAACACAGGAGTGCTCCCGAAAGAATGGAAGGAGTGTCATCGGCAGGGCTTGGTAACCAAAAGGAGGGTTGAAGGCAAGGAATTCTGGCTTTAGAACCAAAATGGGCAGGTGTATCCTTCACAGAGATGTAGTACCGGGCAAGGAAACCTGAACCAAGGGGAATGGGCTTCCATGAGGCTTGCCCTAGTCAGGGTTTCTTTTGCTATGATAAACACAATGACCAGAGCGACTTGGAGAGGAAAGGGTTAATTTGGCTTATACTTCCACATCAGAGTCCATCACTGCAGAACCTGGAGGCAGGAGCTGATGCAGAGGCCATGGAGGGGTGCTGCTTACTGGCCTGCTCCTCGTGGCTTGCTCTGTCTGATTTCTTATAGAACCCAGGACCACCAACCCAGGGATGGCACCACCTGCCATGAGCTGGGTCCTCCCTCATCAATCAGTAATTAAGAAAATGCCCTATAGGTTCTTATGGAAGCATTTTCTCAGTTGAAGTTCTCTCCTTGCAGGGCTCTAGCTTATGCCAAGTTGACAAAAAACTATCCAGGACAGGGCTGCTGAGGGGAGTGAGCTCTGTAGGACCTAAGTGAAGATGGTAAAGATCAATTGGACATTCCGGGGTGACGCTCACAAGAAATATTTAGGCTAGAAATGTTGGTTTAGGAGTTCCCAGGAAAGCCATAGGCATGGATAAGAAAGCCCAAAGATAATGTTCCATGTGAGAGGAAGGCTCAAGATCTAACCACACAATGTACCAACTAAAAGGACAGAAATAGAAAGACCAGGAAAGGGAGAAAAAGCCAGGGAATGTGCTAAAGGGAACTGTCCACATCAAATGCTGTGGAGAGGTCAAGTAGGTTAATAACTGAGAAGTGCCCGTTGGATTTAGCAACAAAGCAGTCATTGTTGACCTCCCATCCCAGAATATAAAGCTGAGAGGCAACAGGTCCACATGAATGAAAATGTGCCCAAGTCATTCTAAAAGGAAAAATACCCCAGGCTCAATGCCAGAGAATATTCTGGACTCGTTTTGTTTTGTTTTGTTTTTTTCCCTCGTCCTAAATTTAACCAGCCGGAATGCTTGGCTAAGTGGTGTTTTGTTCACCCTTGAGATGGAGGACCTGCTTTTTAAGAGTGTGTCTGCACTTCATCTTCAAAGTGGAACACAGTGTCTTTGGGGCAGTGACTCTGTACAGGAGCAAAGGCTAGGTACTGTAAGTGCAATGGAGGAACTTTCATTTACCTCCAATGGGGAAGTTTTTGGTGACCTAAATACTCAAGCAGCATCTAAGTGGAAACCAAGGCCAATCCCCACCAATAATAATAATAATAATAATAATAATAGTAATAATAAGAAGAAGAAGAAGAAGAAGAACAACAACAACAACAACAACAACAACAACAAAACTCTATGATTTCAAGAGTGTGCTGAGAGGTGCAGCTTCAGCGTGAAAAAGACTAAACCTTCCACCGATGGGTAGTGAAACGGCTAAATTGAGGTCAAAGTCTTGATACGATCCAGGAAGAAAGCACAGTGCCCTATAGTTCCTTAAACTGTTGTATCCTTGTACTTGAGTTGGAAGCTCTTTCAGCCCTTAGAGAAGCACCCTTTTCCTGGCCTGATTATAGAGCACTTGACTTGCGCATAGTCTTGCATTCCTGAGTGTTCCAAACTTAAAGAACAGTGTAGATGTCTGCTTCTAGCCAAAGTGGAATATTAGGGACTAGATTTTCCCTTTCATCTGAAGCAACTAAATGGCCAGGAAAAAATATGAAACGATAGTTTTCAGATACAAGACATAAGGCTTCATGAGCCCTGAGCAACAGAGAATAGGGCAAGCCCTGCGATCATCAGCCTGCGGCCACAGCAGGTTTTCCAAAAAGGAAAGAGGGCAACTCTAACCCATGAGTTAAGACAACAGGGAGGCCATGGTAGCTAGAGTTCATGGGACAGAACAACAGAGAGGAGATGGTCACACAGGGAGAGAGAGCACCAGAGATCTGCCAAGGGTCCTACCCCAACCCCTGCTAATACCGATAACTCCTGGGTATGAAGAAAATACCCCAAGGATGACAAAGAACTACCTTGAGCTGGGAATGGTGGCACATGTCTTTAATCCCAGCACTTGGGAAGCAGAGGCAGGCGGATCTTTGTGAGTTCAAGGCCAGCCTGGTCTACAAAGCGAGTTCCAGGATAGCCAGAGCTGTTACACAGAGAAACCCCACCTCAAAAGCAACAAACAAACAAACAAACAAACAAACAAACAAAAAAGAACTACCCAGAAGGATTAGAGAAAGAACGGTCTTTGAAGCTTGCACAGAGCCAAGAACAGCCTTTCTTCTCCTCAGGCAGAATGGGAAGACTCCCTCCCCCAGTTCACGAGGCCCTGGATAGCATACCCAGAAGGGTCTTGCTGCATTTGTGTCCTAGATTCAATGCAATTCTGGCCCCATCTAAAAAAGCTCAACAGCAAGACCCAAAAAGATCAAACTGTTTCTTTGTAACCTAACAGCATCCCAGAACAAGCTCAAGATTATTTATAGGAATACAAAAATATCCAGCACCCAGCAAGGTACAAGTCATGTCTGAGGTCCAGTAAAAAGCCTCCAGGCATGCAAAGAAGCGGGAAATATGACCACAATGAGGAGGAACATCAACCAACGAACCCGAGGAAGAGCACAACTGACAGACTTGGTAGACAAAGACGTTGAAATAGTCCGTATACCTGTTATATATGTGCTGGAGAAGCACTTTAACAGTGTTACTGTTTGGACAGAAAATGGCCCCAAAGGCTTATGTGTTGAAGGCGTGGTGTCCCGCTAATGGGGCTGAGGACGGTGACTTGACCATGAAGGCTCTAACTCCTGCCCTGGGTTGATCCATTGATGAATGCACTTCGAATGGGCTACTGGGAGGTAGGGCCTGGTTACAGGAAGTAGGCCATGAGGGCATGCCTTTGAAGGGTATGTCTTGTTTTGGGCTATTTCCCATCTCCCCCCCACCCTGTCCCCCACTGTGAAATGACCACCTTTCCTCTGGCACTCCCTTCCACCGTGACATACATTACCTCACCACACAGCCGAGAAACACAGACCGAGAAACCACAGACAGAAACTCTAAACTTACAAGCCAAACAAATCTTTATTCCTTAAAAATGATTTCCTCGGGTATTTTGTGTCATCAACAAAAAAACACAATTAAGTGAAATGTTGACTAGCTAAACAGGGAAAATGTTGTGTGATATTTTGATCACATTCTCAATAAAGTTGGCTTTGAATCAGAGGGCGGGCTAGCTATTAGCTGACCAGAATTAACCATAGAGATTTTGGAGGACTGAGGACAGATAGAGAGACAGAAAGTAGTAAGGCAGAGCTTATAGAGGGTCTCAGCCCCTTTTGGATGGAGGAACAAGAGGTAGGTCACTGGTCACTTCTCCACCGCTTCTCTGATCACTCAGGTTCTTACCCTTATATCTGACTCCCAAGTTTTTATTGATAAAGAATAATTAGATAAGCACTTCAGGAAAACTTGATGTCTGAGACGAAAGAAACTTGCACAGGATGGGATTAGTGGTGTATTAGGCACTGCAGGTTAGTGAACTTGAAGATTAAAACATACATTCAATGGCTGGGGAAATGGCTGTCAGTTACATGCTTGCTGTAAGCATGAGGACTGAGTTCAATCCCGGAACCACGTATAAGACTGGACATGGTACCAAGTGCTTGTAATCACGGCATGGGAGACATGGAAACCGGTGAATGCCGGAGCTTCTCGGAGTCAGCCACTATAGCCTTCTGGCTATAGTGAATTCCAGGCCCACTGAGAGACCCTGCCTCAAAATCCAAGGTGTCAGCCCCTGAGAAACTACACTGGAGGTTGACCTCTGGCCTCTGTATGAAGGCACACAAATGGGCAGTTACACACACACACACACACACACACACACACTCACACGACTTTAAAAAAAGGATGGATCATGAGGAAGCTTCAGGACAATCTCAAACAACCTAATAACTGTTGCTGGAACCCTGAAGAAAGTGGGCAGCAGTGGATTTTATTTTTCCAAATTTGAAGAAAGTATAAGATATCACAAACCCAAGAATGTCAATGAACCCTAAAGAAGGAAATATGAAGAGCACCATGTCAGAGCACCATGAGGAGATTGCCTGAAGCCAGTGAAACCGGGACATCTCAGAAGCAACCCTCTCAAGAGAACTGTGTCAGATTTCTCACCAGAAGTGTATGCCAAAGACAGGTAGCGACCTCCGAGTTTTATTTTCTTTGGGGTTTCTTTGTTTGTTTTGTTTTGTTTTGTTTCCAGACAGGGTCTCACTATATAGCCCTCGCTGGCCTAGAACTCACTGTGTAGATCAAGCCAACCTTGAACTCGCAGACATCTACCTGCCTCTGCCTCCCAGAGCTGGGATTAAAGGCCTGTGCCACTATACCTAGGCTCTGGAGAGAACTTCTTTAAAGTTCTGAAAGAAACAAAATGTAAACCAGAATTCTCCACTCAGCAAAAATACCTGTCAAAGAAATGAGGATGAAATATTTTCTCACGTTTGCAGAACGTGAACGCAACTTCTACGTACACACTAAGGGAATATTAAGGGTCTTTCAGGCCAAGAGAAAAGGACATACTGCCATCTGCATCTGCTCAAAAGAATGGAGAAAACACCGGAAATGCTAAGTGGGCGTGTGTAAAAGAGGTTTTTCTTATTATTTAAATCTTTTAAAAAAAGAACAATGTAACCAGGATAGGGAACCCTTAGCTGAAAACACCCAGGGCCCCCTGCATCCCGGAACAAGCTGCTGTTTGTGTGCAGCCTTGCCTAGATTCTGATGAGGTCACCACAAGAGGCAAACTCCAGGGAAGCTCTTAGCCGGTTAGTGTTTACAGCCATGTGGGAATCGGGCTGTACGTATGGAAGGAAAGACTGAAGATTTGATTAGCAGAGAGCACAAGCACCACTGCTTACATCTGCGCCTCAGCTGGCCCCCACGCAAGCTGCTGGACCGGAAGACTGAAGTCGAGCAGAGCCTACGTCCCCATCAGTGCAAGGAGGTGTCGAGGTGCAGTTCCACGGGTGGCAGCCGGTCACAAAGGGAAGAGGCCCTGGTACCCAAGGAGCCCATTCTTCAAGGAAGCTGGATTTCCCGGAGCTGTAACAGAGAAGGGACATGTGTTCCCTTTGTTCCCAGATGTCCATCAGCCACTTCTGCCGCCACCTCTCAGCGGAAGCTGTCCATAGGTTTGGTCACCATCGATTTCCTTATGAGAGCTGCTTTTCTGTTCTTGGCTGTCTTCCACCTTGCCCACTTCTCTAACACTTGCTTTCTGTTATGACTGACTCTTCTACCTTTCCAGGAAAATGTGCTGCTCGCTCTGCCCTCCCCTATCCCTCCCCCCGCCCCCGTCCCTCCCCCGCCAGTTTCCGCTCCCTCTGAGATGTTGCACACTCCTGCTGCTGTGGTACTGTCCTGATGACTCCATGATTTCTCTCCAGTCCCAGCACCCAGGCCACCTTGGCCTTGACATACCTGTCACCGGTCTTCCTCTGTGTGCCCAGCTTTCCACGGGGGCCCTAATTGTCTGCCTCCCCATCTTTCCACTCAGAGTGTGAACTACTCCAGCGTGGTGACGGAGAGGGTCTTCCTAGCTGCCTACTGCCCATTTAGCACCTGCAGGAACTGGGAGGGGGGTGTCTATATCTTGCCAGGAATTTCAATTCTATAATCAGCATATAAAAAAATAGGTTGTGAATGGCCACAATTGCCTTCAAAGAATCTCTTACGGCACTCATAAAATCACGTGGCTTTATCAATGAAAGGGGGAACAGCCAATTTCCCTTCCCCGTCTTGGCCTCCCTTTGGAAGTACCGTGTGAAGTGGGAGAGCTGGGACAGCTTCTGTTAGCTAGTTTATCTCCGTTGCTACCTCCTCCCACTTTGCCTTATTTTTTTTAAACCCCACACGTTGATTGAGTTTCCACAAGTGAAATGCAGCCTGTACTCTACCACATAAAGGTTTGATAAATGAATTCTTTCCCTCAACTGGCTCTCCCCCTTGACTTCTTTCTGCCAGTGACAGCCCCGGGTGGAAGGAGGCTGGAAACCCCGACCCTTCCTTCTCCTCCGCATCTCTTCCCTTGCCCACAGTTCACTCTTCTCCCCTTTGCCCTCCCCACCGTCGACGGCCACCCACTGCTCCAGCCCTAACCACCTCCCATCTTGACTTCTGGGAAAGCCTCTAACCAGTCTCACGGGTCCTCCGCAGTCCACGGTTCACATGGCTGCTGGATCGACATTTTCTGAAGCAGTGGTTTAGTCTTCTCACTGTCTGCCCTGAGAACCAGCAATGCTTCTCCGTTGGCTAGCCACTAGCATCCTGTACAATCCCCCCAAGCTATCTTCAGCCTCCCGGAAGAATTCTACTCCTTGCCTGTTGCCCAAATGCGTCCCATTTATATCACAACTTTCTACCTCAAAGGCCACCCACCACAAAATTGGAAATGTTTCAAATGATGACATCCCAACTGGCCCTTTCCTCTCTCCACTGCGGCTCCACTTCTGTCCGGTGTATCTCACACTGCCAAACCATGAGTATACTAAAGAGATAAACCATGTTGGGGGCCGGAGAGATAGCTCAGTGGTTAAGAGCACTTGCTGCTCTTCCAGAGTCCCAGCACCCAGTGACTCAGAACCGTTTCTCACTCCAGTTCCAGTGCCTCTTCGGGCCTCCAAGAGTATCAGGAATGTACGTGTGCACAGATATACAGGCAGGCAAAGCACCCAAATACATTAGATTTTTTTAATTTAAAAAAAGAAAGAGAGCCGGGCAGTGGTGGCGCACGCCTTTAATCCCAGCACTCGGGAGGCAGAGCCAGGCAGATCTCTGTGAGTTCGAGGCCAGCCTGGGCTACCAAGTGAGTTCCAGGAAAAGGCGCAAAGCTACACAGAGAAACCCTGTCTCGAAAAACCAAAAAAAAAAAAAAAAAAAAAAAAAAAGAAAGAAAAGAAAAAGAAAAAAAAAAAGAAAGAAATGCTGGACATGGCGGCACACGTCTTTGATTCCAACCCTCAGGAGCCAGAGGAGGGCTGATCTCTGTGAGTTCCAGTACAGTCTCAGCAACATAGTGACTTCCAAGACAGCCAGAGCTACATAGTGAGACTCCTTTCAAAAAACCAATAACAATAATAATAATAATAATAATAATAATAAGAAGAAGAAGAAGAAGAAGAAGAAGAAGAAGAAGAAGAAGAAGGAAAGAAGGCAGGAAGGGGACATATAGGACATGCATTTCATTCAGTCACTCCTTCAGCACGTATTATTGGGCCCTTACAATGTGTCAGGCACTCAACCAAATGTGGAGACATGCAGTGACCCTCTGAGAATGCACAGTCCGGCAGCAGAGGGTGTCAACAGACAGGCCATCACACACACACACACACACACACACACACACACACACACACACACACACACCCTCCAGAGGCCATGAAAGGAGAAACAAAAGGGGAATCTCATCTTTGCGACAACGTTCAGGTGGGGAAAGGGCCGGTTTCCAAACTGAGGAACATGTAAGCTGAGACCCAAAGAATGAATAGAACACAGCCAAACAAGAAGGAAAAAAAGAATGTTCCAGGTTGAGTGGAAAGTACCCAAAAATTTTCAGACTGAAATAGCACAGGACATGGCTCATTAGAACTCAACATAAAAACAACACGGTAAGAGCCTATGGAACAAGTGGGAGCAGGCGAATAGGGTGAGGCCAAGCCAGGTTGTGGGCCTGCTCTGTGAGGCTTGAGGACCCAGTGAAAGAGAGTGCAGTCATCCCCCTTCAAGGGAGGGTTTTAGGGAGAGGCGTTGAAGAATGGTGGTGGCAGCACAGAGCAGGGGCTGAGGCGCTAGCCCGGAGAAACAGGCTGAGACAAGAGAAGTTGGTGAGACCGTAGATGCTCACAGAGCCTAGACCATTGCTTCACCACAGAAGCTGCTCAACTGCTAACTGCGCCGTGGGTGCCAGGGAGAGCACTGGCTGAAGAATTGTGGGGACTGGAGTTCGGATCCCAGCACCCACACAACAAGCCAGGTTTCTGGCGGATGCCTGTAACTTCAGCTCTGAGGGGTCCAACACCCTCTTCCAGCATCCACATGTGCACACACATGTGCATACATTCATCCAAGCAGACACACATACACACACACACACACACACACACACACACACACACACACACACACAAATCCTTAAAGGAGTATTTCTGTCATGAATGACTTACAACAAATCAGTGAAGGAGAGGCAGAGAATAAATAACTTTTAGCAATCCCCTCCAAGGTAGAAATACCTTTATACCCAGTACAGACTCAAGAAAAAAGTCAGAATGTTTGTTTGGGGTTTTGGTTTTTTGGGTTTTGTTTGTTTTGGTTTTTTTTTTTTTTTTTTTTTTTTTAAGGCAGGGTTTTCTCTGTGTAGCCCTGGCTGTCCTGGAGCTCACTCTGTAGACCAGGCTGGCCTCGAACTCAGAGATCTGCCTGCCTCTGCCTCCCAAGTGCTGGGACTAAAGGCATAAGTCACTCCTGCACAGCTGAGAAAAATCAGAATGTTTTGAGACAGGTTTTGTAACCTAGTCTGACCTCAAACTAGCAATTCTCCTGTCTCCAACTTCTGGGTGCTGGGATTATAGGTGTGCACCACCACACTACACTCTGTATTTGTTTTAGATGTATTTTATTTCATGTGTATGAGCGTTTTGTCTGCATGTGTGTATGTACATGCAATGCCGGAGTCCCAAAAAGAGTGTCAGATCCCTGAGACTGGAGTTCCAGAGAGCTGTGAGCACCATGTAGGCGCCAGGTCCTCTGGAGGAGCAGCAAATGCTTTTAACTCCTGTGCTATCTCTCCAGCACCTCTCTGTATTTCTTTTTTGTCTCTGTATAGACCCACACTTGTCACAGTGTGTGTGTGTGTGTGTGTGTGTGTGTGTGTGTGTGTGTAGGTCAGAGGATAATCCACAAAAATAAAGTCTCTGCTTCCATCTTGTGGGTCCTGGAGATCAAACTCAAATTACCAAGTTTGAAGGCAAGTGTCTACACACAGAGCCATCTCACCAACCTATTCCCTATATTTTTAAACAAGTAAAACCTAGTCAAGATATACACAGACCCCTGATAGTACTACACACCTATAATCCTAGCCTTGAGAAGCAGAGGCAAGAAAGATCTCAAATTAGAGACAGGGCTAGGTTATAAGCAAAACGGTTTCAAAAGTTTCACACATACATGCGGACTGGGTTCTTTTCTTCCTTGTGGTGCTAGGACTTAACCCTGGGCTTCATGATTTTTAGGTAAACAACAACTCCAGACCACACACTCACACCTGGTGGGGGGCAGGGAAAATGCAAAACAGTATTATTAGTGCGTTGGATGCTTTTGGTATTCTCATCTCCCTGAGTCTGTCCAGCTGATGATGTCGGGTCATCATTAGCTCCCAACGTTCCCAAAACCCAAGGCCTGTGGACTCCAGAATCCCGCCCATTCTTGAAATGGTGCTTTCAGTGATGATCTAAATTACTGAGATCTGTCCATTCATCTGTCCGCTGTTGATCCACTGCCTGCTAGTTGTCATTTGTAACCATGACAACAGGCACAGCCTCAACGAGCTACCAGTCCCTCGGGCGTTTAAATTAGACCCCATTTTTAAATCAGAAGACGTATCTTTTCCTTCATTTACTCCTGAAGAAATAAATGTCTTTGTTGTACGGACACTGGCTGCAAACGGTCATTTCCATAGTTTAATACTACCACCTAGTGGGCCCAACTAGTGAGACAGCAGGATCAGGAGATTTTCCCTGGAGAACTCGATTTCCAGGAAGTCACTTCCTACCACTTGAACCTGTTCTTTTTCTAGACAGTAAGAAAGCTGGGTCAATTATGTTGGTTGGTTCTTGTCAACTTGACATAAGCTAAAGTTATTTGGGAAGAGGCATCTCAGTTGAGAAAATGCCTTCATCAGACTACCTGTAATGATTGACTGGAAGGGCCCAGCCCACAGAGGAGTGGCCCTGAGCTGTAGAAGGAAGTCAGCTGAGCAAGGCAGGAGGAGCAAGCCAAACAGCCCTTCCACACAGCCTCCTCTTCAGTCCCAGCCTTCAGGTTCCTGCCTTGAGTTCCTGCTGGCTTCTCTCTGTGATGAACTGCTCCCCACAAGTGTCTGCAGTCCCAGCACTTGAGGGGCAGAGGCAGAAGTGTGATGATTTTGAAGCCACCCAGGGCTACAGAGGGAGCCCCTGCTTCAAAACAATAAAAGGCAATCCAGGAGCTCAAACACAGTGTTCTCACCCTTCCTGACATTACGACCAATACAGCTCCTCATGTGGTGACCCTCGCCCATAAAATTATCGTTGCTACTTTATAACTGTAATTTTGCTATTGTTATGAGTCATAATGTAAATATCTGTTTTCCAATGGCCTTAGGCAGCCCCTGTGAAAGGGTCATTTGACCCCAAAGGGGTCATGACCCACAGGTTGAGAACCACTGCTCTAATGCATAACAGGTAAACAAGCATTTGTTAAATAAGCGTTTGTTAACGCATAGCAGAAGGACACATTAGTTTCATAATCTGGTACTTTATGGCAACAGAAAGAAAAAAATTAATTCTTTCAGATTCCTCTTGGCTCCAAAGGGCCTCTAATCATTTCCATCTAAAGGCCAGGGATATTTCTGTCCCTAATCTAGCAAGAAATTCTTTTAGGCATATTTGAATAAACTGATTTTTTAAGGGTCACTGGTGAAACCCTGACCCCTTCCCACTAAACTCAGGGACTTTTTTATAATCCAAAAATGAAGAACAGATTGTTGTGGTCAGGACAACACCCATAATGGACCCTGGCTCCAAGAGACAGTGTGGACCTAGGATTCGGAGGGTACTTACAATGAGGGTACTTACTACACACAGATAAGCCTGGGCCACATGTCACCAGGAAGCATGCTCAAAAAATCCAGCGAACCAAATCAAGTGGTCTGTTTCTAGCAGGGATCATAAAGTGACCAAGAACAAAAGAGGACTGACTGATGACTACTTTCTTGGAAAGATTAGCCTCCCACGACAATATTTCAACAGACTAAACTTCAACTTCCCCTGGCAAATTATGGAAAGCTAATCTCTAAGCCCGGGTCTTACTTCTGCTTCCCAAGGCCCCGAGATGGGAAGTGGCAGTTAGCAACAGTTACCTGTGTCCTCCTTGGTCAGAACACTGCCGGGCCAGGCAGAGGATCCAAGGGGGCTGGCCCATCTCCCTTTGTCATTTCTTGTTGATTTGGCCTTATCCTTCCTTTCTGCTTTAGGATGTCCTTATCTTAGCTTGCATTAAAGGGCTAGAGAGATGTCACAGGCACCGTGGGGGGAATCTACCACTGATGTTTTGCAGAATAGGCATATAATTAATTGCCTTCTACACACAAATGTTTATACTCATAGACTAATGAAGTTCTCAACCTTGGTCAGAGAAACCTCTTCTAGCAGTGGATGATGGTTCAAGTGTGGGCTCATCACTAGTCAAAGCATCTGCCGATGCTTGTCCCAAATGGGACATCTATGGAACTCCCTCCAAGGCCCAGGGAACATCATGGAAGAGGGGGTGGATGGACTATGGGAACCAAAGGATGGGGAAGAGTGAAAGGGCCACTGCCGTCTTGATATGATGTGGTCATTACAAGCTGTGACCACCATGACGTCACATGGGACACAAGTGACGTCATGCACTGTCAATGGGAAGAACAGGGTGGCAGCAGGTTTGGCTTTCTGCTCTGGTCTGTTTTGAGACCATGTTTAATCTGCCCTTCCAATCAAACTATACTTAGAATAAGGAAATAATTAATGAGGGAAAGTTTCTCTTCCAAGGTCTCTCTGGCCCAGTCCAGAGTTCTGTTATGACATTGATAAGAGAGGAAGTGGGGAGAAATGTAGGAAGGAAACCAGCTTGTCACAGTGTATTGTATACAAATGTGATATTGTCAATTTCTGAAAAATAATTAAAAGGGAGTCCAGAACTGGAGAGGTGGCTCAGTGGTTAAGAACACTGGCTGCTCTTCCAGAGGATCTAGGCTCACATGGTGACTCACAACCATGTCTAACTCCAATTCCAGGAAACCTGATGTGCTCTTCCGGCCTCCATAGGTACCAGGCATCCACGTGATGTCCATACACACAGGCAAACATCCATATACAAAATTAAAATGTCTTTTAAAATATATACTTTTAAAAAGAAGGAATCGGAGAAGGATCCAGATATAGAGGACAAGGAAGAGTTCAGCACTAAATGCAGCTCTCCTTTTCTTACTGGCCTTCGATTTTGAGCAAATCCCTTCACCTCTCATCCAACGCTCATCAGCCCTATATTCTGAGCCTCGTCTATAAAATGAAGACAACCCACATCTATTTATAGAATTGGCCATAGAACTACCCAAAACAGCATGTAGAGTGTTTACCCACCATTAAAGCAAGCATGCTATCTGGGTTATATTTCCCAAGATTCTCTTGTGATTATCCAACTTTGAGGACTTGATATAAAAGGCACAAAACAAGTTCAACCTGCAAGTAGGCTTTCCTCTTTGAAAAGAAAAGGCCGGTGCTCAGAGTAAGCATCTCCTCACTCAAATGTCATGATTTAAAAGGTAACTTTGCACTAGTCAACAGGACTTAAAGGAATATTCTAGAGCCAGGACATGGCTCAGCAGATAAAAAGCACTTGCTGTACAGCCTGATGATCTAAGTTCATTCCCCCAGAACTCATGCAAAAATCTCATGGTGGTAATCATCTGTGGTCCAGGCACCCTGACTAGGAGGCAGGAGGAGACAGGAGAACCTGAAATCTCAAGGGCCAGCTAGTCTGAAGTTCTCAAGAGTGACAGAAACCAGAGAGACCTTGACTCCACAGGGTAAAAGACAAGACCAACTCCCACAGGCTGTCCTCTGACCTCCAGATGTCCACAGTGATATACAGGTGTCTGAATTCACACACACACACACACACACACACACACACACACACACACACGATTTTTTTTTAAAGAGTATAAAGACTATTGTAGTTTTTGAGAGTTGTTTCATCATGTAGTTGGGTTAGTTAAAAAAAATTAATTAGACCTTCTAAGCCAGGCATGGTAGCACATGCCTTTAATCTTGGGAGGCAGAGGCAGACAGATCTCTGTGAGTTTACAGCCAGCCTAATCTATAGAGTGAGTTCCAGAACAGCCAGGACTACACAGAGAAACCCTGTCTCAAAAATAAAAAAAAAAAAAATTGACCTTCTCTTCTGGGTCTGAATCTTCAGTAAAATACAATCAAAATGGGCCCCATTTCACCCCATCAGCACTTCTCACCCCTGGAAATTGGGTGGAGGCTGATATTGGGTCTTGAGGTAGGCTAAGAAGTGGAAACAGTTATAACTTTTAAAGTCAGACCACAAAAAACAGTCTACAATATACACTCGAAAACTAGCTATTTTCAGGAAGCAGCCCACATAGCACCTCTTTGGTTTCTCTTGCTCTGAAGGTTCAGCTAAATATAGCTCAGGCTAGTAACACAAGTGACGTCATGCGCTGTCGATGGGAAAAACGGGGTGGCGGCAGGTTTGGCTTTCTACTCTGGTCTGTTTTGAGACCATGTTTAATCTGCCCTTCCAATCAAACTATACTTAGGGTGATGAATAATTGATGATGGAAAGCTTTCTCTTCAAAGAGCTCAGACTCAGCCAGAGTTCCTCGGTGACACAGGACATGAGGAGCTCCATTGTTCTCCAGTGAGTCTGATGAGAAATACTTACGACAAGAAAACACTTAAATGCGGGTCTACTGGAATAGTCATAAAGGTGTACAGCCAAGAAACACTTACTCAACAGGCTGGAGAGATGGCTCAACAGTTAAGAGCACTTGTTTCTCTCATTAAAAAGCAAACAAACAAATAAAACCCTCAGGTTTGGCCCCCACATGCTAGCTCCTTCCCACAGGAACTGATTCCCTCTTGTGACCTCAGTGGGCACCAGGCATGCACGTGGCACACATACACACTTGTAGGCAAAACAGGCATAGACGTGACAGAAGCTAAATAAATATTTTAGAAAAAGAGGAGGAAAAAACCATTTTTTCAAGAAAATATACAAAAACAGGCAGGCAAGATGGTTCAGTGGGTAGAGGCACTTGCTGCCAAGTTTGACAGCCGGAGTTCGATCCCAGGGACCCTCATGGTGAAGGAGAGAACCAAATCTCACAAAATGTTTTCTGACCTATACATGAGTATCATGCCATGTGCATGTACACACACACACACACACACACACACACACACACACACATTGTATTTTTAAAGTAATTTTCTTTTTCAAAATTATTTATTTTTTGTTTGTGTGTATTAGTCTTTTTCTGCGTGTATGTCTGTGTCTGTGTGAGGGGGTGGGATCTCCTGGAACTAGAGTTACACACAGTAGTGAGCTACCATGTAGGTGCTGGGAATTGAATCTGGCTCCTTTGGAAGAGCAGTCTATGCTCTTAACCACTGAGTCATCTCTCCAGCACTATTTCCTTTAAAAAAAAAAAATGAAGGGAGAGAGGGAGGGAAAAAAATAAAGAAAATTTTAAAAACTTGAAACTCTCAGGTTTTATGGTATGTGACCAAGAACATGCATTTTTTGAGAGACAAAAACTGTACGCTGGTCTACTGCACCCCAAATTTATGGCTGCCTCACCTGCAGCAAAAGTCAGAGGGCTATTTCCCAGGAGGAGGGACCAGCTATCAGCTCCCCACGACCTGCTTCCAAGACCAAGTTCCAGATTAGTACATTTGCTTATTTAAGTGAGGACTTCCTTCTTGCACACAGGCCCTATTATGGAAGCGGGCTCTACTCTGGACATGGTACCACTGAGTACTGAGGCCCTGGGTGACCTTGTCATGGCAAGGTCTTAAAACCTGGGACTAGTGTGCTCCATCATATCTCCCAATTGCTCTGCTCCAAACACAGAGAACACAGCACCGTCCCTATCCCACCACCAAAGCCTGGGCTCAGAAATACCCCCAAATACATGCATATATAGGTGGGAAAATGAAAATCTGGGAAAGTCACAAATATGTAGAAATCAAATAACATGTACCCTTAAATGATTGAGAAGTAAAAGAAATCATCAGAAAGATAGCAATATGCTTAAGATCAATGAAATTTAAGATCTATAAAAATGTATAGGTTATTGCTAAAATAGTACTGAGAAACTTATAGCCCTGTAACTATAGTTAAAAAGAAGCCCACCAGGCCAGGTGGCTATAATCCCAGCTACCAAGAAGCTACCCATGGGATTGAAGGTTCACCACCAGCCTTGGCTACAAGAATATGAGTTCTAGGCCAACATGGGAAAGTTTTTGTTTGGTTTGGTTTTGTTGTTGTTTGGGTTTTTGTTGTTGTTGTTTTGGTTTGGTTTTGTGTTTCAGGTTTTTTATTGGTGAAATTATTAAGGCAACTCCACGTAGTTAAAAGGGAGGTTTATTTTGTGGGGTAACTTACAAATGAAGGGATAGGTAACAGGGTCTGGGAAAGGTGTGGTGCAGTCTGGCGATGTTCTCTGGAGAACTCTGCTGGGTCTACCTCCAGCGTCCAGGGTCCAGGCACCAAGAGAGCCGGCGCATCCGGATCTCAGGTCTTCAGGGTCCTCTCTTGGCCCCGCCTTGTAGGTGTGACAGTTACCTAAGCCTCAGTGGGAGGGTGGGGGTGGAACTTCCAGATCAAAGCTGGAATGGCTACCCACTACAGTTTTTTGTTTGTTTGTTTTTTGATTTTTGGTTTTTTGTTTTTGTTTAGTCCGGTTTGGTTTTTTTGAGACAGAGTTTCTCTGTGAATCCCTGGCTGTTCTGGAACTCACTCTGTAGATCAGGCTGACCTTGAACTCAGAGATCACCCACCTCTGCCTCACAAGTGCGGAGGAGATAAAAGGTCTATGCGGCAGTGGCGCACACCTTTAATCCCAGCACAAGCTGGGAGGCAGAGCCAGGTGGATCTCTGTGAGTTCGAGGCCAGCCTGGTCTACAGAATGAGATCCAGGACGGGCACCAAAACTACACAGAGAAGCCCTGTCTCGAAAAAACAAAACAAACAAACCAAAAAAGGTCTATGTCACCACTGCCCAGCTCCAACATGGGAAACTTAATGAGACCCTCTCTCAACAAATGAGGCCTGGGCCCCGCCCCTTGCCAATCCTGCCAAGGCCCCAGCTAACCAGCTCAACTACCAGGCATGCCCAGATCCAGGGATTTGAGTTGGTCCACTACAAACATCATCTACTCCATTTATGAGCTGCGGGAGCATGGAAAAGTGCTGGTCCATGATTGCATGCTGGACTATGCGGTACCAGAGCCACAGGATCTCCATGACTCTGGGCAACAGCAGGATATCCGAGAGGAATCTTAGTGAGGGTCCAGTGAGGATGATGTGGCAGAAGCCAAAGACCTTGAGTCAGATCAATGACTCATTGCAACGAACATTTGCATGTAAAGCTTTTGGGCAGAAGGGTATATTGTGACACACTGCTGCTTCTTTACCTCTACAATGAACAAATATATGATGAAGAGGCAGGGGAAATGGAGGAGCAGGGCAGTGCCTGTGAGTTGGAACTGGAGACAGCTGTGACAGGGGCGAGGGAAGGCTGCCGCTGATGGAAGAACAGCTCGTTACCCAGAAGGGTCGGCAGGGTGGCGTGCAGCACCCGAAGCCTGGGCAGACTCCGTCCTGGAACAAGAGGCCCCAGCCCCACGATCTCCCTGGCTCTGAACAGTAATGGGGTATTCAAGATGAAGAGTGGTTCGTTCACTGGATTGGACCTCCTGAAGACCTCTGTGGTCCGTACTTCTTCCTGAGTCCATGCTGGTCAGTGGCCCGTGTTTTGGCCGAGGGCCATGTTGATGTTCTCAGGCTGAACTACCACAGAAACCAAGCAGAGGTCCCTGGCAAGTGCTGATGCTGGAGACCATACAGATGTTTGTGGTCCAAGCTGCTGCCAGAAACCACGTAGAAAGCCCAGGACCCACACTCCCACTGACTGCAAAGGGCAAGCAAGCTCCTCTTGCAGTGGTATTGATGACTGCAGATGCACAGTTGAGAAGGAGACACACAGAAGGCTTCTGTGACAACCCCTACCCCGCCCGCCCGCCCACCTGAAAAGCAACAGCCTAAAAAAGAAGCCATTGAAGATTACTTTTAAAAACTGTCACAGGGATACTGAAGTGTAGCTCTCCACACTGATGGCTTCTAGAGGGGGTGCGGATGGAGAAGGACTCAGCTTTCCTTAGGGGGCTAACCACTGGGAGTCTGAACATGCTCCAGTGAGTATATGGACAACATAAAAGGGACTTGTCTCTTTTTTCTTTCTTTCTTTCTTCTTTTCTTTTTGTGGGGAAGGGGAACGGACACTCGAGGACTGGGAAGTGAGCATGACCAGGGTGCATGATGTGCAATTCCCAAATAATCAATAAAAATGTTATGTTTTAAAAATGGAATAGAATCTAGGATGAAAATCATTTAGAAATGTCTAAGGAATTGTAGGTCGGGCAGTGGAGGTGCACACCTTTAATCCCAGCACTCAGGAGGCAGAGGGAGGCGGATCTCTGAGTTTGAGGCCAGCCTGGTCTACAAGATCAAGTCCAGGACAGCCAAGACTGCTACACAGAGAAACCCTGTCTTGAAAAAAAAACAAAGAGAGAGAGAGAGAGAATTGTAACCAAATAGAGTTTTTAAGGTGAAAAAAGGAGACCCACATTCAAGAGGTAAAGAGAGAGGTGGAGATACATAGGTCAGTGGGAGCTTTTGCCTAGTATGTGTGGCTCTAGATCCAATCCCCACTACTACAAAAACAAGCAAACAAATAAGTACTAAAACCAACCTGCCTTCTACCTTAAGACACTGGAGAAAGAACAAACAGCCAAAGCAAACAGAACAAAGGAAATAGGAACAAGAAGGTTGGAAACAATAGAGAATTTTTTTAATGGAATAAACAAAGAAAACCAAAGTTTGCTCTTTGAAAATTTAAATAATGCTGACAGATCATTAGCTAATCAACAAAACAAAACAAATAAACAAAAGAAAAAAGGAAGACTTAGTTCTGATTCTACTAATCAGGAATGATAGGGGACACGAGCCAGGAAGCAAATGACTATACTCGGAGCTCTCAGGAGGGAGAGGCAGAGGATCAGGACTTCAAAGTCATCTTCGGCTCCCAGTAAGTTAAGAGCCAGGCTAGGCTATGGAAAGAGAGCCAGGCATAGGAAGAATGGGGACACTTTACTGCCAACCTTCAGAAATAAAAGGGATCACAAGAAATAACATACATATATCCTGGCAGTGGTGGCGCATGCCTTTAATCCCCACACTTGGGAGGCAGAGGCATGTGGATTTCTGTGAGTTCAGACCAGCCTTGTCTACACAGTGAGTTCTAGGACAGCCAGGGCTACACAAAGAAACCCTGTCTTGAACCCCCACACACACAAAAAAAAGTGATTACAAAGAAATAACATATAACAGTATGCTAAGAAATGACAGTTTAGATGAAATAGCGACAAATATTTAGAAACTACAAAAACAGACTAAAGAAGAAACAGAGCTGGAATGATGGCTAGGCAGTTAAGAGCACTGGCTGCTCTTTCAGAGGACCTGGGTTCAATTCCCAGCACCCACATGGCAGCTCACAACCATCTGGAACTCCAGTTCCAGGGCCTCCAAAGGTACCAGGCATGCATGTGGTACACAGACATACATGCAGATAAAACTCCCAAACACATAAAATATAAATAAAAAAAATAAATAAATAGGTATTCTAAAGACTTATAACAATGGGTTGAGTTTATAATTAAAAAAACAAAAACAAAAAAAAAACTACCCCAAAAGAAAACCCTAGCCCATATTGCTTCATGGGCACATTCTACCAAAAGTTAAAGAATTAAATGTCTTCACCAACTCTCCAAAAAAAACAAAGAATATCAACAAATAAATACATAAACTTCCCAACTTATGAGTCTTTAATACCCAAACTAGGGACATCACAACCAAGTTATAGCCATTAGGGCTAGAGAGCATGGTGGCTGAAGCCTGTAATCCAGCTGCTCAGGAGGCAGAGGCAGGAGGATTGTAAGTTTGAGATCAGCCTCAGCTATATAATAATTGATACACCAACCCAAGTACACAGTGAGATCCTGTCTTAAAAATAAGCTAGCAAATTGAATCCAAAGACATATAAAAATAGCCATATACCATAGTCAAGTGGCATTATCCCAGGAATGCAGGTTGGTTTAACAGCCAAAAAAAATCTATAATATATTAATAGAATATAAAAACCAAAAATATATACTCCTTACAATAGAAAAACAATAAAATTACAAACTCCAATATCTTTTCACAGTTAAAGAACAAAACAATTCTCAACAAGTTAAGGGTAGTAGAAAAAATAATCTAATAAAGACTTCTATTAAAAGACCCACAGCTGGGGGGCTGGAGAGATGGCTCAGAGGTTAAGAGCCCTGGCTGCTCTTCCAGAGGTCCTGAGTTCAATTCCCAGCAACCACATGGTGGCTCACAACCATCTGTAATGTGATCTGGCGCCCTCTTCTGGCATCCAGACAGAACACTGTGTATATAATAAAGAAATAAATCTTAAAAAAAAAAAAAAAAAAGACCCACAGCTAACAACTTACTTTGTGGTAAAAGTATTTTTTCTCCTGAGATCAATAGTAAGACAAGGATGTCTGTTTTCACCACTCCGTCAACACTATACTAGACAGTACAGTTAGACAAAGTACACTAAGAGGCTGGCAAGATGGCTCAGTGGTTAAGGGTGCATATTGCTCTTGGGGAAGACTCAAGTTCAGTTCCCAGCTCCTATGTCAGACAGCTCATGACTTCACAGCAGTTGAGGCTGTCTGCACAAGATATGCACAATCTTATACTGTAGCTGAAAGTTTTCCTGTGTCCTGCCCAGTCCACAGCCGCTCAGACCCAAGTAAACACACAGAGGCTTACATTAATTAAAACTGCTCAGCCATTAGCTCAGGCTTCCTACTGACTAGCTCTTACACTTAAACTTAGCCCATTTCTGTTGATGTATATGTCGCCACGTGTTCCATGGCTTTACCTGTGTGCCATTACATGCTTCTCCCTGGACAGCCAGGCTGGTATCTCCTGACTCAGCCTTCCTTTTCCCAGAATTCTCCTTGTCTGCTTATCCCACCTATACTTCCTGCCTGGCTACTGGTCAATCAGAGTTTTATTTATCAACCAATCAGAGCAATACACATTCACAGCATACAGAATGACGTTCCATAGCAGCTTACCGGTACCTTTACATCTTGCTTCTTCTGGCGGTGGCTAGCAGCGTCCTCTGCTCTGTCCTTCTCCTTCCTCTCTCTCTAGTTAGAATGTCCCGCCTAACCTTGTTCTGCCTCACCATTGGCCAAACAGCTTTATTTATCAACCGATCAGAGCAACACATATTCACAGCATACAGAACATCCCACAGCATTACCCAACTTTTTCTTAAATTTTATTTAATTTATTGTGTATTTGTGGTTTGTAGCTATGAGTGCAGGCAGGTATGAGCCATGTCATACACAGGGAAGCCAAAGGACAACCTTCAGAAGTCAGTTCTGTCCTTCCACTGTGGGACTGGAGGAATGAGTGTGGGTCTTCAGTCTTGCACTGCGAGTACTTTCAACACAGAGCCATCTCACCTGCCCCCAATCCTAACTACCTCAGGATCCAGGAGAAGAGTACAAAACCCGTTCTACTAAGCATGTTTGAGCATGTAAGCATTATAAGATACCACATACTCCCCTCCTACTTGATCAGTTGTGGTGTTTGACTGAGAATGGCCCCATGGGCCCATACATCTGAATATTTGGTCCTCAGTTGGTGGAACTGTTTGGGAATGATTAGGAGGTATGGCCTGGATGAGGGGGTGTGTCACTGGGGACTGGCTTCGAGGCTTCCAAGGACTTGCATGATGCCCAGTGCTTTCTCCCTCTCTGCCTCATACTCCCAGATCAAGATATAAGCTCATAGTGGTTCTTCCTGCCATGACTTCGCTCTATCATCATGGACTCTAAGCCCCTGAAACTGTGAGAGCAAATTAAACACTTCGTTGTATAAATTGCCTTGGTCACTGTGTCTTATCCCAGCAATAGAAAAGTAACCAAGACTCCAGTCTATTCTCATGAACTAAAAGTCCATCCTCAGTCGAGTCTCCCACTTCCTGAGATGCCACACCTGACATCCAGTGCAATAGAAGAACCAGCCTAAGTCCATGCGGGGTCCGTCCTTCACGTCTCTAGCTCCCATTCTGACTGGTGACACCTGCAGATGCCCCAATCCCCATGCCCAAGCTCTGGCTGCATGCCCTCTAACCAGCCTCTCTTAACCACCTCAAACCCAGCAGTACACACATAGATGGTGGGCTCAGGAAAGAGCCTTGCAGAGGCCATGGAAGCAAGCATGAGACCATTTAGACAGCGAATTCTAGGGTTCCAGACACCAGTGGCCAAATACAAAAGAAACGAGACTTCAAAAAGGTATGCTTGGGGGACGGAGGGGTTAATATGACTAAAATACATGGTATGCATTATGAAGTTCTCTAAGAATTTTAAGAATTACATTTTAAAAGAAGGTATGCTTGTCATTGACCTTATAGACTTCTCCTTCCATAAGAAACAACATTAGCTAGAAAAACAAAACAAAGCAACAGTAGGTCTTTCTAAAGTATGTGGTTCAACCCAACCAAGGGCCTTTCTTAACAATACCCCAGGTAGTGGGAACTTAGAGTTTTGCTATATTATATTATTATATTATATTATATTATATTATATTATATTATATTATATTATATTACATTACATTGTATTGTATTATATTATATTATATTTTTATGCAATTTTCAAATTTTACAGGTTAAAAGATTTCAGGAGGTTTTTTAATAGTAAAGGTTTTTTAAGGACTAAACACAATGGAAAAAAAAATCCATCCAAAAACCAAGTTAGAAGTCTCCTGAGACTTTGGAATTCTGGGTCTTTGTAAAACATTGAAATTTCCCTGAAGACTAGATTTCTTAGAAACTAGAAAGTAAGCTCTTCTGAGTTGGAATAAATTCTAGGAAAAGAGAAAGAAAAAGGGAGGAGGGTGTACAAATTAAAAGAGACTAGAGCATAGTGAGAAAATACAACTTATGGAGCTTGTTTGAATTCTAATATGAATATGTCAACTGTTAAAAAACTTAATAAGACATGGAAATTTGAATATGCTTGGATATGTGGACTCAAGCAATCAATATGATTCTGTGGAATGAGATAATTTTTAGATGTTTCGCACTTTTCTTTTAGAGATCCGTACTGAACTATCTGTAGATAAGATAAACTTTAAGGTGGGGGACCACACAGTGACCACCACCTGATAACGGCACAGGCCCCATCACCAAAGGAAGCCATCTCCAGGGAAGGAGAGGAGCATTTAGGGATATTATAGAGGTTCCTTCCCATAGCTGAATCCAGCTTCCCATCACTACAAAGATTTCAGAAGAGAAATAAAGGGGACCCAGAAAATAGACACAAGGAAGCACTACCTCCTCTCCTCCTGGAAATAGAGCACAAGTCTTTCGATAGAAGGGATTGTGTTTAATCGTGGAAATACTCTGCCCTGGAAAAATTTCCCATATTGAGCAGGTTTAGGGCTTTTTTCTCACTCATTTTGGAGGTAAGAAGCAAATGAAGAAAGCAGGGTCTCTGAGTCCTGGTCCTGCTGAAGGAATCCAGAGAACAAGTCTCTTCTCTATCCTACGCCCAAGGTTGTTGTCCTCAGAATACCAAGAACTGTTCCAGCTAAGGCTGCCCCATGTGATGTCTCCAGCCTAAGCATCCAGAGATGCCTCACTCTGTGCCCTAGAAAGATGGTTCTCCTCATCTTCCTCAACATGAGCCTGAAGAATCCTCAGCAGTTTGAGGTCAGGGTTCCAGCTGCCTTTGTCCATACTTCCAGACACACTCCTGGGGCTACTGTTTTGGCTGGAAGTCATCATTCCCACCATAGTCTCATCAATGTCTTCGTCACCAATGTCTTCGTAAACCGGCTCATATATAACAGGGCCTAAAAGAAGACCCGACCGTTAATTGCATGGCTGATTTCTCCCAAATAACTATGACAAGAGGCATTTAGAAAAGACTGGCTCTCTTTAGGACCTCTCCAAAGCACAAGGGCTGTGCCCTCACACACACCCAATCCCTGTGCCCCCCTCCCCAGAAAGTCAGCTATCCTGGCTAGCACAGAATCAGCTCTTGCCATTCTCAGGCACTTACTCTCTGGAAAGGAAGAGTAGTCTGTGTAGAAGCTGCTGAGGTCATAAACCGATGTTTCCTCTACGGAAGCCTAAATCCATTGGGGTAAGCAGAAGAAATGTGAATGCGGACCTCAGTAAACTAAAAGAACTTTCTAGGACACTTTTCTTAGGGAAAGTAACATCTAAGACAGGATAAAGAGCCCCAGAACAAGCCTATAATACACAGTGCTTGCTTTCCAGGCCATTCAGATAAGCCAGGGCCCACTTCTCCCCATTTCCAGAAATCAACCAAGGGAAGCCTGACTCTAGAGATGGCTGCCCAGACGGCCACTGTTCTCGTCAAGAAATGTGGTCTATGTTCACACCTGGGAATTGAAATGAAATGCTGGCTTCTTTGACCAATAAATGTTTTAGCTCTAAGTCCATCACTTAAGGAATGACTAGACAAAAAAAAAAAACCACTGAGAGATGGCTCCGCAGTTAAGAACAAATGTTGCTCTTGCAGTGTTTAAGCTCCTAGCACCCATATCAGGAAGCAAACTACTACTCACAATCCCAATTCCAGTTCCCAGTGATCTGGTGCCCTCTTGTGGCCTCTGTGGGCACTGCACATATATGATACACATTTTCTCTGTCTCTGTCTCTGTCTCTCTGTCTTTCTCTCAAGACATAACACACACATAAAATAAATGTATTTTTTAAAAGATAGAAAGTGGCTAGTCTGTCAATAATCACAATAAATCACATAGAGAGAAATCATAGACGAGAACACAGGCAACCTGGCTAACAGCCTCCTCCCAGCGGCACCAACTGACCTCAAGTAGGAGAAGAATGACTGTCCAGTCAACCCAGACTTATTAGAAACAACACATCATGGGCTAGGCATTGTAGCAGGAGCTTATGATCACAGTCCTCTGGAGGCTAAGGCAGGAAGATCAAGTCTGAAGTCATCCTGGTCTACATAGCAAGTTCTAGGCTAGCCTGGGCTACATAACAAGGTCGTGTCTCAAGAAAAAAAACTAACTGACTAGACCACCTCTTCTTGTATTTTGGGGTAGTTTGCTATATAAATTCACAGTAAGAGATTACCAAACTGGACCCCAGCAGAGGCCTTGGGGCATACACACTTACATGTTTCACAAAGGCTTTTTTCGCCTCCTCTTCCTGCTCCTCCAGCTTTTGCTCATCTTCCTCTACTGATGGGATTATCTGACCTAGTAACAGAAGGTAGGTTCAGTCCTCTTCTTATTGGCATTCCGTGTCCCATAGCTGGACTTATAGTTGACCCCTAGAGTAACTCCCTATTCAGGACAAGATAAGGCCTTGGTGGTAGATGAAAGGGAGGTAGATCTTCTGAATTCCATTTTTGTCAAGGGATGTCTTTTTTTATAATTGATGCATAAAAAATATTATACATATTTATGAGTTTCCATGAGATGTTTCAAAATATGCATACCCCCTGTAAAGCCTTCTGAGTTCTATGATCCTGTTTTACCTAGGTTGTAGCCATGTCTGCTAGAGACTAGAAGAGACCCAGTGCCAGCACTGGTGGGGCACACAACACTCAGGAGGCAGAGGAAGGTGGATCTCTGTGTGCCAGCTCAGCCTTATCTACATATCGAGTTCCAGGCCAGCTGGGACTACACAGTGAGACCCTGCCTCCAAAAAAAAAAGAGTGGAAAGAGGGCTGGAGAGATGGCTCAGTGGTTGAGAGGACCAGCTGCTCTTCCAGAGGTCCTGAGTTCAATTCCCAGAATATACACTGAAACCCAGGGGATCCAATGCCTTCTTCTGGCTTCCTCAGGCACCATGTGCACATGGTCTGCAGAAATGCGTGCCAAACACTCATAAACATAAAATAAAATTTAAATTTAAAGGGGGGCAGGCCCCCTTGTGGCCATTGCTGGAGTGGCAGGCATCAAATGAAGTCCAATCCCTTTATGACTTCTGCCTGAAGCAAAACCAAAAAGGGCATTTCAATGCCCCTTTGCACATTCAGAGGAAGATCCTGTCTCCCCCTCTTTCCAAAGAGCTGAAGTGTAATACTCAATCTATGCCCATCGAAAGGATAGTGAAGTTCATGTTACACAAGGACATTTCCAAAGTCATCAAAGCAGTCTAGGTTTTCAGGAAGAAATGTGTCATCTACACTGAATAAGCAGAACAGATAAAAGCTCCAGCAAGGTGCTGTCACCAGGCTAAAGGTGATCAAAGAAGGCAAACCAATGCTGAAACAAAAAGCCAAGTCTCACCATGTAGGAAAGGCAAGAGCAGACACGAGGGAGGAGCAATGAAAACGCAGGAAGAAAGCAGTAGTGCATGTAACCTGCATTCAAAACTGGTCAGTGAAAGAGACAGACACACAGAGACGGAGCGACCTGGGACTCCTGCAGGAGGTGCACAGTGGGTCCCTGCAATGGTCAGCAGCAAAAGACCCTGTCATCCCAGCACTGAGAAGCGAAGGAACAGGGATCAAGAGTTTGAGGTTAACCTGATCTACCAGTGAGTTCCAGGCCAGCCTGGGCTACACAGTGAGAGCCTGTCTCCAAAAGGAATCAAGAAGCTGCTAACTCTGTTTCTTTCCATTGCTACCCCTAGTTTGAGAATGTGTCATGCGCTCCTCTGAGGATACCCCCAACAGACCCACGTTAGTTTCTGAATCCAGGCCTTGGGTGTTCCTTTCACACACACTCTTTTCCCAACCACACCCTGAAGGCACCCATTCTCTCTTTCTCACCCTCCTCTAGACAAACAACTCCCAAGGGTTCTGCTAAACAGAACACTTTCGTTGCTCCCAAGCACTGGTTCTCATCCAAGCTTCACACTGGCCACACTGAAAAGCTTTAACTGACATTGGGCCCCAATTCCAGAAATTATGATCTAAAACATGAGGGGTTCAGGCTGGGTGTTAGGTTTTAAAAGCTTCTCGGTTGGCTTCAGTGTGCAGTCAGGGTGAACCTACTGACCTGGGACACAAAGGGAAAATGTAAGTGCAGAGAGTCTTATGCAGGCCCCTCTCTCCACATTCTCCCTTAAACCCTCACAGCCACACTAAGCAGCTACACTAAGCAAGACGCATCTTCCCAAGCTACTCTCAATTCCAGGAATTCTTTTCCCACATCAGGAACCCCACACGACTGCGATCCAATTCACAAACCATCTTTTCTGTAAAATCCATCTCAACTTAGGGAGGACAGGCCACCGCTCGGAGACCATAACTCAAGAGAGGCACACCAGTCACCCAAGCAACACAGCTCTTGTTGGGAGCATCAGGAAGAAGCACAAAAGGAACCAGAAGAGAACTGTGGGAACGATCATCCTAGAGAGGAACTCACCTTGGACAAATTCCTCCTACCCTGAGCCTCAGCCTCTTCTACTTCCTACATGGAGGTCAGAACCCTTTGTAGACCTTTAGGCTTATGGACAGCGCTGACACCAGCAAACAGAGGGATGTGAAGCAAAGCAGGAAGACAGCAGCTTTCTCAGGGACATCTCACCTGAGCCCGCTCAGGACCCCAGATTCCACAGCAAATTCTGAGAATTCAGTTGTTTGCAGAGTAAAGCCAACAATGCCCAGTCTGAGCAGAACAATCTTATAAGATTCTAGAAGAGTCTTCCTTGGCCCTTCCTACTCTGCATTCAAGCTGAGAAATGTCAGGCAGGCAGGGCTCCATGTGTCCCTCAGTCGTATGAGATCAGAGCTCCAAAAGGATAGGTACTGTTCTGGATTTCAACATGACACCAGTCAGAATGGCTGCCTGCTGAGTACTGTTACTGCTGATACAACGTGTTGATTGCCCTCTGAGCCCCAGAACGCTCCAGCTTTTTGTGGGGAAACCAGAGGGCTCTTGAGAGACAGGATCTGTCTCTGTAACCCTCGAACTTCCAATCTTCCCCCCTCAGCTTCCCCCCTCAGCCTGTGATATACTGGTAGAGACAGGTATCCCGACACCTGATTCTCACTCTGTACTTTTTAAAGCAAGACCTGAAGAAAATACAACTACGAGTCAGTCATCTCCCAAATGCCCGTGTGAAGCAGACATACAGCCTAACCTGCTTGTCCAGTAACTATTTAGTTCACGGATGACTCAGGGTAGACCTGCCAGACAGATTGAGCATTTCCAGAACAATTCTGAATGCCTGAGAAAAGTGTGCTTGACTGCTGCCCTTTGCTACATCCTGGGATGCTATCACTTGACTAAGCAAAGGGAGGGTTATAAATGTCGACTTACTCATACTACGCTGGACCTCAACATCAATCTGGGCTTTCTTCTTAGCCTCCTGAAACCAACATAAGGAACTGAATTGGGACTTTTGGAAGCAAAGAAAACTTTGGCAAAAAGAAAGAACTTAAAATGACTACCGGATAGTAATGTCATATCAACAACTGACAGACAGGGAAGGACCCCTCCTCTTAGGCACCCCTTCCCAGCCCTCACTGTACGCACATCCAAGAGGCTGCCTCCCTACTCTACCTGTTTGTTAGTAGAGGTTTTCATCTTCCTCTGCTGCTGCTTCCTGAAACCTGGGAAGCAGAGAGGCCAGCTCAGTCCTCCCCGCTGAGAGTCCACACCCACCAGGCTACTGACTGTCACCTGCCCCACTACGGTGACTCTCCTTCCCTGGCCAGGACCAAGCAAGGAGCTGCTCTAAAACTGGGGTCTCCTGGGTTCTCCACCTGACCCTGTGTGACTGTGGATACAACTGAACAGGGACCAAGTGACATGAGAGCACTGTGCCGTGACAGAGGAGAAGACGGTACCTGAAGAGTCAGGCCCGGGAGATCCCTCCCTTCTCTTCAGGTTGTACTGCAGCTTCCTCAGATGTTCAGGGTACCGCAACGATGGTCTCTGCCGGAAGAAAAAATGAGCAAAAAGTTCTTCTGTGGGTCTTTCTTTGCCCCAAGCACATGTATTCACCTAGTCTATAAAGGTGTTCTGAGAAACGGGTGTTCGGCAGTGCCTTTGTACCAAGGTCCGAGGAAGAAGGGACATGAGTGGGAAACAGAGTCCAGAAGACCCAGAGTTGCTCCCCTTGCCCCTCCCTCTAGCCTGGCTTTCACTTCCACACAATCCAGCCCTCCGCTCTGCAAAGCCTGGGTCCAGAGCGGCAGGGCAGAATGAAGAATGGACAGATAACCAACGCTTCCTCTCTTCAAGACAGATGGCTTGACCTCCTTGTAGGCCTTCTCCTCTGAGGCGCCACGGTTCTTACCTGCAGGGTGATGCGGTGTATAGTTAGATACATCTTAGAGGAGAGAGCGCTGTCTGGTCGGCTCTTTTCTGTGGGAAGATTCTTTCTCATCTTGGCCAACTCTATCTCCACCTCAGGACTAGTTATGGTTTTCTCATGTGCCAAAAAGCTAAAGGGGACAGAGACATCCAGACAGTCAGCTCTTCCCAGAGAGAGACGCTGAGGAGAAAGAAGAAAGGGGCTCAAATCTAAAGAAATGTCCACTTTGGCTCTACAAAGGCTTGCACGGGCCTCCCTCGGTAACACCTTCCCACTCAACTATGACGACCACAACTGGGTCTATTAAGGGCTAACTCTATGCCAGACTCCTATGCTTTCTTTATACCACTAACCCCTTACAGTCCCCAAGATATTATCATCCTCCTCGTTTTGCAGATGAGGAAAGCTAGGTAGAAAAAAGCTAAATAAGTTACCAATAATTAACAAAGCCAGTTAAGTTTCAATGTGTCATTCAAAGGTTGTCACATTCCAAACCACATATACCGTTCTGCCTCCCAAATGGACAAATGTCCATAACTAGTCTCCGGGAAAAGGGGGGACAGGAGTTAGAGAGTCCACATACTATGCTTAGCCAGGAGCCCAGTGCTTGAGGAACGGTGGTGGTGATGACTGTCAGCCTGCCTGTTAGTAATCCAAACAAGCAGGATCGTAGCTCGCTCCCTGTTCTCAAAGCACATGGTTTCACCCTTTTCAGCTTCAATAGAAAGCAGGACTCTGGCTCTCCCCACTGACTCCATGCTACTCACCACTCCTTCAGTAGATCCTGGGGAAGCATGTCGACCTGGGCCCACAGAGGTATGACTTGGGAACTTAAGGGGTCAAAAAAGTGCACTGGAGAGGGAGGCGGTACAATCACCCCTGGACTTCTCAAGTATGTCGATGCATACTGTCTTCCAGAGAAATACAGAGACGGCTTGGTTTTCTGGAACAAAAACAAAGCAAGGGACTCTCTGAGAACATTCTCCTCAAGTGCTGTGGGATGGTCTGTATGTCAAGTGTGTTGCTGATTGGTCAGTAAATAAATCACTGATTGGCCATTGGCTAGGCAGGAAGTATAGGCGGGACAAGGAAAAGAATTCTGGGAAGTGGAAGGCGGAGGGAGAGACACTGCCAGCCGCCATCAGGACAAGGAAGATGTAAGGTACCAGTAAGCCATGAGCCATGTGGCAAAGTAAAGATTAATAGAAATGGGCTAAATATAAGAGTAAGAGCTAGACAATAACAGGCCTGAGCTAATGGCCAAGCAGTTTAAATAATGTAAGAGTCTGTATGTTTATTTTATAAGTGGGCTCTGGGACTGGCGGGACTTGGCGGGAGCTGGAGAGAAATTCTCCAGCAACAAATGGCGTCCAACGTGGTGGCAAGAGTTTCCACCTAAAAACTTAGAAAAAAGATTCTAAAACGGACCTAAAAACAGCTTCCTAATTGTCTCTCTCAAATAAGCGGCAGCTGCCGGTTTGAGCTACTGGCGGGTTCCTAGTGTGCGCTCTCGACCTGCAGTATGGTGGGAATGAGGCCTCTGCAAGTAGCACATTAAACTGTGTGGTGGATTTAGCCTTTGCTAGTACAAAACAAAAAAAGAGGTTTCTGAGCTACACGCTACTTTGGTAAAAGTGTAGACCCACTATTTCTGAGAGTTACGGCTCCCAGAGCTGGCGGAAAGCAGACCACCGCCATGTTGGGAAGCTGAAGTGGGCGGAGCCAGCAGCCACTGCGCCGTTTCAGGCTTAGAAGGCTGCAGTTTAAAAGGAATAGGCTCAAGCTAATATAAAAAAATAAGCCACGTAAAGATGGCTATCACACAGAGAACCTGGATTATGTTCTCTTTGATATTCGTAACTGCAGAAAAACATTTGATTGTAAAAGCTGTTGAGTTATGCCAAAATGTATATTTTAAAGGTACCTTGACTTCAAAATTTGGATATAAGGATATGTTGCTTTGGAAAAGAGTCTCTGCTCTTGTTTCCACAGAAAGCCAGAGACTATGGATTTGTTCCAGATTAAGATACATCAGGTTTGACCAGCCAAGACCCCCTGAAAGGTCTCCAATGACACCATGGCCCAGATGATTCAACATCCAGAATGGTTTCAAGTCAACTGGCTCAGATATACAGCCTCACGGACTACTCCATGATCCTAAAATTTTCTTTCTGTCTCCAGAAGATACAGCGCCCCCCTCCAGCAGGAAGTAGTAAGAGAAGCTACGCCCAAATTCCCAAATATACCAAGCTGGCTTTAGAGATGGAATTGGCTCATTCCCCCTCTAAACCCAGACATATTGCTCAAAAAAAAAAAAAATGGTTAAGAGATTCTTGTGTCCCAAATCAGAAGAGCCCTCTGGTGTGGGACAGAGAAAAAGCAATATTTTTATTTAAATCAGGTTGATTATAAATACAATCTCTTTCTAAAACAAAAAGGGGGATAGTTTAGATATGATAGGATGAAAGGGTAGATTAATGAACCTACTTTGAAAGAGTAACAACTTGTTTAAAATGTTTTACATTGCTATAGATTTTAGTTTATTGATACAAATTTAAACTTAATTTTGTTATACTGTATATATATATTTCTATTCTTGTTTGAGGTATTATGTTTATGTAACTCATTTAAAATTGTAATGGATAATTAAAAAATAGATTAATAGTTAGTCATCTATGATAATATTTGTAGCCATGTTAGTTAAGTCTTCTAGGTATACATAGTTATATTTCAGATAGATAGGTAGTCTTCAAACACTTCAAAGACCTACAGAATATGGCATTTAAAATGTTTTAAAAATTTAGACTTTCTGGACAGTGAGACATGTCTGCTCCTGACAGCACCGATTTACTTCAGAGAGGAGGATGGACATCAAAGACACTCCATACGGAGTTTATCTTCACCTTGACAAAAATAGCCATTTGGGCAAGAAACTGTTCTTGCCTGGACTGCCTGATCAACTGGACATGCAGGACCCATACAAAGGTGACCACTGAACTTTGCTTGACAAAATGGTCCTTCAGGTTCCTGCTTTGCAGAGAAAACTGCCAGACATTCTACAGGACACAGAGAAAAGTGAATAAGAGACTCTAGGCCTGTGGGCTGAAGACAGATGCCCCAACTTTACAAGAGAACTTTGAATGACTGTCCAAGCTGCCAGCTGTCTCTGTCTACCCTACAAGACTCCTAAAAGTTGCTTATATCCTTCTCCATTTCTCAGGTAGTAGTATATCCTTCTGAGGTCTTTGATGTGGTTAAAGACTAGATACTTACAATTTTCCTTAGTTATAATAAAAGATAAGTTAGATATAAAACCTTAAACTTACAAATAGAAGATAGATAGGATCTCTTCTTTAATATTGTAACTGTAATTCTTGCTTGATAATTGTTTTGTTATATATAATTTTACTATGTTAAAGTTAAAACCTTCCTTTTTAAGAAAAGAAAAGGGGAAGTGCTGTGGGATGGTCTGTATGTCAAGTGTGTTGCTGATTGGTCAGTAAATAAATCACTGATTGGCCATTGGCTAGGCAGGAAGTATAGGCGGGACAAGGAAAAGAATTCTGGGAAGTGGAAGGCGGAGGGAGAGACACTGCCAGCCGCCATCAGGACAAGGAAGATGTAAGGTACCAGTAAGCCATGAGCCATGTGGCAAAGTAAAGATTAATAGAAATGGGCTAAATATAAGAGTAAGAGCTAGACAATAACAGGCCTGAGCTAATGGCCAAGCAGTTTAAATAATGTAAGAGTCTGTATGTTTATTTTATAAGTGGGCTCTGGGACTGGCGGGACTTGGTGGCGGGAGCTGGAGAGAAATTCTCCAGCAACATCAAGTCTTGTTTCTTCCCACCAATATTCCACCCTGACACCTGAAACTCCTTATTTCCAGACTGTGAGTGTCAATTTGATTGAATTCAAAAAACAAAAAACAAACAAAAACTACTGAGATGAAGCAGGAGAGATGGCTCAGGGGTTAAGAGCACTGGCTGCTCTTCTAGAGGTGCTGAGTTCAATCCCAGCAACCACAGGGTGGCTCCCAACCATCTATAATAGGATCTGATGCCCTCTTCTGGCCTGCAGGTATACATGCAGAGCACTCATACATAAAATATAAATAAATTTTAAAAAATTTTAAAAACTGAGGGTGGCAGGTGACAGGGCTCAGTGGGTAAAAACACTTGCTGCACAATCTGGAACCCACAATGGAAAGAGAGAATCAGCTCTCAAGAGCTGTCCTCTCATCTCTACACCCATACCATGGTACATGTGTTTACACAGGCACAGATAATAACCACAACTAATAAAAAACAAAGAGATTAGCAAAGCACCTTCTGGGTGTGCCTGTAGGGACTCAGAAAAATAATAATCAGACCATGAGGCCACTGATGTAATGAGTGGATTAGTCCCTTGACGGGTCTCTAACATGATGGCATAGTTGGGACACAGTGAAGGGGAGTGGAGCCTGGCCAGCAGCAGCAGGCAACTGGAGGCTGGCCCTAGAGGCTCCCTCCATCTTCCCTAGCCTCTTCCGCACCCCGTCTGCCAAGAGCTGAACAGCCTCTGCCACAGGCTGTTCTGTCCCAATAGTCTGCCCAGGCACCTGAGGCCAAGCATCTCCGAGTGTGAACCCTCTGAAATTCGAGACAGCATAAATCTTTTCACCTGTGAAGTCACCTGCTCATGTATTTTGGTGGCAGCAACAACTCAAAAAATAACACACAGACCTACTTCAAGTTTTCCCGCCTTGTCTCCTCCATGAAAGACAGGTGTCTTTCCCTTGTTGGCCTTCTAACATGCTGTTCCAATGAGATCAAGCCAGGGTCAATTTGCTTTTCTGGAGAGGCCATGCACTTATGAACTGAACAAACCAACAATAACCATCCAATTAGGTGCCAAACAGAAAGTGGGAATTGTTCAATGAAGGAAATGGAGCAGGAACTACTTCCAGGGACATAAGATCACATTTACCATAAAGGCAGGCTTGGGGTTGGGAGCCCAGATCTGAATTGCTCCTGGTCCACTGGAATGCTATCCCATCACACTGGGGATTAGCTTTTAACTGACAGAGGTTCCCCTTGATAGCCACTGCTTCCTGTTTCCTCTCTTCAAAATATTCCTTACCTTCCTACAGAGACTAGATAGGGAAGGGCCTGAAGACGTCTGTAGCTATTCCTAAAGAAAGGGTTTCCTTTACAGATTTTGTGAGACAGGGTTGGAAAACCCTCAAAGGAAAAAGCATCAACCTACAGAATCACTTCAAGGAACAGAGCATGGAACTCACCTCTCTCGGTTTCTTTCTCTTCTTCCCAGGCCAGCTGGAGAAAAAAAAAAAAAAAAAGCAGGTATCTTTCCAACTGAGCTTGAAATAAGAAAAAACAGCACTCATCCCCAGACGTTTCAAATGGAAGTGCTAAGGATATTTGTGAATGACAAGCATGGCGTGGCGGGAAGCTACATAAGTTCCGTTTCTTTCATTCAACTATCATTCTGTCCCTGGCCAACCTACCTCCATGACTCTTGTACATGAAAGAAAACGAACGTTTATGGATCTTGTTGGTGACATCACACACACACACACGCACACACACACACACACACACACATATGCATATATAAATTTGGGCACAAAGAGAAAGTGGAAAAGAAACTCTTAAGATTGATCTAATTAATTTAGGCACTTAGCAAGAACTGAAAACCTCAGTGATTGTCAAAGAAAAGCACCTTTCCTACAGCTGCAGTGCTAACAAGCCTTTGGACCTCCCCTCTGCTTATGTGAAAGGCTCGTACGCTGTTCATTCTCTCTCGATGCCCTAGGCCTCAGGGTTGAGATCAAAATTTCATATGTTTCACTGAGGGCTCTTCTACTCATTTGTGAGGAAAAACAAAACCAAACCAAACTCGAATGTGTTTCTTTGTAAGTGAAAGGGGTTTTTTTTTTCCATGTATTTATTTCAGGGGCTGGAACTACACATGCCACGATGCTCTTGTAGGGATCAGCTGACAACTTGGAAGAGTCAGTTTTCTCTTTCTACCATGTGGGTTCCAGGGGTCAAACTCAGGTCACTGGGCTTGGTGGAAAGTGTCCTTACCTGCTGAGCCATCTCACGGCCCAGCACTTGTTTCTTAAACCCCATAACAAATGCAGCTTGGGGAGGAGGAGCAGCAAGATGGCTCATCAGGTAAAGTTGCCTGTCACCAAGCCTGATGAGCTGAGTTTGATCCCTGGGACCCACCTGATGAAAGGGAAGGCGAGAACCAACTTCTGCAAGTTGTCTTCTGATTCTCCTAAGTCATCCTGTGACTTCTGCAAGGGCACTTTGGCATGCTCCCCCAATTAATAAACTAATGTGTTGTTGTTGTTGTTGTTGTTTTTAAGTGGAAAGTCACGCCCCCAAGGCCAACTACTTCAGCAAGTTGTCTTCCGACCACTACACCTGTGCTGTGGCGCACACATGCGTGCATGTACAAATACAACAGAGAAATGTAAACAAACTGGGCTCTCTTATGCGCTCTTTACTCCCGTGGAGAATTCCCACAGCAGGCATCTCACAGCGTCATTACAATGAAGTCCAGTGTGGTAAGAGGCAGAGGCACACCTGGACCACCTTCTGCATCTGGCCAGCTGCTGCCTGCAGTGAGGTAGCTAGAAGGGAGACGACCAAGGAGTCTGCAGAGGACACAGGGATTTAAAGAGGATGGCCATCAAGGCCTCTAAGTTTCAGACAGGATGCTCACCTTAAGTTCTTCTCTGTTTCTTCTGGAACCCAGGTTACCACCAAGTTTCCAACATCTTCGGAAAAAGGGAGTTTTGCCTCATTCAGATTCAACACTGAAAGCTAGATAAAGGTGAGCAATGGACTGGTACTGAGCACCAGCAGGAGGCTGGGGCCTCAGACCAAATGCTGTGTTGTTACAGTCACCAAAACATTTGATGATTCAGAAAATTGTTTTTTAAAAAGCCCTCCTACATCGGATATCAGTACAAGTGCTTCTCAGGGGGTAGAAGTTTTCAACAGTAACATTCCCTGCTTCTCCATGCCATTAGTGAAGAATTTAGAAAGGCCCATCTCACATGAGGATGTCTGGAGGCAACCCTACAGGAACTCTACTTATTCTGCCACTCCATGCAAAGACTTGGATTCCCTGCAGGTAATACACCCCACATTTTGGAACTGGGGACATACTGAGCATAGGTCATCAAGGTTTCTTCCTTTAGTTTCACTCTGTCTATAATTACAGGAATCCATATGAGTTACCTTGCTAATTTCTCCCACCCCTGAGATCAGTCACACAGCACTAGGGCTCAAAGAAATCCTATGAATCATCTAACCCATATTCTGTTTAAGATTTTTTTCAAAGTTACCAAAAATAAAGTCTTGTCTGCTGATCAGAACTGACTGACTTGGAGAGGTAGAGGCAGGGGGATCTCTGTGAGTTCCAGGCCAGCCTGATATACATAGCAAGTTCCAAACCATCCAGGGCTATATAATGAGACCCTGTCTAAAACAAAAAACAAAAAAAAAAAAAACAAGAAAGAGAGAGGAGAGAGAAAAAACAGGACAGAAAATGAGAGAGGACAGAGAAAAAAACAGGACAGAAAATATCAGAATACTTCCCCTCTGGTGAAGGGAAAAGATTATTTTATGCTCTTTTTGACTGCAAAATATAACATTATTTTAAGTTGGCATATAAAATAATGGGTTTCATGACATTTTCAGACATGTATATAAAATCCATGTCTAACCATGGATCACAGTTTTTAAAGCTGGAGTCATCAGACTAGATGGCCTTAAGGACAATTTTAAGCCTAACATTTCAGCAATTTGAATTCTCTGTTTATGAAATGAGAATGTTTACTTAAAAGCTGAGCATGTTCTATATAAGGACAGAGAGAAAATCTTCACCTATGTCAAACATTCACAGATCACTCCCGTGTGTCTGGGGTTTCTAAAGACAATGTAGCCTGTGGAGCTGTTAGCACAGAGCCAGCCTATCACACAGTAAGGACAGCTCGTATCCTTCTCATTCCATGATGCTGGGGCTGGAGAGACGGTTCAGGGACTAAGACCCAGGTCCAATTCCCAGCACCCAGATGGTGACTCACGACCATCTGTAACTCCACCTTCAGGGGATCCAATGCCCTCTCAGGCTTTGGAAGGTACCAGGCATATACACGGGTCATAGACATATAGGCAAAACAACCATACATAGAGAATAAAACTTTTCTTAAAAGAATAATGTCAAAAGCAAAATATTCCCACTAATAAAGAGAAAATATAGAGGAATCAGCATTTAAAACTGTGACTTACTGTGGGAGGACTAGAAAGGCTAGTTACACCTTTGTCACGTAAAGCCTTCGGAGACCTGGAAGATATGAGTTCCAACAGAGTCAAAGAGGAAAAAAGCCAATGGAATAGCAAAGTTCATGCTCTGAAGAAAACCCATCTACTTACTACGAAGGCCCAGGATTTAATACTAATCAAAAAAACAGGTATTCTTACACGTACATTGTATACTGCACTTTATAACTAGGTATCTCATCAAACTCAGTGCATAGCCTATGCCTCTCTAACTATAGGAAAACGAGTACAGCACCTTAAATAACAGTGTAGTATGGGCCAGCAAGATGGCTCAAGGGTAAAAGCACTTTCTATGCAAGCCTGGTAACCTAACCTTGATCCCTGATCCCCACACTGGAAAGACAGAAACTATTCCCCAAACAGTCCCCCAACCTCCACATGTGTAGTGTCATGCCCACATGCTTGTATACACACACACACACACACACACACACACACACACACACACACACACCAAGTAAAGACAATTTCTTTAGGCTTATTAAGTCTGGGCACAGAGGTCCATGCCTTTCATCTTAGCACTTGGGGGGCAAAAGGAGGCAGACCTTTGTGATTCAAGGCCAGCCAGGGCTGCATAGTAAGACCCTGTCTCCAAAAACAACATAGGAGAGAGAGAGAGACAGAGAGACAGACAGACAGACAGACAGACAGACACAGAGAGATAGAGAACCTGTAATGTTTTCATATCATTTGTTCCTTATTTTTAAGACATATTACCTAAAAATAAGTTCCTTAATTTTAAGAAAGAGTAATATGGAGGTATGCAAACAAAGACTCCATTCATCCTGACTTATGAAGTCTCAGGTGAGAGACCTTACTTTCCACTGGTATTTTCTACAGTTCAGCCTTACCTCTGAGCCCACATCATTCCTGCTCTGTGTTCCAAACTCTCAAAGAATGTCCTCTCACTTTCAGGCCCCAGTCCTATAGTTTTTTTGTTTTCGTTTTGTTTTTTGTTTTTTGTTTTGGTTTTGGTTTTTTGAGACAGGGTTTCTTCGTGTAGTTTTGGTGCCTGTCCTGGATCTCTCTTTGTAGACAAGGCTGGCCTCGAACTCACAGAGACCTGTCTGGCTCTGCCTCCAGAGTGCTGGGGTTAAAGGTGTGCACTACCACTGCCCAGCTCTGTAGTTTAGAGTTTTCTCCCTGCCAGCTTCCCACATGCAAGGCCCCGCCCCCTTCAATATGCTGCTCTAATTTCAGGGCCAGGGATCAATGTTCCCTGTGCAGATGACCAGGCTCTAGGTTAGGAAATCTTCCCTGCGTTTCCATAGCCTGGAACAGCAGTCCTTTTAGGTCACTCCACACTGGACACCCCGGCCTGCTGGTATCTTTGCCTCCCCAGCTGTGGCGAGCCACAAGAATATATTATAGAGATTCAGCTGTATATTAAAGCTATACTTTGACCAGCCAAGGGTCTGTCAAAGGCAATCCATTTATCATGAATATTTGGTGCTAACCAGCCTTCAATATTTCAGCTGTCTTCTGCTATGAAATTCTTGCGTGCCCAAATATTTCCAGACCATTTGGCTAACAGTTCAGCTCCCCAGACCTGCTGAACTTTTAGGTTACTAACTCCCCCACTGAGCCTAGGAGACAAGCTGGCTGGAGATGCACAGCTTTGCTTCTTGTGCAAATGATGCCCTGAGGCCTGGTGGCTCTCCAGAGCAATTGACTGAGAACAAAAGAGGTAGAAGGTAGGGTGGAGGAACATTCCTGAGGGGGCAGAGAACTGCCTGGCCAGAGAGAAAAGAAGCAGGCATTTTCTGTAGACAGAGAGAAGGGCATGACCAAGGAGAAGAGAAGAACACAGAGGTAATGTAGATGGTAAGACAAAACTCTTGAGCTAGGAATAGAGAATAAGTAGGATGGAGTGAGAAGAAACAGAGGACGAAGATGAGGTGGGAAGCATAAGAGCTTAGTCGTCAGCAGGACTATGAGAGGGAACTGGATGGAACTGAAGCTATGGAGACAGGATTTCACCCCAGAGAAATAAAGTAGACAGATAAGGAGCTTGGCGCATCTAGATTTATCTCTGCCCTGAACGCTCAATGGAGTTGTAGCTGTATTGATAGAATTTTGTCTTAGAATAGTTAACAGACATAAGAGCATAGTGTACGTAGATTTTTTTTCCCTCAGATATCCAATGCTGGACGTAGCAAAATCCCCGGACTCTGGGTAATCAATACCCAGCTAAGATGAAAGCCTCTGAGCACAGACACTGTCTTATTTCCATGAGATAAACAAAACCCTGTTGTATCCCCAGAACCCAGCCTGGTGACCCCCACTAAAAACATATTTGTGAGCTGCATATGTGACTAAACAAATGATGCTGTGACTCCTTCTTTCAAAAGGGCTTCAAATGCAGGTGAGCAAAGAGGATGTAGGACTGGAACACATCCATAAGCATGGCAGGAGCAATCACTGCTGGAAGAACTGGGAAGAATCAGCACGCAGGGAGAATGGTAAGAGGTAAAACTCCACCTTGACAGTGGAGGACACCATAGTCACTCATTCACCAGAAACCTGAGCTTCCACTCTGTGCCATGCATGTTGGAGACACAGGAAGGAATAGAATGGAATGCTATCCTGGGCCCTCTGGAAGGGCAGCCAGTGCTCTTAACCATTACTCCACCTCTCCAGCTCCCAGCACTGACATTCATTCTAATGACAGGATTCTGTGAAGTGATGTCCCTCCTCTCACTCCCAAAGCCATATCTCTATTAAAGTCTATAAGGTTGAATGACTGACTGTGATTGTGGAGAGTTAGCATGTCACAGATCCAGAACCAAATTCTCTTGGCTATCTTTCACACCTTTTATAACCATTTGTTGTTCTGCTCTGTGTCTGACCTAACACGCTGTAACCATCAGGTGAAACCTTTTGAGATGTATTAATAGACCATTAGTTTTCACCCACCTGAGAGTTAAGGAAGAATGTCACCATGTAGCATCTGAGACCTGTAACAGAAAGCTCTCCTACTTTGCTGTAACCTCTGTATTTCAGGCCAAGGTCACGCAGATTGGCTCAAGAATGAAGGATTTTATATTTCTTTTTGTTGTTGTGATTTGAGACAAGGTTTCTCTCTGTAGCCCCAGCTATCCTGGAACTCACTATGTAGACCAGGCTGGCCTCGAACTCACAGAGATCTGCCTGCCTCTGCCACCTGAGTCCTGGGATTAAACTGGGTTCCACCATGCCCAGTGCTCATCTCTGTGAAAAAGCAATTCTTCAGTTCAAAGTAGAGGACAAGGAAGAACTAGCTGCAGGAGCATCAAAGGCAACGTTCTCAAATGGGCAACTCTGCCCCCCCCCCCCCAGTAAGGGACATCTGACAACGGATGGATGGATCTGACGTTGTCACAGTTGCAGGTGAGGTGGTACTGGCTTGCAGTGGGTAGACAGCAATGAAGCTCAGTGACCAATGACACACAGCACAGACCCCAATAATAACTATTGCCAAAGTGTCGGCAATAGTGGACTGTAAAACACCAGTCTAGGGAGCAAAGTGTAGGTGCCTGAGCTGTGGGGTGGGAAGTGTGGAGGATGTGACAGACAGAAAGGACAATATGGCTGGAACCTACTGAACAAGAAAGAGAGACACAGAAGGTGAGGTCCATCAGGAATTCAGGACCTCCTGTGGCAGTCTAAGGCACTCCAGGGATTTAATGAAGCAGGGCAGAGGGAAGTGAGCCTTTAAGGTTGGGAAGACCACAAGGGCAAAGTGTTAGAGACAGCAGCAAGTCACCATCAAAAAGCCAGAAAAAGTTGACATCAGAGAGTGAGGACCATGACCAGAGAGGAGTGCAGCAGAACAGAGGGGACAGCTGTAGAATGAGCAGATGCGGAGGAATGAATTGAGTGAGGAGATGGGCAAAGCATTAGTCCGAGTGTCAGAGAAGAGGCAAGAGAGCAGAAGCCCACACTCAAGGTCGTGCGCAAACAGTCTAGGACAGAGGCGGAGGCAGACAGCAAGAACACAGAAGGAACAGATGGAACGGGAGCTGGCTGCTGAGCAGGCTACCTGCAGCACGGACACACGGGCCCTAATGGGAGCAGAAGTGTGCCTGTGTGCAGACGTGGGGCCCAGTGCAGGTCCTGGCTGAATGCTGATGCTGCTCTCTCAGGGCTCAGGTCCTAGAGAATCAGAAAGTAGTCCTAGTCCCTCCTATACTCCCATAAGGCTAAGAAAAATCACCAGCTTGCTTACATGGACTAGAGAAAAGAAACCACTTCAAGGGCAGCCATTGGTGCTTGGACTCTGGGCAGTGAGGTCTTTGAATTTTAAAAGCTGAGGTTTCCACAGAACTGCAATTTCATGTTTCGGCAAAACTGGGTGCCTAGACTTTGCAAGAGATTAAACAAAAAAGCCACTAGGAGCTTACAAGTAGTTTCACATCTAAAACTAAAAAAATAAGACAACATGAACCAGGCATGGTGGCACATGCCTTTAATCCCAGCACTGGGAAGCAGAGACAGGTAGATCGTTGTGAGTTCAAGACTAGCCTGATCTATTTAGTGAGTTCCAGGACAGCGGAGACTATGAAGAGACCCTGTCAAGTAAAAAAGAAAGAAAAGGAAGGAAGGGAGAGAGGGAGAGAGGGAGGGAGGGAGGGAGGGAGGGAGAGAGGGAGAAAGGGAGGGAGGGAGAGAGGGAGAGAGGGAGGGAGGGAGGGAGGGAGGGAGGGAGAGAGGGAGGGAGGGAGGGAGGGAGGGAGGCAGGCAGGCAGGCAGCATGTGTGGCCACTCTTCTCTGATGACCTTCAGAAGCTGATAAAGTCGCCCCATTAGCAGCTAAGTTGTGCCCCAAACCTAAAATTCATTTGCTGAGTTTCTAACCCCAGTACTTTAGAATGTGACTGTATTTTGAGACAGACTCTTTAAAGAGATAACTAAAATGAGATGAGGTCCTGTGGGTGGGTGGGTCCTTATCCAATAGGATTAGTATGTTTACAAAATGAGATTAGGGTTCAGACACACAAAGAAGACTGAAGGACAAGATGTCATCTCCTAGGAGAGGGGCCTAGGAAAAAAATATGAACTCCTTGATCTCAGACCTCTTGCCTCCAGAATTCCGTGACGTTGAATTTCATTAGTTAAACCACCCAGGCAACGGTACTTCACCTGGGCAAACCACTACAGCCCCACCTACTCTGCTCCTGGAACACACGTGTGGCTGTTTCTTTGGACTCTCCTCTCCCTGTTTACTACTCACTTAACTTTGGGTATGTTCCATTTTGCTGTCTTGTTTTTGGTAACACTGGGGATCAGACTCAAAGCCTCGTAGGTGCTGAGCAAAGGGGTCTTATCACTGAGCTACATCCCCAGCCCTCAGTATTTTCTTTCAAATCCATCCTTCTCAGAGTCATCTGTGCGGATGAGAGAAACGCACACCTAGGGTTTAGAGACACAGTTTGCTAAGGAAAGATTCCGCGATCACTTACCTGCCATGACGCCTGCAGGTTGGTTTCCACAGTAAAGACCGCTCCTTAGGGAAGGTAAATTCTGATCGTGGTCGCTGAACTACCCGCTGCTTGGACCACAAGCAGGCATCCGTGATATTTACAATGGTGAGTGTTGGGAGTTTATCTGAGAAAGTGGACCAGAATAAAACATGTAACCTGCTGCCTGTGGAAAGGGAACCAAACAAAAACAGGATAAGGACTCAGTGAAGAAGACACCAGAGGCTAGCCAACGTACCTTCAACTTCGTGGGAAGATTTGCTGGATGAGTCTAGGATCCTAGGATGGCCCCTCTCAATCCGTCGGAGAGATGTCCAGCATTGTGGATGCTGACAAACTGCCAAGCCACAGGTGGTTTCGTCCCACTGGTCCTCGTTTGGCAAGTTCATAGCTATGAATGGTTTAAGACAAAACCCAGTCTTGGAGCATTTTAGCCCTCTGGAGAATTAGCAGCCACACACTTAGGGGTTATTATTTTTATACGTTAGACAGCCATGCAGTCCAGATCTCAATTTGAAATGAAATCATAAACTGTCTATCGAACCCATCTGAGTAAAACGTGGTCACACACAAAAACAAAGAATTGAAAAACAAGCAAGTGTGAAAATAGTATGAGGTCAACAGGCAAGTTCAGGAGACCGTCTTCAAAAGCCCTCTGACTGGCCCTGTGCAGCTGAGTGAGTGACTGGAGACTTTCCCACTCTGCCTCACTCTTTCATCTGTAAAATGGCAAGTCTGTTTCAGGAACTACAATAGTTAGTTTACAGACATTCAAAAACTTGCTTAAGGCCAGCCGTGGTGGTGCACACCTTAAATCCCAGCACTCAGAAGGCAAATGGAGGTGGATCTCTGTGAGTTTGGGGCCAGCCTGGTCTACATAGTGAGACCCTGTCTTCTCAAAGAAGAGAAAACAAACAAGAAAATGTTGTTCAAATAATTCAAAATAATTATCAGAGCCAAAGGCTCATACATGTAATCCCAGCAGCTCAGGAGGCTGAGGTAGGAGGGTTAACAGGAATCTGAAGTCAGCCTAGGCTACACAACGTGTTAAGAGCTGTCTTTGGCTATGGTGCAGGATCTCTGTCTCAAAAACAGAAGTAGGGCCAGGGAAATGGCTCAGTGAGTAAAAGCATTTGCCAGCAAGCCTAACAATATGAATTCGATGATCCCCCAAAACCCACATGGTAGAAGGAGAGAACTGACTCCTGCAAGCTGTCCTCTGGCCTCCATACATACACACATTATATATGCAGATTATTAAAAATGGAAAAAAACAGGAGCTGGCTCAGTGGTTGTGGAAGTGCAAGCCTGAGGACCTGAGTTCAGCTCCACAGCACCCACATAACAGCCAGGCGTGGCACTGTACATCTATAACCTCAGTGCTGGTGGGGGGGCACAGATCCCAGGGCTTGTTGGCCAGCTAGTCTAACTGCACCAGGCATCTCCAAGTTCAGTGAGAGACCCTGTTTCAAGAAATAAGGTGGAGGAGTGGTTAAGGAAGACACTCAGTGTTGACTTTTGGCTTCTATATACATCTGTATGGTCAAACATACCTGCACACACATGCACATTACACACATATACACAATGAAAAAATAAAATATCAGCATCCTTTCCTTTCCCCCTTCATTTATCATTACAAAATGCCACCATCTTTGAAAATTACAACCCGTAGAGACAGACGTACAACTTTAATTCCAGCATTCTAGGAGGAAGAGGCAGATGGATCTCTATGAATTCAAGGCCAGAATAATCTACATAGCAAGTTTCAGGCCAGCCAAGGATATATTGTGAGACTCCATCTCAAAAAGAAACCAACAACAAAAACTTAAAAGTAATGAAATCACAGCAGTGCTATTTAGGTGGCTCAAGCCTTTAGAAAGAATTTATCACTTTTCAAAATGCTATAGTCATCAGGAAACACCCCTGCCCATTGGCCGTGCTCTAACAGCAAGTCGGATGGCCTGATGCTGCTTCAGAGACCACTGACTTTTCATCTACTGGTTGTGAGGCCTGACCAAGTAACCTCACCCTTCTCGGGCCATTTCCTGATGAAAGAGAGTGGGGATCCCACATAAGATTGTAAGAGGGCTGGAGAGCTGGCTCAGCAGTTAAGAGAAATGGCTGCTCTTCCAGGGAGCCTGGGTTTAATTCCCAGCACCCACAGGATGGTTCACAGCCTTGTGTAAAGCCAGTTCCAAAGGATTACATACCCTCTTCTTCTACTGTATGCATGTGGTACATACGTTCAGGCCGACACCACTACACATAAAATAAATTTTAAAACTTTCATTGTAGGAACATACACACACACACACATCAACAATTCAAGAAAAGGAGAGGGGACTGGCAGGGCACACGTGATCTGAAGGAGGAAATGGGGAAAATGAGGGGCTCTGACTAGGAATGGGGGAGATAAATACTGAAGGAGGAAGGATGATAAAATAGCAGTAGGATTCTGGAAAAGTCATAAGGAATCATCCTTTTTTGCCTTTTTTGGGGGAGGTGGGGGCAGCTTCAAGACAAGGTTTCTCTGTGTATCTCTGGCTGTTCTGGATTCTCACTCTGTAGATCAGGCTGGCCTTGAACGCACAGAGATCAGCCTGCCTCTGCCTCCCGAGTGCTGGAATTAAAGGCATGCACCACCATGCCCAGCAGTAATTAAACTTTTAACTATCTACCTAAAAATCCCTATAATTCATGTAAGGCAGTATATAGCTAGACATATCGAGTTGAAGTGCGATTTTCCCATCTGGGCTGGGAGTGCTCCCGTGGAGAGACACAGATCATCACAACACTGGGTAAGAGCAGCCCTCTTGTTAGTTGTTGGTCAGGGTTGTCCAAGAGACTCCCAAAACATTATAGGCTATTGCTATTGCCCTCAGTTGCCCCCCAAAGGTAGAAGCTAAGTCCCTATTACTGAACACATAATACACTTCAGACACAGGGCTCAGATTCACCTGAAAGCCTCCTCCCTAAGGACTAGCTTTCGTGGTACCAGAGGTGCCACGAAAGCTTCCAAAGGAGAGAAGTAACCAATGCTGCCTATGAGCCTCATCAATGACTGACATGGCACTATAACTCTAAGGTGAAATAGAGGCATGCATATCTTGGTGGTAACCAGAAGCTCTCTAATAAGACTTAAGACCCACTTAACAAGTGGGAAACCATGCCTGGCACTGGAAATCTTGTCAACTACCTAGGGCTAGGGAAGTTATGGATCTTAGAGGAGAACCTACAACCACCAATTTACTAAACCAGCATAATCCCTAACTATACTCTAAATATTTGTCCTTACACCCACAGATAATTGTAGTTCTCACCCCTCGGAAGGAAACTTCTCTTTGTAACAGACAGAGACCATTACAGAAAACTACATCCAATCAAAATGCAGAGTTAAAGAGCCCAGTCCAGCTGGTACATCTACAATACAGTTCCTATACCTAAGGCTTAGGGACCATTGTGGAAGAGGGGGGCAGAGGAGCTGGGGTTTTGCCGTGAGATTGTGTCTCCTAGAAATGTCAGAAGCTGGGCTGGATGGTGGTGGAACATGCCTTTAATCCTAGCTCTCAGGAGACAGAGGCAGGTGGAGAGAGCTCTGTGAGTTCGAGGCCAGCCTGGTCTACAAAGAGAGTTCTAGGACAACCAGAGCTGTTACACAGAGAAACCCTGTCTCCAAAACAAACAAACAAATAAATGTCAGAAGTGTTGTGGAATATTATTTTAACTGGGCAAAGATGTGTTACATTTGTTCAAGCTGCTGAATATTACTTTAATAATGTAAGGATGTGTTACATTTGTTTGTGCTGCATTTGTTTAATTATGTAAAGATGTGTTGCATTTGTTTCACCTTGCCTGCCTAAGGCACCTGATTGGTCTAATAAAAAGTTGAACAGACAATAGCTAGGCAGGAGAGGGATAGGTGGGGCTGGCGGGCAGAGAGAATAAATAGGAGGAGTAGTCTAAATAAGAGAGAAGAGAACGAGGGAGAAAGAGAGGGACACACCCAGGGCCAGAAGCCGGGCAGCCACCAGCCAGACACGAGAAGCAGTGAAAGTAAGCTATTCAGAAGGAAGAAAGGTAAAAAGCCCCGAGGCAAAAGGTAGATAAAAAGAAACAGGTTAAGTTAAAAGAGGTAGCTAGAAATGAGCCTAAGCTAGGTCAAGCATTCATAACTAATAAAGAGTCTCCATGTCATGATTTGGGAGCTGGTTGGTGGCCCAAAAAAGAAAGCCTGGTACCCAGAAGCTATACCCACGAAGTCCCACCAACATGACTGTCTAAACATGAGCTGAACAAAGACAACATTAATAGACATGCTATCAGAGAAGAAGGAACTCTCATGAGGTCTCAAGCCTAGACAAAGAACCACAGGCAATTAAGGAGTGCTGAGATCTGAAGAAATAGTCTACCCAAGGAAGAGCATACCAGTTGGTTATTCAGTGCCAAATGGTCAGCCCTGAAAACATACAAATAACATTATTCAGACTGAGCAGATTGTATTTATGTGTGTATAAGGGTATATATATATTTATATATACACACATATATATGTTACATGCATATATATGTAACAACAAAGAAAAAGAGACCATGAATTTGAAAAAGAGAAAGGGGGCTTACATGAAAGGGTATGGAGGAAGGAAAAGGAAGGGGAAAACAATGTAATTATATTATGATCTCAAAAAATAAATTTTTTTTTACATTGTAGGAGCATACATACATTTATGTATATACATAAAACAAAGAAAAAAGGTCATAAATTTAAAAGAGAACAGGGGGCTACATGGGAAGTTTTGAGAGAGGAAAGGGAAGGAGGAAATGATGTAATTATATTATGACCTCAAAAATTTTTAAACTATTTTTATAAAATTTTAGAAGCATGGCTGGGCATGGTGGCACATGCTTTAATGCCAGTCCTGGGGAGGCAGAGACAGGCAGATCTCTGTGAGTTCAAGGCCAGCCTGGTCTACAGAGTAAGTTCCAGGACAGCCAGGGATACACAGAGAAACCCTGTCTCAAAAAAACAAAACAAAGCAAAAATTGTAAAAGTATCAAATAAGATACAATTTTTTATGTATGACTTATAACAAGTGCTTGATAAATATTATCAGGCTTTGCCCCCAGTAGCTAAAAGCATTTGGAGGGCAAGCCATGAGGACCTGAATTCTGGTGCCCAGAACCCATAAGAAGCCAGGCACAGTAGCACGTCTGTAATCCCTTTGCTCCTACCACAAAACAGAAAGCAGAGCTTTGAGAATCTCTTAAAGCTTATGAACTAACTAGCCTGGCATATGATGACGTAAACAGCAAAAAGGAGATCCTGTCTTAAGGTAGAAGGCAAAGACCAACACTTAAGGTCTGACCTCCACAGCAGCATGGCACGTGCATATCCATACTCATACACACATAAGTACATACATTACACATACACACACAGACACACTAATAAATTATACTATAAATATTATCAATCCCCTTTTTAAAATGTTATGCAGTCCCTACAACTACCTTATTCCTTTTAACATATAATTGCAGTTTATTCATCTATTTTGTGGGCACAGGTGCCACGGTACACATGTGAGGGTCAGCAGGAGGTCATTCTTTCATGAGCCCAAAGACTGCTCAGGTCCTCAGCTTGGTACAAAGTGTCTTTACGCACTGAGCCATCTCACAGGTCTCCTTATTAACTTTTTAAGGACACTGTCAATTTCCTCTTCTAGTCAACACATTTATTGACTGCCAAATATGTGAGAGAACCTGTTTGGGGCCTGGAGAACAGCAATAAACAAACTCCCTCTTCTAAACAGCTTATCATTTAAATCAGAAATACGAAACTATCGGCCTGGGTTGCACCTGGCCTATGACTTATTTAGCTTGGCAAGCATTTTGAGCCAGTATCTTGAAACTGAAATGGTCCATAATATTCAGATTTCTGGTTTCTCTCCTAGGTCAAGATGTCTGACAACACCAGTTCCAGCTAAATAGTGGCTGGGACTAAGGCTTCTGATGTCTTTAAACCAGGCCTGTTCTAAGGGCAAAGTTCTTTCCACCACAACAATCCGTCAGCACCATTCATCATCCTATTTGCCTTGTTGGTGGATTGTGTTTTTTTCCTCCCAATAGGGAAATATTTCTTTGTAATTGTGTCTTCAAGCAAAGTAGGAAAACAAATCTTGGAACATGTTTTAAGAAAAACAAAGAAAAAAGAAAGACTCCAACATTAGTTCTCAGTAAGAATTTTTCTGTGTTTAATACAAAAGTTATGTAACTTAAAACGCCACTGGAAATGTAAAATTCCGTAATGATTTTGATGGAGAATATGTACGATGAATTACTTAATGAATTAAGAAATACAACTTTAACACGGGTTTTTGAATGAGAATGCGAATATGATGCATTATTCTTACAATCAGATGCTTCTCGCCCTTTCAGTGCTGGACCAGTCCAAACTGAGCCCCGAAGTCTCATCAGGCGTCTCTCGATCTTGCCAGTATCACAGCTGTCCTAATAAAATAGTTGGCATTAAAAACAACAACAACAAAGTTTTAGATAACATTTATCCTCAATACGATTATCACAAAGTTGTGAGGGGAATAAGATTAAAGATGGACATCGGTGAAGTAAAATTGAAAGAAACTCTCCATTGAGTTCCGAGCCAAAAAGAAAAAAAAGTGAGGGACTCAATGTCAGTGGTCCGCGACTGCGCGGGTTAAAGGTAGATACCGAAGGGCTCTGTTCTGCGCCACTAGGGACAACGCTGAGATTGCGAAAACGCTCCGAGGCTTTGGCCCCCGCCCACCTCTCCCAGAAGACCCCGCCCAGCTCCTCCATCGGAGTCCCGCCCCACCGGCTCAGTCTACGCCTTCCCCTTCCACGCTAGGCACCATGCTGTCCCGTTGCCTAGCAGCGGCGCAGAGCACGATGGGAGACTAGACGGAAACCTCAGAGAGCCAAAATTAGTGTGGTACGAAAGTTCCAGTGATAAGGGACGGTGTGTGACAAAGAAATGAGCCTGGAGAGGAACGTCAAGGATACGATGGAAGCTAACGGAAATCTCAGTGAGCCGAAACCACTGCGACATGGAAAGCTTGGCTACGCCGGCGACTTGAGGCGGGGCGGGTGTCGAAGGGAGGCGGTGGTGCGCAAAGCACTGTGGGACACTGGCAACGTGGGGTGGGACGGAAGCCTCCGAGGGTCAGATCTTAGCGACGCGGGAAGTCCAGACGCCAGAACTGTCTGAAGAGAAGGCCTGAGGCGGAGGAGGCTCGGGCTCCGGCGGAGGCCATGGCGGAGAGGCCCGAGGACCTAAATCTGCCCAACGCCGTCATTACTAGGATCATCAAGGAAGCGGTGAGCTGCTCGGGCTGGCGAACGGGTCGGGGGCGGGCGAGGGGGCAGAAGGCTAACCAGACCCGCGTGTGTGTTCTACCCACTCTCGCAGCTCCCGGACGGCGTCAACATCTCCAAGGAGGCCCGGAGCGCCATCTCCCGCGCCGCCAGCGTCTTCGTTCTCTATGCCACATCCTGGTGAGCCGAGCAGAGGCGGAAGGGAGGCCCTGCGGGATCCTGACCCCGACCGAGTTCGTGGCCCCCCGTAATTGTTCCCTGCCTGGGTAGAGAGAGCGACTCACAGCTCTCCTCCAGTTCCCGTAAATTCTGAAGCAGGTTAAACAAGAAGGTTGCCGTAGCCCTTTGTAACGGGGAAGGAATGAACTGAGTCGTGTCGCAAAAACCCACGCATCTAAGATACGTGTGGGCTTTTTCCCCACCCCACCTCGTGGTGTCTCGTGTCCCCACCCACTCTGACAGCTTCTGAAGGGCTTTGCTTTTTCTCCCAGTGCGAACAACTTCGCGATGAAGGGTAAGCGCAAGACTCTCAATGCCAGTGATGTGCTGTCGGCCATGGAAGAGATGGAGTTCCAGCGGTTCGTTGCACCGTTGAAAGAAGCCCTGGAAGGTATCCATCCCCTCTTCTGTTTCTTAAGCCATATGAAAGGTGGCATCCTCCGTTCCCTGATCACCTGGTTTCAGGAATCCAGTACTGGTCACGATTCCACTCTGTTTAGTTGGTAACATTTCAGACGTGTGACGCAGGCCTGGCTATGCCTCCTGTGCCTCGGTTTGTCTGATTAAACAGTGGTCTCCTGCTTCCTTACAGCGTACAGGCGGGAGCAGAAAGGCAAGAAGGAAGCTTCGGAGCAAAAGAAGAAGGACAGAGACAAAAAGACGGATTCCGAAGAGCAGGACAAGAGCAGGGAGGAAGAGGATGAAGACGAGGAAAGACTGGATGAGGAAGAGCAGAATGAGGAGGAGGAAGTAGACAACTGAGTGGAGAGAGTGGGCAGACTGTGGCACCACGGACGTGACCACCCTGAGATGTTTCCATGTGATGCCTTTCCCTGCGAGGCAGAGTCATCTGCAGGCACAGATGCCTGAGATCAAAGTAAAAACTGACCAGAATGATCAAAACCAGCTCTTCCCATACTCAGAGCATCTGAGTAACAGAAACCTGTTTTGCTGAATCAGTCTGGAGTTGGTGACTTTTTAGTATAAGGGATTCTGAATGACTAAATAGTATGATATCGTTTGTTTACTTAAGTATGTGGCCAGCTAGTTTTTGGGGTTTTTTTTTATTCCATTTCCCTGCCCCTCCAAAAAAGGCAACTTCCATGTTGCCTACTGTGTTCCAGGTCACAGAGGCACTAAAGGCTCAGGGGGCAAAATGGGGCTTTGATCATGGTCACCCCATTTGATTGCACAGTATTGGCAGTAGGTATTAATGATCAGAATGGTTGCCCTTTAGGAAATGACTAAACTGTGGGAGAAATGAGGTAATCTTTTCACTGGATGGTAACATTTCTTGTTTGTTTGTTTGTTTGGTTTGGTTTCTAGACTTGATTAGCTTGTAGCCCTTCTTTATTGTTGTAGATGTTCAGTCTGCTGGGGTGGCTGCACTCCTATAACATACACTCTTAAATTCTCAGTGTCAATTGGAATCTGTCAAAAGGAGTGCCAATTCTGAAAAACAGGTGGCTTAATCTTAGCGATAACTCAGTGCCTGCCACTGTAGGATTTAGTGCTACCTCCTGGAAGGTGTAAAATCCCAGGTTTTCTCTTCATTAGTCCATCTCCCTGACCAGTGGCTGCTGCTTTTCACTCCCTGAACTCTTGACAAGTTCCAGACTTTATTTCCTCTAGGCACAGTCTTTTCCCTCTCCATCTGTCTCCTGCCTCTGCTTCCCAGCCCACTTTCTCCTCCTCCTTTTACTTATTTCATCTTCTAGTCCTCAGATCCTTAGTCCTCATCTCCTGAAACACCTCTGAACCTTCAGGTGAATGTAATGGTGCTCAGGAATCTAGCAACTCAGCCACCACCGCTGTGGCTGTGGAAGTGTCTGATGGCCTTTCCTTTCTCCCCAGTTAGTGCTCCAAGCACTTTGCTTTTTATCTTAGTTGAGCACTTGAGGTTGACAAGTAATATAATATAGTTGGACACTGTTAGCTAGTTGAGTGGATACAGTGAAGAGTTTATTGAAAGTGACTGGAGACTGTTGAGAAGATTTTAATGCTTTATACAATAAAGAACATTCTTGTTTAAAATGATGACTCATACAGTGTGCTTTTGGAAAAGACCCCTCTCTCTCTCTCTCTCCTCTGCTCTCCTCTCCTCTCCTCTCCTCTCCCATTCTCACATACACACACACACACACACACACACACACACACACACACACACACTGAATCCTGGATCTCGTTGGATCACTAGCAGGTGAATGAGCATTCACAATTAAGGACTGCTGTTCTAAGTGCTTTCAGGTATTAATTCCTAACTCCTATCAAGCTGCATTACTGTTACCTTTGTTAGCTCTTAACCACAGCTCTATGTTAATTCTCCAATTGACATCGTTCTTAAGTCATAAGTCAAATTTATAAATCAGAACCCCAATGGTCATTTGATATCCCTTCTTAATTCCCGTGAGCATCATGGTAGACCTAGCCTTTCAAGTCCCATTTGGACTCCTGTGACTTCCTTTGAGGTCAGTGTCCCATGAATACTACTTAGCAAATGGATCTTCCTGGAACATAGCTTTGTTTTCTGAGGTCAAATCCTGTTATTCAAGGCCTGAGTAAGGGACTCACCCTACCATCTAATCTCCACCATAAGGCTGTTCACGCGCCAGTAAAAAATGGAAAGGGCTCAGTTACAGCATACTTGCCTAGCTTGTTCAAACAACAACAAAAATGCTCATCTTTATATCTTTAGTTCATCCTACCCAAACCCTTAACTTTAACTGTCTAAGAGAAACCTTTTCTAGGAATGGAGATTTGGATTTAAAAGTACAGAATTCAACACCTGGAAAGAATCTTTGAGGTCATCCATCAGCTCTTTCTCAGTCACACCTACACCACCCCATAATGGCATCTGGATTTTGAAGGTTTTCCAGCAGACTTAGGTAAGTTTCTCTTCTCTTTAAGCAGAGTGCTTCATGCACAGAGACTAACATGGATCTGGGCAGTGGAAGAGTTCTTGTTCTAATTCATTCAAAGCTACTTTGATGGCTCAGCAGTTAATAGCAGTGACACTCTTCCAGAGGACCAGGGTTCAGTTCCCAGGACCCACATGGCAGCTAGCAACTTCTGTAGCTACAGTTCAAGGGGATCCCATGCCCTTTTCTGACCTCCTGCCACTGCAGGCAGGTGGTGCATAGCCTTGCATACAGGCAAAACATTCACACACATAGCAATAAATCTTTTAAAAAATGTTTTTGTGTCCTAGCCCCCTATTTTTACTTATGAGAAGTTGAGGCTCTTTAGAAAGAAATTACATAGGGTCTTACAGCTAATTTATGATTACTGAGATCATGATCCAGGGGCCTTTGGCCTTCTGGTTTTGAGTAAATTTTATAAATGGTTGGGATAATTTTAGATTTACAGAAAAATCACAAGGAGCACAGTTCTCATATAGCCTTCATTTGACTTCTCATATTACAACTTTTCTACTGAAAAAGTCCAAATTTTCTACTGAATTTTTAAAAACTGAGATTCACAGATCATAAAATTAACCATTTTTAAATGAAGATTTGGTGGTACTTAAGACATTTACAGTATTACACAACTACCCATGTCTACCTTCAAAATAATTTCATCACCTCCTCCCTAGTAAGCAGTCACTCCCCCATGCTCCCCTCCACTCAGGCCCTTACCACCCACCACCAGCCTTTGTTTCTAGCCCCATTAGTCTCCCTAGACCCCAAGCTCTGATCCTCTACAAACCTTTGGTTAATTTTGTTGTTGTTTTGTTTGTTTTTGTTTTTGGAGATGGGGTTTCGAACTCACAGATCCTCCTGCCTCTGACTCCCAAGTGCTAGGATTTGTCCACCACAGCTACCTGGCTAAATTTTTAAAATTGTGTTGTTTGGTTTGTTTTTGTTTTGTCGAGAGACAATGTATCACTATGTAATAGCCTTGGCTGGCCTGGAACTCACTTTGTAGACAAAGTTGACCTCAAATTCAGAGATCCACTTACCTCTACCTACTAGTGCTGGGATTAAAGGTGTGTACCACCAAGTCTGCTCCCTTTGGTCAGATTTTAATATACCCATTGTAGATAAACCTGATGCCCCTGTCACATTTGATTAGTTTTGTTTTTTTCAATGTCCACATCTTTCACATCTCTCAAACCATGACAGATCAAGGGCTGGATAATTAATTACGCTGGAATAAATTTGTCTGGAATGGGCAGTCAGTCTGCTGCTGAACTCAACAACTTTAAAGCGCTCAGCCCGCCAAAATGGATTTACCCGCTGTGTTAGGCATTATGTGGTGTTATAATGCCCTTGACATCCAATTGTTCTTTTTTTGTAACCAATGAGCAAGTTTTTGCTCGAGGCTGAGAAGAGACCTTCAAGTGAACTCCGGGACGAGTTCGGAATTGCAAGCCAGGGCCCCGCCCAGAGGCTTGGGACTGCCCACGTGCACCCCTCGGGCCTTCCCACCTCAAATGAGGCCGGAGGGGCGGGAGAAGGGGTGGGCCGGAGTAGGGGGGTGGGCGGTCTCTCGCCCCCCCCCCCGAAAACTCCAGATTGGCCAAGACTCCAGCCTTCCAGGCGTGGGCCAGGCCGAGAGCAGCCCGGGATCCTGGCCCCCGCAGGGAGCTTGGGGTGCGTTCCCGTGGGGGCGGGCAGTAGGAGAGCCGCTTCCGGGTGAGTCGCTCCGCCCCCACGTGGGCTTGCGCTTTTAGAGCGGGAGAGCGCAGTCAGGAGCCGCGGCTTGGAGCGGCGGGGACCGGCTTCCCGGGTAGGTGAGCGGGCCCTGCCTCTGGGGAGTGGCGGGTTGGGAGGACGACTCCAGGACCAGACGAGGTGCATGGCACTGTGCTCCCGAAGATCTGACGCTGCAGCGGAGACACAGTCCCAGTGCACCCTCTAGAGTGGGCGGAATATCTTGCCGCTACGTGGTCTTGCTGTGTCCAGGCTTGGGGATTCAAAGCTGGGCTCCACCCGCCTCCTTTCTCCGAGGCCGCAGGGGTAGTCAGGCAGGCTGGAGAACTGAGGGGAAACAATGAACGTCGCTTGTCCTGGATGTCGACAGCTTCTGCTCAGTCAGGCATTACAACAGCCCATTGAGGTCAGTTCAAGCCCCAATTTACCACATGAGAAGACAAGAGGTCAAGCATTTGAAAACAAGAGTTTGTCTCCATGCCTTTTAAATCCCAAAGTCATACACTTAACCCGCCTGCTACCAGCAGTGGCCAGGTCTAGGTCATACCATACCCCTTCCCTCCCCTACTCTCGCCTGGAGGGCTCAGTTGGCTCATCACTGCTGGGAATATAATGTATGAACTCTGTTCTTCTAGTGTCAAAGGGCATGGTGAGAATTGAGGGCTGCTGGACTCACGAATTTTAGACCAGATTTACAGCTGACCTGCTGTATGATTCCTATTCAGTTTTACCATTGTTTGATGTTGAAGCTCTCAGCTAGAATTTTCTAGCAATCTGGGAAAGGCAACTCCTAGTTTGAAATGGCTAAATCCAGGCAGGGGAGATTAGGCCAGCAGACTAGACGAGGTCTGGTTTGTTTTTTTTTTTCTCTAATCCCTCCTAACACTGTGGCAGGTGGCAGCAAGAGTGTTCAGGAAATGCAAATGGGCCACCAGGCAATCCCTTTTCAGAACTGCTCACAGCTGCCTTTCCTGGGCCTTTTTGAAAAATGCTTCAGCTTTCCCAGCTTTGGACCTTCTACCTAGCTGGCCCTGCTGACGGGTCTCCTCCCCAGCCCGTGCAGAGCCCGCCAGAGTTGGCACCGGCTCCCACTATCTATGCCAGGAGCACAGCCTCTGGAATCCTCCATGGGGCACAGCCTGTAGTCCAGGCCCTGAAGCTCCTTCTCAGCCACTCCTGGTGACAGTCTCACTCCCAGGTTGGAGGATGTTGCCTCCTATGGAAGGTGAGACCTCTATAGTCTTTCAAAAAAGCTATCCTGCAGTGTCTCTATGAAACTACCCTTGACTGTCTACAGTGGTCAGTTCCTTCCTGTCAGGCAGGTGCTGCTGGAGGGCCCCTATCCTCTCTTACCTCAGGCGCTGGGGTGGAATGCATCTCCTTCCTCGGGTGTGGTGCAGGGTCACACAGTACCTGTACTCATCCCGGCTCAGCATTAGCCTTGTGTGTGGTGTCAGACACACCTCACCATTATCTGATCTTCTCCACAGCTTACTGGCTTGATAATATCAGCACATTTTAGATTTTGAAAAAAGGGATCTGAAAGGCCTTGCCCAAAGTTAGAGTCCACTCTGGGGCTGTTTGAGCAAACAGTTCTCTCTGCACCATTTTGTAAGCTTGTTAGCAAAGTGAAGCTGTTTTAAAATGGGGGAAAGGTGAGCTGGGCCCCTATGGTCATGTATTCCTGTTAATATGAGACACAGGATTTAAGCTGAACTTTGCAAACTCCCTTAATTTGGGGAAAGTGCCTGCCCTTGTTTGAGAATCTTCCAGGCTCTGAAGGCTATCTCTCAAAGCAATTCTGATCTAGAATTGGTTCTGTAAAACAGAAGCAACCCTGGGCACTTTTCCATTCTGGACTTTCATTAAACACCTGCTGTAATAGATGATGTAGTAGAGGGCACTGGACTAGAAGTCAGGAGCCTCACTTGCTGGGTGAGCTCAAGTCCTGTGACTTCCCTCCAGCTCTTCATTTCTCCTATCAAAATGTGAAGGATTGAATAGAACTTTTTTTTTTTTTTTAAATTTGCCCTGACATCCCTTTCAGTTTTGTCTGGTGATCAAAATAAAAACCTAAACCCGGACAAGAGATGTCTCAGTGATTAAGAGTACTTGTTGCACTTACAGAGGACCTAGGTTCAGTTCCTAGCACCCACATAGTGTCTCAACAACCATAAGTAATTCTAGTTCCAGGGAATCCCACAACCCCTTCTGTCGCAAGATATTTGATTCCACTGTGTAAAGATGTGTCACTGTGATTGGTTTAATAAAAAACTGAACTGCAGTAGCTAGGCAGGGGGCCGTAGCAGGGACTTCTGGACAGAGAGAGCTCTGAGAAGAGGAAAGGCGGAGTTGCCACCTGGATGCAGAGGGAGCAAGATGTGCAGGAGGAGAGGTAAAAGCTTCTAGTCACGTGGCAACACGTGATGAATAGAAATGTTATAAGAGCTAGTGAGACAAGCCTAAGCTATAGGCTGAGCTTTATAATTAATAAATCTCCATGTCATTTGTATGTGTGTGTGTGTGTGTGTGTGTGTGTGTGTGTGTGTGTGAGCTGGCGGCCTCAAGAAAAATCTATCTACACCCTTCTGAACTCTGGGCACTGCAAACATGTGATGCATATACATGCACATAAGCAAAATACTCCCAGACATGATATAAATTCTTCAACAGTTTTTTTAAAAAAAAATCTAAATGGAAGTTGAACTCTTGTGGCTGGGGATATAGCTCAGTGATTGAGCACAAGGGTCCAGGAGTTCAGTCCCACAAGAAAACAGGAGCTGCTGTAGTACCCCCACCTACCCACACACCTCTCCATTCTTCCCCTCCCGTATCTCCCAGCTGCCTTGACGTAGAATTCGAATGCCACAGCTCCTAGGTGGCCCTCCAAGTTCTACTTTTAGGCAGATGGCCTATCAGTCGCTCCCTTAGGCTTTTAGGGGAGATGAGTGAGAGCCAGGGAATGTAGGTGTGGATTCCAGAAGCCAGATCCTGCTGCAAAGATACTTCTTAGGCAGATGAATCTGAATATGCACCTGGTTTTAAAACCTGACTCCAATCCAGGATGGCATTGAGCAAGTTCCATAACCTCCCTGAGCCTCTATTTCCTAATCACTAAAAGTTATGTTGATTTTTGCAATTAAGTGTCCTAAAGTACTACTGTCAGTGCTCTGTACCTGACAGACCCAGTAGGTCAGAAACAGTATCGGTAGAGAGAGACCAACTGGAGTCCAGAACAAGGAAAAAGTCTGGTTTTATCACTGACCAGCTATATGGTTTTGAGCAAATAATTTTACATCTCGGGACTAACTCCTAGCAGATGTGAGAGCCAAATTTTGCACAAAGTGGGTCGATAAACCCTCATGTGCTGAGTGACATCTCTAAGGAGGCCTGGCCTCCCCTGTGTCTTGTGATGAGGCTGGCCCACCCAGGGGTGTGGTGATAGGGTTGGTCCTTGTGTGGTTCCTGATAACCTCAACTCTACCAAGGAGGAGGGTGGGATAAGAGGGGCCCCTGAGCTGGTTGGGAGGCAGCTGAAGGGGACTGAGAAGTAGCAGAAACACGGCAGGGCACACTGAAGGATCCCAGCGTTCTGGACCTGTTTTCACTTTTAATTCGCTGTAGGACTTTGGGTGAGTACCTGCCCCTCTGGTCCTCGCTCGGCATCCCCTTTGAAGAGCAGAGATTCAAGCCTACCAATCTCCACTTTCTGTGGCTTTTTTGTTTTTTTAAACTTGGCCGCTTAGTAGCCAAAAGAGATCTCCAAAAGGAAATGTCTAAAATGGAGCTAGCTGTCCACCCCTTCGTCCGTCCACCCCTTCGTCCCACCACCCTCTTCCTGCCTTGCCCCTGTCTCAGTTGTCCCCTGGGTCAGAGCATCCGCCCTAAGAGACAGCCTCTTGGCTGCTTCAAGATGTCCCTTCCTTCTCCGCCGCCTGGCCTCCCACTGATCCTCTGCTTCCTGTCTGCTCTCCTCAGCCACAAGAGTTCTCTTAAAGCCAGGCTCTGGCCAGGCCAGTACCCTATTTGCTGCTGCTCAGAACCCATCCCTGTCTCAATTCCTCCACCTCTTTGACATGACCTCTGTTACATCCTCAAGGCTTCAGAAGAGTCCACAATCAACCTCACTCACCCACCTTCTTGAGGGAGCACTCTCTCTTGCCCCTCGCCAGATTCACATGTCCTGCTGAAGAGAGCCCAAGCCCTGGCTTGTACAAGCTCTTCTGGGTCCATGGATGATATGGGCCTGGGCTGCCTGGCTCTGCAATGCACTCATCAGCCCTGCCTTCCAGGACTAGTCTATGACTTCCAGAAGGCACCTGTAAGGGTGCTGCCGTGAGCTGGCACACAGTAGGTTCTCCTAAAACAACGTGGCACCCAGGCTCCCTTCAGTCATGCATCACTTTTTTGGCATGCAGTTTTGTCTTGTGCTCGGTGTGATGAAATATTTGCTCTGTGCTAGAGTCTGTGCGTGGGGAGAGCACGGTGTGGGAGGCCAGAATGAATTCATCACAGCCTTCTACAGTTCTGCCCTGTAGAACCTCTGTTAACTGGCACAAGATAAGCCAATGCTACAAAGAACTGTTAGAGAAGAGGCATTGTGAAGTGGGCAGGAAGGAGGCCACGGTGGGCGAGAAGCTGGTGGCACACTTACCTGAGGGCAGACTGCGGAGTGTAGGCCTAGGGAAAGAGAACAGTGTGCCATCACCATACAAGCAGTTGGGCTTGTATCGTGCTTGCCTAGCATTCACAAAAACCTGGGTTCCTGTGTATCACATAATCCTAGCCCTTGGGGGGAAGATGTGGGAGGATCAGGCGTCCATGGTTGGCCGCTGCAGAAGGCTCCTTGAGCTCTTTTGAGGCCACTGTACAGGGGAAGTACGTGTGCGTGCATGTGTGTGTGTGTGTGTGTGTGTGTGTGTGTGTATCATGCACGCAGTAATTGATCCTGGTATTCATTGTGCCTAGTGCCACAGCCCACATACCAAGGTGTTAGCAATGCTTTGCCCTAGCAGCAGAATTCCAGGGCATTTTTCTTTCTGCTTCTCTAAAATAGTTGCCAAGCAAGTTTGGGGCCAGCCTGAATTACATAGTGAGATCCTGTCTCAAAATCAAAACATAGCACTAAGGCTGGGGCTGTAACCCAGTAGTTGAATCCATGTCTGACATGTGCAAAGCTCCTGGGTTTGATCGATGGCACCACATTAAAAAAAAAAAAAAAAAATTGTTACGTCTCCGTCTGCCATAATCATGGGCGTTTTTCATGGATTAAATGAAGTTTAAATGTTGCAATGATCAGTGCTTGTTAAAATATGTACAAGGAAGAATCGGTTCTGCTTTTTTATTTCTAATTTTCAGATTCCTTGCTAAGATAAAATTTAAGGATACTAGAAAAGTTGTGTTTTTTTTTTTTTTAATGTGCATTGGTGTTTTGTCTGTATTCATGTCTGTATGAGGGTGTCGGATCCCCTGGAACTGAAATTACAGTTGTGAACTGTCATGTGGGTGCTGAGAATTGAACTCAGTCCTCTGGAAGAGCAGCCGGCGCTCTTAACCACTGAGCCATCTCTCCAGCCCCCCAAAACTGTTTGTCTGTCTGTTTGTTTGTTTGTTTGTTTTTAACTAGCAGACCTGTGAAGTACAGGCCAAATGCTATCGTTAGATTGAACTACTCTGAAGCTTCTGTGGGTATCCCTGCCTTACCTTCTGGAGGGGCAGCCGTTGGTAAAACCACACCATGAGTTGCAGAGACTGGAAAGAGCCGTCTTCCAGATGTGACCCTGGGCACAGCCATGTCTTACACTTCCTGTGGGTCCCCCGCAGAGCTGATCTACAGCGGACAGCGCTCGGGTCTAGATCCCATCGAGCGGACTGCCCTGTGCTCCACTGGCCCACACCATGCATCACCAGTCCATTCTGCACAGCGGCTACTTCCACCCCGTGCTTCGGACCTGGCAGACCTCTGCCTCCACCATCAGTGCCTCCAACCTCATCTATCCCATCTTTGTCACGTGAGTCCCCAAAACTGTGCGAGGCCTTGGATCTGCCTGGGGTTGGAGGACATACGTGCCTGGAGCAGGCAGTACTGTTGGGAGCGGGGAGGCTTAGAGTGGGCTGTCAGCCGAAACAAAAGCTTTTGCAAGTGGCCTGTGAGGTTGAGGACAGTAGTCTTTGGAATTGTACAAGCCCCGAAAAGAACTCAAGTCACTCCATTCGTAAAGTCAAGGTTACTCTTGCCCTTCTGAGGTTCGGTGTTTAAAACAAGAGGAGGGAGGAGGAAGTAGCTGGGTCCAGTGCTGTGTCTACGTCAGAGGCGATTGTTAAAAAACAGTCAAGCGGTTGTAATTGTTAGCAACCACAGAAGGTATTTGTGGAGTGCTTGCTTACTGTGCAGCAGGAACTCTGCTAAGCACCTGCATCTGTTATGTCATTCAGTCCTGGTCTCTACACAAGGAAGAAATAGTCGTCTTCGTGCGTCTCACCTCTGGGGGGCAGGGGTTGTTGCTGCCTCACTGTTCTTATCAATGCCCAGAACACTACCTAGCACATAAGAACTGTTCAGTAAATCTTCAGTGGGTGAAGAGATGAATCTACACGGGATCCGGGTGAAGGGCCTGAGGCTGAAGGAGATGCTACATCTTGGCCAAGGTCACTTAGTCAACATGTACCTAGGCTAAGACACAAGGACCCTCTGACCTCAGAGTCCAAGTCCTTCCTGTGACTGCTGATCTTTCGGGACAGTTGCTCTTACTGTCACACTGTGATTGTTCCTGTCATCATTTTAGGCCCTGGGATTGGCCAGGCAGGGGAGCCAGACATGGGTTACCACCTCCTCCCTCCATCTCTACTCCCTTGTCCTTTCCCAGCCTCCCACCTGTCCTTCCCAGTCACACTCACCGCTGGCCCTTCCCACTCTTGCAGGGACGTACCTGATGATGTCCAGCCTATTGCCAGCCTCCCAGGAGTGGCCAGGTAGGAAGGAGTCTTATGATGAGTGGTGGGGAGATGATGGAGGGAGCAACGTCATGGGTGCAAATGGCGGGAGATGGAAGCACACTCAGCAGCTAGCGGAGCTGGAAAGGCGCCATGGAAAGAAGGATTGCTTGGGGACTAGACTGTTAGATGGTATGGGAGGCAGCCTCATAAAGTGACAAGTGTCCCACCATCGGGGACATTGTGGCAGAGGTTGCTGCAGGCGGGAACTGAGCTTGAGATGGTACTTGAGTAAAAGCCATAGAGGAGTCTGCCACAGCTCACTCCATAACTTCTCTGTTTGTGACCTAATTTGCCCAAACCTCTGTGGTGGGTGTGTTACTATTTGGTCCTGGACTACTGCGGGGCTTGTACCCTCCTGGTACCTACACAGCTTAGATCTTCACTGCAGACCTCTCACAGGCTAGCAAGTGTGTAACCACAGAGCTACATCCCCAGCCTGCAGCTTGGCTTTTAACAGAAGCACTATCCAGAGGGGTGGAGGCCTGGGCAGGGAACCTGTTCCTTCAGTGCTTCACAATTCCCTGACCTCTCCCAGGTATGGCGTCAACCAGCTAGAGGACATGCTGAGACCCCTGGTGGAAGCAGGCCTGCGCTGCGTCTTGATCTTTGGCGTTCCCAGCAGAGTTCCCAAGGTGAAATATTCGAAGAGCTGAAAAGGGAAGATGAGGACTGGGCAAGTAGCTCAATTGGTAAAGAGCTTGATACTCCAGCTTGAGGATCTAAGTTCAGTCCCAAGACCCATGTTGAAAAGCTGAGCAGGCAGTGCGTGACTGGGATCCCAGTGCTGAGCAGGCAGTGCGTGACTGGGATCCCAGTGCTGAGCAGGCAGTGCGTGACTGGGATCCCAGTGCTGAGCAGGCAGTGCGTGACCGTGATCTCAGTGCTGAGCAGGCAGTGCGTGACCGGGATCCCAGTGCTGAGCAGGCAGTGCGTGACTGTGATCCCAGTGCTGAGCAGGCAGTGCGTGACTGTGATCCCAGTGCTGAGCAGGCAGTGCATGACCGTGATCCCAGTACTGAGCAGGCAGTGCGTGACCGGGATCCCAGTGCTGAGGAGGCAGTGCATGACCGGGATCCCAGTGCTGAGCAGGCAGTGCATGACTGTGATCCCAGTGCTGAGGAGGCAGTGCGTGACTGGGATCCCAGTGCTGAGCAGGCAGTGCATGACCGGGATTCCAGTGCTGAGCAGGCAGTGCGTGACCGTGATCCCAGTACTGAGCAGGCAGTGCATGACCGGGATCCCAGTGCTGAGGAGGCAGTGCGTGACTGTGATCCCAGTGCTGAGCAGGCAGTGCGTGACTGTGATCCCAGTGCTGAGCAGGCAGTGCGTGACCGGGATCCCAGTGCTGAGCAGGCAGTGAGTGACCGGGATCCCAGTGCTGAGCAAGCAGTGCACGACTGTGATCCCAGTGCTGAGCAGGCAGTGCGTGACCGTGATCTCAGTGCTGAGCAGGCAGTGCGTGGCTGTGATCCCAGTGCTGAGCAGGCAGTGCGTGACTGGGATCCCAGTGCTGAGCAAGTAGTGCATGACCGGGATCCCAGTGCTGAGCAGGCAGTGCACGACTGTGATCCCAGTGCTGAGCAGGCAGTGCGTGACCGTGATCTCAGTGCTGAGCAGGCAGTGCGTGACCGTGATCTCAGTGCTGAGCAGGCAGTGCGTGACCGTGATCTCAGTGCTGAGCAGTCAGTGCGTGACCGTGATCCCAGTGCTGAGCAGCCAGTGCGTGACCGTGATCCCAGTGCAGAGGAGGCAATGCGTGACCATGATCCCAGTGCTGAGCAGGCAGTGCACGACTGTGATCCCAGTGCTGAGCAGGCAGTGCGTGACCGTGATCCCAGTGCTGAGGAGGCAGTGCATGACCGGGATCCCAGTGCTGAGCAGGCAGTGCGTGACCGGGATCCCAGTGCTGAGGAGGCAGTGCGTGACTGTGATCCCAGTGCTGAGCAGGCAGTGCATGACCGTGATCCCAGTGCTGAGGAGGCAGTGCATGACCGTGATCCCAGTGCTGAGGAGGCAGTGCATGACTGTAACCCCAGTGCTGAGCAGGCAGAGATACGGAGATCTGTGGGGTTTGCTGGACAGCCAGTCTGCCTGAATTGGGGAGCTCCAGGTTCAGTGAAGACCTGTAGCGTGGTGGTGCACACCTTTAATCCCCATTAGTGGGACAGCCAGCCTCTTTCTGAGTTCAAAGCCAGCATGGTTTATGTAACTAGTTCTAGGCCAGCCCAAGCTACGTGGTAAGACCCTGTTTCCAAAACAAACAAACAAAATAAGGTTGAGAATGATTGAGGAAGACACCCAGTTTTGACCTGTGTTCTCTGCGTGCGTGTGTACATGTACACACACACACACACACACACACACACACACACACACACACGGAAGGAAAAATGAAGACAGAGTGAGGAAGGACTGAAGTGCCACACTCACTGTGACCTTGCTCTGCCCTGTGCAGGAGGCTCTGGGGGCCACAGCTGCATTGGTGCATTCTTTGCCTTTGACCCCAGGTCAGGAAGCTCATAAGTAGGACTGTGACACCCTAACTGGGTGATTTGAGCCCTGTCTCCAGGATTCTGCTGTACGCTGTACAAATGGGGCCAGTCCAGTGCATCCTCATCCAGAGTCTTCGATGGGATGAAAGGAGAGGGCTGGGGTGTGTTCTTCAGTGGCAGCCACCACGCCTTGTGAAAAACACCTGTAACACACAGACCACCTTGTCCTTCCCCTGCCTCTAGGATGAACAGGGCTCAGCAGCTGACTCTGAGGACTCTCCAGCTATTGAGGCTATCCGTCTGTTGAGGAAGACCTTCCCCGACCTTCTAGTGGCCTGTGATGTCTGCTTGTGTCCCTACACCTCCCATGGTCACTGTGGTGAGCTGCATGCCCCATTATCCAAGCCTAGCTTCCCCCCAGGGCGGGTACAAACAAGGACCCAAGGTGTACCCTTATATCCATCCATCTTGTCCCCCAGGCCTCCTGAGTGAGAATGGAGCATTCCTAGCCGAGGAAAGCCGACAGCGGTTGGCAGAGGTGGCACTGGCCTATGCCAAGGCAGGTGAGTGAGCCCCTAGTACCAGGGATAGGGTGGCATAATGGGCAGGAGAGATCCAGAATTCTGAAGGTCACCTTCTGTCCCTCAGGATGTCAGGTTGTAGCTCCATCAGACATGATGGATGGACGTGTTGAGGCCATCAAGACTGCCCTGCTAAAACATGGACTTGGCAACAGGGTATGAACTGAGGGCAGGGAGGGGTGTGGGGATGAATGGAAGGAGAGGGCCTAGGCCAGCCCAAGGAATACGGCTCCGTAAAGCATTTGCTTATAAGTGTGAGGACCTGAGTTTGGGTCTCCCAGCCCATATAAAAAGCAGGCATGGTGGTGTGCTTGTAATCCCTGTGATAGTGTGGTAGAGCTTGCTGGCCAGCTAGCCTACCCCTGGTAAAGTTGTAGGCCCGTGGGAGATAACCATCTCAACAAAAAAAGTGGACGGCACCTAAGGAATGATGCTGAAGTTGTTCTCTGAGCTCCACATGCGTGTGCACACACATGCACTCACACGTGACCCCACGTAGACACAGTGAATCATAAAATCGAGAGCAGTGCTGGATGAGGCCTTTGGATTCCATCTCGGCCTCAGAGAAACTAAGGCCTAGTGTGCAGTGAGACTAGATTATAGGTCCTTTCATTCCTGCCTGAGGACTTCTCCTTGTCGCTTCAGCCTGGGATTTGGAAAGGGCCGACTCAGCCTAGACCCCGTTGTCTTCTCCGCAGGTCTCTGTGATGAGTTATAGTGCCAAATTTGCCTCCTGTTTCTATGGACCTTTCCGGTAAGTGGCACCAGCGGTGGGCTGTTAAATTCCTGGCCCGGGCTCCTGAAGCGGGACCCCAGCATTGTGATGTTCTTTTGTAGGGATGCAGCTCAGTCGAGCCCAGCTTTTGGAGACCGCCGCTGTTACCAGCTGCCCCCTGGAGCCCGTGGCCTGGCCCTGCGCGCAGTGGTGAGTGACCAGAACTTAAGCCCAGTACCCACCTGCCCTGCCCTGTCCCGTCCCTGTCTCAGGCTCCGCCCACACTTACCCCTTATCCCTAGGCCCGGGACATTCGGGAAGGAGCTGACATGCTCATGGTGAAGCCGGGAATGCCCTACCTGGATGTGGTGCGGGAGGTGAAGGACAAGGTAAGCACGGAATGTAGGGTGGGAGAGGTCGTCCCTACAGTGGGCCCTAAATGGAGGGGCTCTAGAAGGAGTCTCTGAGCCAGAGACAGTATGCCCCTGAAGAGGAGCCCCCTCCCACCCTGGCCTAGGTACTGCTTGTCTCATCGGCCACGGCTCACGGGAGCTTTTAGACAGCTCTGGCTGAACAGTTTGTGAATGAGCTGGGCTCTCAGCCGCAGTGATTATGCAGACTGGGCAGGGAGGAAGGGACAGTCACCCGAACCTGTTTGCCATTCTCCGCAGCACCCCGAGCTCCCCCTCGCAGTATACCAGGTATCCGGAGAGTTTGCCATGCTGTGGCACGGAGCCCAGGCTGGGGCCTTTGATCTCAGGACTGCCGTACTGGAGGCCGTGACGGCCTTCCGCAGAGCCGGTAAGCGGGGGTGGGGTTCGGAACTTGCGCCACTGGGCCTGATGGGCACTCTGCCCAGGTAGGAAAGCAAAGGTCTGAGAAGTTTGGATTCTTTGCCGGAAGTTCTGATCACCAGGCACAAGTAGAAAAGAGTATGAGGAAGGGCAGGACAAGTGTGCAGCGATGGCGGGAATAGGACCCTTTTGTGAACCTCGGAGTCCTTGTCCATAGACCGGGATAAGATACCTGGTACATACGTGTCCTGAGGAGTGCCTGAGATAATATACAGTGGAGGCTTATTACTGTATACATGGGAGCAGGTTTCGTTAATATCACACACCATTCTGGTCATCAGGGTAGGTTTGGGCTCCAGGACCAAGAGTCTAACAGCAGACGCCCGTTACCCCACTCACCAGAAAGGTCCATAGAAACAAGCAAATTGGACACTCTAGCTCATCATTGAAACCCACGGGGAGACAGTGGAGTCGAAGTTCAGTCAGCCCTGGCTGGATCTCAGTGACACAGCAGGAGGAGAAAGAACCTCAACTAAGAGATGCCTGTAGTCTGGTCTCAGTGCTGCACTGGGCCTCGGTTTCCCCAGGCCGGCAGGACATTCAGGCTTGTGCTTGCTGCTTCTGCACACGTCGCACATCAGCAAGTCAAGGCCCAGAGCAAGAGAATGACCTGTTCAGTATTTGGAGCTGGCTGCAGCCAGGCTGTCTTAGCTATGACAGCAGGCTGTGCCTGTCCATGATGGTCTTCCCGTGCCTGGCCCTCACCTCCCAAGTGTTCTGGGGCTGATGTCACATCCCCCTCTTGTTTGTTTTCCACACAGGGGCGGACATTATCATCACCTACTTTGCACCCCAGCTGTTGAAGTGGCTGAAGGAAGAGTGATGGGACAGTGTGTAGGACTTGATCTTGACAAAGCACCCTTGGGCCTTGAGAAGTGAAAACCAAAGTAAATGCTGCTGTTAGAACTGTGCCCTTTGCCCTCTTCCTGCTCGTGTTGCTGGTAGGGTGCAGCACCATGGGTGGTTTCTGCCAGCATGCTCAACTCTCACTGGCAGCTGCATCTTCAGGCCCTCCAAGTTTCCCAACCCTGGCCCAGCCCAGAGACCCACCTCCCTGCTCTTCTGAGGTGTGGCTTCGGCTTGGCAGGAGCCAAGAGCCCTAGGCGCAGGCTTGGGGCTTTGGGACGAGAGGAGAGCAGCTGGATCTTGAACCCCAAAGAAGATTTACTCATTAATGAGGATCAAAACCCAGAAGCAGCAGGAATTCCTGGCTGCAGGAGATGGCAGCCAGCATCAAAAAGTCTTTATACACAAGAAATTCCTGAGAACCTCTGCCCAGGGCTATTTGGACACAGGACATGCAGCAGCTTGTCTCTGTAGAATTTGTACAGAAAAAGGGGGGTCAGATAAAACGTAACAAAGCCATTGAAGTGATACATGCTTAGAAGGAAAGGTCCAAGACCGAGAAGCTGCCCCTGAGTTGAGACCTCAGAGGGACCAGGAGACATGTTCGGAGAGACCTCTTTGGTAGGAGTTGGGCAGGGCTGGAGGGCAGTCCAGGAGGAAGGTGAATAACCGCCTAGAGCTTGGAATGGTTACTTCCCACACCTGGCAGGGACCTTAGGTTTTATTTGGCAACTGATGGCAGCCATCTTAAAGATGGGGGGGTGGGGTGGTTTAATTTGGTTTGCTCCACTAAGGACTGAATCTTGGCCTCACGCATCTAGGCAAGCACTCTGCCACTGAGCTGTGCCTCTAGCCCTTCAAGAGACAATCTGGAAACAGGACTAGAAATTTTGCTGGAGGGGAATACGGGACAAGAGGGAGTAAAGAGGTCTTCGTGGATTTCTGCAGCTGCCCAGCTGGTTCCAGTTCATTCATCTGACATTTTGATACACTGCCACTCATGAAGGGGCGAGTGTGAAGCTCACCCGACTTCAGATTCCCTACTCTAGCACCAAAGCAAGTTCAGCTCAGTCTCTAAAGCCATACCATCCATTTTTAAAATGTAGAATTAATTAGTTATAAAGTGGCAGCTCCTGTAGTCAGACTGGTCCCAGCTCTTGGTGGCTTTCATTTAGAGCTGTGACTAACTCACCTTAAGAGCTGATCTTCCTGTTTCTCACCTTCTGAAAGATAGCCTCCAAAATCAGATCTTAGAGTCCTAAAGGTCCCCTTTCTGGAAGCCTGAGCCTGGATCTACCATATAGCGCCTAGATCACTGATTTGAGACATGCCATCACTGGGCTAGAGGTATTCCAGACTAGAAATGAACTGTCCTAGCTTCTAGACCTGTTCCACTGCCTCTGAGCTCTCCTCCAGTTAAAATGGTTCATGTGTTAGGGATGGCTTTCCTAGGCCATCCCAGAGCTATAATTACAATTCTCTCAAACTTACATCCAAAACAAACTCTTAATAGAACCATTAACACTTTAAAAACTTTAGCAAAAATCCAAAAGCAATTTCTTAAAACTCTTTACACTCTAAAGCAATCTCTTTATATAACCATTTGCATTTCTTATTAACACATAGGATAAACTTGATGCATCTGCATCACTTAAATATTTCCTTAACTTCGCCAAACCATGGTGTATCAATATCAATGTTAACATGCTTCTGTCATAAATATTACCATGCATACATTCAGAATCAATATTCTCAATATAACCATTAACACTTCAAAAACTTCAGGGGTTTGGGATTTAGCTCAGTGGTAGAGCACTTGCCTAGCAAGCACAAGGCCCTGGGTTTGGTCCTCAACTGGGGGGAGGGGGGGACGACTTTAGCAAAACATCCAAAAGCAATTTCTTTTTTTTTTTTTTAAAGATTATTATGTATACAGAAGAGTGTGCCAGATCTCATTACAGGTGGTTGTGAGCCACCATGTGGGTGCTGGGAATTGAGCTTAGGACCTCTGGAAGAGCAGTCAGTGCTCTTAACCTCTGAGACATCTCTCCAGCCCCCCAAAAGCAATTTCTTAATAAAACTCTTTATGCTTAAAGTAATCTCTTAGCATAACTATATAAACATAACATTAATCCACTCAAGTAATAAGAAAATAATTTTTAAATTAAATAGACTGAGGAATATTAACTCCCCCTTTATAATTTTTTAAACTAAATCTTGAGCTTAGTTGGAAAAAAACCCAAACTTCCCCATTTAAACAGTTCCATAAGTAAACAGTTCCATTTTTAACACAAAACAATTCATAAATCACCATAGTTAGTAAAGCACATATGCATACACAAAACTGCATCTTGAGCCTAGGTAGAAAAAACAAATTTCTCCATTTAAACAGTTCCATTTTTAATACAAACAGTTCCATTAAACAATTCCTAGGTCATCATCGTTGATAGTCTATATACATTAAGTAAGTTCAAAGTTGTCCCATTGCAATGAAATCACTATTGTCCAACTCATTTCTTAAGTCCCAAAATTCAAATAATAAATTCTGGTACCAGCCTTCCAAATATGAAGAAACGCAGAACCAAAACCTTTTTGTAGTTTTATCTCATTTTTTAAGTTCAAAAACTTCAAATAAATTCTGGTACTAGACTTTCACTTCCAAATATGAAGAAACATTTTACAACCAAAAGCTTTTTGCAGTTGATAATTTTAGTTCCAACAAGCGTCTCTGCAACTTATCATTCTCAGGGACAGAAGTACTTGCAGTTACAATCAGCGTTTTTTATGGTTGTCTTTCACTCAGGGAGAAAGCTATTAACTCCATGGGAGCTGGTTGATGCAAAGTCCTCTCAAAAGAGACTTTCTTGCAGTCAACAAACATACTGCAAAACTTTTGTTGCTGGAAACTCAGGCTGCGTCTCAGCAGTTCCCAGAGCTTCGGTCTGCAGCACGGTTCGCCTCCAGGGTTCCAGCCACACTTTGCTGCCCACTGAGCTCTTGGCCTCTCATGACACCTCCCCTTAGCCACCTGCTCGCCTCTCTGCCTTTCCCGTGGCGACTTGCCCCAGGGACTGTGGCTCCAGGAGACAGGCCTGTGCCAGTAGCTGGGGTCCGAAGTCTGCTGCGCTTCAAAAGCCGCTGCCTGCTGTCCCAGGCTGACTGACTGCGCTCTCCCGCCATGGCGCTTTCGTGGCAGAAAGCACGCAGAACCTCACCGCTGATGCTGGCTCTGCTTTCGCTGGCTCTTGGTGTCTCCACTCGGCTCTCACTGTGACTTTCTTTCGGCAGAAAGCTTACAGACTCTCAGGCGTCTGCGACTTTGCCTACACTGCATCCTCTGGTCTCAGCTGCAGATGCCAGGCTGTGGCCGCTGTCCTGGCTCTGGCTTCTGCCATTCTTGACGGATTCTGGAATTTCTGAAACCGTTCAGACTGCCAGCCCACAGTCTGCTAGGGACCCTACCTTCTGGGTCCCAGGTTGAGAAAACCTACTCTACTACTTTTTTATTAAACCTTCACTGTATCTCTAGACCTAAAGCTTATTTTACGCTAATATCCTTTTGTTGTTGTTTTGGGTTTTGTTTTGTTGTTGTTGGTTTGTTTGTTTTTTGAGACAAGGTTTTCTGTGTAGCTTTGCGCCTTTCCTGGAACTCAATCTGTAGCCCAGGCTGGCCTCGAACTCACAGAGATCCGCCTGGCTCTACCTCCCGAGTGCTGGGATTAAAGGCGTGCTCCACCACCGCCCTTCTATGCTAATATCTTAAACTAAACTTATGACTTACTTTATTAACAGGAGAGAAAAACAGAGAAACACAGACAAAGGCAAACACTTGCTGCAGCACTTGGGCATACTTTCAGCCCCTTTCACTCCCGAGAAGAGAATAGGTTACCCTCGTCTACACAACATAATCAGACATACCCTAACTTCCCACAGGGCCCTCTACCCTACCAATTCTCTGGTGTCTCTGTTCAGACACCACATGGCAAAACAGCCACCACTTTTATGACCCAGGGTACTCTTGAGTAGGGAGAAGTGAGAAATACTAGCTAGAAAGAGAGACCTAGACGATGAGAGGAAAGACGGAAGACACCGGATGATGAGAGGAAAGACGGAAGACACAGGAGGGCCTGGGTCTCAACCCATCATCCCAGAACTTTATTCCAAAGGGCTTTTCATCACAATGCCAAGGGGCAGAGCAAAAGATCTCCCCCTTGCTAGACACGGGCACGTGTTGACCCTTCCAAACACCCGGTACCCAGGCCTGTGGTCCAATCATTCTTTATGCAGACCTGCTGGGCAAAGCCACCAGGAAACCCAGATGGGCTCCAACAGTGAAGGTCAGCTGGTCCTGACCTTTGAAGGATCAGAAAACAGTTCTCCAAAGGACCAATGCTTGGATGAGCAACTAAGCTGAGACCTAACTGGACAAGAGTGTTCTAGGGAAAGCACCACTGTGCAAAGTTCCTGGGACCAAAAAGGAGGCAGATGAGCACATTGCTGGTGTGGCTGGCACACCAGGAAAGATAAACAAGAACAGGTGCCCTGGAGAGTGGAGTTTCAGGCCAAACCACACAGGGGCTTCAATGCCACATTTCCCTAACTTGATTCCAAGATCAAAAGGCATTTCGAGGATGCCAGCAGGAGAATGGCCGCAATGTATTTTCTCTTAGTAACACCGTGGCATGGTGCAGGTGAGATGTTTGAATTGTGTGGGCTATAGTGACCATAGGGATGCAAAAAAAAAAAAAGATGTGTTTCGGATATAATTAGAAGGTAGATGAGACATGAGAGAGGAACTTGGTTGTCTGGGTGGCAGGTGGACCAATCAGTGGAGAAAGCAGGTTCAAGGTAAGCTTAGCTTGGGTTCCTTGGCAATGAGGAAGGTCTGTCTAGAGATTTGGTGGCACTCCACCAAGGCTACTTATATTTGTGGCAGAACTGGATTAGACCACAGCTACAAAGAAAACCAGGTGTGGCATTGTGACCCAACTCGAAAGCCTCTGCCTTTAACCACTTCATGACACCCCCTAGTAAGCACAGTGGAAGTATGTGATCAACTTCTCTGTGATCAACTTCGGCACGGCAGGAAGGCCCAGGATTCCACTTCCTTTCAGGGGTCAGTCTGTGTGGGGTCCCCTAGAATGGGGTCTTGTCACCTAAGGTGTCTTCCTGGTGGCAGCCACCCACATCTTTACAAAGCCATCACAGGCAGACATGGGTTGTACCTACAAGGTTAGAGCAGGATTGCCAGGACTTTGAGACAAACCTGAGCTGCAGCCTAAGATCTTTTTTTGAAAGCAGGAAGATCTCTCTCCTGGATAGAGAACCAGACTTTCACAGTCCAGTAAGGCATATTGTCAGCCTTCCAGACACTGCTGGGTGATGGGCATGCAGCAGCCACAATGAGAGACTTGGTTTTTCGTTCTTTCGAACGTGCCCTACAGTTTAGGCTGTGGCTTGTCCCTTTGACAGGCATTGTCATTAGCCATTTAACTCCCGAGGAGTGGAGACCGCTGGTTTCCAGCTCCTTGTCCCACATGGACTGCCAGTTGCACACAGGAAGGGCCGGGATTTGTGGCGGGCCTGATTCTGGGTATTCTCGCTTGCAGGGGCTAAAACCCAGTTCAACAGAAAAACAACTGGTTTTCATACCAAGCTCTTGATAAGGTCAGGTGTGTCCATGGGTCAAAGACTTATCTCTTGGCCTTGTGTAGACTTCATTGCTAGATGAGCCTTCCCGGTAAACAATGTGATCCCCATAACTGCTGAAACGATCCCTAAAATTTGTAATCCCAGAGGAAGACCCATTCTGTCCCATCCCTGTCATAAGAGATCTGTGGTTGCTCTGCTTAGGTCCCAAGCCTGCCATTTGGCTCACTCACTGGAAACTAAGAGAAGCGTGACATGGTTGAGCTGCCCCATTACATAAAAGGCTGGCAAGGTCTTGGCTCTTGTACCAATGGTCCTCTTCCCTGATATGTTTTCCCATAAATCCGGGTGGCTCTCCATTTATGTTCTGAGCTGAGCTGAGCTGAACTGTCACTTCCCTAAACCTGACCCAACAATCTCCAAACTCACCCTTTGTATTTGGATTAGTGAATATAACAAAAGCCAAAATAACTAGTTTTAAAGATTTACTTTTTGGAGATGGAGATGAGTCAACAGGTCTAAATGTTTGCCTTGCAAGCCTGATCTGAATTCAGTCCCTGGAACCCACAGTGAAAAAAGAGAATTAATTTCCAAAACTCATCTCCTGACTACCACATGCCCTCTTTGGTTCTCTCTCTCTCTCCCTCTCCTAGTGTGTCCTTGAACACACAGAGACTCTGCTTGCTATGTGATCGGATTAAGGGCGTGTGCTACCACTGCCTGACTTTTGTTTATGGCTGGCTGTGTCCTCTGATCTCCAGGCAAACTTTATTTATTAACATACAAATAAAATATCACCTCTCTCTCTCTCTCTCTCTCTCTCTCTCTCTCTCTCTCTTTCTCTCTCTCTCTCTATATATATCTATCTATCTATCTTTATCTCTCTCTGTCTCTCTCTCTATCTCTATCTCTCTCTATCTCTATCTCCCTCTATCTCTATCTCTATATCTCTATCTCTATCTTTATCTCTCTCTATCTCTATCTCTCTCTATCTCTATCTCCCTCTATCTCTATCTCCCTCTATCTCTATCTCTATCTCTATCTTTATCTCTCTCTATCTCTATCTCTCTCTATCTCTTCTATCTCTCTCTCTCTCTCTCTCTCTCTCTCTCTCTCTCTCTCTCTCTCTCGTGTGTGTGTGTGTGTGTGTGTGTGTGTGTTTATATAATTTTTTTTTTTTTTTTGGTTTTTCGAGACAGGGTTTCTCTGTGTAGCTTTGCGCCTTTCCTGGAACTCACTTGGTAGCCCAGGCTGGCCTCGAACTCACAGAGATCCGCTTGGCTCTGCCTCCCGAGTGCTGGGATTAAAGGCGTGCGCCACCACCGCCCGGCCTGGAGCTGGTTTGTCAGTTTGTGTAGGCAGGGGTATTGATCTCAGTTCCTGTCTTATTCATTCCTTTTTTTCTTTTTTTTCCTCCACGCCCCCAGACAGGGTTTCTCTGTGTAGCTCTGGCTGCCCTGGAACTCGCTTTATAGACCAGGCTGGCCTTAAACTCACTGAGATCCACCTGCCTCTGCCTCTCAAGTTCTGGGATTAAAGGCATGTGCCACCACCACCCAGCCTACATTTCATTTTTCATCTCTCGTAATCAAAGATGGTAGCCTTAGCCGAGTGTGGTAGCACATTCTAATAATTACAGCACTGGACAGGTGGGAAAGAAGGATCATGAGTTCAAGGCCATCCTATGCAACATAGCAACAACTCTCAAATCACATGCATGAGCACCAGTGGGTTTGGGAGCATTGAGATGTCATAAATCCATATTTTCTAACATTGAAAGGTAGATGCCTGTTGAGAATGGGGGTGAGAACTCTAGTTGCTAGTACAACCTTTTCAGAAAACTGGCTCTGTCTACTGAAATGAAACATACTCAGTGATGGTATCCTGATTGCCACACCTACGTAGTTATTGAAAGTGTGTACTGATGTTCTCTAAGACATATTTAGAAGGTTCACATGTGCCTGCTGTCCTCAGCTGCCTAGATGGGAGGATCACAAGCCGAGGCTGGAGACCAACCCAAGAGAAAAATGGGTCTTAACACTTTCTAATATGTATGACCATCCCAAACTGGAAGTAACCCAGATGTCCATCAGCAGTGGGATGTGCTCCCTTTGGTTATGGAATGTTACAGTTCTGAAAATGAACAAGACAGCCACACAGTCTGACGTGGATTAATAAAACTTAGAAGCAGGGCTGGAGAGATGCCTCAGAAGTTAAGAGCACTGGCTGTTCTTCCAGAGGTCCTGAGTTCAATTCCCAGCAACCACATGGTGGCTTACAACCATCAATAATGAGATCTGGTGCCCTCTTCTGGCCTGCAGGCATACTATATACATAATAAATAAATTTAAAAAAAAAAACAACTTAGAAGCAAAGGAAGATACAAGATCATGCCTGCTGTATTGTTTCATTTACACAGCTCACAAGTGAAATTACGATAAAAACCATGGGAAGGCTGGGGTGATCAGTAGTAGAAAGAATACTTGCCTGGTTCTGATTCACCTCTAGCACCACATACATAAAGAAGTGGGTCATGGTGGCTCAGACTTGTATCTCAGCACTTAAGAGGCTGAGGCAGGAGGATTGCTGTGAATGAAATAGGGCAATCATAGTTCTGGGCTACCATGTGAGCTCCTATCTCAAAAAGGGGCAGGTGGAGGTTTTTGCTACCACTTGGGGATAAACAATTGAAAGCAGACATGCTCTAAGGCATCTCTCTAGATTGGAAGGGGGTCTGGGTAGCAGTTGCAAGAATATACATACTGTGAAAATTCAAAAACATTTTTTTAACAATGTGGTCTTACTATGTAGCCCTGGCTGTCCTGGAATTTGTTGGTATAGACCAAGCTGGCCTCAAACAATAGATATCAGCCTGGCCTCTGCCTCTTGAGTACTAGGATTAAAGGCGTGTGCTACCACACTCAATCGGTTCTTTTTTTTTTTTCTTCAGTGTGTTTTAACTGAAAAAAAATTTAAAAGTGAATGAAAAATTAAAAGTCATAAGCTATGTATGTCTGGCAGGTGCGCCCCTGCCTGGGTTTTCTTAGTATCTTCAACAGGAGACTCTCAAGGAAGGGAAATGTTTTATATAATACTTGATTCCCTAAAGCAAAAACATCCCAAACTAGCATCCACGTAGTAATAAGCCAGGGGGCATAGGATAGATTAAGGGCTGAAACAGTCTGATTTTTGTAATTAGGTATGGGATGGAAACATATCCATTAAATCGTATCCATGTGCTATTTGTCTGTTTGAAAGTATCTTGCTCCATAGCCAAGGCTAGCTTGACACTTGGAGTAATCCTTTTGCTTTTGCTTCCTAACTGGGCTTGCAGGTGTATATCACCTGGCCAAGTGTGCCTATCTTGGAACTTGCAAATCAAAAAGAAGCTAGATCCAGAGTATCAGACATTAATTATCTTGGAAACCCACATAAAGCTAGCCTGGATTCTGTTGGAAGTTACTTTGTCTAGTCCCCAGGATGTCGGAGTTGGGATCAGAAACTAAAAGGTTAGGTTTGCGATGACCCTGAAAAGAGACTCAGTCGGGATTCTGGATTCTGTGAAAAACAGGTGAGCCTCTGATATCCTGGCTACTCTTCTTGCCTCCATTTCTGAGAATCAAGCTTGGGTCACAAAATCAGGTGAACCTCCTGGTCCTTGCACTTTGTTTTCTGAGGCCCAGTGAGAGCCAGTTGAGTCCAAAGTCCACAAAGCAGCCAGGAGATAACAGAGGTTTTAACAGGGTGTTGGTGGGGAAGGGGAAGTAAAGAGCAGTGGGCAGCGCTCCTACCCCCACCCCCAGCCCCCAGCCAAATCCTTGGCTGCACTTAAGGCCCGTTCCTCGTATTTATTTGATGTTTGCCTGTTCCTTCCATGTTCTTGTAGGCAGGAAACGGCTGTATCCTCAGTGAAGAATGAATGGGTCTTGCACAGAGCACAGGTGCTTGCTTACGAGATTGCCGGTGCAGCTTTGCTTGTTTGCTTTGGACATTTTTTTTTAAAGATAAACATGTATTTCAGTTATGAAAACACTACTCTTCCTTCCCCTTAAGATGAGTGTTTAAAGGTGCCTAGGATAAAAAACACGGTGGTAGCGTCCCTATAATCCCAGCACTTGAGGGGCGGAGGCAGGAATTTCTTTCTAGAATGGACTGGGGTCTCTCAGAACAGAGGGACAGCGCCCTGCTGGAGTCCTCACTGCACTAGGGAAGACAGGCTGAGCCCCCAATTCCCCCCCCCCCATCCTCAAATTAGTCTAGGTACTTCCCCGGGCGCCCCCAACCCAGGGATGTAGGAAGCGGGGATGCGGCGGGGATGGGGGGGGGATGGGGGGGGCCTGCGGCTAGAGATGAGAAGCAGAGAGAATCAGCGCAGTTGAGAGAGTGATAGGGGAGTGGGGAGCAGCGTGGTGAGAGGGGCTGAGACAGTGACCTTGAGGAGCGGGAGGGCGTGGGCCAGGGAGCAGGGAGGCTACGGGGTAACGGCAGGGACAGAGAGGCCGGAGACCAGCAGAGAGGGCGGGAGCCCGGCACGAGGGAGGAGCTTGAGCTTGGTGACGCCTAGAGCCGGGCGGGGCGAGAAGAAGTCATGCCAGGTCTGCGGGTCTCGAGCTTCTGCGCGTCTTCGTGGAGCCGGTGGAGCAGCCGCTGCCTCTCTGGTCGCTTTCCCCGAGCCAGGTGGGTGCGGGGCCCCGGGTGTGCGGGACCCCGGGTGTGCGGGGCGCCGTGCAGCAGAGCCGGGGACGCCGGAGCCCGGGTCACCCTGCTTTCAGGGTGGTCAGGCCTGCAGCAGAGGCCCCCAACCCGCCTGTACCTTTTGTCCTGGGGCTTAGCTGAGCCAGGGATGTCCCGAGGTCTTTGGGATACAGTCCGGTTCCTGCCTGGGCCTCAGCCTACCCACTTGAGCAGTAAGAGCCCCTTTATAAAGTTGTCTCCCTATTTCAAGCTGACTTAAATCCTCCTCTTTGTCACGTTTCTCCAAGCGCCCCCCCCCCCTCCACCCCCTCACCTCTGTCTGCACCTGTTTGGCTGCATTCTGAATGAATCCGGCGCCCTCAGATTCAAAGAGGCAGCTTTGTCTGCACTCAGGTCTGTCTGGGGAAGAAACGTGCAATCGGTCTCTCACTCCAGGCAGAGAACTGCCTTCTGGGCACTGGGTCTGTCACCCTCCTGGGCTGGCCTCCCTGGCAGTTGTTATTACTAACTCCAGGAAGGATGGAGAAGCTGCAGCTTAAAAGACAGATAGGGACAGACTGTCTTCTGTCCCACCCTGTACAGGCTCAGCATAATCCAATTTTTGAAAGAATATAAATATAGGTAAGCAAAGTCCAGTGGAAGGGAGCCCTGGCCAGAGTCTGAACATTTGGGTTCTAATCCAGGCTGTATTTGCAGGCTCACTGTGACCTTAGGCAAGTAACTTCCCCTCACTGGCTCCATCAACCCCTCACCAGCCATGTTGTTGGAAAGTCTCCAGGGACCTTCCTCTCTTTTGACATTACTAGTAGGTTTTGGAGATTTTTTTTTTTTTTTGATGAAGTTAAATTGGAGATTTTATTAATGATATTTTAATACAGGCTTAAGCATGAGGGTTAGGAGAAAATCAGGCATACTCAAGTGTGGATATGGGTCTCTCAAAGAAGGGGCACATTTACTAATAATGTTAACAGGGTCATGGGCTGAGAGATGGCTCAGAGGTTAAGAGCACTGGCTGCTCTTCCCGAGGGCCTGCGTTCGGTTCCCAGCACCCACATGGCAGCTCACGACTGTCCATAACGCCTGTTCTAGGGGATGTGACACCTTCCTCTGGCTCCACAGGCGCCAGACATGACTGAGGTGCGCTTACATGAAGGCAAAATACAACATACAGATAATAGCAGTCATAACTGCTCCCTGACTTTGACCTACAAGACCGTGTACCTGAGCTCAGCTCCACCCAGAGCCCTAGACTTTGCCCAGCCTCAAGGCAGTTGTGAGATACACACACACACACACCCCACACAGTCTTTTCTCAGATCTCCCCCCAGAACTTCACCTGCTAAGGAAATTCCCTGAGTTCAAAGACTAACTTGGGTTCTGGACTTACAGCCTCACGCCACATATTGGCTTCATTATGCTTGTTTTGTAGTTGTCTACAAAGAAACCCTTATTATTTAATACCTAGAAATGCCACAGGGACTGGAAACCTGTCTTCTTCCCCAACATCCGGATCATAAGATGCCCAGAAATCTGGTTTGAAACACACGCATTAAAATAATTTCATTTAGTCCAAAAATCTTTGTTGGGTTTTATTTTTTTACTTTTTTTTTTTTCTTTTTAAGATTTATTTATTTATTATGTATACAGCATGTATGACTGCACGCCAGAAGAGGGCACCAGATCTCATTATAGATGGCTGTGAGCCACCATGTGGTTGCTGGGAATTGAACTCAGGACGTCTGGAAGAACAGTCAGTGCTCTTAACCTCTGAGCCATCTCTCCAGCCCGGGTTTTATTTTTTGAGACAGGTTCAGCCCAGGCTGGTCTCAGGCTTGCTATATAGCTAAAGATGACTTTGAACTTCTGATTGTCCTGCCTCCTCCTCCTCCCAGTCGCCAGGATTATAAGTGTGTGCCACTATGCCTTGCTTATGCAGTACTGGGGACCAAACCCAGGCTTTATGTACACTAGGCAAGCACTCCACCAACTGAGCCACAACTTCAGCTCTAGCCCTAAGGTCTTGGGAGGTTGGAGTCCTCGTGTTTCTTTTCCACGTGAGATTCTCAGGTATTCAGAGAGTAACTCCTCAGGTCATGAACTTGGTACATCAGAATGTGGACCCAGTCTCTGACATCAGGGCCCCAGGGTCCATCTCACCTGCTGATGTTCATTCCAGGATCTTGTGCTGAGAGACATTTCCAAAGTGCCTTGTGTCAGCCTCCAACTCTGACCTACACAGCCTGGAAAGGAGTCACTGTTAGGCTGTGGAGGGGTGACCTGAACCAGTTCAGTGTCTCCTTTGATGCTGGGACCTACGGTGAACTTGATCTCCATGGCACACCGGCTGCAGATACGTCTACTGACATGGGATATGAAGGATACCTTGATCAAGCTCCGCCGTCCTGTTGGGGAGGAATATGCCAGCAAGGCCCGGGCCCATGGGCTGGTGGTGGAAGCCACAGCCCTGGAACAAGCCTTCCGGCAGGCATACAAGGCCCAGAGCCACAGCTTTCCCAACTATGGCCAGAGCAGTGGCCTTAGCTCCCGTCAATGGTGGATGGATGTGGTCCTACACACCTTCCACCTAGCAGGGGTCCCGGATGCCCAGGCCATTACTCCCATTGCTGATCGCCTATACGAAGACTTCAGCAGCCCCTCCACCTGGCAGGTATTGGAGGGGGCTGAGACTACCCTGAAGGGGTGCCGTAAGCGTGGTCTGAGGCTGGCCGCGATCTCCAATTTTGACCGGCGACTAGAGGATATCCTAGTAGGCCTTGGCCTGCGAGACCATTTTGAATTTGTTTTGACCTCTGAGGCTGTGGGCTGTTCTAAACCAGACTCAAGAATTTTCCATGAGGCCTTGCAACTCGCTTGTGTAGAACCTGCGGTAGCAGCTCATGTTGGGGATAGCTACCGCTGTGATTACCAGGGGGCTCGGGCTGTGGGCATGCACAGCTTCCTGGTGGAAGGCCCAGAGCCTTTGGACTCCTCAGTCAGAAGTTCTATACCTAAAGAACATATTCTGCCCTCCCTGTCCCATCTCCTGCCTGCCCTTGATCTTCTGGAGGCCTCCAGCCCTATGTCATGAGTCTGATGACGGAAGTAGTTGGGACCAAATAAACATTGGAAGCAGGGAGTCCCTTCTTTCTCCCCTCTGCTGTAGAGAGAGATGCCTTGGCCCTACCTCTGCAGCCTCCATAAACTATCCTGGTCATGGAACAGCAAGGGCTTGGCAGTAGTCTCGTCTTTGAGCTCACTCATTATTCATACCTGTGTCCCTTTTTATTATTATTGTAGGGGTGTGTGTGTATGTGTAGAATGTGTACCACAGTGAGTGTGTATGTGTGGAATGTGTACCACAATGTGTGTGTATGTGTGGAACGTGTACCACAGTATGTACGTGTGGAATGTGTACCACAGTGTGTGTGTGTGTGTGTGTAATATGTACTACAGTGTGTAGTCAGAAGTTTTCCTGTAGCCTGCTCGTCCTGCAGTCATTCAGACAAGTAAACACACAGAGGCTTATATTATTTATAAACTGTATGGCCTAATGGCTCAGGCCTCTGGCTAGCTAGCTCTTATAACTTAAATTAACCCATTTCTATTAATCTATGTTTTGCCATTTGTTCCGTGGCTTACCGTTCTGCTGGCATGTTGTTCTTGGGTGGCAGGCTGGCTTCTCTTCTCTGCCTCTTCTTTCTCCTTTCCCTATCTCTCTTGGATCTTCCCTCCTGCCCTGCCACAGGCCAATGCAGCTTTATTTATTAGCCAATGGGAGTAACACATATTTACAGTGTACGGAAAGACATCCCACAGCAACTGTGTGTGTGTGTGTAGGTCAGAGGATAATTTTATAGACTGGTCTCTCCTTCCGTCCTTCCATGGGTTCTGGGGATCGAACAGATCACAGAGTGTGGACAGCAAGTGCTGTTAGCACTTAGCTGTCTCACCAGTTCCCTCTGTCCCTTTTCTATCATAACCCCCGCTCCATATCCATGGAGGGTCGATTCACAACCAGGTACTTTTTGAGGCAGGTTTTCACTCTAGCCCAGGTTGACGTGAACTTACTCTAGTCCACACTGGCCTGGAACTCATAGTGGTGACCTTCCTCCATCAGCCTTCTGAATCAGGGTCACAGGTGTGAGCCACTTTCAAGAGCTAGGGATGTGGATCAGTGGTAGAGCACTTGTCTAACTTGGGAGGTCCTGGGTTCAAACTGTAGGCATAGTCTCTGTCTGTCTGTCTGTCTCTCCTTTACAGCAAGGGCTTGTGATCTGAAACCCCACTGTGCAAAACACAAAATCAAAAAAGCCCAAAGAAGTAGAAGTAGAAATCCCCTCCCCAACCTTGCAACCTCAGGGTTAGATGAATTTGAAAGTCAGGGTGCTGGATTATACAGCAGGGACTAGCACCCTTGAGAGGAAGACACTATAGAAGGAACACTGCTGACTTGTACCTGCCCTGCATCAGATACCCTGCTAAATTCCTTTTTTTTTTTTTTTTTTTTTAAGAGACAGGGTTTCTCTGTGTAGCTTGGAGCCTGTCCTGGAACTCTCTCTGTAGACCAGGCTGGCCTTGAACTCACAGAGATCCACCTGCCCCTGTCTCCCAGTGTGCTGGGATTAAAGGTGTGGGTCATGACACCTGGATGTTTTTGGTGTTTTCAATTTTCCTTCCTGTTTTACCTATATAGCTGGTGTCCATTAGACATATCTATGCCTTGTTCACTGCTGGGCACAGGGGATACGCTCTGATACAGCAGTGACTCTGGAGGGGACTCTCACATGGGGATAAAGTTTGGGTAGTATCTGGACAGTTAGAGGGAGGAAGGGGCATGTCTGCAGCAGCCCCATAAACTGTAAGCTGAACACTGCTACAGCATCTGAGCTGGTGGTCAGGGCACCATGGCATGGGGTCTTTGGGTACTAGCGGAAGATGGAAGTCAAAGATGGCTTTGACCTAGATGTTTAAAAGAGCCCCATGTCCAGGCAATGGCAATGAAGATCTCTTCAGACTGACCAAACCTTTCTGGATCTGTCTGCCTTGAAACTGATGACTCAGTAGTAATTCATAAGAGTCAGGCAGTGAACACAGGTCATGAGCTGTGGTCCCAGCTACAAGGGTCTCAGAAATCATCTTCAACAAAAGTTAGTTGACAATAGTAGACCGGTGCGTGGATTTGATCTGATCAGCGTTTTGAATAAGCCAGTAGGCAAGCCTAACAAGGTATGTCACATATGGGCATGGTAGCACATGTCTATAACCCTGGAATTCTAGAGGTGGAAGCTATATAATGAGTTCAAGGCCAGCCTAGGCTATTTAAAAGAATACCGCCCCACCTCCCACCCCCGCCGCCGGGTGGTGGCGGCGGCGCATGGCTTTAATCCCAGCACTCGGGAGGCAGAGGCAGGCGGATCTCTGTGAGTTCGAGGCCAGCCTGGTCTCCAAAACAAGTTCCAGGAAAGGCGCAAAGCTACACAGAGAAACCCTGTCTCGAAAAACCAAAAAAACAAAAAAAAACCCACAAATGAGCCTGAGCCAGTCAGTGATGGCATACATCCTTAATCCCAGCACTCAGGAGGCAGAGGTAGGTAGATCGCTGAGTTTGAAGCGAGCCTTGTCTATAGAGCAAGTTCTAGGACAACCAGGGCTACACAAAGAAACCCTGTCTCAAAAACAAAAAACCTCACGATGACTCATGTTTGACCTGGGACTCCATAGAGACGAAGGAAGGAACCAACTCCAGAAAGTTGTCCTCTGTTGACTTCCGAGTGTACACCATGGTGTGGGAGTACCCCTCATGTTATGCACACACAATAAATTAAAAATCCAAGAGGACTAGGGAGACAGCTCGGTTGGAAAAGTGCCTGCTCACTGCAAGCAGGAACCCAACTTGACCCCCCAAACCCACATAAACTTGCCAGATACGGTGATGTGTGCTTGGAATCCCAGCAGTTCCTTGAGGCTCACTGGCCAGTCTGCCCTAGTCGATGAGCTCCAGGCCACTGGGAGGCCATCTCCAAAGTGGGGATGGCACTTGTGAAGGTGACAGCTATGGCTGTCCTCTGGCCTTCACATGCATGCACCTACATGCATGCATGCATACCCACCCATATGAACACACACTGTTCTCCAAAGACCTCCCTCCCAGTCATCCTGGGACCACATTCCTGCATGGCAAGAAGGGACTGAAGCAGAACAGTGATTATCTGCCAGCTGGACTCTGTGACCACCCCGACTGGTTTCAAACTGTTCTGTTTGCAGTGCTGGGGATTGAACTCAGGGCTTTTAGCATGCTAGACAAGTGCTCTGCCACCAAGCTTCGTCCCCAGTCCTGGCAACTATTGTTCTCAGTGTTCTATTATGGAGGAAATGGCAAACAGACTTGCCCTTGGTTCAACATCTAAAGTAACATCTCCAGGCTCCTTCTGCTGGGTGGAGCCACGACTCACTTATTTCTAAGCATGTACCCAAGGCTGCCATGCAGCATGAAGCCAGTTACCAGCAAAGACATCGCTAAGTCTTTAGAAACCTTTAATAACACATTCATTCGTTAAGGATAGCCCTCCTTTTCCCTCAGCTCCTCTGGCTTGAAGCTCTCCACCCAGGTCTCCACCCTAAGGAAAGAGTCACGATGTGGGGTGCACAGTGAGAGGGATCACCCTTATCACAGGCAGGTCCACGCTAGAGCTCAGCCTCAGGGCCTGGGACAGATACCCACAACTGTGCTGCAAGCACATTTCCTGGAGAGAGGATACTGGTGCCATGGTAGAATGTGGGAAGAGGGCATGACACTTCCGGGCCAGTTTTCTGGCCAAGAGCAGCCTGGCAGGTTGTCCTCTGTGTGCTAGAAAAATATTCTCTCCACGTGCTGCATCATGAAAAAGACCAAGAAATACTGAACTGAGAGGCTAGGGAAGCTTCACCACAGGCTTCTCCACAGAAAGGCATCTAGGGACTTCTCCAAAAACTGCCACATGAAGGGTCACCTGCCTGCTCAGCCATATGCTCCCTCACTGTACCTCACTGGACACTAGCCATGCCCCAGGCACCATGCTGGATGCCAGGGACACAGATTAATGAGACCCTCGGAAGGATGAGAGCATGGTGGGGTTGGGAGACCAAGGCCAGGAGAGAAGCAGGTTCCCCACAGATGACCAACATCGAAAGGTTATGTCCGAGTCTGAAGCAGATCCCATCTCTCCAAAAGTGGCCCATGGGGAAGACCGGACACATCACTGGGGGAAAGGACACCAGCTGGAAGCATGGCCTGACCTGCAAGGGTGATGGTGGCGTGGATCTGGCCTCACCGTGGCCAATGGTCAGTGAACGATGGAGATGACCTGGTCCGCCACGGCAAAGACTGGGAACAGCGGCCGAGGGAAGGACGTGCGGTGGATGTGAAGCACCGTCCCTGAGGCAGGCTCATAGAAGACCAGCTCTCCTGCTTGGAGGTCCAGCAGCACGCCCAGCTGGGCTGGGCACCGAAGCAGCGCCAGAGGCTCATGCCGTCCATTGTGTGAGAAACGGAACTCTTGATCGTAGCGGGAGAAGACCCAGGAGAAGGCATTGTGGCCCAGGCGGCAGTCACTACCAGAACCCTTTCGGGGCAGCTGGGCTGAGGCCACGCCTACTTTATAAGCACAACTGTGCTGAACGTTCACTATCCAGGCATGGAGCCCAGTCTGGAAGTTGGTAGCAGCCAGGGCATTGGGCCAGTGGTCAAAGCGCTCTGGGTCATCTGAGCAGGCCTTGGACTTCTTGGCACTGAAGGTCAGGGTCCTTCTATCTTCGGACAAATGCAATAAGGGGCTGACAGTCCTTTCATTGATATGCACCTCCTCCATGCCTGCCAGAAAGAATTCTCAGGGTTGTCCAGGGCCCTACCCCTACTCCATCCCTAATCTGGTCCTACTGTGTAGTCAAAGGCTTTCTTACCACCCACTGAGACCTCAGATAAGCCACTTAGTCTCCCTAAGCCTCAGTTTCTTCATCTTTAAAGTGGGAACCAAATAGGACTTGTAACAGGGTAGTCACGGGGACTAAATGAAATAGGATGTGTTAAGCGCTTCGTATATAATATGTGCTGAGTAACTGTAGCCAGGAGAACAGTAGTTATTGGTCTAAAATCTTCATGTGCAGATTCTGATAGAAAGAATGGCCAGAAAGGAAAAGTGAGTTGCCCAAGTTCCCGCGTCAAGCTGGTGGAGGGTCAAATGAAGACCCAGTATTTTAGTATTCCCCTATTATACTGCTTTTGAGTGATCCTCTCTGTGGCTTCCAGAGCTGATAGCCTGAGGGCAGAGCCCAGAAACTAAGAAACATGACATAAGCAGTTCTTGGAAGTAACTAAACCAGGCACCATCTGATACCAGAATCTAAACTGTACAAGCTATCACATGTAATACTAATTATGTGTGTGTGTGTGTGTGTGTGTGTGTGTGTGTGTGTGTGTGTGTGTGTGTGTAATCTGCAGGGGAGAGTCAAACTGAGAAAGCTTCAGTCTGTCACCACTGGGCATATGAGCTTCCATCCAACCCAGGGGAATTCCGGAAGACAGTCACTTCTGACGCCCCAGTATGCAGCACAGGGCCAGGTCCACATTCAACACCAGTCAGTGTTTTGGTGTTCTCTTGGTCTTGAGACAGGGTCTCAGATAGGGAGATAGGTAGCATGACTGGTCTTGAACTCAGAATCTTCCTGCTTCAGCCACCCAAGTGCTGGGCTTATAGGTGTGCATCACCACACTCAGACATTTGTTAAATGACTGGGTGAGGCAAGTCCTGGCAACTTCACTGTGGCCCCAGATGCTCTCCAGGTAGATGTCAATCTATTTTTAAAAAGCAATCTGGGGCTGGCCGGGCAGTGGTGGTGCACACCTGTAATCCCAGCACTCAGGAGGCAGAGGCAGGTGGATCTCTGTGAGTTCAAGGCCAGCCTGGTCTACAGAGCTAGTCCAGGACAGGCTCCAAAGCTACAGAGAAACCCTGTCTCGAAAAACCAAAAAAAAAAAAAAAAAAAGCAATCTGGGGCTGGAGAGATGGCTCAGCGGTTAAGAGCACTGGCTGCTCTTCCAGAGGTCTTGAGTTCAATTCCCGGCAACCACATGGTGGCTCACAACCATCTGTAATGAGATCTGCTGCCCTCTTCTGGCTTGCAGGCATATATGCAGACAGAACACTGTACACATAATAAATAAATCTTTAAAAAAAAAAAAAAAGCAATCTGAGGTTTCCAATAAATGATAAAGGGCTGCCCCCAGAAAGGTAAAATGTAAGGAGGACAGGACTTAAAGGAACATAATTAATCCTATACCTAGCTACAGAGAAATGGGAAGGACCTAGAAATGGGAAGGATCTGGTCAACTGCTCAGCCCCATCCACAGCCTCGGCCCTACTGAGCAGTCTCAAAGCTTCCAACATTACTGGCTGTCAAAGCTAGCATCCCAGATGCACTAATGTCCAGTGTGACCCAGCAGCAACCGCCCCACCCACCCCCAATCTCTCTCTCTCTCTCTCTCTCTCTCTCTCTCTCTCTCTCTCTCTCACACACACACACACACACACACACACACACACACGTAGGTAGGCAGGCAGGCAGGCAGTGCTGGACTCTTGCAGCTCCTAACCTGAGAGAGACCCGAGAACCGATGTTGCCCAGAGTTGAGTCAGTAACGGGCTCCAAGCACACTTCTCGTTAAAGCTCAATTTGTCCGACTCCTGGGGATCCAAAATGCCTTCTGCTTCCTCGGCCCTTATGCAAGGGGGAAAAAAAAAGACAGGTTCAGGAAGGTTCTTGAAATGCACCTGGATCCACATGGCTGAGGGGAGGAGGACAGAAGTAAAATCCTTCCTTTGCAGGGTAACACCATGATTGCATTAGCCAGAAGGGAAAGTAGTTTTTCCTGATTCTCCCAGGGGCCTTCATCCCAGCAAAGCAGACAGACGTTTATAGGGAAGTATATTCTCAACTGGTATTAAAAGTGGGGTCAGGGGCTGGAGAGAGCTCAGCAATTTAGAGTGCCCAGCTCCAATACAACCACCTGTCACCCCAGTTCTGAGGGATCAGAAGGCCTCTGTGAACACTTGCACCTACGTGTATTCACCAACACATACACAAGCATGCAAACAAAGATAAAAATAAGTAAATCTTAGGGGTGGGGGCTGGAGGCTGTGTGCTCTGGGGTGTGACTCATGAGTACCCCCAGTAAGCTGACAACAGAGATGGGACAGGATCTGGGCCTCGGGACCTGCTGTGTGATAATATTTCTCTATTATACTATCCAGAAAATATCTCACTTCCTCCCAACCCCACTGCAACAGTAAATGTTTCCCTGGTTGGTCCAAAGATCCCAACTACTCCTCAGCTCTTCAACACAAACACCCCTACCAGAGACTGGGACATTTAGTCATCAAGACGAAATGCCTGGAAGCTGGGAAGGTGACACAATACTAAAGCACTTGCAGTTGAGGACCAAGGCTGAATCCCCAGAACCCGTGGAAAACTTGGTGAGATAGCACGCCCCTACAATCCCTGTGCTTCTGTGTGAGATGGGAGGGGGAGATAGGAAGCTCAGAGGCCAGCTAGCCTAGTGTAACAGCAAAGAGAGCCTGTCTCAAGCAAGATGGAAGGCAAGACCCAGCATCTGAGATTGTTCCCTGACCTCCACACGCACAATGGTATTTACACACACAAAACACGCCCGCGCGCCCGCATACACACACACACAGTAAAAACCCAACTAGGGCTGGAGAGATGGTTCAGCAGTTATGAGGACTTGTCGCTCTTGTAGAAGACTCAGGTTGCATTCCCAGCACCCACATAGCAGCTCACAACTTCTATAACTCCAGCTGCAGGGGATCCAGTGCCCTCTTCTGATATCTTCAGGCTCCTGCACATGCATGGTGCACGTCCGTATACACAGGCACACACACATACACAAAAGTAAGAGAGATAAATATTAAAAACAAAGAAAAAAATTTAAAGAAGGGAATGCCTTAGGGTAGGATGCCATTTATCCAGATGTTTGGCCTGTGTTTACTGTTTTTATACATGATTGCTTAAACTTTGTGGTAATGGGAAGGTGGTGGTTTCCCTGTCTGACACCAGAATGGAGCTTTACGGAAGACATTGAGCAGAAAATGGGAGTTGGATTCAAGTCGTGCTTCCATGGAAAAAAATAGAACAGACTCAGGGTGGAGAACAGGCATTATTCAACACATTTTTTCCCCTTGATCTGAAATGAAATCTCAAAGGGACAAAAACGTGAAGTGGGAACTTATTCAAGACTTTGCAGTCCTCCAACCTGGCTTCTCGGAAAGAACTTTCCTACCACCTCAAATTCTGAGGGTGTCTTGAGGCCTCTCAGCAGTGCTCCCCTGATCCATGCAAGATCTCTGAGAGACTGTCACTGACTGGCCTGGCCTGGGGGGAATGAGATGAGCAGAGCCTTGGAAATGGGGCAGTACACGTGCTGACCATAGGCCCCGGTGACAAAGGTTCTTTGTGGTCAGAACAAGAGAGAGTCTGTGCTCTCAAAGCACGGCAGCCCTCTGTGGAGAAGGCCAGCTCACAGGTGGAGACGAGGAGGAACCAGTGTCAGCAACTAAGCTGCCATTCCAGGACAGAGCTGAGACCACCCATGGGCCGAAGTCAACAGAGAGCCTCCCGGCCCAGCTACCACATGCGTAGCTGGACACAAAAGTCATGGCCCCGAGGTACAGGGGGACTTGAAAACAGCAAAGTCTGTACGGACGGAATCAGAGCATTCCATCTAGGCAGTGGGAACTTTTTGCCACTCTTAGGCAAGAGCTGAGCCCAGCCACCAGGGATGTGGAAATACCAGAGCCAACAAAGGCATTTCTCATTAGATAAGTGAGATCCCACCTAGACGGGCCTGACAGCAGCTCTTAAGGGAGAATAACCTCAGTGAGAGCACAAAGCACTACACACAGATCTCCAGCTCTACCAGTAGGTTTCCCTATGGAAGAGGTATGGACTCAGCAATTCAACAATGTGTGTGCTGAAGGACTGAGCAAATGAATAAAGCTATTGGCCTTGCTGGGAGCTGGAGTTCTTTTTTATTTGTTTATTATTATTATTATTATTATTATTATTATTATTATTATTAGTGCTGGTGGTGGGTTTTTTTAAGAGCGGGTCTCTGTGTAGCCCTGGCTGTCCTGGGCTATGTAGACCAGGCTGGCCTTGAACTCCCAGAGATCTGTCTGCCTCTGTCTCCCAAGCATTGGGATTAAAGGCATGGGCCACCAGGCCCAGCCTGGGAGCTAGGGTTCTTAATGTAAGATACAAATATGGAATTGGGCGCAGGCAAAGGCAAAACACTGTAGTGTTACACTGGATTTAGAAGAACATCTGTTATGATACAGATTCGTGCATTATAGTTACACATATGCCCAAGCTCTGACTAAAGGTCCAGTACAATGACATGTCAGTAGCGGCGAGAACACTCAATGTCTCATCTTGGCTTTGAGATATATCATCCTACTAAAAACGGGTATAAGACCCCCGGAGAAACAGCTGGTGCCAGGGCTGGGGTAGGCAAAACCCAAACTGAGCCAGGGATAGCTTTTTAAAGAATTCTTTTTAGATTTATTTTATGTATATGAGTACTTTGCTTACATGTATGTATGTGCACTATGTATGTGTCTGGTGCCCAAGGAAGTCAGAAGAAGACATCAGATTATGGGTTGCGAGTCACCTTGTGGGTATTGGGAACCAAACCCAGGTCCTATACAAGAAGAGTAAGGTCTTCTAGCCGCTGAGCCAGCTCTCCAGCCCTCCCACCCCTGGGGACATCTTTTTGTGCCACAGTAACAAAGTGCTCGAAGAAGATGGGGACCTGTCAAATAGACAAATATGGGGCAATTTGAGTATCAAATCACCACAGTGGTGCTTTACTGTGCATCACATAAAATCAGAATCTGTGACTGGCACTGATTCCAAATAAGAGATGGAATAAATAAGCAAATAAATGAATAACTCAGGCAGAAATTAACAATGGGTGCAAAACTCTTAGGGTAAAAGTCTATAAGCTAACAGGAAACATACACAGAATGCGCCTCTCATAGTTTGCTCATTAATTATGAAAGGGAAAATGAAGAACTTGGTTGATGACACCTGAAATACCTACCACTTCAAGTACTCAAACTTAATAGCCCTGATAACAGCACAGTGACATCACAGCCCATTACTATGATGGGTTAAGAACTTGACATTTACGAGGTGTTCCTCCCTCCCCAGGAATGGATAATCTGAATCTACTCCTGTGGGAATATTATATCTCACAGAGTGAAAAGTCTATAAAAGGGGCCTGAACCTTAAAGACTGAGGAACAGTTTTAGATTGAAGAAAACCAGATGAATCAGGAGAAAACAAAACAAAAATCCCCGTCATTAAGAATGTTTTTGGCACAACTGGCAACCTTTGAATATGGACTATATGGACCGTGTATTAGAGAATAGTGTTGTATCAATGATGAATTTCCTAAATTTTATGCTGGAATTATATGGGAAAATATCTTTGATGCCAGATGGTGGCAGCACATGCCTTTAATCCCAGCACTGAGGCAGAGGCAGGTGGATCTCAAAGCTAGCCTGAGTGAGTTCAAAGCTAGCCTGGTCTAGAGAGTGAGTTCCAGGACAGCCAAAAATACACAGAGAGCCGGGCGGTGGTGGCGCACGCCTTTAATCCCAGCACTCGGGAGGCAGAGCCAGGCGGATCTCTGAGTTCCAGGAAAGGCGCAAAGCTACACAGAGAAACCCTGTCTCGGAAGAAAAAAAAAAAAAAAAATACACAGAGAAACTTGTCTCGAAAAACATAAAAACAAAACAAAACAAAAAAAAAGAAAGAAAAGAACACTTGTTGCTCTTGCAGAGGACCCAGATTCTACATGGTGGTTCACAACCCTCCATAACTCCAGTTGCGGGGGATCTGATGCTCCCTTCTGACCTTCACAGGCACCAGGCACACATGCGGTGCACAGAGAGCAAAACATTCATACATATAAAATAAAACAAATAAATCTAATAGAATTTATTTTTATCAGAGAGAGAAAGAAATGAAGTAAATCAATATGTATTGATGTGAACTTTTTTCCAAAGCAGCTAATGAATAGAACAACAGGTATAAAATGATCCTATCTGTGTTTGTTTAGAAACATATATTATTAAAAGAAGACAAAAAAGAAAAACACACACACACACACACACACACACACACACAAAGCCACATATATTCATATATTCCAATTAAATAAGAAATCCAAAATCCCAAATCTAGTAAAACAAAGAGTTTGGAATTCCACATGTAAGACTGGCGAGCTGACTCAGTGGGTAAAGGAACCTGAGTTCAATCCCCAGTACCCACATGGTAGAAGAAAAGAATCAACACCCTCTGACCTCCACACAGGAGCCATGGCACACCCACACATATATATACACACACACACAAAGTAAATTTTTTAAAATCCACTTCTTTAAAACCAACCACACCTCTGGGGAAATGAGATTGGGAAGGGTTGATGAAGGCTCGCTTTTCATTTTAAATTTCCTTTTCATTTTAGGGGGCTGGGAATTGAACCTGGGACCTTGTACAAACCAGGCACAAGCACTGTACCCCCAAGCAACAACCCTAGTGGGGTGGGCTAACCACCTTGCCTGGCAAATTCTATCCACCTGGTGGTCATTTCCTCAGGCCCTGGCCTCTCAACCTGTTACATCCAGGAAGGACCTGTTGACATTCTCTAACTATTGAGCAATTAAGATGGAAACTGAGTGGTAACGCAGACTTAAGTCTCAGATTCTTTCGCTGCAGGAAGAAAGGTAGAGGAGACATCAAGGAAACAGGTGGCAGGTGAATCCAGGTCTCAGCAAGCTCACTGCCTTTTCTGGACCTCAGCATTCATATCCAGGGTAGCCACAGTTGAAGTAGGATAAAGTATAGGAAAGCCCAGGGCAAGGCCCTGGCTAATAAGTATTCACTTCTCTGCCTTTCCATATGGATGGAAAGAAGATATGGTGGGGTGGGAAGGCAGGGGGTTGACCTCTGACCTTGGAGCCAGGCTCTAGGAAGCTGCTCAGCTGCATGCCTAGAATGTAATGGCCTGGGAAGAAATGGGGTCTCAGCGACTGCCTGAGAAAATGACAGAGCCATACTCACCTCTCAAAAAACTCCTGCTCCTTCTGCTGCAAGAGAAGAGAACAGGGTCAGGCTGGCAGCAGTCCACCACCCAGCACGTGGACTCGACCTGAACCCACTTCACTGCATACAACTGTGGGGATGCAGACTTGACAGCAAAGACCAAGCATGAAGCTTTCTGGGCTGTTCTCTCCCACGCTCCTCTACCCTCCCAACACGCACAAACAATGAATCAGCCATTGTCCTCTACCCTGTGGTGTCCCCGGCTCCCCTCAACTCCACTTCAGGACCATCCTCCAGAGACCCAGCTCCTCACTGCCCCCTGCCTTGGAGACTACCTGCTCTTGGATGCCTGTGATTCTCTGACTCTTTTATTTGACTGTCCCAGTGGCTGGGACAGAATGTGCCCTTGCCTGGAAGCTGGTCCTGAATGAATGCCCAATCTAGGGCAGTCTGTCTCCATGACCTCCCTACTTGGAAGGCAGAGGGCTGGCCTGGTTGTTCTTCATTCTCCCTCTGTTTGGTAGTTTTACTCAGATGTCTTACTGGAGGCATCTGCATATCTATAAAGTACTTTGAAAAGCAGCACACTGAATATTAATTGTGGTTATGTCTGGTAAAACTGAGAATGTGTTTTTTATATTGATGTCCTTGTCTGCCCCAAGCACTGCCTTCTCCCTGTGTACTTCTGAACTCCCTCCACCTCCCCAATTCCCTGTACCTGGGTACTTTTCTTATTACCTAAGTCACTTCATCCAGGAAGCTGTCTATGATCCATTCCAACTGCCTTGGGGGTGTTCTGACCTCCAAGGGATTCCTCTACTACCGTGACACACCGTACTTGTCAGTTTATGTAGTCAACTCTTGGGTAGGGCTGGGAGTAACTGCGGCTGTGCCCGATAACTGCCCCATTACACAACACTTAGGCACTCAATAAGCATTTGCTTGCCGTTGAAAGTATATTGTATACTCCTAGTTTTATTCCCTGTCTCATGTTAAAAATGGAATGAGTCAATGATATTAAACGTAGTAAAGAAGATAGCTGTAGGGACCACTCACTGCCAGGGGACCTTGCAGTGGGTGAGAGAGAGATTGAGTTCAACTTTGAATACAGAATGGGAATTGATGGCCATGGAGCAGGGTGGGAACAATGGGTGGAAAATCACTAAGAGCGGTGGTTCTCACCCTTCCTAATGCTGAGACCCTTTAACACACACAGTTCCTCATGTTGTGGTGACCCCCAACCATAGGATTATTTTCAATGCTATAACTGTAATTTTCCTACTGTTACGAATCATAATGTAAATGTCTGTAATTTCTGATGGTCTTAGATGACCTCCATGAAAGGGTCAGTCAACCCTCAAAGGGGTTGCAACCCACAGGTGAGAACTGCTGGCTAAGAGGAAACACTGAGGGGAAGGGAGATCCTAGTTAAACCTACCTAACAGGATTCTTGCTCAAGACAGGCCAGGATGATCAGATACCTTTTGGGGATGGATAGTGGAGATGTGGAATCTGATAAATGCCAAGGGCTATCAGAGGTCAGTGGTCGGGGCTTTTGGCCAAGCTGATTTAGCTGGGTTCTTTGCTAAGAAAGCGCATGGATGGGCCTGGATGGAAGCAGCTTCCCAGTCTGGCAGAAATCACTGGCATTCATCCCTGTCCCACGGCCATCTTTTTGGCATTCTCCAGGTCTTCACATCTGGGGAACCTGGCCAACCTCCCGTGTCCTCGCCCTCTCCCGACTTACAATTAGCTGGAGGTCATCCAGATGGGTAAGCATGCCCACCAGGCTGGTACGTAGGGTGTCCAGCTTCTTCATTGCCTCGGCCCAGTGTGCCTGCTGAGTCAGGATACTCTGGTGGGCCCGCTCCTCTTCGCCATGCACCTGCTCCAGTAATCGCTGTTCCTCACTCTCACACAGGCTCCTCACCAGACTCAACCTCTGGATCACCAGCTCCCTCGCTGCACTAGCCATGCTCTGGCAAGGGATAAAATGAGGAGTCAGATCCTGGCAAAGTCCCAGTCACAAGCAGGAGAGAATGTACCTGCTTAGGAGAAACAATGTCAACATTGATTGACAATGTCTGCCATGGGCAGAGTAAGGAGAATAAAGGTGCCCCAGCCATTTACTTTGACACCCTAGCATTTAGAGTTCCAAAGTATGGTTTAAGAGAAACTTGAGATCCAAACATCCAGGCCATGTCTCAGAAGGTAACAGCCACAGTATAAAAAGTGGGTGGGGCCTAGAGATGAACTAGAATTGGAAACACGATGGTCATGGGACAAAAGTGAGAGAATCATAGTAATCACAGGGCAGAACAGCCTTAAAGAGTTATCTCATCAACCGACCAATACGAACCAGGCTCCAGCTGAAATTTCACCTGGCCCGCGGGCCAAAATCTTATCCCCTCCTAAGGCTTGTTCATTCCAACTGGTTCCAACACAGGGTTTTTATGTGCCATAGAGGGGCTTTGAAAAAATTCTCAGATACAGATGTTTCTTTTTGTATGTATGTTTTTGTTTTTGTTTGTTTGTTTCGAGACAGGTTTTCTCTGTGTAACCACCCCGGCTGTCCTGGAACTCTCTCTGTAGACTAGGCTGGCCTCAGACTTACAGAGATCGTTCTGCTTCTGCCTTACAAGTGCTGGGGTTAAAGGCCTATGCCACCATCCCAGGCTCAGCTAAGGATGTTAACGAGCATCATCTTCTAACTCCCAGTGGTCAGGGTCTGGCATGCAGTAGGTACCTCCAAATGTACACTTGGTGACTGAGTGGGAAACTTCTGATGTCTTAAGGAAAATCTCTTGCTAGCTTGGACACCGCGAGCCAGTGGCAGAGGTGACCTAGAATCCCATTCTCCCGACTGTCGGTCTATGCCAGATGCTACCTGGTAACCAATCCTCCATCTGCTGCATAAAGCACCTACACTTAAACTCTTGCCAGATGTGTTGGAATAGAGCTGTCTTCTTCAGGTCCGGGGGCTAAGAACACCCAGTCGTTTCCCTGGGCCCTGTCCCTGAAGACTTGCTTTGTATAATACAGGAAGTAGTCACCCTCTTTTATAGAAGACCCACGATCTGCCCAGTGTGGAGAGAACAGCTTAGTGACGATCAAGGAAACTCACTTGGGTCTGAACCCCACAGACTTTGCTTGTATTATTATAACTGCTTCCCACTTGGTCTTCTGGCCTTTATTTTTGCTATAGTCACTTCCTACTATAGGGGGGTTCCTTTTTAAACTGAAATTTCAATCTGTCTGCAACCCTGTCCCGTGTGTGTGTGTGTGTGTGTGTGTGTGTGTGTGTGTGTGTGTGTGTGTGTATGGATGCCACATGCATGTTGGCTTGGCTCTCCAGGAAATGAAGTTAAATGTGGTTGTGAGCTGCCCAAAGTAGGAACTAGCAAACAAACTTAGGTTCTCTGGAAGAGCAGGAAGTGTTCTTAACCACTGAGTCACCCCTCTATCCCCTAAATTTAAGTCTTTTGCCTTACTAAAAAAACAAAAAAAACAAAAAAAAAAACCCAACTTTTCAGTGGCTTCTCTTTATTTCGGAAATGAAAGCGAATCCTCTGTGACCAAGAGGATGGGACCCAGCTTCTCCCTGAACCTTTTGCTCTCTGACCCAGTTTCTTCCTGAACCTCTTGTTTCTCTGATTTTACTCCTTCCTGCCATCTCACCTATTCACACTGCTTCAGCCTCGCAGGACTCTCCTGGGCAGCTCAGACACCCTTCTGCCCAGGTCTTTTGCATTTGCTAACCTATCTACACATTCTTCCCCCAGATGTGTGGCTCGTGACTCCACTTCTCAGGTTTCTGAGCAAAAGGAAACCTTCTTTTCCTCAAACTTTTATTTATCATTATTGTGTATTGTATGTGTGTACACATGCGCACACTGTGGTACATGTGTGGAGGTGAAGTTCCTCATCGGTTTATGCCAGTTCAGTGTATGCAGTTACAAAGAAACTTGGCTAAGGCAGTGTCAACCTTACTCTGTATGCTATGTGTATATGTGTGTGTGTGGGGGGGGGGTGTGAGGGGTTTGCAAACAGGGATTCACCAGCCCTGCCCCGAAGGCCATATTTAAATGTGAAGACATAACAGGTGCTGAATATAGGATCAGCAGTGGGATGTAGCAGGGCAGCAGCAGCCTGAGAGGCAGAGGAGCCAGGACATAGAACTGACTCCGCAATGAGGCAGTAGGGTCTTGGGCAAGTCAACTAACTCCTGTAAGACTTATTTCCCCATCTTCAAATAGTGATGTTTACTGCCACCTACTGCAAAAAAAAATTGTCACAGAGTACTTCAAAAATTCTGGCATGGAGGTGCTTGCCTGTAATCTCAGCACTCTGGAGGCTCAGTAGTTCATGGTCAGTCTTGGCTATATAGCAAGTTTAGGCCAGGCTAGGCTACACAAAACACTGTTTCAATAAACAAAACAAAACAAACAAAATCTCCTAAAAGGACTGGAGATGTAGCTCAATGGTAGAGCTTTTGCCTAGCATGTACAGCATTGCCTAGTAGTGCCTCACACTGCCAAGAAGAGGAGGAGGAGGAGGAGGAGGAGGAGGAGGAGGAGGAGGAGGAGGAGGAGGAGAATCCATGTAAAAGTACCTACAGAATTTCATAATTCTGGAGATGAGCATGAAATAATTCCACAGTTAAAGGCCTGGGGCTGGAGAGATAGCTCAGCTGTTAAGAGCACTTGTTTCTCTTGCAGAGGATCTGGGTTCGGTTCCCAACACCCACCTGGTGGCTCACAACCATCTCTAACTCCAAGGGATCCAATGTCCCCTTCTGATCTCTGTGGGTGCCAGGCACATATGTGGTGCACATACACACATACAAGCAAAACAATCAGACACATAAAATAAATAAATCTAAAATTTTGTGAAAAAAGGGTACTAGTCTTTTTGATTTTCTATCCCCAAATCACCAAGAATTCTGCGTTCTGGTCTGTAGCCTGTGTACCAAAGGAAGCAGTCAGCCAGCTCATCCAGCAGCCCAATGAGGCTGTAAGTTTGGAACGGGATTTTAGACTGGGCTAGACCGGGGCTAGAGTCTTATCCTGGGGGCAGCTCAGTGTCGAGAGGAAAGGGGAAGAATTACCACTGCTTTCTGGCTCTTCCCTTGCAGGACCTCCGCCACGTACTTGGAGATGCCAGCGCTCTGTAACTGCAGCCTCTCACACTGGTCCACAATCTTGTTCTGCAACACAGATGACGTTAGGGTGTCCTTCTTCGTGCAGATGGGCCACTCACTCATTCAAGTGACTTTTCCCTGTGACTCCACCCTTAGTCGCCCACTCCCATGGTCCGAACCCAGAAATCATCATCGAAACCAATAATAACCCTGGAGCCTTATGCCAAGGATCCCACACATGCCTAGGATGTCTTTCCTTCCAGTTCACTAATGCTGGGCTCCCCATTCCAGTTACTCATTTGGGGCCATCAAGACGCTTGGGTCTTGATGGGTTTGTCCCCACCCCCCTCTCCTCCCCTCTCATCTCCTCAGCTCACCACTGGCTACTTTCACTTCTGATATTCTATCCAGATGGTCATGACCTCAGAGGAACCTGTTAGAGCCCCCCAAGTTGGGCTTCCTTTGTCAATCTTCAAGCCTCCCCACTACCACAGCCACTTTTCCTAAGGGGACCAGTGAGGCCATGTCCGACTCAAAACCTCCCGAGGTTTTCCAATACAGTCACGGTGAGAATAAGCCTCTTATCTGAGCCCACAGGTCCTACCTGGCATAACTCTTTGTCTCCTGTGCCACCCTCTACTTCACACTAACCTTCTTTCTGCTCCTTAAAAACGCCAGATTCCCCCAGTCTATCTAGGAGCCTTTGGGCTGGTTGTTCCTCCTTCAGCCTCAGCCTTTCCTGATTGTCTTGTTCCCTTGATCTACTCATATGCCGCCTCCTCAGAGAAGCCCACCCTGACTTACCATGACCTTTGTCCTGCTTTTTTTTTTTCTCTTACTTACAACTCCTGACTACATATTGTGTGTTTACTTTTGTATGTTTTTCTGTCTCCCTACTACTGGAGCATAAGTACCACACTCTGACCTCTGACCTCCCATCTAGAAGGAAGTTCCTGCGTATAAAGGGCCTTAAATAAATACTTATTGATGATGAACGCTCATTGCCTTGACCACAAGTGAGTCGTTAGTTCTCTGTTCCCAAACTCACTAGTATCAACCATCAAGGAACAGGAAAAGGTTTAGAAACGAGGAAGCTGAGGCAGAAGGTTAACTGGCTCACCGGAGGAGACACGGTTAGACCTGGACCTTCCCTCTCCTTCCCACCCGGTAACAGCTGGAGCGCTCCAAGCAGCAGTCAGCCCCTCCACTCCTCCCCCTAAGCACTGGCCCTAGTGCCCTGCCACAAGGCAATCGGCTGCCTCTTCCAAGAGACTCCCAGCCCTCCCTCCCATCATAAGGGTGAGCTGTAGCACTGTGGTCATCGTGGGCCCGGGGACTAAGAGGACTGGGCTTAGCTTCTGTCCTTTTTTCTTAAAAAAAAAAAAAAAAAAAAAAAGGAGCCAGGCATTGGTGGCGCACGCCTTTAATCCCAGCACTCGGGAGGCAGAGCCAGGCGGATCTCTGTGAGTTCAAGGCTAGCCCTGTCTACAGAGTGAGATCCAGGAAAGGAGCAAAGCTACACAGAGAAATTCTGTCTCGGATAACCAAAAAAAAAAAAAAAAAAAAAGTTTTATTAGTGTATAGTAATTATATAGACCGTTGCACTGACTCTTCTATCACATCCACCCTTCATTATCCTCCATCCCCCACCCTGCTCCTCTCTTCTTTAATGCTCCCCCTTCTAAGTTTCATGTCCCTTTTTCTTTTCAAGTTTATTTATCTATTATGATTATTATCTCACGTGCACTGGTGTTTTGCCTGCATGTGTGTCTGTGTGAGGGTATCAGAACCCTTGTAGCTGGAGCTACAGACAGTAGTGAGCTGTCATGTGGGCGCTGAGAATTGAACCCAGGTCCTCCGGAAGAAGCCAGTGCTCTTAACCACAGAGTCATCTCTGCAGGCACCTTTTTTTTTTTCTTCTTTTTATTTGCAAAAAAAAAATTTTTTTTTTTTGAGACAGGATTTCTCTGCATAGCTCTGGCTGTCCTAGAACTCACTTTGTAGGCCAGGTTGGCCATGAACTCACAGACATCTTCCTGCTTCTACCTCCCAAATGCTGACTAAAGCTACCACAACTGGCTTTTTTTTTTTTTTTTTTTTTTTTGACAAGGCTTTATTATGAAATCCAAACTGGCCTCAAACTTGCCATCCCGTTGCCTCACGGGAGTGTGCCACCACACCCAGCTCGTCTTGACTTTTTATGACTTGTGTCTAGGTTCCACATATGAGACAAAACACAGGACAGCTGTCTTTCTGAATCAGGTGATAAACCTGATTTCCAATAAGGTATGTTTACTACTTTGTTTCTCTTAACATGGTGACCTCCACTTCCCCCACCTTCCAGCCAACCACATAATTTTATTCTCTATTATGGAATAATACTCTAGTGTGTGCATGTGTGTGAATATATTCACATTTTTCTTATCCATTCATCCAATAATGGACACCTAGGCTGGTTCCTAACTTGAGCCTACCTTCTAACTAGCTTGGAGGCATGAATCCAGAAGCTAAGAGAGGTTGAACTGGTAGTATTTTGCCCAGGTCAGTAATGATTTCTCTGCAGGCTGGAAGGAGGAAGGAGGAGTGTACTGAAGGCATTGTGTACTCTAGGGCTAAGGATGTAGCTCAGTGGTACAGTCTAATATGCAAGAGGCTCTGGTTAAACCCAGCACCAAAAAAGAAAAGCAAACAAACAAAACACAGTATCTAAAGTAGAAGGAAAGAGACAAGGCTCACTTCCCTTAAGCCAAGACCAAGCATGTGTGTAAGGTCTTAGGGTGGCCCAGAGAAGGCACCTGGGGCATGGTACCAAGCCAGTCATCCTGCCCCAGCCCTCACCCCTCCCACCGCTCAGATAGGCATGATGGCTACTTTTCAAGGTTTTCCATGAGGTCATTTCCTCTTCTTAACCACTGAGGTCAAGCAGTGGTTTCCTCTTGCCCAGTCAATGAATCTCCCCTTCTAAGCCCTGAACACTAGGAGTCTGGGAGGAGTTACCATCTTGCTGTGGGCCTCCTTTTCCTCATCTGAAAAACCTGGGTTAGAACCCACGCTTCAGAAGCCCAGCCTGGGTGGAATGAGATGATAAATATCTAAGTCCTTAGGAATTTGTAAAATCCTTACCCATGATGCAAGCTGATTATATCAACTTTACTCAAGTTTATTTTCATCGTCACTGAGTAACTGAACCCTGCTGGCCCAAGTTTACAATGAGGTATGTTTATTACAATCTGGTTTGAGTAGGTGATGTCCCTAGTGACAGCTCGCAGTGCACAGCAGGGCTCAACGCCAAGGTGGGGTTGGGAGAATTAAACCATTTAATCAAATTGCAAGGAGTTCCCCAGGGGCTACAGCTAGAATGAAAGGAATACTGCAGCACCAAGGTGACTTGGCCTCCAATCTCAGCAGCTCAGGGGAAAGGGTGGGGCTGGGTGGTGGGGGTGTAACAGGGAGGTGAGCGGCCTAGAGCCACACTGAACCAGAAGAGGAGGAGGCCTTCGGAGACAGAGAGCGTCCTGCCTTTCTCCCCACCCCGATCCATCAACTTCAAGTACAGTCAAGGCCAGGTTGGAAGGGAACTAGATCCCTCACCAGGAAACCCGAGGGGAGGGGAGGAGACTCTGAGTCAAGGGGTGAGTGGGGAACTGAGTTTTTCCGATGGCAGCTATAACAAACACGTGGTATTATGAATGCCCCGAAACTATTGGTGAAATACAAACTAGGTTCCGTGACTCACAGGGAGGGGTAGGATTCGAACTCCGATCGGGTTTAAACCAGAGGTCACACCTTTAACCACCTAGTTCTGAAAGGGAAGCCACAAAGAAGCCAGCCCCTGCCCACCCCACCACCCCTGCTTCCTGGTCCCTCCCAGTTCCCCGGAGAGAGCCACCCCAGTTCCCGGCCCCATGCCCGCTCACTCGCAGCTCCTCGGCGTGCTCCTCCGCCCGGCGGATGCGGTGCCCGTAACAGCGGCCGCCCAACCCGGCGCAGGCGGCGCACACCGGCCGTCTCTCGGAGAGGCAGAACCAGCTCAGAGGCTCTCCGTGCTCGGGGCACAACTGGCCCGGCTCGGACCCCAGCCGGGGTTCCCGCCCCAGCCCCGGCCCCGGCCCGGACTCTGGCCCCGAGGCGTCCGCGGACATGGCCGAGTGCCCGGCGCCGCGCGCTCCACCTGTCGCAGGTGCCGGGGGCGTGGTTTCTTCTGCCCACGCCCTTCCAGGCCCCGCCTTCTCTGGCCCCGCCCCCAGGCTGCGCCCGCGCGCTAACCCGCGCCACTCTGGTCCAGCCCGCGTTAGCAGGCTTGGGCTCTTTGTACAATTAAAGTGTGTTGTGCCTGAGTTTTTCAAACAAACAACGAACAACCAGTATTCTAGTGGCTGAAGGAAACTTTAGTGAGCACTTACCAAGTGTCGAGTTTTTGCTGAGTGCTTTGTTTAACAGCCAGTTTGAGAGGCAGCTTTAGGCAGATGTTTTAAAGCCAGGCTCCGCTCTCAGCCCCTCAGTGGTCTTGATTGTTAAAGGGGATTGAGAATCTCTCTCTCTCTCTCTCACCTATTTGGGTTGAGGAGTAGATAAATGAAAGCACATGAAATGAGTCAGGTGGGGCGGCACAAATCTATAATCCTATTACTTGAGAGATGGAGGTGGGAAGAAGATCAGGAGTTCAAGATCATCCTCGAACATAGGAAGTAAGCTGTAAGTGTTGGCACACACCTTTAGTCCCAGCGCTCAGGAGGCAGAACCTGGCTGATTTCTGTGAGTTAGAAGCAGCCTGATTTACACAGCAAGTTCCAGGCCAGCCAGAGCTACAGAGTGAGACACTGTCTCAAAACAAAAGACTATAACAAATCAAAAAGCATGAACAGTGTTGGGCACACAGCAGCTGAGCACTGCTAACAGTCGGGGGAAAGCACTATTATGACACTTTGTTGTTGTTGTTGTTGTTGTTGTTGTTGTTTTGTTTTTTTGAGACAGGGTTTCTCCGTGTAGTTTTGGTGCCTGTCCTGGATCTTGCTCTGCAGACCAGGCTGGCCTTGAACTCACAGAGATCTGCCTGGCTCTGTCTCCTGAGTGCTGATATTAAAGGCATGTGCTTATTATGACACATTTAAAAAAATTTTTTTTTGTTTCTTTGTTTTGTTTTGTTTTTGTTTTTTGAGACAGTTTCTCTGTGTAACCCTGGATGTCCTAGAACTAGCTTTGTAGAACAGGCTGGCCTCGAACTCAGAGATCTGCCTACCTCTTCCTCCTCCCAAGTACTGGGATTAAAAGCATGTGCCACCACTACCCGGCAGCACATTTTTTAAATCACGTTTATTCAGTGTGTGTGTGTGTGTGTGTGTGTGTGTGTGTGTGTCTTAGTTAGGGTTTTTATTGTTGTGAAGAGACAGACACCATGACCACAGCAAGTCTTATGAAGAAAACATTCAATTGGGGGGGCTCACAGTTTCAGAGGCTCAGTCCATTATCATCATCATGGTGAGCACGGCAGCATGCAGGCAGGTGTGGTGCTGGAGCTGAGAGTTATATATCTTGCAGGCTACAGGAAGTCAACGGACACACTGGGCAGTATCCTGAGCGTAAGAAACCTCAAAGCCTGCCCCTACAGTAACACACTTCCTCTAACAAGGCCATACCCACTCCAGTGAAGCCACACCTCCTAATGGTGCCACTCCCTATGAGATTATGGGGTCCAATTACATTCAAACTACCACAGTGTGTGTGTGTGTGTGTGTGTGTGTGTGTGTGTGTGTGTGTGTGTGTACGTACAAGGAAGTGCGTGTACCACAGTGCACTCGTAAACCAGAGGAAACCAGCAGCAATGGGATCCCTCCTTCCACTGTGTGGGTCCTGGAAATTGAACTGAGGTCACCAGACTTGGCAGCAAGTGCCTTCACCTCCTGAGCCATCATCCCACCCCTGGTTACTGTTTTGTGGAATTGCAGTGGCTGATTGATGGCAATGATAACAAGACCCAAGTACTGTGACTTCGGGCTACTAGGATGAGTAAGTTTTTAGTTACAACAGATTGAGACCCATTGAGAAGGCTGATTTTCCAAGTAGTGTATTTGCACTCAAACTTTCTGAGTTTGATTATTTGGGGTTTTTCTTTTTTTAATTGATTTTTTTAAAAACAGTCATGTATATCTATTTTGGAAAAAAATGGAATATGCAAGTAAGCATGTAAGGGAGGAAGAAAACCAAAACACCCATTCCAAGAACAACTAACTGTTAAGGTGTGCTTGAGTCGCCCCCGCCTCTCTTATGTATCAGACTGAGCCTGAAGGAGCCCTCTGCTGGGCATGCAACCCAGCATGCCTGACTGGTGGGAAAAACTGTCCCTAGCACAAAGCAGGCCTCTTGGGGGCTCAGGCTTCTCTACTCTGAAAACCCTCTAAGCCATGTAAAGAGGATAAAGCCTTGCCTTTGCAGCTCTGGTTTAGCCCCAGATGTGAATACAGCCACTCAGAGTAGTAGTGAGTGGAGCCATCCTCCCAGTACAGACACAAGACCACTCAGATACAACAAGTGACATGGAGAGAACACAGGAATGTAGGGTTATTGGTTATACCACCTGCAGCTGTCCGTCCTTGGTAAGGTTGTCTGGTTTTTCTGGTCTCCCTCTCCTCGTTGCTACCGTGGGGTAGTAATATATCTCACTTGGAGGACTGTTTCAAGAATTAAATGCAATCTCATCTGTGAAGTGCTTAGTTTGGGGGTTTAGCATGGACCAGGCATGAGAAATGCCTTTATTACACATGAGGTCCTGGAATGTACTCATTGCAAGTTTAAGAATGCAAATTATGAGAGGTTCTTGGAGGGGAGGGTACTGGTCCTGGCATCCAAATTAAAAAAAAGAAAAAAAAAAAGTAGCCTAGAGAGCTGGAGAGATGGTTCCATGGTTAAGAGTGAGCACTGCTCTTGTACAGGATCTGAGTTCTGTTCCCAACACACAAGCACCTGTAACTGGAGCCCTAGGGAATCCACTGACCTCCACCATCACCTGTACTCATGTGCACATACCCACATGGAAACACACAGTTGAAAAAATAAATCTCAACAACCAAGAAATAAATGTTCTTTTAAAATAAAGGTGGTCTGGTGCATTCCAGGCGGAGGTGGAGACAACATCCTCAAACAGCATCCATCCTCCAATGAAGCAGAGACAGAAGCAGGCCGTGGTAATTAGGAATTGTTAGTTGTTTGCTGTGGCTGTTGTTCAAAAGAAGAAGCTGTGGGAGACAGAGAAAGATACTCCATGAGGTCCTTGAGGGAAACTGGATGCCGTCATTGGGAGTACCCCTAAGAGGGGACCACAGAGCTGCAGGCAAACCACCAGACACACTTCCAGGCAGAGGGGCTAGCATAGCAGAGGGCTCAGTGGTGAGTGGATTTACGTTTAGAAAGCAGGGTGTATGTGTCCCACTGCCAGCCCTAAGGAAGAACGAACAAACCTTCCGAGGTCATGTTTAGCATATTACACTCTGGATGATGTTGGCCGGAACTAAGGTGGTGGCTAGAGAGGAACAGGCAGGCTTTTTGTTTGTTTGTTTTTGTTTTTTGAGACAGGGTTTCTCTGTAGCTTTGGAGCCTGTCCTGGACTAGCTCTGTAGACCAGGCTGGCCTCGAACTCACAGAAATCCACCTGCCTCTGCCTCCCGAGTGCTGGGATTACAGGCGTGCGCCACCACTGCCTGGCCAGGCAGGCTTTGATTTTTAGGATAGATAGAGGGCCAACTTGAAAAGGCTTGGGTGATGGCTCTTGAGCGAGGAAGAGAGGAAGAAGTTACAAATGACACCCCCACCCCCTGGAAAGTACAGCAGGGCCTGCAAGACACCAGGCCTGCCACACTCAGAAACTCCCAGGCTGGGGCTTTGACACATTAGATGGCTTTAGAATCACTGGGGGATGAAAGGTGGGGGTGGTGAGAAGTGGATTTTCTAGTAAGAAATTTGTAGCAGGCTTTCTTTCCGGCCACTGATCAGCTCCCAAAACATGACATGGAGACTTATTAATAGTTTAGAATGCTTGGCCTTAGCTTAGCTTATTTTAATCTGTTTATCTACATTTTGCTTCGGGGCTTTTTTATCTTTCTTTCTTCCTTTTTTCCCCTTCCTTCCTTCTGTCTGTCTGTCTCATTTTCCTGCCGTCTCCATGTCCAGCTGCTGACTGCCTGGCTTCTGGCCCCGGGAGAGTCCTTCTCTTTCTCCCTCATTCTCTTCTCTCTTGCCTAGATTTCTCCTCCTAATTATTCTCCAGCCTATCCCTCTACTGCCTAGCTATTGGCCATTCAGCTCCTTATTAGACCAATCAAGTGCCTTAGGTGGGCAAGGTGAACCAGTAACACATCTCTACATAATTAAACAAATTCAGCATAAACAAATGTAACACACCTTTACACAGTTAAAGTAATATTCCACAGCTTAAACAAACGTAACACATCTTTGCCTTGTTAAGGTAATATTCCACAACAGAAATTATTCACTAAATCTGTGGGAGAACTTAGAATCTGTATTTTTAGCAGTCACCCCATAATTAGGACACAAATAAGCCCTCTGAACTAAAGAATGCTCTAAGCAGTGGCAACTTTTTTATTAGGCAAGGCTACCAAGTCAAGGAAGGAGGAAAGAGGAAGGAGGAAGGGAAAGAACGTGAGCACAGTTTGCTGTTTCCCAGTTGTGCACTGTGAGAGATCGTCATTTTGGACTAGCTCCCACACAGGCGCCAACAGACCTGTGTGGAAAACCAAACGGAGCTGCTTAAGCTCACTAGCAAACTGAAACTAACTCATCACAAACTCGTTTGTCTGGAACTTCCAAGAAAACAAGAGACAAGGATAAAAAAAGAGATTATGTGACAGAAAGAAAGCCACATAATCACTTATTAACCCACACAAGCCAGATGTAGCTCAGTTAACTAGGAATTTCCCTCTGTTTTCACTCTACAAGGACAATAACTTTGAAATGACTTTATTTCTGCTTTCTGTAACTCTCAAAGCAAACCTCATCTACTCAGTCCGTCCATTTTATAGAATGAGATGTTGCCTCATTCTAGAATTGTTAACAAAAATCAATTAAATAGCATAAATAAGTGTATAGTCATTTCATCTTTAGGCTATATAAGGAGGAAGTGGTGACCGTGAGTGTCTCTTTCTGTGGGTGAACCTTGGTGGGCTTGAGGCGGGTGGTACTTGAACTTGAGGGCTTACAAAAGCAGGAAACCCTTTGAACAGAGAAGAAAGGATACCTTGTCACGTTACAGTCATTCAACAGATTTATTGGGTAATTATCTGTGTACCTGCCCTGTTTAAGCACTGGAGCTACAACGGTCAAGAGGAACGAAGTCATCTCCGTAGACAAATACAATAGTGTCAGTGGTGATAAGAGCTACAAGAAAGATCCAAAGTTGCTGGACCTGGTGGGACAGGTCCATGATGCCAGCTCGTTGGAAGATTGAGACAGGAGGATCCCAAGTTCAAGGCCTATCTGGGCCACAGGGTTCAAGTCCAGCATGAGCAAACTAGCAAGATTTTATGTCAATCAATTAAATATTATATAATGTAAGAAAAAGTGACCTAAATTTAATTTCAAGTGTTGGACAACACGGGGGGGGGGGGGGGGAGATGAAGAGGTTAATTAGTTTACAAACTCTAGGCCAAGAACAAAAGTGGCTCTCTATATGTCTCCTCGGCACAGCCAATGTAGATTTAATATAAACAACTTATGCCCTCCATCTCCAAGTTTCCCCTTAACTACTATGTCCAGCAAACGGTTTCTAACTGTCACCTAGGTCTGCTGCTGGTGGTTGTAGGGGTTTGTCCCAGGGTCTGCTTCTTTGTGGGGGCTGCCATCTGTAACCCCATAGTGAATCCTTTTATTTCTGAGACCCCTTGGCTCAAGAGTGAGCTTGAACAAGAGGAGTGAGAGCTTGTGGTGGTGCTGGTCTAGGAGGGAAGGCCTAGGAAGACTCTGGGAAAAGCGAGCCATGAGAATCCCCGGGAGAAGCTGGCTTTGGGCACAGGGACAGTGAGTGAAAACATTCCTGGATTTTGTTGTTGTTGTTTGTTTGTTTGTTGTTGTTGTCGTTGTTTTCAATGCTGGAGACTAAACTCAGGGCCCCACACATGCTAGACACATGCTCTATCAATAAGCTCAGTCCCCTTTTTAAAAAAATGTTAGCCCAGGCTAGCCTTAAACTTGTGATCCTCCCGCCCCTCAGCCTCTAAGAAGCTGGGATTACAGATATGCACCATCATGCCCAATGCAAAATTTCTTCTTATGACATCTGCTTCCCCTTAGCAATGAATTTCATGCAATTTATAAGTGAAAAAAACCTACAACAAATGAATTTACAGTGTGGTAAGGAATTCTTAACCCATCTCACATGATACAGGAGGGAGCACTGATTATACAAACTGGGATTTTGCGAACAGCCTGCTCTGTAACCCACCCCTTCACTGAAAAGTCTGTTCACGACTTTTCAGTGATAAAGACTGAACTCAGGTCTTGAGCACGTCAGGCTCTTTCTGCCCTGAGCTATACCCCAGGCCCTTAAGCTTATTCTTTTTTTTTTTTTTTCTTCCCAAGGCAGAGTTTCTCTGTGTAGTTTTGTGCCTGTCCTGGATCTTGCTCTGTGGACCAGGCTGGCCTCGAACTCACAGAGATCTCTCCTGCCTCTGCCTCCCGAGTGCTGGGATTAAAGGTGCGCACCAGCACCGCCCGGCTAAGCTTATTCTTTGTAAATGTTTTTTAGAAAGTATTTTAGGGAGCACTCTCCTTCCCCAGCTGAGGTGCTCTTCAATGGCAGAAGAGCCTTCACCCCCTGCCTGGTAAGGCTCTATGCCCTCTTCCTCACTGTTCACACCCTGGTCCAGAATTGCTGGTGTCTGGGCTCAAAGTCATCCAACCTCAGTCTGCTCAGATTCTGGAAGGAACAAGGCTATCAATATTATGGATTCGTTTCCTCCTGTGATGTTTTCACAGGATAACTAGCTTCAACTGTCACCTTTAAGAGGGCTAGGCAGTCTGCCAGTGCCAACAAACTCAGACACATAGGTCCCCGGTGACAAGGTCAGGACCCTGGGGGAAAGAGGCCTCTCCACTTGAGGCACACCAGATGAGCCCAGAGCTCCTCCCCAGAGGGCTTTCATGACCAGTTCACTCCATAGGAGGAGCATGACCAAACTGGGTGAACCAGGAGAGAACCAAACAACTCAGGCAATAAAGAACCAAGAGCTCGGGTTGTATTTATGTAAAGTGTAAAGGTGGCATCCTAGGCACTAGTAGTGTAGGTGGTGGGGATAGGAGATGAGGGCCTTGGAAGCGTGTGCATGAGATCGTGTTGCTTATCACACTCATGGTATTCTAGAGCCTATTCTAATTCCCTCCAAGATTCTTCATCTTTCATTCTTTCATCAAAAGCGCTCAGCAAGTAAGGCTGCAGAGGTGGCCAAGAGGTTAAGAGTACTTGTTGCAGGTGGGAACAGAGGGGGAGGAAATGGGAGGAGAGAAGGGAGGGGAAACTGTGGTCAGAATTAAAATAAAAATAAATAAATTAATTAAAAACAAAGAATACTTGTTGCTCTAGCAGAGGACTCTGGTTCAGTTCCCAGCACCCATACGGTGGCTGATAAGTATCCATAACCCCAGTCCCGGGAGATTCAACAGGCACATACATGGTGCACATACATGCTATGCAGGCTATATATTTACACATGTAAAGTAAAATCAATCCAAAAATCAAAACAAAATTTAAACACCAAGTGGCTGGAGACATAACTCAGGTTGTAGAGTGCTTGCCTGGCATGTCTGAAGTCCCGGGTTCCATCCCCAACACCATATGAATCCGGGTGTGATAGTGCATTTCTGTAATGGCACTCAGAGTAGGTGGAGGTAGGAGGGTCAAGGGTCAACCTCAGATACATAAGATCCTGCTTTTTTTTTTTTTTTAAAGCAGGGCATGGTGGTGCATGTCCTTAACCCTAGCACTCAGGAGGCAGATATAGGCAGATCTCTGTGAGTTCAAGGCCAGCCTGGTCTACATAGTAAGTTCCAGGCTAGCCAGGGCTATATAGTGAGACCCTGCCTCAAAAAAACAAAAAGAAATAAGGAGAAAGGAAAAACTCCACTATAGGGAATGTGCAGGAGCTTTGAAAGCACAGAAGGAGAATCACTAACCTGGTCTGGCAGAGAAGAATGACTCCAAAGACTTAGTGGGTAGACAGGAAGGTAGCCTGTGAGCGGAGGGTACACAGCCAGACAAAATAGGTAAAGAGATATGGATTAGTTACTTTATATGTTGCTGAGACAAATACCTGACAAAATCAACTGAAGAAACAGAGGGATTGTTTTGGCTCACAGCTTGAGGGATATGTCTATCTGCTGGTTAGTTTTTTGTCAGCTTGATATAAGCTAGGGTCGTCCAGAAAGAGAAAGTGTTGTGTGACATTTTGATTGCATTTTGACAATGAAGTTTGTTTTGAATCAGAGGACTGAGGTAACCACTAGATGACCAAAATTAACCACAGAGGTTTTGGAGGACTGAGGACAGATAGAGAGACAGGAAGTAGTAAGGTGGAACTTAGAGAGGATCTCAGTCCTTTTGGATGGAGAAACAGAAAAGATAGGAGGTCCCTGGTGGCTTCTCTGGTCATTCAGGTTCTTACCCTGATAGCTAACTCCTAATTTTTTAATGATAAAGAATAATTAGATAAATGCTTCAAAAAATTGGCCTATGGCAAGCCTGTGGAGCGTTTTTTAAAAATTGATGATTGGATGTGGGAGGGCTCAACCCGCTGTGAGTGGTGTCCCATCTATAAGAAAGCAGACTGAGCAAGCCAGGAAGCAGCATTCCTTCATGGCTCCTGCTTCAGTTCCTGCCTTTGGGGTCCTTCCTTGAGTTTCTGCACCCTGACTTCCCTTCATGATGAACTACAAGCATAAGCTGAAATAAACCCTTCCCCCGCTCAGCTGCTTTTAGTCATGATCTTTTATTACAACAACATGAAGCTAACTGAATGATATAGTTTATCATGGCGGGGATGGCATGGGTGCAGAAACAGGAGGCAGCTGGTTACACTGCATCCACAGTCAATAATGAAAGGGTGATGGATACTGACAATCAGTTTACTTTCTCTTCTTCATTCACTCCAGGACCCCAGACTGGAATTGATAGATCTAGAAACCCACCTCGGTTGATCTATCTAGACATTCCCTCATGTGCACAGAGGTTTGTTTTTTCATGGTTCTAGATCCTGTCCAGTGACAATACTAACCAGGACAGAATGTAAGGATGGTGTGCCAAGATTCCAAGGTAACAAACAGCCACGTGTTGAATCAGGTAGCATAGCGGCAGAGGGGGTAAACATACACACATATATATGAAAAGCCTTAGAGACTGGATGAAGAATTTGGACTTCACCTTGGATATTCATTGTTTAATGGGCATAACAAACCACCTAAAAGCTTAATGCCTTAAAATGGCATTTGTTTATTTGCTTATGATTCTGAGGATTAGAAATTGGGTTTGTTTACCTAGACCACTTTTCTGATGACTCTTCTTGTGGTTTCCACCATGTGATGACTTATTGAGGGCTAGATAGTATAAAACAGTCTCACTCATATGTAGTTAGACTTTTTTGGACCCCCAGCTTCCGAATAATGACACCGAGACTTTTTATTAATTATGAGAGCTTGGCCTTAGCTTAGGCTTGTTCCCAATTAACTCTTAAAACTTAAATTAACCTGTTTATATTAATCTACATTCTGCCACATGGCTCATTACCTCTCTTCAGTACTTTATGTCTCACTTCCTCCGTGTCTGACTGGCGAGTCCTCTAGCCTCAGATTCTTTCCCAGAGTTCCTCTCTCTGCCCGGAAGTCCCACCTATCCTTTCCTGCCTAGCTATTGGCTGTTCAGCTCTTTATTAAACCAATCAGAAAGTGCCTAGGCAGATGAGGAAGGACAGAGACACATCTTCACACAGTGTGATCAAATATCCCCCAGTACTCATATGCATGCCGTTTGGTGCTAGCTGTTGGATGTGCTGTGTCTCTCAGGTGAGCTGGCTAGGATTTCCTTCTATAGTGGCAATGGTTGAAAAAGATGAGAGGAGAAACTAAGACCTTTTGAACTTCAATTCAGAAGTTCCACTGTAACTTCTGCTACATTCAAATGGACAAAATAATTTATAAGGCCAGCCATAATGGAATACTCAACAATGAATTTATGGGTTTTTTTTTTTTTAATTTTTCGAGACAGGGTTTCTCTGTGTAGCTTTGCGCCTTTCCTGGAACTCACTTGGTAGCCCAGGCTGGCCTCGAACTCACAGGGATCCACCTGGCTCTGCCTCCCGAGTGCTGGGATTAAAGGCGTGCACCACCACCACCACCGCCCGGCTTTATGGTTATTTTTAACCTATCACACCCTGGATGATGTTGGCCTGAACCCAAAAGGTGGCTAGGGAGAAATGAGAATATTTAGAAAGCAGAGTTGGAAAATCTTGGGGGGAGGATTGTTCTTGGGGAGAAGTTACAAATGACTCTCAGGTCTGTGGCTTGGGTGATTGATGGGTGGCATTGCCCAGTATTAAGAGAAAGAAAAGAAGAACAGGTTTAGGTAGAAGATGATGTCTGAGTCATGTCAAGGAAGAGGTGTTGTTTAGATAGCCAGGTGGAGATGAGCAGGAAGTAGGTGGAACACAGGCGAGGCCCAGGGACAGGTCTGACTACAGATACCAGTTTGGAAGTATCAGCTGCCAGAAGCCTAAGGCACTTCTCAAAGAGGTTGTATCCCAGAGCAGAGTGTTTTGGGGATAGGACACTAATAATAACTTAGTTTGTAGCTATACTTAAACCTATTGGAGTCTCCAACACAAATCAGGAAGTCTATCTTTTTTTTTTTTTTTCTTTTGGTTTTTTGAGACAGGGTTTCTCTGTGTAGCTTTGCGCCTTTCCTGGAACTCACTTGGTAGCCCAGGCTGGCCTCGAACTCACAGAGATCCACCTGGCTCTGCCTCCCGAGTGCTGGGATTAAAGGCATGCGCCACCACCGCCCGGCATGAAGTCTGTCTTCTGTCAAGTATATTGTGACAGCAATGTGAAAAGCAATTATTACATATGCTAACTCCAAAATTTATTTAACATAGCTATTTATTGAAGTTACTTATTTTGCCACTTGGTTAGGTGACAGTATTGCTCTGGTGCAAAATGAGTTGATGGAAAAAATGAATTAAATATGCACAAAGAGAGGTTGGAGAGATGGCTCAGTGGTTAAGAGCACTGACTACTCTTCCAGAGAACCCTGATTCAATTCCCAGCACCCACATGGCAGCTCACAACTGTCTGTAACTGCAGTTCCTGGGGACCTAACATCCATGGCAAAATACTAATGTACATGATAAAAATAAATGAATTTAAATATGCACAAAGAGTCCTCAGTTTTCTTTTCTTTTTCTTTTTTTTCAAGACAGGGTTTCTCTGTGTAGTTTTGGTGCCTGTCCTGGAGCTCGCTCTGTAGATCGGGCTGGCCTCGAACTCACAGAGATCCCGCCTGGCTCTGCCTCCTGAGTGCTGGGATTAAAGGTGTGTACCACTACCACCTGGTGAGTCCTCAGTTTTTAAACTAAGACTTCTAACTGACATAGATAGAGCTTAGTACCTGCCAGGATTATCTCCCAACAACAGCCCACTAACTCCGAAAGTAATGAGTGCGTTATCAACAGAAGGAACATTAAGGGCTAGAAGAGCCCCAGTCAGGAATGCAGCAGAGGAAATTCTCTCCCTAGACTGGAAGATAAACCTAGGGGCCAAAGCTGGTTCTGTGGGGGCAAACTTCTCTGCTAACACCCATAGACACTCAACTTTCAGAATCTCCGCATATCCCCATTGAACGGATACCTGCTTCTCACAAGGAGCACCCACTAGGATATAAAAGACATGTTGGTTAGGATCTCATCCACTCGCTCATTCATTCATGTGTTCCATAAGCCTCATGCTGTGCATCACGAATCCAGATAAACAGATGTTGGGTTGGGACTGGAAACTGTTTTGTAGTTGCTATTAGCTGTAAGTATCTTCCCATTTGGATCTCAAGGAGGTACTGAGAAGTCTCTTTGTTATAGTGCTGGCCTGTTTCAGTTTGATGAAAGTCAAAGTGAAAAGTATGTAGTTTGGCAACACATATATTAAAAACTGAAACAATACAGGGCCTGGAGAAATGGCTTGGCAGTTAAGAGCACTGTTCCTGCAGAAGACCCAAGTTCAGTTCCCAGTACCCACAGGGTGGCTCACAACCATCTGTAACTCCAATTCTGTGGGATCAGACCTCAGCTGGCATCAGGCACACGAGCGATGTACATGGATACATGCAGGCAAAGCATTCACACACATAAAACAAGTTATTCTTAACTATTTTTTAATTGGAATGATACAGAGAAAATAACATGGCTTCTGTACAAGGACATCAAGCAAAATCAAAACGTTCTATACATATATATTTGTTTTGTTGTTGTTTGTTTTTCTCTGCATAACAGCTCTGGCTGTCCTGGAACTCACTATGTAGACCAGGCTGGCCCTGAACTCAGAGATCCGCCTGCCTCTGCTACCACCCAGCTAATGTTCCATATTTTTGAAACTCATTTCTTTATATATTAAAAATAATAATAATAAATAAACACACACACACGCCGAATGAAAGGAATGGAGTAGATGCTGGGGGAAACGTCCGAAAGGGAAAAAAATCTCTGTCTGTTTGTATTCAGGGAAACTTCACATAAATTATCTGAGCGAATAATAACTACAAAGATGACACTTATTAATCGTCTTTGTGGCTATGACAGAGATATCACTGCGTTTTTTAGATAACAAAGATTTTTCAGGCAACGTGGTTCAGCACAAGGCTCCTCTGCGCAGAATATCCATATATCGTTAAATTAGGAAAGAAAAATAGGCGCTCTCGGCCCGGCCCCTGGAAGACTTCCGGCAGGTGGAACCTCTGTTCCAAAGCTGCCGTGGGCGCCGGGAGCGTTTAACTGGTACTCCCACCCTAGAGACGGGCGCCTGGTTGCTAGGGGCGGAGACGCGGGAGCCGATGGAAGCTGCGGATGCCAGCTTCTGGTGCCTGCGGGCCTCGGTGCCAGCCCGCCGGTGGGTATGGAGCCCGAGGTTGGAGAGGGGATTATCGGGGAGGTGGGAGCTCTCTCGCTGTCCCCGGCGGCAGCTACCTACCGGCCCGAAGCGAGGAGAGGGGTTGGGGAGGGTCTGTGTTGGACCAGTGTCACCCTGCTTCCGTCTTGACTGAATCCTCACAGGGCACGTGCACATGAAAAACAAACTCGGATAATGGACAACGGTAGGAGTATTTATAATTGGAAGAGCCAGAAAGAAAACAAAACCAAAGAACTGCACACTGATTAGTCCTCAGCCTTGGGCGTTCTCATCTAGCACTGAGTGTTTGTAAATCCTCTTACTGTCTGAACCTTTTCCTTTTCATTATCATGAGAGAGTCAAACCAGACCATCACCTACGAGCTTCTCTTCCTATAGTCTTGTTACTCTTTGAACGTTGATGTAGATTTCTTGGTCTCAGAGAGTCTGGGTTAGATACATAAGTGAAATATTCGGGAAGAGAGTGGAGGATTAAAAAAAAAAAGTCATTTACATGACTAGTGTCGTGCTGGGAACAATGATGACAAGCTGAAGTCTCAATGGTAGATGTATTAACAAGGCATAAACACAAAGATTTATTGAAAAAAATATGTTGCAAGAAAAGACAGGTCTAGTGGGTAGTTTCTCAGAGAGGGAATAATCCCCTGAGAGGGAATAGTTCTTTTATATAAAACAGCTATGCTCAGATAAAGAGGTAGGAGGACGTCTCACTACCTTGTTAAGTAGTAAACTTTATAGCACCATGTGTCTTGGTTATTTAGGTAGTAACTAGGAATCAGACTAAATGTTTGTGTAAGACATCTCAAAGTCACTAGGGCCAGGCTCCAAGTAGTCAGAGTCTGATGTTAACATATGACAGTTTGTTTTGTTTTGAATCTTTTTTGTGTTTTTGTCTCTTCAGAATCAGAGGAGTCCAGGGAAATAATATTCAGTTCACTCAGCTCTGCCCCTGTGACAAATCAACCCTATGGAGCCCAGTTGTATTAAAGGCTATAAAGGAGTTTTGCAGTGTATAACTGAAAGAGAATACTCTGAGCACTATTTAATATGACCCCTGGGCCTTTTGACAGCAGATTTGGGCAGAGATAGGTCCAGGGTTCAGATGTAGATCTACTTCCACCAGAAACCAAGATAAACATCCAGAGCCATGATGTCCTTTAAAGACCTTCCCGAGTCCTTCCAGCCTTTGAGTGTTGAAGCAGGGCAATGTGCCTTCAGAGATCTTGTTATGCAGTTTAAAAAGACCGTTATTTGGAGGTCTGATCACACAAACCTTTGAGGCAGGAGGGTTTGGGGTTGGAAGCCAGCTTGGACAATATAGCAAGATATTGTCTCTTTAAAAAAAGAAAGAAAGAAAGAAAGAAGGAAGGAAGGAAGGAAGGAAGGAAGGAAGGAAGGAAGGAAGAAAGAAACCCAGACCCAAACCAGAGGGTGTTATGTTGTGCCCTTAAAAAAAAGCTTCGCCGGGCGGTGGTGGCGCACGCCTTTAATCCCAGCACTCGGGAGGCAGAGCCAGGAGGATCTCTGTGAGTTCGAGGCCAGCCTGGACTACCAAGTGAGTGCCAGGAAAGGCGCAAAGCTACACAGAGAAACCCTGTCTCGAAAAACCAAAAAAAAAAAAAAAAAAAGCTTCTGGCTAATCTGACTCTTCATTTTAGTATGCCATCCCCTCATTCAGCAGATAAATGCCTCAAACCCATTCTCCCATAATAGGCTGGAAGCACAGATGCAGAAACGAACAAGACATTATCCTCCCTCTCAAGTCTGTTACATGTTTATAATATAAACAATAGGTTAGTCTACATATGATGAATATTATCCACCAAGTACATATTTTTTTTGTTCTCAAAAATTTAAATTGCCTTAGTGTATAAAATAATTTTTAGCCTGATTGTGATGTCACTCTAGTTAGGTGACATAAATGACTTGGCTTAACACCCTCCAGACTCATAAATCCATCTATATATGCTGTCTGTGTGTGTGAGATATGTTTATTATGGGTATACTGTGAGCAATCTTACTTTGCCTGTCTAAAACACCTGATAGTCTAATAAAGAATTAAATGGCCAATAGCAAGGCAGGAGAAAGGATAGGCAGTGCTGGCAGGCAGAGAGAATATATAGAAGGAGAAATCTGGAAGAAAAAAAAAGAAGTAGCCAGAGAAGGAAGAAGACTCTAAGGGCCAGCTACCCAGCTACACAGCAAGCCATGTTATAAGAGTAAGATTGACAGAAGTAAGAGACCAGGAAAAGCCCAGAGGCAAAAGATAGATGGGATAATTTTAAGTTAAGAAAAGCTGGGCTAGAAACAAGCCAAGCTAAGGCTGGGCATTTATAAGAAATAATAAGCCTCTGTGTGTGATTTTTTTGGGAGCTGGATGGGGGACCCCCAAAAGAGTAAAAAACAACAACACAACTATTCTGTGCTGCGCTTAGTGTAAACTCTCAGAATTGCTAGACTGTCAATCAAAAGAATTTATCCAAACCCTTTAAATATAGAGGAAATAAAGCAGTTAAAATTGTTGTTTCTGTATAGATGTTTGTGGTGGAAATTCTAGGCTCAAACTCGAGGGCTGCCAAGTTATAATTTTGAACAAATAATCTTTCTGCAATTTCTAGATCTTTAAATAAGGGGTAATTTTTAAAAGCTCTTTGTTCACAAGTTCTATGATTCATACTTATTCAAAACAGAAAAGTTACCTTTTTCACAAAAATAGTGAAATCTGAAGTTAACAATTTACTCTGAAGATTTTTGGTGGACTGAAGGACTATACTGTGAGCAAAACCAAAATGCTTAATGATACAATTCAGGTTTCTATTTTGCACATTCAGAAGTTGATAGATAGTGTCTGGGATGTACCTTGGTTGGTAAAGTTCTTGCTTGGCATGTGTGAGGCTCTGGGTTCCAACCCCAGCATTGATAAGCCATGCACAAGGGCAAGTGTCTGTAACCTTAGCACTCAGGAGGTAGAGGCAGGAGAACCAGAAATTCAAGATCATCCTTGGCTACATTGTGAGTTTGAGGCCAGGCTGGGCTACATGAGACCCTATCTCAAAACAAAAAAACAAATGTGTAGTTAACATCATACTATACTCTACCCTGTTGATGGAAATTTGAGGCTTACATACTCTTGGAAATTTGTGTGCTATTTCCCAATGAGGAAAAACTACACTAATAATCTTTCCAATTAAACAAGATCCCTATTTACACTTGGGTTGTAAATCTCTTCGGTGCAAACATATGCTTAGACAGAGGGAGATTAACTTGAGCGTCCTTTCGTTAATTACAGAGATTAGGAAGTGACTGATTGACTAGTTTCCAGAGGCTGAATGAACTATAGATCACCAAATACAGGAGCTTGTCAAGAAGATCCTGTTGCCTTGGCGGTAAGTAGTGCCAAGTTACCCTCCCTTAGATTGTCTCCTCAGTGAAGATACCCGATAAGAATCCAGTTGGTTTTAAATACATGTATAGTCTCCGTGGTTTCCAGTGACCTAGATCTACAGGCAGCACCCGTCTGCAGTTTGATGACAGTGTTGGACATGGGTCAGGCTGGCAGATAGGCAACTCTGCAACTCTGTATATCTATAAACAGTACATATCACAAGTTTCCTGGATGCCACCCTAGAGTCTTCCCTTTTAATACATCTTGTGGCCTATCACAGAACGTCCTAGAATGTTTGAATTGGAAGAGACTGCATGTTCCATAGTTTGCAACAAATATTTTTGTCATACTGTACAAGCCATTTGGGGTACAAAAAAGAGTCCTCATGGAACACATAGTCATTTAATAGTGCGCTGCTACAGTAGATAGGAAGGCTGATGCAGGAGCCGGGGCTGGTGCAGGGGGCTGATGCAGGAGTGGGTGCTGGTGCCCCTCGAGGACACAGTGAGCAGTGAGTGAGATGAGGCGGAGCTGGGGCCAGATCCCAGACCTCTAGTGGCACACACTGCATCCTTGGCACTGCATTGTGCCTCTGAGCTGTTCATCTCTTCTTTCCAAGATGCCAGCTCATGCAATTCCTCAGCAGTAGGATGGAATTCTGGGAAAGTCCATTTTTAGTGGCAGTGGTGTGAAGAGGAGTCTGTATCTGGCAGCTCTTGGCTGTTTTTCTCTCTGTGCACGGTTCTTTCAGGAGCTGGGATGTTTGTGCCTGTGACACATGAGTCCTTCAGAACTTCTTTAAGCAGAAACTTGGAAGAAATGAGGACTGGCCCCTCTCATTGCCCCTTTTACTTCCCTTGGCTCTTCAGCGTCTCAGGGAATAGCTAGTTTGAAGGACACAGGACCTAGGGTAGCTGAGATTGGCTCCTGGTCCAATTCCGAAAAATGTTGGTGCTGGCCACCTCTTCAGACTTCTCTCCTGTTCTTTGTAGCACCAGCAACTCATGCAGGAACATCACATGCTCAGGCGCTGTTCCCTGACTTAGTGAAGACATGAGATGGACATCCTTGTTATTTTTCCTTTTATTTCTTTTTTTGCAGTACTGGGGATCAAACCCATGTTTGATCATGCTAGGCAAGCCTTGTTATAGCCAGGCAAGCACTCTGCCACCTGCTGCCACCCATGCTACTACACCTGCAGTCCTAACATGAGCATGCACCTACATAGAAGCTGGGTATGACGGCACTTCTATGTAGTCCCAGCACTGGGGAGGTGGATATAGGCAGGTCTCTGAGGCTCACTGTCCAGCCAGCCTAGCCTAGTCAGCCCCACGTCTCAGTGAGAGACCCTGTCTCAAAAAGCAAAGTAGATATCTCCTGAGGAATGACGCCTAAGGTTGGGGTGTCATGCTCTGGCCTCCATATACATATTCATACATGTGCACATGTACCTGCACACATGAACATACATACACACAAACATGCACACATAAAATAACTTTGAGTAGGCTGGGTGGTGGTGGCGCACGCCTTTAATCCCAGCACTTGGGAGGCAGAGCCAGGTGGATCTCTGTGAGTTCAAGGCCAGCCTGGGCTACCAAGTGAGTTCCAGGAAAGGCACAAAGCTACACAGAGAAACCCTGTCTCGAAAAAAAAAAACCAAAATAATAATAATAATAATAATAATAATCATAAGTCTTCATATTTTTGAACATTAGTTTTGACTTGTTTATCTGCTGAACCTGTATTGACAGCTGCAGTTCCAGGCCCAAGAGAATGAAACAGGAGCAGGAAAAGAATCAAACATACATGGTTAATCTCTTAAAAACAACAACATGCACCACACACACACAGAAAGGAAGGAAGGAGGAAGGAAAGAATCAGCCTAATCCCACCACTAATGTTGGACCTAATGAAATTCCACGTGTGCGCTCTCTCCATTCCACAGGGAACACACCTCCCGTGACTCAAGAGATGCTGTCACTCAGCTACCAACTGAAACCAGCTCTTCCTCGGGTTTTCTGTTGGCTCTGGGCTGTGATGGGGAAACTGCAGAGCAAACTCAGACACAGCACTTACAAATACAGGTAGATGGCATCCTGGGGTTCCCAGTTCTATGCGCTCCTTCACAATTCTCTCCTAAGGAGACAAGGCGAGTGTTGGTGATCTTGCCTTCCGCTTGGTTTGGTGTATGTACTGTTTTAGGTGAGAAATGGTCACCTCACCAGCTAGTACCTGCACTGCACACTCTGGAGGGCCCTGTATCTTTGGAGTCACCTCTAATGAGAGCAAAGACTCCTTGCCTGCCTCAGAATTCCCCTTCATCAGATTTCAGTAACCCTGGGTGTTTCCCAAATAAACAGCACCATTTATTTCTGGGCATTTCCCAAACAGACAGTGGGTCTCTTTTCTGCCTCTGCCTGGCCTGAATTGCTATCATTGTCCACATTCTTCTGCCCCCTGCTCCCCTGTCCAGTCCCAGGCAGTGATCCTCATTTTCCATCCTCTCTGTTGCAGGCCTGATGGACTTATAGAAGAGAGAGTCCAGACTAAAGCCTCCCAAGAGTACAGCCCCGCTCACGTGGATACCGTCTCTGTGGTTGCTGCTCTGAACTCAGACCTTTGTGTCTTTGGAGGAAAAGACAAGGTGAGGAAACCGGCCCACTGCAGGAAGGAGAAGATGTCCCGAGGGTCTAACACTGCATTTCTGCCCTGCAACAGCCTGGCTCCAAGTTTGAGGCTGGAGTCTGAGCCCCGGCTCTATCACTTCCTATCACTGTAGGCAAGTCTACATTTTCTGAGCTTTGGTGTCTCAGTCTGATACACGGGTAAACAGTAACAGCTATGTTCTAAGACAGTCATGAGGATCCAATGAAAACCTCACCAGGCCACCTACATGCTTTTATAAATGGGGATGTTAATATTCCACCCACCTCATTCTTAACAGTAATACTCAAACCCTGGAGTCAGCAAGAAGAATTTTCTGGTTGCTTTATGTTTTGTTTTCCCAGATTCACGCTGGTGTACACTGCCCTCTTATATTTCGGTCTTTCCTCTTGCTGTCACCCTGGACTGAACTGCTTTCTGTCCTTACATTAACAGCTGTCTTGGCAGTCACTGCTGGTAACTGCAGCAACAATACAAACAATACACTGCTCATTCTTCCTGGAGAGAATAATACTAATAATATTCCGTATTTCCAATAGACTTCCAGAATCGTAAATTTCATTTGCAAACTGTATTTCAAAATTTGTAAGATGTATTTACTTTGGATGTCATGGCTTCAAACCAGATACACTTGAGTATCAATAATTAATTAGTAATGTGATTTCTCTCTCTCTCTTTCTTGTTTTGTTTTTCAAGACAGGGTTTCTCTGTGTGTATACTGGAACTCACCATGTAGACCAGGCTGGCCTCAAACTCATGGAGATCCACCTGCCTCTGCCTCCCAAGTGCTGGAATTAAAAGTGTGCGCTACCACAGCCTGGCAACAATGTCTTGTCTTAATGTCGATATTATTTTAGATCTAAGAAATTGTATTATTTATGTGGCCCTTTCTCACACCTCTGAGAAGTAAGCAGGGCAAAGACTGTCTACTCTGTTTTGAAGACTAGCGAGCTGATCGGTCAGATGACTGGGGCCAGCCTGTACTTGCTCCCTTCTCTGCAGCAACGGACTGTAGACACTCAGCAAGGAAATTCTTCAAGGTCCTTCTCAGGCACCAGCGTGATGGTGACTCCTGCAATCCCATTTCTCTGCAGACCGCGGTGGCCTATAACTGGAGAAATGGACACGTGGTGAAAAGGTTCAGAGGACATGAGCGGGAAATCACTAAGGTAACCGTCAGATGCTTATTCTGAAGGGAACTGAGGAGTGAATAAAGAAATTCAATAGCTATCGCTCTTGGAGGGCTTGGTGTTTGTTTGTTTGCTTGTTTGTTTGTTTTTTGGTTTTTCGAGACAGGGTTTCTTCGTGTAGTTTTGGTGCTTGTCCTGGATCTCGCTCAAACTCACAAAGATCCGCCTGGCTCTGCCTCCCAAGTGCTGGGATTAAAGGTGTGCGCCACCACTGCTCGGCTTGGAGGGCTTGTATATTTAGTCTGAAGGAAAAATGCAAAGGCTTCCTTTGATGCCAGGAAGAGCAGAGCGAATAATTCCAAACAATGGAATTAGCCAAAAACCTGGCAGAGGTGTGGGAAAAACATGCCACAGGACACATACAGTAGGATATTATTCAGCTTTTTTTTTTTCAAGACAGGGTTTATCTGTGTAACCCTGGCTTTCCTGGAACTTGATCTGTAAACCAGCTTAGCCTCAAACTCACAGAGATCCGCTTGCCCCTGTCTCCTGAGTGCTGAGGTTAAAGACATGCACCAGCTTATTGAGTCTTATTTATTTATTTATTTATTTATTTATTTATTTATTTATTTATTTATTTATTTATTATTGAGTCTTATAAAGGAACAAAAGGGGCTGGAGAGATGGCTTCACAGTTAAGAGCATTGGCTGCTGTTTCAGAAGAACTAGGTTCAATCCCCAGCACCCACGTAATGCTTACAATCACATGTAACTCAAGTTCCAGGGAATACAACATCCCCTTTTGGCTTCCATTGGAGATTGTTGAAGTCTGTACGACAATGTGAATATATTTGCTGTCACTGAGCTGTGTACTTAAAATGGTTAAAGTGGTCATTTCTGTAACACACATGCACACAGACACAGACACACATACAAACGCACACAGACACAGACACACACACACACACACACACAGAGAGAGAGAGAGAGAGAGAGAGAGAGAGAGAGAGAGAGAGAGAGAGAGAATTAAAAATAAATCTTTTTTTTTCTTAAGAAAAACAAATTAGCCTGGTCTACATAATGAGTTCCAGGACAGCCAGAGCTATACAGAGAAACCCTGTTTCAAAAAACCAAAACCAAAACAAACAAAAAAACAAAAAACAGAAAAAAGAAAAGAAAGGAAAGAAAAAGGAAAACAAGTTGAAGGTGTGTGTGTGGGGAGGAGTAGGCAAAGCCAGGTGCTATTCTGAAGTTCTGTCTAGCATGTACACCTGCGCTACTTCTGTTTTTATTTGTCCTGTGAGCAGATAGCCTGTATTCCCAAATCAAGCCAGTTTTTCAGCGCCTCTCGAGACAAGACAGTCATAATGTGGGACCTGCAGAACTCTTCCGAGCCCAGGCAGCAACTGTCTGGGCATGCCATGGTGGTCACTGGCTTGGCTGTGAGTCCAGGTAAAGTGAAGCAGATCACCTGCCAGCTCCTGGGTGCATTCCCAGAACCCTTGTCCACATCCCAGCTCACAGCCATTTTGTCTTCTCACCGTTGTTTTTAAAGACTCATCACAGCTGTGCACCGGCTCTCGGGACAACAGCCTGCTTCTGTGGGATGTAGGTACTGGACGGTGTGTGGAGAGAGCGTCTGTCTCCAGGAACCTGGTACATATTCAGACGTGGTGTAGAACAGGATGGTGGGAAGTAGCACAGAGTGAGGGAAGCCTGCCGGGGGCATAGCTCATCGTAGATAGAGTGTATTTAGCATGGGGGTCGGGGGCTTGGGTTCAGTTGAGAGGTGGTGGCTGGGAGTAAAGAGAAGGGAGGCAGGAGAAGAGTGGTATCCACATTCATTTCTTCAGAGCGTACTGTTAGCATAATTTGGGCAGGCCAGGCACTGCTAGGAATAGAAATATAACAAAGACATGGTGTCCTGTCTTGCAGGAACCCACAACTTATGTGTACATCTATAAGATGGCTGCTTGCCCCTCTGAATATGTAGCATCATGAAGAGAAATCAGTGTGCCCTTTGCTTGATGTAGTTCACTCTGTGACAGCTGACTGTTGTAGACTTTACACAGCCTTGGGGCTCTGTCACACCTGGCTTCCACACTTGTGTTTGTATGGGTTTTTTCTTTTTCTTTTTCCCATGCTGGGGACTGAACCCTAAGCCTTGAACATGCTAAGCAAACACTCTGCCTCTCATCTCCACTCCCAGGCCTACTTTCAAGCCACAGAGCTATCCCTTACTATTGTGAGTGCTGTAATGTGCTACTTAATCTCAGATTCTGAATATCTCCATTTATAAAATAGAAGTTATGTCACTAGGCAAGATTCTTGGGGTGACTGAATGAGATAAAATAGACTATAAAATAGCTGTCATTGTGCTTGGCACAGGGCAGATGTTCCTCAGAGTTGAGTCGTTTCCTGTTCTAGTTTTGAAGTCAGCTGCAGATGGTAGGATGTGCTGGCCTGTGCCCTCCACATTCCAGAGGATTCTGTGCTGAGAAAAGCACACTTCTACCCTGGGTTGTTCTGGAACCTGTTTCGTGCCTGTTCACCAGGCTGCAAGGGCAGGACTGCCGTTACTCTCAGGAACCCCTGAGGTGTTACAGCAGAGTGCGGGGGACCCCACTTAGCACAGGGGCTGCTCCTCTGGCTGCCACCTGCTCATCACTGCCAGTTGGGGTTCAGGTCATCAAGATTAACCACCAGGCCTGCCTGCTGGTACCCTTGCCCCTGAGCACCGAGGAGATACAGGTGAAGGAGGACTGATGGGGAGCTGTGAGGCAGCTTGCTAACGCAAGCTCTCGAGCTCAGATTCCTTGAGAGGGGAAAGGGATGAGGCTGGCCAAGTAACGGAATTTCAGCAGAGGAATGACCTGACGTGGAGACTTGTTGATTGTTTTCTCCAGGTCACCCATCTGTGCTGGGTCCCCAGAGAGCCGTATGTACTCCAGTCCTCCGAGGATAAGACCATCAGGTGGGCTACTGAGCCGCTGTGGAGGTGTTTCTGGTGAAGGTCTGTGGCTCCTGTGCTTACATGCCTCTGCTTCCATTCTGCTTCTCCATGCTGCTGGGCCTTTCCCTCCTGGCTGCCACTGGGGACTCTCTGACCTGGAGCTTATGGGGACAGAGTGAATGCACAAGATGGGGTCAGGCTAAGGTCCTGCTCTGCGTGGTTTGAAGCAGCTGCCCTCGCTGGTTCCAGTGTGAGACTGTCCAGATCACCTCAGCCTCACCTGCTCACCCACCCCGTCAGGCAGCCTGGCCCTGCTATCATGCCCTGCATGACTCTTGGAGTTTCCAGGCACCTAGCCCTCAGCCAGAGCCTCCCTGGGAACAAGGGTCAGACTCTACATCAGGGGGTTCAGATAAAGTCAGGAACTCATAAACTGTGGAACATGCCTCAAAATTCTGGCTCTCCAAAAAGATTTTTACTATAAAATGGGAGGAATGAGAGAGGAAACAGTGAGATAAGAGGCTCGCAGAACTCTCCACTGGACTCCAAGGCCGGCATGGGCAGCCTCAGCCCGGATCTGGTTCTGGAATGGTGACGACACTCTTGTAAGGATCTGTTAGCTGTAGCAGTGGGTCTGGACTGCAGTCTGAGCGCTCAGGAGGCCGAGGAGTATGGCAGCCTGGACTATACAGCAAGACCTGCTTCAAAACAGCAGCAAAGTATCTTTTAAAACAATTTCAGTTATAGGCACAAAAATAGCCCCTTGTCTGTTGGAAGCAGTTGTCATAAAGGATCAAGATAACTTGTACAGTTAAGATGTGTGTTCTAGCTGGGCAGTGATAGTGAACGTGTTTGATCCCAGCACTCAGGAGGCAGAGGCAGGTGCATCTCTGAGTTCCAGGCCAGAGTTCCAGGACAACCAGGGCTACACAGAGAAACCCTGTCTCAAAAAACAAACAAAAAAAAAAATGTGTGTTCTAAAGCCTCCGTGAAAGGGTGATGAGATGGCTCAGCAGATAAAGGTGCCTCCTACCAAGGCTGACAGCCTTAGTTCAGTCCCGGGACCCACACAGGCTACATGCAGCCCCCCCCATAAATAAGTGTAATTATTAAATCCATATGACTTGATTTCAAAACAGAAAGAATCAAGATGGCATTGATTTGGTTATTTCCTGTCAGCTTTAGAGTTTGTTAGATTGGGACATTCTGTTCTGACTGGCCGGAAAGAGTCAATCTTTCCCTGTTAGTGAGCTATCCTGGGTGTGTTCTCGTCCCATTACTACAAAGTCACTTTCTGCTTCTACTTCCTTGCAGATTATGGGATAGTCGGGGGCTTCAGATGGCTCATGTGTTTCCCACAAAGCAGCACATTCAGACCCACTGTGAAGTCAGCGTGGACGGACGCACGTGTATCTCCTGCAGCAGCGGCTTTGAGGGCGAAGGCTGTGAAGCCACAGTAAGAGCCCAGATTGATGAGCAGGCTGCTCTGGTCTCACTCCCCTCACCGGGCTCTACAGATAGGCTCTGCAACTGCACTGGCCTGCTTCAAGTGCAAACTGTCAATCACCCTGTGCACTCCAGAGGCTTCCTTTAAGAAATCTGTTAAGCTGGGTCTGTCTGAATTGGTAATAGACAAAAGGAACAGGATGGGACTCAAGTAGAGAAGGGCGAAAAAGAGCAGCCTGCTGAGGTCCTTGCTCCTGGTGGAGCCTAGACAGGGAGGGACTGCTGGAAGAGCCATGTATATGCCCTTTGTATATGTGGCCGTGCCAAAGGAAGTGCAGCTCATTAGGGGAACTGTGGAGCTCCGAAACTGGTCCAGGCCCCCCACCCCCACCCCTTATCCAGCTCTACACCTTCCTTGCAGTAATTTCAGGATACACTCTTTAGGCCCCTCCAAAATCCCTAGATTCATAATTGCAGGTTGTCAGTTAAAAGAATCATCTAGCCGGGAGGTGGTGGTGCACGCCTTTAATCCCAGCACTCAGGAGGCAGAGCCAGGTGGATCTCTGTGAGTTCAAGGCCAGCCTGGGCTACATAGTGAGTTCCAGGAAAGGTGCAAAGTTACACACAGAAACCTTGTCTCAAAAAACAAAACAAAACAAAAGAATCATCTAGTTTCCAAAGTTATCAGATTTGTATTTCTGAGTTATCAGACGTGTCAATGCCCTGTCAGGTATTGAGCTAAGCATGCATGGTTTCATTTCATTTAATCCCTAAGACAAGCTGTTTCAATGCCTGTTTTACAGTTGAGGGAATGGAGGCCCGGCAAGTTGGAGTCTCTTACTCAGTACATACTCTTAGAAGGGGTAGAATAGGGTGTTACAAGCTTTGGATGTAGCATCTCTTGTCCAAGCTGATGGATCACAGGGTCTCCTGTGACCCCACCCAGTTTTTGGACACCATTCAGTTTCCTCTCATCTCTGAATGGCACCTTCCAGGTGTGATGTGATCTGTGTCAGTAGATCTGGGACAGACGGGACTGTCGCTTCCTTGTCAGAGGCACTAGGCATCAGCTCAGAATATCTGCACCTGTATGCACACATGAGAAGGTGCTCCTTACTGTGTGGTCCCCATGGGACACACAGATGCCAGGAGGCAGCTCTCCGAGTTGTCACGGAGAACAAGGCACCCCGTACTGTTCCATCATCCCACAGCACTGTGAGCTCTCACTTCTCAAGTCATGGAAAAGGCAGCGCCCTTCCTCCACAGCCACAGAGAGTGTTGTTTGGGACATGGTTGATGCTACAATAGTTGCTGGATGGATGGGTGGTTGGGTGTGATGGATGAGATAAGGACTTCAACTGAATCCATGAATGGAAGGGATCAATAGGTCATGGGGAATGGGAGGATAGGTATTAGAGACATATGAACATCTATATAAATGAGCTGGCTGCTGTCGTTTCTTTGCAGTTGTGGGACCTAAGGCAGACAAGAAACAGAATGTGTGAATATAAGGGGCATTTCCAGACAGTTGCATCCTGTGTCTTTCTACCAAAATCCATGGCCTTGATGCCTATGATTGCTACCTCAGCACATGACTCCACGGTGAAGATTTGGAACCAAGATACTGGAGGTAAGCAGCCTGCTCTCAGTGTTTCTCAAAGCTGAGTGCAGCCTGGAGACTTTCCCCATTGCTCACCATATGCAAAGCCACTGTGTCCTGCCACTGAATAGTCCCTTTGTAGTTAAGAGGTGAAACCCCAAAGTACCCACGTCTTTCTGTTAAGCCTCTGGCTCTAAGCCAACACCGTGCTTCCCACATACCATAATGTACAGAGTTAATCCTAAGACTCCAGAGAGTACATGTTTGGCTCTTGTATTCTTTCCGTCTGAAGTTCCCCACCAGATTTTAACTTGTGATGCTCAGAATGTCTGGAAAGGGGAAAAAGAATGCTACTTTTGAGTTCTTATTTCAAAGATACAGTTAGAACCTCAGCTCTTGCTGGGACTGTGATAAAATGAGAACAGAATCAGAAAGGCTCCCCCTGTTGGGACTCTGAAGCTGTGTTTGAGATCTCAGTGAGGTCAAGGCCCCTTAGCACCCCAGGAAATCCATGTCTTGTAGACCATGGCTTCCCAGAGTCCTCTGCGTGTAGAGCCATACAAGTCAAATGGTAGACACCTGGGCATTTTGTGAGCCATGGTCTAAACTTCTGATGCCTAGTGCCTCTGACATGAATTCAGTCATGGTGGGGCATTTATCCCATGAAGATTGCCAAGTGCTGTGAATAAGCATTGGATTCACAGCACTGCTGGTATGCTGTTTTACTCTGGACATAGGATTTGGCTAGAGACAGGAAATTGTTAATTTAGAGAACTTCAAAAGCTTCTCATAGTCACTGTCCAACAACTCCGTTCCCCTCAGGGAGAGAGAACCACCATCTAGAGAAAAGAAGTGGACCTCTCTAATGTCATTCTGTAAACAGCTGTGGCCATAAGCCAAACTTAAATAGTGAAGACAGGCCTGCCATCCCCTGCCCTGGAGCTGGATTTCCCACCTGCCCAGGTGTAGTATCTGTGGGCGAGGGGAGGTGGATGCTTCTGATGTAATGACACATGCCTCAAAGTGGGGAGCACTGACCTGAGCAGATGGCACCACTGCCCTGCATGAGCTCCTGGCATTCCTAGAAAAGTTGCCTCAGAGATGCAGCTGGAGGGATGGTCCAGTTAAAAGCAAAGCCCAGCCTTTAATCCCAGCTCTCAGGAGGCAGAGGAAGCAGATCTCCGTGAGTTCGAAGCCAACCTGGTCTTCTAGGATGGCCAAGGTTACACAGAGAAACCCTGTCTCAGGAAAACAAACAAACAAACAAACAAACAAACAAACAACAACAACAAAACCCAAAAACAAAACAAAACAAAACAAAAAAACCCCAACCAAACAAGCAACAAAGCCCAAGCCTGACCTGCACCACACGCTCTCTGGCAGCCCAGATCCCTGTCCCTGTCTGTTTCCCCGACTCAGCCTGTCTTGTTCTCTACCCTTCAAATATGGCCCTAGTTGTCTGAAATACTGCTTGGTAGTCTCCATCCTGTTGGGCCTGGGTACCATTCTCTTTAGAAGTCATGGAGGTGACCCAGGTTCTCAGTCAGGTGTACTGTACCTTGTTGAGATGTGGAACCCTCTCATGGCTGAGATGGTACAGGACATGCTCAGCTTCTTGTTCTCATGATACAGTCCCATACTGTATAATGATGTTTCTGGGAATAACAGAGCATGTCAGGAGTTGAGAAGTGTGGTAGTGGGCTGTACTATCTCCATGCGCATAAGCACACTCCAGGAGGCAACAGAGCGGCACCACTGTGTAATGATGCATTTCTCAGAGACTTTCCATCAGTAAGCGTAGACCTGGTTCTTCTTCCTTCTCCAGCTTGCCTTTTCACCTTGTCTCTGGATGGATCAGGACCCTTGACCTCCCTGGCTGTTGGTGATATTACCTCCTTGTTATGTGCAAGTTTCTACAGAGGAGTTCACTTACTAAGAGTGGACCACAGCCGAGGACTGGAACTGCAGGAGGTGGCAGCCTTCTGAAGTTAAGAGACATTGACTGGACAATATGGACTATGGTCCCTCCTTTCTGTGTGGCTTTGTGTTTTTACACATGGTCTTGGGGAGCAGGGTGCAAGTCTGGTGTTCTTTTCTTAGGATCACTTAGAAGGCGTATCAGGGTTAGATGTTGGCATAAGTCCGGTGATTGAAAAATTGTTTGTTTGTACCAGGATCACTCTGTACCCCAGGCTGGACTTGAACTCATAGCAACCCTCCTGCCTCAGTCTCCTAACTACTGAAGTTATAGGTGTGAGCCAGCATGCCCAAGAAAATTCAGGTTTAGAAACATGGACTCAATATAAAGTTCATGATCTCAGGAAATCCAAATGGAGTTTTTAGTGAGCTTTTGGGACTACTCTTCAAAAGAAATGTCCTTATTGCTCAGGATGATGACTTGGAGGCTTAAGAGTGGCAAGCCTCTGTGAGAATGAAAACATGGGCTGGGTCATGATGTTTTCCTGTCTCCATGAAGGAAAAATGTTTCAAGACAGATGAAGCTGGTTGATTGTGTTGTTCCGTAGAGGAAGTGGATGGCGGACAGTGAGATTAAAGAAAACCACCTCAAAGCCTCTTACAGCAAGAGAGCAAAAGCCCTGGCCTTGTCCTGGGGAGCAGAACAGGCGGCAGGAACTCCTGCCATCTACCTTCCTGGGCCTGTGCTGCCCAGGGGACGTGCAGACAGGTACAAGGACACCTGCCCCACATGACAGGAATCATTAACCCTGCCCCATGTACCGGGAAGCAGAGGGGTTGGGAGACTAAGGCTAAGACATATGCATTTGTAATTTGAATAGTTTTATATATATAAAAAACACTACCCATGCACATCCTCCCTACCTCCCACCCCTGGGGATGGCCAGAGGCAAAGGAGTCAGCTCTGGAACACAGAACTCGGGACACAGAGGGATGGAATTAACTGAGCCTGGCCACTACACACCCTTCAGTGAGGAGGGTGAAGGTGCTTACATTACTGTGTGGCTCCCACAAGTCAGTCCTTGGCCTGGAACTTGAGAGAAAATGGAGCCTTTTTCGCTTTTAGATGGGTCTGAGGCTGGCCAGAGAATGACTGCCTTATAGCTGCTGGCTCCTGTCTGTCCGTCCGTGGTTCAGGACTGGCCACCATTTTCTCTCTCCATCCTGCTGTCCCTAGGGTCAGGAGGAGAGTGTGTTCTTGAGGGCACACAGAGTCCGGCCTGAGTGAAGTTCCACCTCATATGTAATAAGGTACTCGCGGCCATACCTCCCTCACGGGGCTGTTCCTGAGGGCAAGATGCAAGGGGGTCACCAGAATCTTGTCTGGACTGAATGCCTTTTCATAATAAACGTTTACCATTCCCTTCATCTGTTGTCAGGTCTTCTTTTCTAATCGTTTAGCCTTTCAGTTCCCTAATTTATGGATCTTTGAGCTCTGGAAGGACAAGGGAGTGGTGTAAGAGGAAGTTACTTCATTGAACACCCTCCGTGGACTAAGTAGATTCTCAGCACCAACACCAGCCCTTCCTGAACTCTGCCTGTGTGCTCCATGCCAGATTCCCTTATCTGTGTCTGAGAAGCAGGAAGACAGAAATGCTCACATTTATAGAGCCTTTTAAAGTTAGTTTAGAGCTGGGTGGTGGTGGTGCACGCCTTTAATCCCAGCACTCGGGAGACAGAGCCAGGCGGATCTCTATGAGTTCGAGGCCAGCCTGGGCTACAGAGTGAGATCCAGGAAAGGAGCAAAGCAACACAGAGAAACCCTGTGGGGGGGGGGGCAGTTATTTTAGGCCCTAATTAGGATACTCTTGGTGTCCAAGATTCTGGCTGCTGAAGTCATGAACTCTTCATTTTAGAGGTTGCCCTCTACATTCATATAACAGAATGTTCCAGACAGTTAACTTTTTTCCTTCCAGGAAAGTGTGTAAGCCCTTGGAATCTTGTCAATTATACATTTAAAATCTAAACACATTTATTTATTTATTTATTTATTTATTTATTTATTTATTTATTTATTTATTTATTTTTTTGAGACAGGGTTTCTCTGTGTAGCTTTGCGCCTTTCCTGGGACTCACTTGGTAGCCCAGGCTGGCCTCGAACTCACAGAGATCTGCCTGGCTCTGCCTCCCGAGTGCTGGGATTAAAGGCGTGCGCCACCACCGCCCGGCATTTATATATTTATTAACATGTTTATCATTAGGATAGATACACACCAAGGAAAATGGGTGGCGATTATTCAAGGTCTTCACTTAGACTAGGGTTAGCAGCAAAGCGCAGAACTCGGATTACTTGGAGAGTGTAACCTTTCGGCATGGCGGAGCAGGACTCGGCTATTTCTGAGTGGCCTTTTGAGAGCAATTATTGGAGAGCAGTTTCATCATTAGGCACAAGTGTCGGCTGTGGTGGGACCTGCCTGTGTGCCAGCACATGGGAGGTAAAGCAGGGAGTCAGGAGTTCAAGGTCACTCTCACCTACACAGTGAGCTCAAGGCCAAATGAGGTTTCCATGCCTGCCACCTGGGCCCACTTCACAGATGGCAAAGATTGTTAGTTGTCCCCCTAAAGTTGGCACATTTTGGCTCGGTTGGCCCATTAATTCTACATTCCAGGCAGGTGTGCCATGGGACTAGCATGGAAATTATGTCCATTACGTTCACCCAATTAGTTTGAAAGGAATGCGGATGGGTGTGTCCAGGATGACCCCTCAGGCCCATCCCCATAGACGAGTTGGGGCATTTACTAACTGCTTCTTTGGTCCAGATAAGGTCAGAATGATGGGACTGTAAGATAGAAGGAAGCAGGGCCCCAAGTCACCCTGAGTGGAGCTACTCGCCTGCCTGGCCGCACTGTTGCTGAGAGAGAAATGAGCCTCTTAAATACTATATAATTATTTTACTAGGTTTTGTAACCATGAGGACATTTTCAAATGTCCGAGCTTAAAGCTCTGAATTTTCATAAACTGAAAATACTCTAGAAACCAAAACCCGGCTGCAGTTATGTGCAGGACTTAGAACCAGTAGGTTGCTGTGTTCCAAGTGAAGTTGGGCAGACCCAGAATCAAAGCTTAGCCCTTCCCCTTCCTATGTTTGAAACTGTGGGCAAAGTGCTGCATGTCTCTGGGCCTCGGTTTTCCCGTTTGTGAAATGGGAGCATCACTGGGAGTGTTAGTGAGACTATGGATCCAGCTGTGTGGCACTGCTTTCGTCCTCACAGACCTCTGCATCGACAGGTAAAGAGGGTGGTCTGGGCTTCAAGGAGGAGAGTCTGCACTGCAGGAATGAGGTCTTATGAATGACATCACCGTGGGCCTCCAAGCCCAGCCAACCTCAGCTCAGCACAGCCTGGTACGTGAACTCAGCAGCCAGCCCACGATCCATGAGAAATAGTAAAGCACTCTTGCTTCAAGACTGTATTTTTGGTGGTTTGTGATGCTGCGAGAGACTTCAGTGAAAGAAGCATGGACTGGTCGGGATGCTTTTGCTCAGCGTGTCCGTGACATTGACACAGTGCTTACATGTAGTTGGACACCATCCTCATTATTAGGCAGGAGTCCATTGCATGGAGACACTGATCTGGGCATGGAGTCGGTACTTGGCATTGCTCCTAGAACATTCTCATAACAGGTCTTTCGGTGAACAGATGCATGTAATTGTGCCCACTCTGTAAGAAGCAGAGCACTTGCTGGGCTATTGTAATCCATGTAACCAGCTTTAGTTAATACTGCCAGACATTCCCCCAAAGAATTTTACCACTCTGCTCTCGAGCAGGTAGCAGGAGAGTCAGAGTCCAGGCTCTTCACCTTTGCCCACCCTTGGTGCTTCTGAACTTTGCAACCCTCCATTATAAAAATAGGAGTGCTGAGGCTGGGGAATGCACCACAGGAGTGAGTTCCAGGGGCCAAAAATAGAAAGAGGCTGGACCAACCAAGAGGCTTGGCCGTCTACTCTTGTCCCTCCTGTGAAGAGGTCAGAATTTCATACTAAAGCCCGATGTGCAGACAGTGCCTGGTACTTTACACTCTCACGGTCACAACCTCACCTGCTCCTTCCAAGAAAATAACTCCGAGATAGATGGCATGGAAATTAGTATCTCCAATAGAAGAGAGGCACACCCAAGGCCCAACAGCATGTGGTAGGCACAGACACGAGCCCAGGTCTTAAACACACAGGCTGGTTCTTCCTGGAGAGGCCCTCTGCTTTTAGTGGTTTTATGGTGGGAGTCAGCCTGAAGGCCACAGGGGCTGGGGACAGGTAGGAAGTGTTTGTGCCTACAGAAATAAGTAACATTAAGTCTAAACATTACACACACAACACCCAGTTCATCCCAATGTTATCTCTTCCAGATCTGGAACACAGCAACCTGTCTGTTCTAAGTCCTGCACACAGACAATTGAAAAACCCAACCTCACCAGGCTGTGGTCATGTGCACGCCTTTAATCCCAGCAGTCAGGAGGCATTGGCAGGCAGATCTCTGTGAGTTCAAGGCCAGCCTGGTCTACATGGTGAGTTCCAGTACAGCTGGGCCTATGTAGAGAGACTTTGTCTCAAAAAAAAAAAACTAAAATAAAATCTTTAAAATATATTGACCATGGCTTACCTGGGTATTGAGTGTAAGCTGAGCTCATATGCTCTCTTCTGCCTTGACTAGTTTTGTGACTGGAATATATCAGCTTTCTTTTGTAAGCTTACCTTTGCAATAGATGATACATTCAGGTAGTTACAAGCCACACATCTTATTTTATGTACAGGGCAGAAAATACATGGAATTTTTTTTTAAAGGTGGAGATTTTGCAGTGAAAAGACTGGCTGAATGGGAGGATAGTACTGAAAGTGTATGAACATTTTGTTCACTTGTTAAGTGCACTGCACTCATGCAGTTCCCACAGAGGCCAGAAGGGGGCGTCAGATCCCTTGGGCATTACCCATGTGAGCCGCTGTGTGGGTGCTGGGACCTGAACCCCAGTCTTCCAGAAGAGCAGCCAGTGCTCTTAACTGCTGAGCCATTTCTTCAACCCCTTCAGGACCTTTGTTTTTGAAGTAAAGACTTTCCAGCCTGCATGATTTTACGATACAGAAAGATGGCGAGGTGGAAAGAAGGCTACCGAATGGTACACGGGGGTCAGCACAACAGTTTAAGAAATGTATTTCTGTATTTAAAATATAAAGAAAAGAGACAGAGGGATACACATCTCCGATGTGTTAATGACTAGCTCTGCGTGGAGGATCTGAGGAGAGTTGATTCCCTCTTCCAGAAGGTGTGGCTTTCATAGCAGAGGGGTGGCTTAATCTGTGCGTTAATGTCCTTGTCTAAAAAATGGAGAGGATGGTGAGAGGGTGTCATCAGGGTCAAGTTAGGAAATCCACTCACCCGGAGAATGTGCCTGTCATTGTTCCTAAGTGTCAACAATTATGTTCACCGAGTTTCATCATTTTTCTGTCCTGGATGTATCTTACGAAAAAGTTAAGCCGCAGTGATGGGAAACAGTAGGAGGGTGTGTGTGGCCATGGAGAGCTGAGCATCCAGAAGGCCCGAGAGTGCAGCCGTGAACCTGCACACGCACGGCATAGGGATCGCTGACATTTTGACTTCCACACTGTGGGAATCCCGTGGGAAAGACTTCCCACTGCTTACTCTTTCTGTAACGGCATGCCCGAGACCGGAGAATTACAGGCTAAGAATTTCAAGATAATGGTGCAGGCTTCTGGTGAGGGTCTTCTGCGGCTTCTGTGCACAGCGGAGAGAGGAAAGGCAGCTGGGACTGCTCCGTGACAGCACACAGTCTCCTCGATGAATCTGCAATCCACAGGAAGCATTACTCCTCTTAATGATCTAATCCCCTCATAACGGCATCTCCACCTTCAGCACCGTCACAAGCAAATAGCAAAGTCTGGGAGCGGACAAGCTATATTTAAAACATAGCATTGTGTTCCCCAATATATTGTGCACCCCAATAAACTTGTCTGGGGTCAGAGAACAGAACAGCCACTAGATACAGAGGCCAGAAAATGGTGGCACACACACACCTTTAATCCTAGCATTCTGACGGCAGAGATCCATCTGGATCTCTGTGAGTTCAAAGCCACACTGGAAACAGCCAGGCATGGTGACTCACACCTTTAATTCCAGGAAGTGATGGCAGGAAGCAGAAAGGTATAAAAGGCGTGAGGACCAGGAACTAGAGTTTTGTTAAGCTTTTAGGCTTTTGAGCATCAGTTCAGCTGAGATCCATTTGGATGAGGACTCAGAGGCTTCCAGTCTGAGGAAACAGGATCAGCTGAGGAATTGGCCAGGTAAGGTTAGCTGTAGCCTATTCTGTCTCTCTGATCTTTCAGCGTTCACCCCAATATCTGGCTCCAGGTTTGTTTTTATTGATAAGAGTTTTTAAGATTCATGTTACATAGCATCCCATCCCTATCTGCCCCCTCACAATGGAAAATACTCCATCCCCCAAATCTAAACTTGTTGCAAAGTCCATCCCAAAAGTCCTACTTTGTTTCGGCACCAGTTGTAAAGTCCAAAGTCCCATTTATCAGCCTGTTAAATCAAAGTAAGTGCTCTACATCCAAAACACAACGTCAAAACCAGCATAAGGTAGACAGACATACTCCTGTTCCAAAAGGGTGACATAGGCCATCCGCCCCCTAGGTCCTGAGTATCTAGAATAGCAGCCACCATTTCAGCAGCTACCATTTTACTCTCCATCATCAGCTGGATCTTATGTTCTGCACACACACACACACACACACACACACACACACACACACACACGCGCACACACACACACACACACACACACCCCATGAGCACTGAAAGAGAACATGGTGTGCCCAAGACCTCAGATCCCCTGTCCTCTGGGAAGGGAGGGAAATTTGAGGCCCTGGGTCCCAGCCTCAGCTCTGACAATTAGCATTCATATTAGCTGGTCTAAACGGCTTGATAATCTGGATCAGCCTGAGGTCAGAAAGGGCTAGAAGATAGAGCTGTATCAGTGTTTTTAATTTCGTTCAACTGACACAGTCTACATGTAAAAGAAAATAACAAGATCAGCAGCCTAAAACCCTATCTTTAATCCCCAAATCCCCTGCTCTGAAACATTAAGATTTTTTTCATTAAATTTGATGCCAAAGCTTCATATACTGTTGTGTTGTTTATTCTTCTGATGCCAGTATTAATAATAAACTGTAGAATATCTTCCAAGACTGGGGGCGGGGGGCAGTGCCTAAACTGATAATGTGACTGCTTACGTTATGGTTAAGTGGAAGGTTTTTATTGTCGATGTGAGGGAGAGAACAGCCAGAGGCATCTGGAAGAGTCCAGAGCACAGAGAGAAAGTAGTAGACTGAAAATGGCCAGCAGATTGGACCGGGAAAGAACAGAGAGAAGGGGAGAGTGAGAAAGGAAGACAGAGAAGAGATCCAAGAGAGCGGGACAAAGAAAGAAGAGCATGGCTGAACTAGCAGGGTTATAGGGCAACGAGAAGCTGGGGTGGGACGGAAGTGCCGGAGCTGGAGAAGTTTACAGTAGAAGTGAGAAGAGCTAGGTTCTGGCGATACTGAGGGAGCCTGGAGGCCAGCATGCACTTTGGTGTGCCAATAGGCACGGCAGATAGCCATTTGTCCCTCTGACGGTGTTGAGGGAACTGGCTCCTTTGGTAGAGGGGAACCTGCTTCACCAGTTCCTGAGGAATGCTGGCTTTTGTCTAAAGGCCAGAACTTGGACCTGACAGTCAGTACTTACATGAATAGGAAAAAGCCACACCTAGGTTAAAGTGTCTACAAGGGTGATGAACCAATCAGAACTTTACAAGGGTGACAGACCAATCAGAACTTTACAAGGGTGCCGGACCAATCAGAACTTTACAAGGGTGACTGACCAATCAGAACTTTACAAGGGTGATGGACCAATCAGAACTTTACAAGGGTGATGGACCAATCAGAACTTTACAAGGGTGATGGACCAATCAGAACTTCCTGATGAGAAGTTTAAATTTGCTGATCCAGAGTCAAAATCACCTTGAGTTATCTTCAGTCTCCATATTAGTCATTCATTGTCCATCTACATGTTTGATCCAACAGAAAATGTTTAAAATGTATTTTTAGGAGACCACTAGCTTCTACCAATTCAAAACCTGAGAATGTCATCAGTTAACATCTGAAACCTATAGCAGATTTTTTCCTACTCTGCTTAACCCACCTACCCATGGCCCTCACCAATGTATTTAGTAAATGTGTTGGTTTATGACTTTCTTCTGTTCTGTGACTAATAAAAGCTCATGTAGGGGTAGAGAGATGGCTCAGAGCCTAAGAGAACCTGGGTTCTGTTCCCAGAACCCACATGGTGGCTCATAAGCAACCACCTGTAACTCTGGTTCCAAGGGATCCCAAGACCTCTTCCGGCCCCCATGGGCTCCTGCACACACATGGTGCACATAAACTCACACAGGCAAACACACATGCACATAAATAAATAAATCTTCTTAAAAGAAGCCTATGTAACCACTTCCAAGGCAGGGCATGTCATTCAGGACAACCTGAGTCTGCGTTCCTGGGCTGTGATCACTCAGACTTGGCTCAGAGTAAACTGTCTCTTACTCTTTCAAGGTGACATTGTGCTTTGTATCATCAGGTTTTAATGCCAAGGATGACCCACTTTCTCTAGAACAGTCACCAAGACCAGTGTCAAGTTCTCACATGGGATGTTCATGCTGAACGGTCCGTGCTGTAGAAGGCTGGGGCCTGGACCTTGTTTTTGCTTCAGTCACTGGTCCATTGGTCTATTCTGAGCTGGTGTTGGGTGTTCTCTCCTGTTTCGGAGTACTTGTGTTATTTGTTTACAGAGTATTTGGTTGGAATATTTGATTGCCAGCATCCAGCCTTTTTCTCCTGCCATTTCTTCATGTCATATGGCTTTTTCTGGGGAAGCATGAACAAATGTCTATTCACCCCAGTGTGCTGGCTCGTTTTATGTCAACTTGACTCAAGCTAGAATCATTGAAGAGGAGGGAGCCGCAATCGAGAAAATGCCTCCATAAGATCAGGCTGCAGGCAAGCCTGTAGGGCATTTTCTTAATTAGTGATTGATGGGGGAGGGCCCATTCCATTGTGGGTGGTGCCATGTGTGGATTGGTGGTCCTGGGTTCTATAGGAAAGCAGGCTGAACAAGCCATAGAGAGCAAACCAGTAAGCAGCACTTCTCCTGGCCTCTGCATCAGCTCCTGCCTCCAGGTTCCTGCCCTGTTTGAGTTCCTGTCCTGACTTCCTTCAGTGAACAGTGCTGTGGAAATGTAAGTCAAGTAAACCCTTTGCTCCCCAACTTGCTTTTGGACATGATGTTTTATCACAGCAACAGTGACCGTAATTAGGACACCCCTGATAAAACACCAATGACTGACCAGAGAGAAATGGTTCCACCAGAGTCTGTATTGGAGAACCTGTGGGTTTATTAGGGTTACTTCCAGACTTCTACTTACCTTAGAGTAACTATGTCTCCACTGGCTCTTGCTAATAGTGATATTTGAAGTTTGGGTTGATTCTTTTTAACAAAATTGTACAGAACAATTCATCTCTAATAACAGCATTATTTATGATATTTTATCCTCTTGCCTGCTTCCTTCCGAGATAGCCAATCCCTCTTTAGCCCTGGTCCCCTACCTTGGCTGTGATCCACCGAGTCTTATGACCCTTGGCTCACAGGTTCCAAGGTAATGCTTAGGCCAGGTACTTTTCCAGCTGGCTGGCCTGGCCCCCCCAAGCATGAACTAAATTAGTTTAACTCTCAAATTCCTGAGATGCCTCACCCTCTCTTCTGGGTATTTCTCAGATTAAAAAAAAAATTCCATTGTTTACAAAGGACTTCTTAGCCTGGCCACCCACAGACATCAAGATGATGGTCTCCTCACAGGATGGTTAGTGACCCAGCGAAGGGCCAGGGCCTCTTTTATATCTGCTTCACGTCCTGCAATGCCCTGACTGATTTCTTACCTGCACTACTTACTTTAACCTTAAAGTCTTTAAAAAATCATTTATTTTTACATTTATGGGTGTTTCACTTGCATGTATTTCTGTGCACCATGTGCATGTCTGCAGAAGCCAGAAGAAGTTGTTGGATCCCCTGAGAGCGAGTTACAGACAGCTATGAACCACCATGTAGGTACTGGTTTTCGAACCTGGATCCTTTGGGAGGAGTAACCAGTGCTCTTAACTACTGAGCCATCTCTCCAGCCCCGATGCTTAAAGTCTTTAGAGAGCTAAAACATCCCAAAGTCCACAGTTTCATTTCATACAACTCTAGGCTAACCTAAAAAAAATCTATAATTACTATTGCATGTATTTTTTCCATGCAGTATTTACATATTTAAAATTAAAGGTTTTTGCCAGGCATGGTGGCACATGCCCATCGTTCTAGCACTTGGGTAGTGGAGACAGGAGGATCACCAGGTGGAGGCTAGCCTTGGCAACATAGTGAGTTTGAGACCAAACTGGGTTGCCAGGACATCCTGTCTCAAAAACAAAACACCAACGACGAAACTTATTGAATGATTAGCTAAGTAACACAGCCATTCAACAGAGCAATACAGCCATTACAGAAACAAGAACAATTGGTCCAGTGAGGACCAGTGAGTAAGGGCGTTTGCAGCAAGGGGCAGAGCAGCCTGTAGACTACGCATGTGTGGATAAGAGGATGAGAGGGAACAAGGAGCCCAGGCATTTTGCTTGTGCACACACAAGACATCTTTGAAAAGAGACACAAACAGCATCTATCGTGTAATGCTTTAATTCTGAGGGCAACTAAGTGGCTGGGAAAAGAGCTTTTACTACAAAATCAAACCTTTCATATACGGAAACACATGAATGTCCCTGTTCAAAAATAATGTTAGCCGGGCGGTGGTGGTACATTCCTCTAATCCCAGCACTCAGGAGGCAGAGGCAGGAGGATCTCTGTGAGTTCAATGCCAGCCTAGTCTACCAAGCGAGTTCCAGGGTAGCCAGGACTGTTACACAGAGAAACCCTGTCTCGAAAAGCCAAAAGAAGTGAACAAAAATGGGCCGTGTGTGAAGATGGTGAAGCCATAGGACAGATTACAGGCTGGACTTCCAGTCTCCACCTGAACGCCTGCGCGTGTGCTTCATTTGCACTTTTATTATTTACCTGATCATGTTAGAGTGACAATAATAATAATAATAGTTCTAACTGAAGTTCACTGTGTGTTTCTGTGTGCCATTTACAACATGTCTGTGAATTAGCTCATTTAATCTGCACACCGAGTAGGTGTGTGTGTGTGTGTGTGTGTGTGTGTGTGTGTGTGTGTGCACGCCTGTTGCATGTAGCGAGCAGCCAGAGGAGGATGTCAGATGTTTCTGCTTTATTCCTTTGAGGCAGGGTTTCGTCAAACTGGAAGCTTGCTGTTTGGGTGGGCTGGCCAGCAGGATCCCAGGACCCGCCAGTCTCCACCTTTCGCCCTTTCTAATGCTGGGGTTACAGGCACGCCCACGTTTTTACACATGTGTTTGGGATTTGAACTCAGGTTCTTGTGCTAGCAACGAAAGTCCAGTCCTCTTAGCCCAACCCTAGTAGGTGGATTTTTTTTCCCCCTCCAGTTTCAGATGAGAAAACCCAAGGCTAGGAAAAGTGAAGTCCTGTCTTCATTGCTAGTCTGCATTCAGAAGCCACTGATTCTGGATTCCTAGTGGGTCTGATATCTGGCTTGTTGAAGAATTAATTCAGGCACTTCCTGCTCATGCTTACTGAAATGTCATTTAACCGTTTGTTTGTTTGTTTGTTTGTTTGTTTGTTTTGTTTTCCTGCTGGGTTATCTGTATTTTGAAGGCGTTCTTGGTGTGCCTTCATTGCAGGGCCTCAGAGTAGCCATGTAGCTGGCTTTAGGGATCCCCTGGCTTCCCTGAAGCCAGGCTGAGTGCGAGTCAAGACAGGTCAGCCCAGAGTAAGAGGAAGCCTAGAGCCCCTCCCGTTCCAGCAACTTGCAAGGATGAGTGGACTTCCTCCTACCAGCTCGGAGAAAGCAAGGGTGACTCACAGAAGTAAACGTCCAGGTCTCTTGTATGTGCTGAGGTCCAAAGTCACCAGACGAGAGAACCAGCCAGAGTGGATCAAGAGCTGGAAGACCCATGCAAATGAGACTGGCCCCCAGCAGCCTGGAAGCCAGGGCGGAAGTGAGAAACCAAAGCACCTGCCTGGAGACTGTGCTGAGAGAGGAGGAGGAGGCTGGCTGAAGCTGGTGAGGAGTAGGAGAGGATCTACCAGGTAAGGAGTGGGAGGGGGTCTACCAGGTAAGGGGTCGGAGGGGGTAGTGCAGGTGGTGTTACTTAGTGTGAACTCTGACCTGGAAGGCAGGCTCCCGGGTCAGTTTTCAAGCTCTGCAACCCTGGCCAAGTCATTTTACATCCCGAGCCCCAGCTTTCCCATCTATCAGATGGGCATTAAGAAAATCAGGCTAGCTTCTGGGCTGACCACCCACTGTGGTATGCTAAGGTAGATCCCATCCTCACAGCAGCCTGCAAGGAGGGGTCATAAGCTTCTTCAGTGGAGGAACGCGGAGTTCAGAGAAGTGGAGTCATCGACTGAGTTCAGCAAGAGTCCTGTTTCACATCGTGAAGACTTTTTACTCCCCAGTCTGTCTTGTTTCTAGGCTGGGTTTAGAGAATCAAAGGGCCTCATAAAAACAGAAACAGTTGTAAAAGGCAATTACACTTTCTCGAGTGTTACCACACTCAGCTCCTAGCAAGGACTAGCCCCCTTGGAACGCCAGCAAGTGCCTCCAGAATGCCGGTTTTCTATGCCTGCTGTCAGGATGTTGACAACATGGAGCAGATGCTACAAACAAGTTACTGTTAGTAATGACTGCTGGGTGCTGTGTAGAATTTACCATTGCTGACCTGTCCCAGGTGGGAACCTGCAGCCCATAAGTCCCTGCGTGTCTCCTAAAGACACTGAACTCTGTACAGTGGGTGTCTGAGAGAAGCACCTCTGATAAGGACCCAAGCAAGAGTTGCATCTCTTTACTGATCATGCATTTAGAGCTGTGGCCATCCATGGGACTTCAGAGAATGTAGGTCATCTGATCTAGGCTGACACGGGAGATCTTCAGGCATAGGAAGACAAGCTTACCAGAATTAAGTTAATGTTTTCTTTCTTTTTTTTAATGATTTATTTATTTTTATTTTATGTGCATTGGTGTTTTGCCTGCGTGTATGTCTGTGTGAGGGTGCTGAATCCTCTGGAGCTGGAGTTACAGACAGGTGTGAGCTGCCCTGTGGGTGCTGGGGACTGAGCCTAGATCTTCTGGAAGAGTAGCCAGTGCTCTTAACTGCTGAGCCATCTCTCCAGGCCCAAAGTTAACATTTTCAAGTAATAGAATTAAAAACAAAAGCTCTAGCAATAAACCAGATTGACGGTTTTGCCCACATTGATAACCACTATTGATATTGAGTTGTTTCTACGAGTGGCCGTGCATGCCATTAAGCCTAGAACTTGGGAAGCAGAGACTAGAGGATCACTGTGAGTTTGAGGCCAGCCTGGTCTACACAGAGAGTTCTAGGCTAGCCAGAGCTAAAAAGTGAGACCCTGCCATAAACAAACAAACAAACAACAAAAAATACTTGGTAGTTAATCTTTCGGTAGATATTTTTCCATAGTGCACACATTTTTCAAAGTAGATTCTGTTGTAATTGTCTTATCACTGATTCTTTAATACTTCATAACATTATATCATAGACAAACTCCATAATAAGAATTGTTTCAACACATCATTTTAAAGGCTGCAGAATGTCTCCCTCTTAAATCCATCTTCAGTAACAATGCAAATCACCTTTCAAACAGAACTGGCTACCTGCACATGTACGTAGTGCAGAGGAGGCCAGTGACACTGGATCCTCTGGAGCTGGAGTTACAGGCAGTTGTGAGCCACTCAATGTGGGTTCTGGGAACTGAATTTAGTCCTCTACAAGAGCAGTAGTTGTCTCTGCAGTCTGTGTCCATCCTCTTTACCTGGGCTCTATCTAAAAGCTTCATTTACAAATGGGATACAGTTTGTGATGCTTGCCTAGCATGAGCAATGCCCTTGGTTCAATCCTCAGTACTTTAAGAAAACAAACTAAATGCTTCAAGACTTTTAGCTTTCTTTTTCACAAAGGGAAATTGAGTCAAGAGAAGTTAAGCAACTCACTTGGAATTATAATCCTAACAAGTAGTGGGCATGAGCCCCAACAACTTGGTTCCAGAATTTATAACCTTGCTCCCAAGATGCCTCCTGGCTTCCTGGAAATGATTTTGATTCTGTCTCTGAAGGTATCTTTCATGCAACTCCCACCATTTTCTTATTTTTTTTAATTAAAAGTTTACAGTTAGTATACAAAATAATAGTCTTCATCATGTCATGTTCATACATGTACATCATTGTACCTTGCTGAGATCCATCACCTCACTGTCCTCTCTACTCCTCCTCATCTCTCTCACTGGTCCCCTTCTCCTCCTCAAATAGTACTCCTTTGTTTTTATGTCCCATGTATACACCCACATATGTATATGTGTCCATCCCACAGTTGAGAAGAAGCATGTGATATTTCCTTCTTCCCCTCCAGTTACCCTCTCTAGTTACCCCTATATCCTGCATCCATCCATATATATAGGAACAGATACATTTAAATCTAGATTCTGCATATGAGAGAAAATACACATTTTTCATTCTGATTCTGGCTTATTTTGCTTAACATGGTAACTTCCAGTTCCATCCACTTTCCTGCTAATGGTGTAATTTCATCCTTTATGGCGGAATAAAACTCCATTGTGTATACCTAACACTTATTCTAAAAATCCACTATCTACTGATGGGCATCTAGGCTGGTTCCATGTCTTGGTTATTGTTCATAGTGCAGCAATGGACAGATGTCTCTGTGGATACGTATCTGTTCTGCTGACCTAGACTCAGGTTCACACACAGGAGGAACATGGCTGGGTCACGGAGTAGCTCCAGTTGTTCAAGGAGCCCCATACCAATTTCCATAGTGCCTTCCCCAGTTTGCACCCAACCAGCAGTGTACAAAGTTCCCTCTCCCTCCAAGTCCTTATCGACACTTATTTCCCTTTTTATTTACTCTTTTACATTCACTTCTTTTGGAGGAGCATGTGCACGTGTGGAGGTCGGAGGACAGCTTACGGAAGTTGGTTCTTCCCTTCTACTGTGTGGTCCAGGGGCTAGAACTCAGGTCATGGGGCTTGGCGGCAAGTTCCCCACTGACCACCTAGATGGAGACCTGGCCGCCACTTCTTGTTCTTCGTTTTCTCGATAGCCGTTCAGACCAGGTGAGGTGCAATCTCAATGGCTAAGGATGCTGAACAGTTTTCAGATAGTTATTGTGTGCTGTACTCTTCCAGCTGTACCCTCACCTGACCTACAGCAGACATCACCGTCACACACATGAACTAACCGCTGTAGCCATAACTGATCTTTCATCTCCACTCTTGGCCCTTCCAGTCTCTTCTCTGTACTAAGCTGGAATGCCATTTTTTTTTTTCAAGACAGGGTTTCTCTGTGTAGCTTTGTGCCTTTCCTGGGACTCACTTGGTAGCCCAGGCTGGCCTCGAACTCACAGAGATCCGCCTGCCTCTGCCTCCCGAGTGCTGGGATTAAAGGCGTGCGCCACCACCGCCCGGCTGGAATGCCATTTTTAAAATGGAAATGGCTCAGCAGTTAGGAGCACTTGCTGCTTTTCCAGAGGATCCAGATTCAATTCCCAGCACCCGCACGATAGTTCATAAATGTTTGTAACCCCAGTCCCTGGGGAATCCGACACCCTCTGCTGGCCTCCATGGGCACCAGGCATACATTTGGTGTACAGATATACACTCAATACCAAAACATTTTATATGAAAAATAAAATGGATTTAGGAATCCCATGGTGGCTCACATCTGTAATCTCAGCACTTGGGATTCAGGAGGCAAGAGAACCGTGAGTTCAAGGCCAGTCTGGACAAATAGCAAGTTCAGGGCAGTCTCAGCTCTAGCATAGGACCCCATCTCAAACAAACAAAAACCTCCAAACAAATAAAAATGAAAACAAGTCAAGGATTAGGTATACTTCATCAACAAAACTCAAATGAGGTTTGGAACTTACAGACCCTGTTTCCTGCCTTCACGCTGAGCGCTTTGAACTCTCTCGCTTACCCAGCCCTTCAGCCATCTTGGCCTTTTACTTCCTCACATTGGCAGAATTCACCGCTGGGTTTTGAGATGTTCTGTTTCCTGGGCCTAGAATGCTCTTCCTCCACTCTGCCTGGCTGGATTATTTTCAACCTTGACTTAGCAGTCACATCACCTCTTTGGAGAAAGCTTCTATTCCAAGCCCATTTTCTTTTTTATTCTTTGTAGCATTTGTTAAAATCACATATTTCACTAGGTATGGTAGCACATGCCTTTAATCCCAGCAATCAGGAAGTAGAGGCAATGTGGATCTCTGTGAGTTTCAGGCCAGTCTGATCTAAATAATGAGTTCTAGGACATCCAGGGCTGCAAATACAAAATGTAATTTGTTTCTCATTACTCATGAGACATCAGTTTTACCTAAGCAGCCTATGAACATCATGAGATCAAAGATGAGGCCGATTTTGTTCACCTTAATCTGTCAGTACCTAGTAGAGCACCTGGCATGTGGTAGGCATTCCGTGATCGGGAAGGAATGGATGGCTCACTGCTTGGCATCAGCACACGTCCTAGTGGCTCTGCCAGCTTTGGTTATGGCTGTGCCATCCATCTCTCCGGAATGTCTTCATCTCCTTAGTCCATGTTTGAGCTGTGACTGAGGTCCAGACAAAACCAGGAAGTAAAAGTGGATGCAGGGTTTGCTTCAGGTATCAAATTGCTCAGGATATAGAACATTTTATCAACTCTCCAAGGAAGTCACACTTCCCCCAAGTCTTCCTTTGCACGATTCCTGGGATCCTACCCAGAGAATCTTAACTGACACAAGGAATCTCAGAGGAAACAGGAGTCCTTCCTATTTAGCTCTTTCCACACCCCCCACAGGTGGACGAAATGGATGCAGCGTCTGTCTTTGTGACTGCAGCACATGGACTGGGAATCCACACATGTGTCCCAGTGTCATAGGAACTAGCCAGAATCACTTCCTGTTTCCATGTGTAAAGTGAATGGTTTCAATGGAATAGTTTCCTTAAATACCTCCTCCATAGCAACTCAACTCTTCAAATCATTTAAATGGCCAATATAAGCAAGAGATAAAAGCCAAATGTTTCTGCTTGAAATGGGGAAGCAGGGCTCAAATGCTCCTCTCCAAGGTGGGCAGACGGCCAGCTCTGGGGTTGGAACTGTCCCTGTCCTGAAGGCTTGCCTGCCTTGGTTGTAGCTACCAAGATGAGTAGTGAAAAGAAGGAGAGGGAAGGAGAAGGCTTTGGGGATTTGATAGATCTTAGAGGTTTGTGTAGCAAGTGACGCGCACGGCAGGCAACTCCTTTGTGCAAGGAGGAGGTTCCAGCATTTTAGAAAGAAATGAGGGCCCAAGAGAGAGGAAACCCAGAAGACTTGCCCTCATGGTGATCCTGAAAGAGGAAATTGTCACTCTTACCTTTCCAGTCCAGGGATTTCAGGTACGAAAAGAGCCACCCTCCGACCTGTATCTGCTCTAGATTCAATTGGTTGCCGCGCCGTGTGTGTGTGTGTGTGTGTGTGTGTGTGTGTGTGTGTGTGTGTGTGTGTGTCTCATCTGGGTCTCCCAGGCACCACCCTGGCAGGTCTCTGGCCTTGACTCCAGGCAGGTGTGCCAAGGCTGCAGCCAGGGCCACCTGGCAGCTCCAGGTGCTGTGAGCATGCTGTCATGGAAACGGCCCTGGGGTTGGTGACAAGGAGGCAGTTTCCCAAAGCTAGGAGGATTCAGGAGAGGGAAAGACGGGAAACTCATGCCCTTCAGAGTGGTCTCTCTGATCCCCCTCTACAGTCCACAGAAGCCCAGGTGGGTGCTGGGAGAAAGCGGGAAGGAGGAGCCATGGGAGGTGAGAACTGGGAAGAAACACAGAGCTGATCTAGTGGCCTGAGTAAGGGAGTCTTCTCAAGAGTTGTTCACCAGGACCAGGACCAGTCAGTCAGCTGTGAAGAGCTGGCCTATGGCCCAAAGGAAGGAGCAGAAAGGGGGCTGGCATTTGTCCCCAGCGGAGGGACAGACCAGGGAATTCACAGAGCCCATCTCTGCTCTAGTTAGGGATTTGAGGTTGCAGGAACGGAAACTCACTGAAAGTGTAATGCTGTCTTGCTGCATAGAGCCAAGGCAGCCTAGAGTAAATGCAGGGAGCGAAGGCTGACTTTTTAACCATCTCCAAAGCCCCAGTGTGGTCCCCTCCACTACCAGCTCATTCTATGGGTGCTACGGATAGGGTGACTCATAGGGTGGCTCAGGCCTTCACCCTTGGTGACGGACAGCTTCAGACTTAAGTCAGTGATCAGGACGGGGTGTTCGTGGACAATATGCTTTTAGACACACATTCTTCCACCTGTGAAATGTGGGTAGACAGCTTTTAGCCTCTCAGAGCTGAGGGCTGCAGACCAAGCCCAGGGACAGAGCCCCATGGGGGTGCTTTACTCTCTCTCTACCAGGACATCCCCTGTGGAGTTCCCTGCATGTGATCTGAGGATGGCCGAGCCACAGGGCCAGGAACTCACAGCGGAGTGTCCCGTCTGCTGGAACCCCTTCAACAACACATTCCACACCCCCAAAGTGCTAGACTGCTGTCATTCCTTCTGCGTGGAGTGCCTGGCTCACCTCAGCCTGGTAGCCCCAGCCAGGCGCCGCCTGCTCTGCCCACTCTGCCGTCAGCCCACCGTACTGGCTTCAGGGCAGCCGGTCACTGACTTGCCCACGGACACCGCCATGCTGACCCTGCTCCGCCTAGAACCCCACCACGTCATCCTCGAGGGTCACCAGCTCTGTCTCAAGGACCAACCCAAGAGCCGTTACTTACTGCGTCAGCCTCGGGTCTATACCCTGGACCTTGGCCCGGAGCCTGGGAGCCAGACGGGACCCCCTCAGAACACAGCCCCTGACGCCAGGCCTGTGCCCATCCCCAGCCACTACTCTCTCAGAGAGTGTATCCGCAACCCTCACTTCCGGATCTTTGCCTACCTGATGGCCGTCATCCTCAGTGTTAGCCTGCTGCTCATCTTCTCCATCTTTTGGACTAAGCAATTCTTTGGGGGCATGGGGTGAGCACTCTCTGTGCCAGCACAAGGAACCGATCCTTTCTCTGTGGTGCTGGAATGGGGACTACTGAGCCACCCTTGATGTTGTCAGTCCATGTAGTATTGCTCATTTGACAGGCCAGGGATTGGTTAGGTCATGTGTCTGCTTTGGAGAACAGGGCCCTGGAAGTGAACTGTGGGGTCATGGAGTGTGGAGAAGCAGTTCTGTGGCTCCGTGGTCAGACAGCAAGCTGTGCCAAAGGGCTGGGCAGCACTGTCCAGACCGACTAGCTCAGACAGCTTGCAGCACCTACCACCGGCGCTGTGTTGAGCTGATCATGTGTTACTGACAGTTCTGCAGTGTTTGTTTGTGGGCCAATGTGCTTGTCTCCCCTTTCAGCCTTTCTGATTCTTGCCACCATTCCCAGTAAAATCAGCCTGCATTCTTTAATCCATTGGTTTCTTCCTTCCATAACCATTTACTGGGCAGAGACTGAGAGGGAAGAAGAGAGAGAATGATGGGGGGGGGGGGGGGAGGTGGCCCTCAGTGGAAGGGAGGGTGTGCAGGATGAGGTCTTCAGCACGCAGGGTGAAGAAATGAATCTAAAGGTGAAGGAAGCTTTGGGGTAAAGGTCTGTTCCCCTGGTCAGTAACTGCAGGGCAGACGGAGCTGAGGCCAGCACCGTAACTCTGGCTGGAGGACCCCTGAGCAGAGGTAATGCTCCAGCCCCATCTCAGGCTTGAGTAGCCCAGGGCACAGGGGTGACCCAGGTTTTCTCTTCATATGGCAGACCCCAGAATCAAGTATCTCAAAGAGTCAGGCCAGCTGCCACGGGACAGACTGCCACCGTGCCACGCGTAAGTTCTGCTTCTCTGGTTTGAACATGTCCTTCTGACGCCAGACTTTGAAGCAATCCCAAAGTGTCTAACACACAATCAGGAAAAGACATTTTCCTTTTGGATTTATAGAATAAGCTGTCAGAGGTCAGAACTTGAGTCAGTTTTATTTGCTCTAAATAGTATTTTCACAGAAGTATCATTTATTTATAAATTCCTTAGGGGTCAAAGATACTATAAAATAGTCAAAGCTATAAACTCTATTTTGGTCTAATAATCCAGACAGTTTTAAGTGCTGACGTGGAGGAAAGTTCTCCATTACGAAACTGGAAAGGTACCTAGATGTTCCTCCTGAGACCAGCGCCTCGGTCTCCAATGATCGCACCAGGTAACTGCGCTGACGCCGACTCCGTCCCCACTGACTTCATTTCTCTGCACACTTTTGCTTCTTAACTTGGTGGCAAGTAAGTTAGGCAACTACCTCACCATATTCTGAGCTAACCGGGATGGGCAGAGAGGAGCTGGTAAGAACCCAAGGAGGAGCATCTTCCCTCCTCCAGAGCCCCTGGACCAGGAAAGCTTCATGCTGGAACCGAGGCTCAGGCCAGGGCTACCCAGCTACCAAGTGTTGGAGTCCTTTCTGTAAGAATACAACCTAGATTCTTAGGATGGTGGTTATACCAAAACTAGTTAGTAAGTTTGTTACACTGGACAGAAGTCTGTCTAGGGTGCTGGCTTCTATTTCACATGTTAGTTCTAACCCCGGGGCAGTGTGAGTCCCTTTCATGTCACCGTGACAACACCCGACAGAAACAACCTGAGGGGAGCTTGACTCCGACTTGACTCGGTTTCAGAGGGTACAGAGCACGTGGAGGGAGCCTGCTGCAGATGCTTGCTACATCACAGCATACCAGGAGGCAGAGAGCAGCTGGGAACAGAAGCTGGGCTGATAACTTTCAATGACCCCTCGCTGGTGACCCATCTGCACCAGCCAGGTCCTGTCCCGAGGGTTTAATGGCACACAGCAGTGCTGGGGACATTTCTGAACCAAATCCTAACAGGCAGCCTCACCCACTCACAGCAACACACGTCTAGAAACACACGGGAACATCTTCTTTGGGTGTGCTAAGGTTGGGGACATAGACCTGCGGCTGGGCTGGTTCTATGGGACAGTAACACCTCCCCGGAAATACAAATCCGTTGAGCAGCAGCAACAGGCTCCAAGTCAAGATAGGAATGGGAAAAAGAACTCCATTTTTTCACCAAGTCAGAGCGATCTGTCAATGGCATCTACAAGGAAGGTGAAAATGCTATCTAGCAACCAGGCCACATGTGCCATCCTGGCCTTGTCGTGTGTCCAACATTCTCCATAAGGCTCTGTGAAATCACTTCACACAGTCTCAAATGGTTCCACCACTTACAAGCCAGGTAATCTAGCAGGTCACTTGAGTCTGTTTTGCCCATAAAAAGGGAATTCATCTTAGTAATCAGGGGCGGCGGCATGGGGGGTAGGGGGTAGGTGGTGGGTGGTGGGAGGTGGGTTTCAAGACAGTTTCTCTGTGTAGCACTGGCTGTCCTCTGTCCTGGAACTCACTCTGTAGACCAGGCTGGCCTAAAACTCAAGAGATTCGCCTGCCTCTGCTTCTCCAGTGCTGGATTAAAGGCGTGCGCCACCTCCACCCCGCTCCACCTCAGCAATCTTAAGAGAATGAGCTGTCCTAGCATGTGCCTGATGCACCACTCAGGCAGGGTTGAGTGATAAACAGTGGTTCTACCATTCAGGCTCCACTAACCATTTCCTTACAAAGGTTTACACAGAACATTTCCAACTGAAACGCTCTCTTGGAACAACCAAAAATTGTTAAGTCCTAGTAAAGTTTAAACCAGAGAAAGCGACACTTGGAGTGCTAGACCCTGATTGCAGGGTAGCACACCAGTCTTATCATTTTACACACACTACAAGAAAGTCAAGAAAAAGGTACTTTTCATGGCACACTATTACGGGAACAGAACAGGTCAAGGGTAGTAAGGGCCAAAAGAAGGGTAGACCTGAGCAGCTTACAGCTATAGAGGAAATGTTTAGTTATAACTGGAATCAGGTTAAAATTTATGTTTAGCTGGGCGTGGTGGGCAACCTCTTTAATCCCAACACTTGGGAGGCAGATGCAGGTGGATTACTAAGTTTGAGGCCAGTCTGATCTAATACATCAAGTTCCAGGCCAGCCAGAGCTACATAGTAAGACCCTATCTTAAAATACAAAACAAAAAACCAAGAACAACATGTTTTGCTCTATACCACATATCCATAATCTGCAGAAGAGAAGAACAGAACGGGAAGCTGGTAGAGTGTAGTTTTGAATACTGGAGGGGATGCCACCATAAGTCCATGGTAATTTTACTCTATACACAACCTTCTTTGAAATTACTCTTACGTGGATTTACTGTGCAATTCTGGAGTTGAGGATATATGCCCATAATGGGAAGGTGGAGATAATCACAAGACGGATGAAGAATTATGGAACCCAGACACAGTTCACTGTAATATGCTCTCCTAGGCCAACAACTCTATTACAAAGGCTGTTAATGCCACCCCTTCACCTGTAATTTACAGACCTTGAGATGCAGAGGCAGGAGCATTAAGAGTCTGAGACCAATATGAGCGACAAAGCAAGACCCTGTCTCAAAAAAACCTATACCCTGCCCCCTGAAAAACACACTATAAACACCTGTGAACAGTGATAGAAACTGAACAATTCACACCTGGAATTACATTAGATCTCAAAACTAAAAAAGGGAACCTCTTTGGATTAATGGTTAAGACTCATAAAACGATGAACTAGAGAAGAATCCTTTGAAAGACGTTTTTATGGTAGGATTTTACTCTTAGCAAGTGTATAATAAGAAAAAGCGTTTATGTTTGGGAATGCCCAAACTAGATTAGGGATTTGTCCCCCATTTACTTTGTCAATGAAGTACCCTTTAATACAGAAAGTACACCCTTTAAATAATCAACAGAAGGAGGTTGTACCAGACATGTTTGTTTTCTAAAAACTCATTTGAATCTGGATACAGTGGCCTTGTCTTATCATGAAGAATGCCAACCTTCAAAGCAAAATGGAAGAGGTTTTCCCCCAACAAGGCAGATGTGTTCAGTTCTGAGTTCCGTGATGTAGTTAACATCCTCTGTGAACTCCACAGGAAGAGGGCAAATCTTTGCTGCAGAACCATCATGCAGTTGCCACCTGCTGCTTGACATCTCATTCTCAGGAGCAGGAGAGAAGCTTGCCCTCAGGCCCTGCTCAACTAACGCACAGCAGCATGCCCTCTTAACGGGGAATTTCAAATACAGTCCACTATCTTCTTGCTGGATCACGTGTAGAACGGAGCACATACCACGCTACAGAGACAATGCAGCTGTCAGGGGCAGCAGCACATTTCTGTAATGCCATCACTTGAAAGGCAGAGGCTGGAGGATCACTTACAATGTGAAGCCTCCTGACATGTACACCAAGTTCCAGGACAGTCAGGGCTAAAGAGACAGACCCTGTCTCAAAATGCCAAATTAAAAAACTTAAAAATGAAAGAATAGCTGGGTGGTGGTGGTGCACGCCTTTAATCCCAGCACTCGGGAGGCAGAGCCAGGTGGATCTCTGTGAGTTCGAGGCCAGCTTGGTCTACAGAGCGAGATCCAGGACAGGCTCCAAAACTACACAGAGAAACTCTGTCTCGAAAAAAAAAAAAAACCAAAAGAAAGAAAGAACGAACAGCCACAATCCTGAGTACCGACAGAGGTGGGAGGGCATTCAAAAGTGGTGAGTCTCAGCAATGTCTACAGTTTATGGCCGAACCTGAGACGAGGAGCGCACTCTAACCACGGTCACCTAGAGACTGGGCTACTCGCAAGTGGGGCCGACGTGAAAATCCAATCCTACCCGTGGTATCTGGCAGAAAACATGATAGACCACACACAATTCTTTTCCTCTGAGGAAAATGGCTCCTGGGTGAGAGCACAAGGCCCGAGGCCTTCCATGGTCTTGCTTACTCTGCCATCCAGAGCTTGAAGGTCCTGTCGTAGGAGCAAGTGGCTATGAGTTGCCCATCAGAAGAAATGTCTAGGCCCATTACTTTGCCCTCATGTCCAGCCAAAGTCTTCAACGGCGACCAGCCTGGGTGGGTCCAGATCTTGGCTGTGTTATCATAGGCACCCGTGAGCAAGAAGTCTCCATGGATAGCTGCAGGAGAAATGAAGCAGGCAGGAACAATTTAAGTATTCAAAAAGAGTCTAACAACACAAAGATCTGCCCAAACGTGTTAGTTTGAAAGGAAAGTTATTTCTGCATTCAGATAAACCTAACACATAGATTCTACATTTCTAGGGGGCCTCCAAGATAAGGGACAGTCATGAGCAGATTGAGGACACCCAAGGAATGGTAGGAAGGCTATGTGCTCTTTCCCTGGTGGACAATCTGTTCAGTAACAGCATCAAGTGCCTGCCTGACTGTCCATGGAAGACATCCTGAAACAGCCTTCACAGAAGTCTGCCTCAAGAAGCATGCTTTGCCATAGCCTTGTCTATGGGTATGGCAGAGGGAAGGAGATTACCATTTGCTTCTTTAACAGAGGTTCCATGTCTAGGTCTAACCCTGGCATGCACTCTATGAAGCAAGGCTGAAAACCAGAGCAAAGCTTACGCTCAAACTTGACACCGGTCACTAAGTTCTGGTGGGCAGGGATGGTGTAGACACAACGCCGCTGTCGAAGGTCCCACACCTTGCAGGTGTTGTCGCCACTGCCTGTCGCAATGTGGTAGCTGTGGATCAGAGTACCACAGTTAGGAACAAAGAGTCTATCTATCGGGCTGGAGAGATGGCTCAGCGGTTAAGAGCACTGGCTGTTCTTCCAGAGGTCCTGAGTTCAATTCCCAGCAACCACATGGTGGCTCACAGCCATCTGTAACGAGATCTGGCGCCCTCTTCTGGCATGTAGGCAGAACACTGTATACATACTAAATAAATCTTAAAAAAAAAAAGAAAAAAAAAAAAAAAAAAAAAAAAAGAGTCTATCTATCGACCAGAACCCTCCCTTCACTGAACGTGCTTTACCCATTGGGGGAGAAATTGATCCCATAGATCTCCTTCAGGTGGCCTTCTAGGAACATAATGCAACGTCCTGTGCGCAGGTCCCAAACTCGACCAAATGCATCCAGTCCCCTGAAGAAACAACATATATGTGAGTACTCTGAATCCCGTTCCACAGGGAAGCAGGGATGCCTAAGAGGTGAGACTACTGGCCTGCCTACCCCTTGCTTTGTGGAGGAAATCTTACCCAGTGCCAGCCAAAGAGCCATCTTGATGGAAGGCAATGTCATACACACCCATGCTGTGGCCTTCCTGATGCAGGATCTCCTCTTGAGCCTCTAAATCCCATAAGCGCCATGAACGGTCATAACTTAAAAATACATAAAATAAATGACACCAACAATCAACCAGCAGACTGATTTAGTGCCTACTATCCACAAGGTACTATAAATAATGGCAGCGTAGTGCATGCTCCTGAACCAGTCACTCAACCATGTTCTTTTCTGGCACAAACAGTGCCTTACCAGTCAAGCCTCTATGTCTTAGATGACAACTGGGAGATCAAGAACGTTCTAGACTTTACTTTAGCAGCTATTATTAAAGAATTCCCTGGTTTGGGGTTGGGGCTCGTAGGAGGGCGTGGGGCTTGCCTGATATGTGCAGGGCCCTGGGTTCAGCCACCAGCAGAAACAAAAACACAATTCTTGAAGAACAGTCCAGCGAAGACTATTGTTTTTCCCCCTCCCCTCACCAAGCAAGCATCTGTGTATTTACTAGAGCCTCCATTGGATGTCGGCATTTAAAAAAAAATTCAGATGGACACATAGAGCAGATACAGACTAGGCCCAGATATATATGAGCAGGCTTCACTAAGGGTGCTAAAGCAATTTTAATAGAAATCTTCAATGATGGCAGCACACAGGCTATGGTGGTTCAAATATAGAAAAAATAAACTCAGCTGGGCGATGGTAGTGTATGCCTTTAATCCCAGCACTTGGGAGGCAGAGGCAGGCAGATCTCTGTGAGTTTATGAGGCCAGCCTGGTCTACAGAGTGAGTTCCAGGAAAGGCTCCAAAGCTACACAGAGAAACTTTGTCTCAAAAAAACCAAAAAGAAAAGAAAAAAATAAACTCGAGTCAACTCAAGAAGGGCACAGCAACTGGACCCTGCACCAAAGAAGACATGCACACGGCAAAATACTCACCAGCAAGAGCTGTGAGGGCAGTAACACTAATAATATAAGGTTTGCTAGGTGCCAGCTGCAATGGGTGAGATAGGAAGACCGACAACAGCCAACACTGACAAAGCAGCCAGAACTCTGCTGGTCACACGTCTTTACTCTGGGGAATGGGTCTCACCATGAAGCCCAGGCTGGCCCAAGCTGTGGCACTGAACCCAGTTTGCCTGAATGTTTGAAGAAAGCTAAATATACATCTACTCTATGAACTAGCAATTGTACTCCTAGGTATTTACCCAAGAGAAAGGAAAAACAAAACAAAACAAAACGAAACAAAACAAAAAGCTTCAATAAGAATATTTATAGCTAGGGATGGAGGGACGGCTCAGTGGTGAAGAGCACGGGCTGCTCTTCCAGAGGACCCAGGTCTGACTCCCAGCACCCACTTGACAGCTCACAGCCATGTGTAACTCTAATTCTAGGGGATCCAATGCCCCTTTCTGGCCTCTGTGGGCATGAGGCACACAAGGCACACAGACATACATTAAAAGAAAAAAAAGTATTTATAGTAGCTTTATCTTGACTAGCCACAACCCAGAAACATGCCCAGGTGCCCATCAAGAGAGAATGCATAAGCTGGCACAGACACAACAGACTGCTGCTCAGCTTAACAGCACAGATGGGTATAAACTGGCAGAATGAGCAAGTCAAGTCAGAGGCTGCTTTGGAAGGGGAGGCTACGAAGGGGGGGAGAGAACTCTGTTGGGTGACAGAAACATTACATTGGTAAGGGTGTGGGTTATAAGCGGTATGCACTCGTCATGGTTGACTTGTACAATAAAACAATCCCGTTCTATTGTATGTTACTTAAACCTCAAAGAAAAAGATTTTTAGTAGAACTAAGCCTCACTAAACTAGAGAACTACAGAACTAGCAGAACTACAGAACTAGCAAAAGAAGTCAATGTGTTGGCACAGAGACATTTTATTTATTAGCATTTCTATTTTATTTATTTTTTTCAAGACAGGGTTTCTGTGTAGCCCTGGCTGTCCTGAACCTGATCTGTAGATCAGGCTGGCTTTGAACTCAGAGATCTGCCTGTCTCTGCCTGAGTGCTGGGATATAAGGCATGCACTGCCACCACCACCCAGCTCTATTTTATTTTATTTTATTACTTTCAGTCTTGCTATGTAGCCCAGGCTGGCCTCACGCTTGTGGTCCTCTTGCTTTAGCCTGCTGAGTGCTAGGACTGTAGGTGTGTGCCATCACAGCCAGCCGGGAGCCAATTCAACACAGTGTGCGGCACACTCAGGGAGAGTTAAAACAAACATACTCTGCTCTGACTCTTTTGGACTCTTTTTTCTGATTCTATTACTGAAGTTTGAGAAAGTCCTAAGTGAAGATCCTTGCTCTATATATTCACCTGGCAGACAACTGAGAAGGATTATCAAAACCAACAGGCTTGTACAAACTGGACACTAACAGATGGCTTACCAGGTCGTGCCCAGGAAACGCCCTGATGGATGCCACATTACCCGAGCCACACGCACTGTATGCCCTTCAATGTCTGCCACTGGTTCATCACTGAAAGGAACCAAGTACACACAGGGTTAGACACTCACAGCCATGACAGCCACTCAGTTTACCTGCTGCTGTGCAGACACACCCTCGCTGTGGTTTGTACACAGCTATCTACACGGAGCGAGCAGCACAGGGGCTGACAGCGCCCTGCACAAGGCTCTGGGCTAACTTGTAAGTGCACCTGCAATGGGTTACAATCTTAGGGATAACAATCATTTAAGCTACTTGCTAAGGTTTTGAAAGATGGAGGATTATTTCTGTGATCACAGAGCAAAGTGATCACTATCTCAGTTCAGCGTGCTGATAAATTCTCCATCGAGGATGAGAGAAAAGTTCTTCAGACTGATGAGCAAAACAGTTCCACCGCATCAAAGTAGTGCATGGATTCAAAAAAGAAAATATACTTTGGTAGAGGTGTGGAAACTGAAATCAGTTTTGGTCCAATGGGTTCCGGATAATCTGTTAGCCTGTTCAAAGAAAGACTCAAATAAAAAAAGAACTCCTAAGCTAGAGTGACTCAGTCCTCTGGATGGCCACTAATTTCTGCTACCTAGCAACAACAGAAAGGCTGAGACACCAGAGAGAGGAAATAAACATGAGTCTAAAGAGGGCAATTAGAAGGGAGTGCAGTCAACGAGCACACACAGACCCAACCAGCGCCCTATGGGGACAAGCACCGCTAAATATTACAAAAGCCAATTAAAACTTGCCATGCTATCTAGCAAAGACTGTAGATGCTAATTAGTGCTTCGGAAAATTCTGGAATAAAAACCTTGCTATGCTTTCTCTAGAAAAGAAAAATGAACATTCAAATGTCTTTCAGATTACAGTATGCTTCCAAAATTTGAGTGGACTAGTAAAAACACCCACATGGCCATATGAAGAAAGAAAACTGTGCTGTAGTTGGAAAATGCATCCTAGGCAGAGGATGACACCAGTGGCCTGTACTGCCAGACAGAACCTCACTTCCCTCTCCTCTGGGGCTGTGTGCACAGATCCAAGAGGCTGCCAAGATGATCACCTTTAGCCCATCTACAAAACTGCATTTCGCTACTGCTAATGTACCATGTAGGTTAAACTGGATTGTTTTAGAATAATGGGAGCTGGGAATCAGTGACTCCTATGCTAAAGGCAAAAACTGAAGCCCAAAGCCATCAAGGAAAGAAATTCCAGCACACCTTCTGTGAACGAAAATGGTCTAAGAAAGACATCTTCTATTTTCAGTGAGCTCCCTGGACTCTTGGAGCATGTCTGGGGTTAAATGTCCCATTTTAAACCTAAAGGGCTAGTCACCTGCACATCTGCTTTAGGGATGGCACTATGGACTGCAGAATGGTAATAATCACCTGTCCAGACTCCAAAGCTTCACAGAACCATCGGCTGCACAAGAGGCCAAGTTGACATCCTTTTGGTCCAATGAGACAGTGGATTTAGGATGGAATACAATTGCTCCTACATTTGTGTTATGGCCTAAAGAGATAAAGGAGAGCAGAGTTAGAGGGTTCTTACTCTTCATAACCTATGAGCAAACAGAGACTACCACAAAAAAACATGAAAAAGTACAAACTGGGGAATGTCAAAGTGACTAGCTGACTACTCAAAAAAGAACATTTATGTATTTTTGAGACAGCGTATCTCTGTGCAGTCCTGGCTGCCTGGAACTTGCTATGAAGACCAGGCTGGCCTTGAATTTACAAAGATCTACCTACTTCTGCCTCCTGAGCGCTGAGATTAAAGGTGTGTGCCACCATGCCCAGCTATTTATTTATTTTGTTTTTTAAGATGTATTTTAAAATCATGCATATGTGTGTGAGTATGTGCACATGAACGCAGGTGCCTATGGAGGTCACAGGATCCATTGGAGCCAGAATTACAGACAGGTGCGAGCCACCTGTTGTACGTTCTGGGAACTGAACTCAGGTTCTCTGTAAAGGCAATGCATGTTTTTAGCCGCTGAGCCATCTCTCCAGCCCCCAAAAGCAATGTTTTAAACAAATACTCAAATTGCATTTTTTTTTTTTTAAATTTAGGTGGGAAAAAAGATGAAAAATGGCATAGTGGACTTTATAAATCTAGCATTTGGGAGGCTGAGGCAGGAAGATACTGAATTGAAGGAAGGCCTGAAAAACAGAGTAAGACTCTATTCTCAAAAGACTAAACCAAATCAAACAGTAAAACACAAAACCTTTGTGTCTGTTAATTTAGATGCTGTAAAAGCCTGTGTGGCTGGACAGGAGAACAGACTGCGTGTTGTGAAGTCCTAATATTCCGGTGTTGTGGGAGAGAAAACCACACATATCCACTCAAATGAAAATACAACGCATGGGCTGGAAAGATAGTCATCAGTTAAAGGATCTCCTGCTCTTGCAGAGGACCTGAGTTTGGTTCCCAGAACTCACATCAGGTGGTTCACAACTACCTGTAACTCTGGCTCCAGGGAATCAGACACCTTCATCTGGTCTCTGCCGGCACTTATATGTGTACACAGAGTACACACACATGGGCGCACACACACACACACACACACACACACAGAGAAGCAATGCTGTGTGCTATATCTGAGTGTTAACTGGACTTTTACTGTTTAACAGATTTGTTGAGACAAGAATGAGAGCTCCCGAGACTGTCACTCACCTCGCAGAGTGTGAAGGAGGCTGCAGTCAGGGACAGACCAGAGCTTGCAAAGCCCACTCCTATCAAACACAAAGGAAAGCATCTCAGCCAGGGCTGGTCTGGGAAGGGAAAGGCACCTTCATAACATCACTGAAGGACAGTGGCCAACAGAAAAGCAAAGGCTTGTTGAAAAGAGAGCTACAGCGGCTATTAGGCAACCAGTGGCCTCCTCTAGATTACCATGGGATGCAAGCTGCTATTCTTAATGTACAGGTCAACTTGCTAGGGAAGGGAGAAAAATTAAACTGGGTCAATAATGGCAGGACCTGAAATCCGAGCAGGATTTTGCCATCTACCAAGTACGTTAGCCTTTAGCTTTCTCCTGAACCACAGCTTCACTTTCTGCCCACCGAAGCATTTCTCTGCGTCAATGTAAAGTTTCCTCTTTCTAAGACAGCCACGAACAGGGTCCAGGAATTGGCTCACATACTCAACAAAGTGCTTGTATGCCAACATGAGGATCTGAGTCCAGGTTCCCAGCACTCATGTAAAAGTTCAGTATGTAATGGCTCATGGACCAGTCAGCCTAGGTGAAGTGATAATTCCAGGTATAGTGAGAGACTGTTTCAAAATAATGTGGAGAGCAACTAGGGAAGGAAGAAGACATCCAACACTGGCCTCTGGCCTCCTCCACATGCATACACATATTGAACTGTACATGTCCATAGGTCCACATGAACACATACACACCACACACATACACATACCCCAGCACCCCAAAACCAAAGCAATCATACATCTTGAGTTTCCTGTATATATGGTAATATGTGCAAAACAAAGATAAGACTAATAATTAACATTTACCAAGTTCTTACCAAATGTGTGGCAAAGACTAGCTACTGTACCAACGGTACAGATAAAGGCACCAAGGCTTCTAAGGATAGCCTACCTCAGTGAACCCACAGAACTAAGAAAGCCAAGCTGGACTAAGGTGTGAAAATATATACTCTGTTTATAAATTCCCATATGAACTACTCCAAAATACCAGTGGAAGAACATGAGACATTACATGCCATGGATCTCTGGGGACCTTCACGAGTAGTAAGAACTGCCCAACAGAAGCTCTGCCAGTGCATATGAGCAGGTAGAGCCATGACACCTGCCTCAGAGAAGCAGAGGAAGAGGGCAGAGGAACAGACATCTGAGACAAAGGCAATTTTTCTCCCTGAACCCATGCACAATTCAGAAAAATGTTACTGTAAAATGGAACTTACCAACAAGCTGTGGCTAGCATTTTAGAATTGGGACTAAAGTGACAATAGGAGATTGGCCGATCATCTCCAATCTGACTGCAGAAATTATTCAAAGACTAAAAAACAAAAACAACAACAAATAAGGTGATCATTTCAAAGGCTAATCTAAGAGTTCTTTGGCTTTTTTACTTCTGGGAAAAAATGGGGGTTGCGGGGCTGGGAGCGAGGAGGCGGCAGCAGTAACATCCTCCCAATTTAATCCACCTCAAGACTTTTCACACTCTGCTGTCGTCAGATGACACTAATGTTGAAGGAATGGAAAGAATAGCATAAAGGCTCATCTGGAACGCTCCCCCACCCCCTTTACCCCCCTTGCCATGGTTTCTCTGCGCAGCCTTGGCTGTCCTGGAACTTGCTTTGTAAACCAGGCTGGACTCAATCTCACAGAGATACACTTGTCTCTGCCTCCCGAGTACTCTGCCAGGGTATTTCATTAGCTTTTACGTCAGTTAAACACAAACAAAACCACAGAGAAAAGCACAGCACAGCTTGACCTATGAGAAGGGAGCAGTCAAGAGCAGAAGCACCGGTCTCTGTGAGCGCAAAGCACAGAATGTTCTTGTCACCACAGATGACAGTGTCTCCTACATCACTGATCCATCAGGTGGCACGTGCCTTTACCTTCCTGTGGCTGGGGCCAAAACAGAATCTCTAATAATGGAAGAGACTGGACAACAGTGAAGAGCATCTTACCCGGAGAGATTTGTGCAGCTCTTGCATCTGGGAGGTTCTGGTTGTCTCAGGAATCTCCTTATGGAGACGGGCCTCCTCCAGGCGTTTCATTGCCCTGTGACCCATAAACATCATCACTAAAGGAGCTACCAACAAGGCTCTGTACACTCTCTACTTCTAAATCCCATATAGTAAACGCCACCATCATAGTCTACCCTCAGTCCCTGAAATGACAGACTTCTTTCTTCTGGACCTCTGCTTACCTGGGGAGTGAATAATTAGCAATCCACAGTCTGGCCACTTTTAGGCTATTTGGCCCTTCATGGTACCAGGTTTGCTGATACTGAAAAGGAATTAACAGAAATGTTAGGTCTGAAGCACACTGGCTCTCCCCACAGCTGTTCTCAATTTTAACTGCTCACAAAGAAAGTGAATTGATTCAGTAATGGAAAGAAGCAGGCACATGTTCTTTCTATTAATTGCCTTTTGTTTTCTTTAAAAAGATTTAACTATGTGTTATGTGTCTACATGGGGGGGATATGCATGTGAACGCAGGTGCCATAGAGGTCAGAAGACCACATCAGACGGCTTCGCAGTTGTGTGTTGCTGACTCTTGTAGAGCAGTGTACACTCTTAAGGGCCGGGCAATCTCTCCAGCCCTCTACTTTTCTTCTTTGATGTCTTACTGGTTTCTGGTTTCTTACTGAGTCACATCAAGAGTGCCATGGTGCCTTCCTGAATGAAGAACTTACAACACCATTCAGTCATAAAAGAATTACCAATTCAGCTGGGCAGTGGTGGCACACCTTTAATCCCAGCACTTGGGAGGCAAAGCCAGGTGGATCTCTGTGAGTTCGAGGCCAGCCTGGGCTACCAAGTGAGTTCCAGGAAAGGCACAAAGCTACATAGAGAAACCCTGTCTCGAAAAACCAAAAAACCAAAAAACAAAACAAAACAAAAATTACCAATTCATATCATCAACCATTCCCAAATGGCAGAACCTGTAGACACCTCTCCTCATCCTAGCAAAGCATAGCACTAGAAAGACCTATCCTCAAATTTCTTTACATTTTACCTCTTCTTTTGACTTCTTAGATTTCTCATCATCTTTTTTAGTCTTTTTTAAGGCATCAGTTCCAACCACTGAGAGGATATTTCTTAACCTGTAACAAAAAAAGGTCAGAAACCAATATGGATAAAATAAGACTGTCAAAGGTCCAGCAGGACCCCACCACCACTCGTGAGAGAGACGTGTCAAGATCCCCAGATGCCAACAACCGCAGGGAGCAATGAACCTTACCCATACTGTGTTTGTTTCCCAGCTCATATATTCTTATGATAAAGTTTAATTCATAAATTAGGCAAGGTAAAATGTTAGTAACGAAACCCCATATTTTTATAATTAAGCGAACAGTGTTTTCTTTCTCCCTCTCAAAATTATCTTACTCTCCTGCACACTACTGGAAGGCAGCAGACAGTAAGGACACAGCCGACAGACAGAGCTGGATGGTGTGACACTGCACTACATCCCTCAGAAGGGTGTGCAACTCAAAATTTATAAAGTGTCTACTTCCGGCATCTTCCCAGTCAGGACTTTGGGGCCTCAGGCGACTATGGATGAGAGAAAGCAGGAAAACAAGCAAGACCACAGCAAAGGGGAAGGCTGTGCACTCTTCTTTCTTCCCCAGACCTCCCCACTCCTCCTTCTGTATTTGAAGGCTCCCTAAACGCAGCTATCAGCAATTGTTCTCTCCCATTTAGTCAACTGGCCTATACATGGCTGCCACCTAGTCTTTAAGGATGGCTGGACTCCACTTAATGCCATGATGTGGAGGGCACTGATTCAGGGGCTAAGTATATTTAATGACTAAGAATAGTTCCAAGCTGGGCATGGTGGTGAATGCCTCTAATTCCAGCACTTGGGAGGCAGAGGCAGGCGAATCTCTGAGTTCAAGGCCAGTCTGGTCTACAGAGTCCCAGGACAGCCAGGGCCACACAGAGAAACCCTGTCTGGGGGTGAGGGTGGGAGTAGGGAAGAATAGTTCCAAAGGAACTATGCTTGATGGCACACACCTTTAACCCCAGTACTTGGGAGGTAGAGGTAGGTAAATTGCCCTGAGTTCTAGGCTAGCCTGGTCTACAAAATGAGTTTCAGGCCAGTCAGGGCCACACACTGAGATCCTATTTCAATAAAATAAAAATTAGGCTAGGCGGTGGTGGCGCATGCCTTTAATCCCAGCACTCGCGAGGCAGAGCCAGGCGGATCTCCGTGAGTTCGAGGCCAGCCTGGGCTACCAAGTGAGTTCCAGGAAAAGGCGCAAAGCTACACAGAGAAACCCTGTCTCGAAAAACCAAAAAAAAAAAAAAAAAAAAAAAAAAAAACCAAAAAAAAAAAAAAAAAAAAAAAAAAACACAGGTGTGGTGGTGAGCTCCAGGCCAGCCAAGGCTATATAGTGAGACCCCTGTCTCAAAACACCACCACCACTAAAACTAAAGACTAATTCTGAAGGGACTACAGAACACAGTACATTACACCAGTATTGGACAGCAGTGGGCAGCATGTGAAGGGAATATGGAAGAAGTATGGAATCCAGGCTTGAGAGGAGTGTGGGGCAGATTCCAGGAAAGGCTTTCCAGAAAAGGTGTTGTCAAGTGCTCATTCAGGCCAGATTCCAAACAGAAAGATGACAGTTGAGGCAGTGGGTAAGGAAATGTAAAGGCCAACAGTCTGGAAAACAGGCTGAGCTTAGATCTGCAAATGGGCAGTAGAGCTGGAATGTGGAATACAGACGGCCTGCGGAAATTCACGTGGGGGCCCGGTCACCCGGTCACCAGAGCTATTCATGCTATACACAGGAGGGTCTGCAATGACAGTGATGTGGCAACAGGCGGGAGAGGAGGAATAAAGGTGGAAAACCAGGCTTTAGTGTCACAGCAAGCCCAAGCCACAGAGGTGGACCTGAGCTAAGGCAGTGGCAGTTGGGACTCAGGCATTCACCTAAGGGACCCAGTGATAAAGTACAACAGATGTGGTGGGTGAAAGAGACCAACAGTAAATACAGCCTGAGGCAGGCTGGTGAGGTGGTCAGCAGGTAAAGGTGCCTCCTGCCAAGCCTGCTGACTCGAGACAGACGGGACACATGGTGAGAGGGAACCAACTCTCACAAGTTGTTCTATGACCTCCACTCCACATCTTCACAGACACACACAAATAGATAGGATTTTAGAAAGTACCCTTTACAAGGGCTTTCACAGGAAATGGGGGGGGGGCTTACTTCACAGGAGAAAGGCTTCTGTGAGTAAGTGGCACTTATGCTCAAACAAACAAAATGACTCTAAAAGGTAAGAGAGAAACAGAAAGTGAAATGCTGTGTACCAGGGCCAGAAGATATGGTTCAGCAGTTACAGAGTGCTTCCTGATCTTCAGGAGGACCCAAGGTCCGTTCTCAGAACCATACAGTTCACAACTGCCTGTAACTCTAGCTCTAGAGGATGACACCCTCTTCTGGACTCCCAGGGTACCAGAACGCACGTGCACATTCCCACACAGATTTACTAATTAAAAATACATCTTAGAAAACAAGACACCCCCGCCCCAGCACTTCAAACAAACAACTTCACAGTAGAACAGGAAAGGGTTTGATAGGAAAGCTGGCACCTTCTTCACAGTCCATAAAACTCTGTAATTGAAACAAAAGTGTAACTATCTATAAAGGACACCTTTCTCTTCGTTCAGCAGGGCCCTCTCCAAAGAGTGTGATAGGTTCTCCCAAGGCTCTGAGGCAAGCCTTGACCTCCGAGTCATCCGTGGAAACATTGATTTGTCGGGCCCTCTTTCTTCTTTCAAACTCTGCCAAGACTTCCGCCTGCCGCTCACTGATGTGCTCCTCAATTTCAAATACTTCCCCTACGCAAAGAACAGGCGACATGGGGGAGAGACAATTAGAAATAACCTCCAATCAGAGTCCGAGTGTCCTAGAGCAGAGCTTCTTACACCAGACGGAGGTGCCATGTGGTCTCTAAGTGTGGGGCTCACAGAGAACTCAGCAACACTGAAGGGTTTCTGAAGGGGCAGTAATCAATAATGAATCCAAAATCAAGTTCAGAACAACTCACCGTTATTTCTGGCAGTGCCTGCAGGCTACATCATGAATCTCTGCTGCAGCCTGGGTTCTGAGCATGTCTGCAACGCACTTACTGTCTGCCGGGCCATGCACCACGAAGGAACACTACCTCAAAGGCCATTACCTGGTGTGAACTGCAGTGCCTTCACAAAGGTATTTGCTCTTACAGAGACAAAACGGTTCACTTATGGGGGAAAAATGATTAATTTCCTCAGCATCAAGTATTGAACAGTTTTATCTTTCGATTATACTGTGTTAAATTATTTGATTATTTAAAATTGTTGTTTGGCCAAAATAGAAAAGATGGGGAAGAGCTCAGTAATCTTAGCACATGGGAGGAAGCAAGATGACCAGGAGATCATGTCATACTTGGCTACATGGTTTCAGGATAGCATGAGCCATGTGGACTTTGACAGAAAAAAAGGAAAGGAGGGCCAACAACAACAACAACAACAACAACAAATTCACTATCTGAGCTGCTGATTTAAATTAAAAAAAAAAAAAATCAAAAAAGTACTATTAAAAACATTTAAAATGCCCTATGTCTTACAATATTAAATATTCAGCCAAGATTTAATTCTCAAAAAAAAAGATTTAATTCTCTATTAATAAATAAGTATGTCCATTGTATTAATATGCAAATTTGCTTTGGTATTTAATAAGTTGTAAAGTTGTATGCTTATGAAAGAATTAACCTATCTATCTTTTTATAGTTTACCAGTTTCAGTTTATTAAATGACACCCAACACATAAACCCAAAAGATGCTTTGAATTGAGAGCAGGACAGCCAGGCCACCTTTTTCATCCATTTGGTTGTCTCGTTATACAGCTTAGCGAGAACAGAACACCTCTAGCAAATGAGCCAACCAGGCCTTTATTCGGAAGGTCCAACAGAAATCTCACAACAATTGCCAAAGCTATTTGCTAAAATAGTACCACTATAAGAGCATTCACAGACATTAACTAGTAAGAGGAAATAATGGCTGGGAAAGACAAGATTTCTGTGACCATAAGGCTCTTTGGATACTATAGTGATGAGTTCTACAACCCCCAGCAAACACACACACATTTGGATGAAAGGAGGTATATGGGAATGAGGGTAGGCTCAAAGACAGTTAGGAGTAGTTTGTGTGTGCAGGGAAAAAAGTGTGTGAAAGGTCAGTGAAAAGCCACATACAGCCCTTTCTGCACGATAATCTTTTATTTCCTTCAAAAAAGAAAAAAGAGGCTTAAAGGGATTAAACTCAAAACCTTACATGTTAGGCAAGCACTCTCCCATTAAGCTATATCCCCAGTCCTGGTTTTTTTTGTCTGTTTGTTTGAGACAGGGTGGCCTTAAACTACGTAGCCTAGGATGTTCCTGACCTTGTGATCTTCCTGCATTCAGTACATGAGTGCCAGGATGACAGGTGTGTGCCATCATGCCACGCAAGCACTCGTCAACTGAGCCATGTACCTAGCCCCCAAAGGAATCATTAAAGTTTTTAACCTCTCTGTGCTAATCTAATTTCTTACAACAAATATGCATAATTTTATATAAAAATATAAAACTTAAGCTGGGCATGGTAGCTCCAATCTGTTATCCAGGACAAGGAGGACTCCTACAATTTCTAGGCCAGCTTGAGCTATAGTGGAGATCCTTTCTCAAAAACCAAAGTTAATACATTTCTTGATAGTAACATAAAGAGACAAACCTCAATAGTATACAAGTGGAAAAACGCAGGCTATAAAACAATTTACACATCATGGTATCATTTATAGAAGGAAAAAAAAGGTGTATTTATAAGTACATGAAACTCCTCAGAAGAAATACACTCAATTCACAATACAGGATTTTCTACTTCATAGAGACACACGCTGACTTTCTAAAAAAATCTTTTAAAAATAACTATCCCCTTATACTAGAAAGATTATTTTAATCTAGGTTAAAAAAAACACTAGAAAGCTAGGTAGTGGTGGTGCATGCCTTTAATCCCAGCATTCAGGAGGCAAAGGCAGGTGAATCTGAGTTCAAGAACAGCCTGGTCCAGGGCTATACACAGAAACCCCCTTCTTTTTTTTTTTTGGTTTTTCAAGACAGGGTTTCTCTGTGTAGCTTTGGAGCCTGTCCTGAATCTCACTTTGTAGATCAGGCTGGCCTCGAACTCACAGAGATTCGCCTGGCTCTGCCTCCCGAGTGCTAGGATTAAAGGCGTGCACCACCACCGCCTGGCTTGAAGCCCCCTTCTTGAAAGACAAAACCGCCGGGCAGTGGTGACACACGCCTTTAATTCCAGCACTTGGGAGGCAGAGCCAGGCGGATCTCTGTGAGTTCGAGGCCAGCCTGGTCTACAGAGCGAGGTCCAGGAAAGGTGCAAAGCTACACAGAGAAACCCTGTCTCAAAAAACCAAAAAAAAGAAAAAAAAAAAAAAAAAAAAGAAGACAAAACCACAAACAAACAAACTAGAAAAGTAAAGAATTGAGTGCTGGGGTGGCGGTGGCCCACGCCATTAATCCCAGCACTGGGGAGGCAGAGCCAGGCAGATCTCTGTGAGTTCAAGGCCAGCCTGGTCTACAGAGGGAGATCCAGGACAGGCTCCAAAACTACATAGAGAAACCCTGTCTCGGAAAACCAAAAGAATTGAATACTATAAACAGCTTGAGTTATGCATCAATACCAGAACTAGATTATATCTCCCGAATACAAATACAAGTGATGAACCCAAATATCCACTTAAGATTTCAAAGATTACCAGTAATTCCTGTAAGGAACTGTATGAAATATAAGAAAAACTAACTGGATCATGCTAAAGGCAAAGCCGCAGATTCAATGGTAAGAATAGAAGGGTAAGGGTGTATGCATGTACACATGTGGAAGTCAGTCTGTTTCCTCAATGTTGGGATAATAAATTATAAGTAGGTACCACCACATTCAGTTTTTCTTTCTTTTTTTTTTTTTTCCCCAAGACACAGTTTCTCTGTAGCTTTGGAGCCTGTCCTGAAACTCACTTGTAGACCAGGCTGGCCTTGAACTCACAGAGATCCACCTGCCTCTGCCTCCCGAGTGCTGAGATTAAAGGTGTGCACCACCACTGCCTGGCTCTACATTCAGTTTTTAAAAAAAATTTTACTTATGTTGTATGTATTTTATATATGAGTGCTCTGATCTGCATGTATACCTGCATGCCAGAAGGCATCTGACCCCATTATAGATGGTTATTGGCTGCCATGTGGTTGCTGGGAATTGAACTTACTTAGGACCACCGGTCATCTGTCCGTCCGTCCGTCCCGTCCCCGTCGGCCCCCCCCCCCCCCCCCCCCCCCCCCCCCCCCCGCGCCCTTTTTAAAAAATTATTTTGTCGCCGGGCGGTGGTGGCGCACGCCTTTAATCCCAGCACTTGGGAGGCAGAGCCAGGCGGATCTCTGTGAGTTCGAGGCCAGCCTGGGCTACCAAGTGAGTTCCAGGAAAGGCGCAAAGTTACACAGAGAAACCCTGTCTCGAAAAACCAAAAAAAAAAAAAAAAAATTATTTTGTCTTTTTTTTTTTTTAAATCCCAGAGCCAAGGACTGAACCCAGGACCCTGTGCTTGCTAGGCAAGTGCTCTATCACTGAGCTAAATCTCTAATTCCTCAGCCTCCCCCCCAAAAAAACCCAAAACAAAACAACAGGGGTTCTGAGGAATCAATCTCAGGTCCTAATGGTTGCACAGCAAACCTTTTGTCACAGGAACTAGTTCCTCAGGCCAAGAAAGGAAGGTTTTGACCCTATAAATCTTAATGTTATGTGGTTTGGGAAGGTGTTCATCAGAAAATTGGATCATTAAAGGTGCATGGTGGTGTACACCTGGTTCTAGTCCCTGGGAGGAGGCAGGAGTGAGAGTTCAAAGGCAACTGACTAGCCAAAGGATGGGACTGTGTGGTTCAGTGGTGGAACACCTGCCCATCATGCAAAAAACCCTGGGTTGGATTCCCCAGCACTGTTTAAAAAAAAAAAAAAAAAAAAAAAGAATAAAAAGTAAAGATGATTCACAATTCGTATCTTACCAGAGGTTATATTAATATTTCCGGCTTCAATGCCTGCCTTGAGTCCTTCTTTTCCCAAAATCCCAGATTCTCCTTTGGCCAGACGTTCCCTCTCTTTCTCTTCCAAGCTTCCATAATATATGTGTGGTTTCTTCACAACAGGAGCAACTAAATCATCAGGTGCTTTAGTTTTGGTTGCCTGTTAAATCAAAGACCCCGATTAAAGCTTAATCCGAGTAAACCATGCTTCCCGAAAGAACGAAGCTAACGCTTTCATTTTATTTCCTCCAAAAACTACAGGACAAGGTGGGTATCCGTCAAGACTGATTTTTGTGCGAGTTCAGGCTCTCGTTAAGTTTGGCAGACAAATACAACGAATCAACTTCTATTTGAAGTATCTGGTTTGCTTTGGGGCCCGTTTATTTTATTGGAAATGCAATCTTCGGTTTTACAAAAATAACTGCCCATTACTGGACAAATACCAAGAATAACCCAAACAATCATGGCGGTTTTAGGTGCACCAAGTCACAATGTTACTGGAATACACATTTCAAATAATTCCAGAGCCGATTAGAAGTTGGGAGGCCTCATCGTTAAGTCCCGAGTCATACAGTTTAAGTCAAGACATGTCTCCATTTCTAAGCACCGTGTTCCGGAGCAGTCATAGAAAGTGTTCACTGCTCCGGGCTTAAGTGAGAGCGGTGCAGAAGGAGCTGCGGCACACGAAGGCGTTTAGAAATCAGGAAAAGGCTGCTAATCTCCTCACTACGGTCCCTCAGTCTTCCTCCTCCGCCCTGACCCTCAAGGTAACGGCCCCTTCCCGCAGGGACCCCGCCCTCTCTGGGATAGGACCGGCCTGAACTGCGATCCGGAGCTCCGTACCGAGGAGGAGGCTCGTGAGGAGGCCATGCCGGGCTAAGGAGCAGCGAGGCCCTAGCCAAATCGGCGCTCTGCTTTTCAGATCGTCCACCGCGCGCCCAGCAAAGTGGAAGTGCGTCACTGGCCGGAAACGTATCAGAGCGTACTCCTTACTAGGAGTCGCGAAGTATCTTGGGCTTCGTAGTTGCCAAGCGGCTGCTGGCGTCGAGGGGCGTGGCCTCATGAGCGTTCAACACAAGCTCGCGGGAAAAGAGGCGTGTGGGAAGAGAGGCGCAGAGTCTTCTGGGAAGTGTAGTTCGGGCCGCGCAGCGATGGCTTCATGGTGGGAGTTGAGGTTCTGGGAAGCTGCAGAGGCCTGAAAAGAGGTAGGTTCGCGGATTTCGACTGTAATCAGGAGCGAACCGAAGGTCTCTGCTCTGCTTCGGGAGGCCTTCCATCATCTCGAAGCCGAGAGCTTGTGTTGCCATGGAAATCTCTCCCTAGACTAGTGCAGCCCTGGAGCTGGTAAAGAGGATTGTATGGTACGGAAGTCCTCCCGGGGGCCCCTCGTAACTGGGTGGCTCCGCAGCGATTTTGGGCTTCAAGAAGACATTGAACTCTAAGAGCCTTCTAGGACTAAAAGACGTGGCGGGGGATCGGCGGTCTAGTTTGTTGTTGCTTTACTTGTCTACAACCTAGTCTTTGTTTGTGTTGTTTGAGATAAAGGGTCCAGGGAGGCGCCAGGGAGAGTGCATACCAGCAGCTCTCGCTCCCCTGATCGCTAGGCCATCAGAGATAAGGTTTCTTTCTTTATTCTTTCTTCTTCTTTTTTTAAATCCTTACATGAAGATTGTGGGGATTGCCAAAATATTCGTGTTTGCTGAGCTGGACAGACTCACTCCCGCTCGTAAGCCTCTTCCCCAAACAAATGCAATTATCGGAGCACTTCATCTTCGAGTGCTTACTAAACGCCGAATTATGCGCAAGGAGATAATTCTATTTTAGTTATCCAAGTCACGTGACAACAGAGTACAGAAAATAAATTCTGGTGAGAAATGAAGCTAATCCGTCGTTCTGGAGCCATAGTGTAGTAGGATTATTAACGTGGCAAGTGGAGAGCAGTTCTTTTAACCCGCACTCAATACTGCCCTCTAGTGGCGAAGCTTTCAGTTTGTACACAAGTAGAAAACTTTTCTTCTAATTATTTCTTCCTTTTCCTTTGGAGCTGGTTACCTCTTCCATTTCTCTACTTAGGGATCTGGTAGAAGGTAGTATCTGATTTAGAATAAAGCAGTTTGAAATGTCACGGGCCAGTGTTTTGTATGGATTATATCACCCCTGGCTGTGCTAAGCCTCCCGAGGGAAGGGTAAATGTTTCTTCATTTGTATACATCATAGTCTTTTGTTTGATTCTAGATGCATACAATAGTAATTTACATATCCACACTATAGCAGAACTTTCACTTAGATCATTATCATTTAACTCTTTTCTCTAGTGGTCTATGTGTAACTTTTATAGGTGGCTGATATTGTTAACTAAACTGTTTGCTTCAATTTTACAGAACTGGAATAATTTTTCAAGCTTCACAAGTCTTCTGTATTAAAGTAATATAAAGAATGGGAATGTAGCATGTTCATTGGGTAAAGGAACCAGTACCCAGCCTGACATCCCCCATGGTAGGAAGAGAGAACTAACTCCCAAAGGTTGTCTCTGACCTCTGATCATGGGCTGTGGGCTGTGTGCTTCCACCAACGCCCAATAAATAACTAAATATAATATTTTTTTTTCAAAAAGCAGAGTTTTTAAAGTTACTAAAGAGAAATAAAAAAAAAACAATAATGGAAGAGTCTAGGACTCAAGAAAAGTTAGTTTCACTTTCTCTTATTTGGATAGCTCAGTTTATTCCAAAACTTGTTGTCTGCTAATTATGGATACTGTGGAGGACATAAAGATGACACCTTCAGTGGGTACTAAGCTCCACTTAGTTTTTTGTTCTGAAACAAACATGGGCTTTGTCAACACAAGCATTCATTTGCCCTATGAAATGATTTTGGACTCCTGTGGCCTTATTGGTCCCCATCTGCCTCCCCTTCAAATTCCCAAAGACACCTTTTCCCACAGGGAGTTGACATTCCTAGCCACTCGCATGCAGCCCAGCCTGGGCTCAGTGCTCATGCAGTGCGGTTGAAGGACCCTCCTGAGAGTTCTGTTTTTCCACTAGATTGCCACAGTCTGTTGTCTTGTTTTCCCCACAGGTTGCAACAGTGACTTTAAATGTCTATATCTCAGCACAGGAAACATCTGCTTAGTGAGTGATTTACCCATTTAGGACCTGGCTAGATCCTGTGGATAATCCTGTGAATTGGTAAGTTTGGTTTTCATGAGATTTAAGCCATGGTTTTCATATCCCGGAATGGTCACAGTCTCTGATGATGTTCATAGAAAGCAGATTGAATTTATGGCTTGTCCACTTTCCCTAACTATGTTGAATTGAGATGAGATAGTTAACCGTTTCCCATTTTGCCTTTGTGTGTATGTGACTGTGAGTGTGGTGTATTCACATGTGTGCACACCTTGAGGCTAGAGGATGTTTCTTGGGTGTCCTGCTCTGTCCCACTCTGTCTTACTCTTTGAGACAGGAGCTCTCCCTGAGTCCGGAGCCAGGCTGATAGCCAGCAAACCCTAGCAATCTCCCGTTCCTCCATAGCTCAGGGTTACATGCCTCTATAAGATCATGCCCCGCCTTTTTTTTTTTTTTTTTTTTTTTTCTTCTTGAGACAGGGTTTCTGTGTAGCCTTGGCTGTCCTAGAACTTGCTGTATAGACCACGCTGGCCTCAAACTAAGATTCGCCTGCCTCTGCCTCACAAGTGCTGGGATAAAAGGGGTGTGCCACCATTGCCTGGCTATGCCTGTCTTTTTAGGTGTGAGTTGGAAATTGGAACTGAGGTCCACATGCTTGGGCAGGAAGTGCTCTTACTTGCTCAGTCATCTCCCCAACTCCTGACGTTCTTCCTTTTGTTTCTTGTCTGTTTTTGTTTTTTTTTCAGGCAGGGTTTCTTTGCTGGCCTCCAACGTCTATGCTCAAGTGACCCCAAGCAGTTGGGACTGTAGTCACATGCCACTGCCCTCAGCTAACTTCTTTTAGCTAGTGTATTTCTTTGGAGGTTATTGGAGCACGAGATTAAGGTGATTGTTGGGGGTCTTGCTTGGGAGCTCACAGCCAGAAGGGTTTCAGGACCGGAGTCTGGGGACCCAAGCTTGGTTTCTGACCTAAAACTCTCGACAGAGAATAGTTTCTGTGCTGCTGTCTCTTGATGTCCTCCGGGTTTTGAATGAAGCATCTCAAAAAGTGTTAAAAAGGAAAAAAAAACAACAAAAAAACCCAAAACCAAAACAAACCCCAAAAGATTGCTGCCTAGATTCTCTACTGGCATTTTGCTGGGTTTGTTTTTAAAGATTTCACTTTTAATTTTGTGTATATAGGTATATGCACATGAATGCAGGTGTCCAAGGAGGGCATAGGCATCTGATCCCCTGAAGCTGGAGTGACAGGCAGTTAGTTATAAGCTGGGAATTGAACTTGTGTCCTCTGCAAGGGCAATATTTACTCTTAACCGGAGAACCATCTCTTTAGCCCCCAGCAAAAAACAGATGCTTAGAGACTTTGAAGCCTATGCGTGAAAATCTAAATGAGTTAATGTCCTGTTTATTTTATTGTTCGTGTTTACAAATTTATCCATTTGTAGCTGAGACTCGACACCTGAAGTTTTTCCTCTCTCGACATTTTTAGCAGCCCATAGCTCCCTGGGTCTGACTCCTATTGCTGCTTTCAATATGCTGCGACGAAAACCAACGCGTCTAGAGCTCAAGCTTGATGACATTGAAGAGTTTGAGAGCATTCGGAAGGACCTGGAGGTGAGAGTTCACTTTCCGATGCTTGGGGTATTTCAGATAGCAATTACCTTCGGAACCTCAGACTCTACCAGAGGCTTATTTGAAATCTATTTGGGTGCTTTACAGGGATCTCAAAATAAAAATGAATTTCCTGTGACTATCATAGCAAAGAATTTGGTGGCCCAAAACAACAGAAAATGATCCTCTTATAGTTCTTTTTTTTACATTACTATTTTATTTGTTTATTAACTTTTTCATATATTTTGGTCATGTTTTCCCCAGCCCCAATTCTTCCCATACCCTGTCTACCTCATTACTCACCCAACTTTATGGTTTTTTTTCTCTCTCAAAAAATGAAACAAATTCCCCAAACAAGAAACAAAAAGTCCACAAAAATACCATTGAGTTCATTTTGTGTTGGCCAGCTGCTCCTGGGCATGGGGTCTGCTCAGGCGTGTGGTTGGTAGACCCAGTGATGTTGGAGACATTAGAGAAAACTGATTTTCCCTTTGGCAGTTAGTGTCAGTTGCAGCTGGCTTCTTGGTTAGGGGTGGGACCCTGTGTCTGTCTGCTTCTCCCTCAGTGCTGGGACCCTGTCTGGCTCGAACCTGTGTGTATTGCCAATCTCTGAGTGCACACGTGCATCAGTCCTGCTGTGTCCTGCTGTGTCGGGAGGGTGCTGTTTCCTTGGAGTCATCCTTCTTCAGCTCTTAACAATCTCTGTGCCTCCTCTTCCACATAGATCCCTGAGTCTTGAGGGGAAGGGTTTGAGGAAGACAATCCAATTATTACTGAGTGCTCCAAAGTCTTCCACTCTCTACACATTGTCCAGTTGTGGGTCTCTGTGTTAACTAAGAAACTTCTCTGAGGTGGCTGAGCAAGACACTGATCTGTGGGTACAGCAGTATGTCATTAGGAGTCATTTTATTGCAGTGTTCCTTTATCAGAATAGTATTATGTTTTCCCTTAGGTCTGTGACCTATCTGGTCTCAGGCTTGTGCATGCTAGGCAAATACTCTACCAACTGAGGAACATTATAGCCTGTCAGCATTTGTTCTTAACTTGGAGTTACCATTATTTTCCCCTCAGTGCTGAAGATTAACCTAGGACCTTGTGCATGTTAGACAGATACTCTTATTGAACATCCACCTGCTTCCTGCAGTCATTTGGTTGTTTATTGTAAAATCTTTTGCATTAGGAACTTTCTAAATCTGGCTTTGCCATACAATATTAGATATCTATTAATAAGAATAAATTCTTCCATGCCTTCAGGATGAAGTCCAAATTCCTAAGCATGGTACATGAAGTCCTTTATGACCTAGTCCTTGCTCATCTCTCCACTTTATCTGCCAAGTTATCTTTAATCTCAGTGCTGTGTACTCTGCTCCCTTCCCACCTACCTCATCTTGACTTGGCCCCTTCCAGCCCCTAGCTGGATTAAGTTCACTCCCCACCCATGTTGACTTTCTGTTTTAACTGTCTGTTGGGCTGATTTCTTCAGCTGGGCCAGAAGCTCCTTGAAGGCAAGGATTAGTATATTAAGCTCTGGACTCTTTCCAGAGGAGGGCTCCCTACAAGCCAATTTGCATTTGCTGCTTGAGGAGGTACTTTATTCAGATGGTAGGGGACATTACATCTTGCATGTACCCAGCATGGAATGGGCTTTACATCGTTCATATGAAGACTGACAACTTCAGTTTCTCTTGCTCTTCATTCCAGCAACTGTAGTGCTCATAAAGTATCATCAATTTTTTGCTGTGTGTGTGTGTGTGTGTGTGTGTGTGTGTGTGTGTGTGTGTGTGTTGGTGGAAGTTCTGTCCAGCCCACCAGTTCCCAAATAATGGACACAGAGGCTTAATACGAATTATAAATGCTCAGCCAATAGCTCAGACTTATTACTACCTAACTCTTACATTTAAATCAACCCCTATTTCTTATCTGTGCTTTGCCATGTGGCTCATGGCTTGTTACCTCATTTTCTGCACGTCCTGCTTCCTTGGTGGCTGGCTGGCCTCTCCCCGACTCTGCCCTTCTTCCTCTCGGCATTTCTCAGTTTGGCTGTCTCTTCTATATCTTTTGCCTGGCTACTGGCCAATCAGTGTTTTATTAAACCAGTTCAAGTGACAAGTTTTTACAGTGTACAAAAGTATTCCACAGCGTGTGTGTGTGTGTGTGTGTGTGTGTGTGTGTGTGTGTGTGTGTATGTGAATGAGAGTGTCCTCATGCCATGGAACATGTGGCAGCTAGAGCACAACATGCAGAAATAATTCTCTTCTCTCACCATGTTTATTCCTGGGATTTAATTCAGGCTCAGGCTTGGCAAGCAAGTGCCTTTACTCACCCAGCTGTCTTGCCAGTCCAGTTCTTTTTTTGCTTTTTAAGAATTCATATTGGTAGTATATTATTAAGCATGAGGTTTTGCTCTTTTCGTGTTTTTAAGACAGGGTCTCACTGTGTAGCCCAGGTAGGCCTGGAACGCATTGTGACCTTTCACCTCAGATTCCTGAGTGCTGGGATTGTAGGCATTCATCTTCAGTCCTGAAAAGAATGAGTTTCAAAAATGTTTAGATTTTAGTTGTGATGAGTCAAAAATGCTGGCCCAGTGGACTTTGACTCTGCAGAATGAGCTCGTTGTTGAGTTGGTCTTCCACGGAAGGTAGTGGGTTTGGTGTCCTTTCAAACAGCTCAGGAGAGAGGGACACTCCTGGAGTGAATGAAAATGAAAACAGCAGGAAAAGTGGCCCTTCCTCTTTCCGTCCTCCTCAGGTTCAAATCAGTAGCCCAGGCTGTCCCAACTTGTCCTGCCCCTGCCTCTCAAGGACTGACATTATAATTGGGCACTCCTTCCTATGCCTGGCTCTGCTCTTTCTCCTTTCCTTTTCTCTTGTTTGGTTTTTCAAGACAGGCTCTCTTTACATAGCCTTGGCTGACCTCGAACTCACAGAGTCCCCCTGCCTCTGCCTCCTGAGTGCTGGGATTAAAGGCGTGCGCCACCATGCCTGGCTCTGTTTTTTTTTTTTTTAAATCTTTGTGAACGTTTTGACTACATGTGTCCTCACCATGTGTATGCAGTGTCCATGGAGGCCAGAAGAGGGCATCAGAACCCCTGAACTGGAATTAGAGATGGTTGTGACCTGCCATGTGGGTGCTGGGAGCTGAACCTGGGTCCTTTGCCATGTGGGTGTTGGGAGCTGAACCTGGGTCCTTTGCCATGTGGGTGCTGGGAGCTGAACCTGGGTCCTTTGCCATGTGGGTGCTGGGAGCTGAACCTGGGTCCTTTGCCATGTGGGTGCTGGGAGCTGAACCTGGGTCCTTTGCCATGTGGGTGCTGGGAGCTGAACCTGGGTCCTTTGCCATGTGGGTGCTGGGAGCTGAACCTGGGTCCTTTGCAAGAGCAGCAGGTGCTCTTTCTTAACTGCTGAGTCATCTTTCCGCCTCTACTCCTTGGTGTTTCATTTTTCACTAAAGTTGTTTACACCTCAGAAACAGTCTGTAGTTGTTCATAACATGAAACTTAAAACGATTTCATTCCAGCTGAGTATCCTCAGAGATCCCTTTGCTTCTTAGAAGTAGTTTTCATAAAGATTTTTTTTTGGGGGGTGAACCTTTTAAGGTCATTTCTCTGTAGTGTTGACTAACTAGAGATGAACAGAAGTTCAATACACATACAAACGTGCACACACAATTTTATTTATTATTATTACGGATATGGTGTGGTTGAGTGAGGGTGTTCGTTTTCCACAGAGGACAACTTTCTCGAGTTGGTTCTCTCCTCCCCCTTGTTGAGGCGGGGTCTCTTCCTGTTTCTGTTTCTTCAGGCTAGCTTGCCCATGAGCGTCGAGGCTGCCTCTGCCTGCTAGCTTGCTGCTAGGGGTGCTGGGATTACAACTCTCCACCACCACATCCAGTTTTGTTTTAGTTATGTATTAAAAACCCATGGGTTCTGGGGATTGAACACAGACTGTCAGGTTTGTGCAGCCATCGTACTGGCCAGGTTCCTTATGTTGTTATTTAAAAGGAAACCACAGGAAATTTCATATTTAGGGGCATTTTAGATTTTGGATTTTTAGCTTAGGGATGCTTGACCTCTGTAGCCAATGCATAATATTCCAAAATCTGAAAAAAAAAAAAAAAAACAAAACAAAACCTTGAACCTCAAATACTTTGGGTCCCAAGCATTTCAGAGAAGGGATCCTCAGCCCAGCCTTATTTGATTGACTCTATCTAGTACACTGATGCTGGGATTTGAGGGGTCACAGTTCACCAGTGAGTGGTACAATTACCATCATGATTTCAGTGATCAGAGCAGCTGAGCTGTGCTCCCAGTAAAGAACTGTAGATAGAGCATTATCATTTAATGTCATCTTTATAGTCAGGGAGTGGTAGCTATGGGAATCTGTAGTCACTTGTGACTTAGAGCAAGACCTCTTTTGTGAGAGAACGAAGCCTAAGTCTTCATCTGTATCTCCCATTCAACTTGAATTGGCAAGGTCAAGTTCAATCTCCAAACAGCCGTAAAGTTAGTCTGGTCTCCTGCGGTCTGACTGAAGCCATTGCTGCTCTAACAGGAGGGTTAAGGGCGTGAATCAGAAGAACCAAAGCCCTGATTGGTCGGACTGCATTGATCTGACTTTTGAAGGTACAGCGGAGAGCGCAAGAACACATTTGGAGAAGTGGGGCATACTCACAAATTGTCTGGTCTCGAGAAAGCCCCAAACAGAATGTTCATGGGCCATGGTATTGTTTGGATAGATCAGCTTTTGTTCATCCACGCAAGGTGGACAGGCAGAGTGGAAGGAACCAAGGAGCCCTTTCTGGAGAGGATGCCTTATGCACATCAATAGTGAAGATTTTTGTTGGTGACAGTAAAAAACTCTTCAGGAGCATATGTTTAAGAGACTGCTTTGAACTGTAGAGCAAGTTTTAAAGAAGTAGTTGTGAAAACAGTGGAATAGAGAGGATTTGTCCTTGTAACTTATGCCAGTTATCTGTCATACAGTTGATTCAGAAATAACACCATTCATTGGCATCATTTTGACATGGAAAAGGCCTTTTTGAACAAGATGTTATCCACTGCATAACAAGGAGGCTGGGACGGAGGTGGATCTGGTGGTGACCATTTTAGGTTGTGAAGAAAACTTTGGAAGTGCTGGAAGTAACTTTGGTCACGGTGGCAACTTTGGCACAAGACGAAGCTACAGTGATGGAGGCGGAGGCGGAGGCGGCAGGGGTTGTTGTATGAAGCAGGCTGTGGGGGCTGGAGAGATCTGTAAACAGGATCCGGCTGTGGAACCTGAGGGAGACATGGTAGTGGCGGAATAAATGGTGGCTGCAGTGAAGGGAATTTGGCAATGGTATAACTAATTACAGTGGTGGCGAGAACTCCATAGCTTTGGAAATCAGTCAGATCAGAGACCCATGAAGTAACAGTTTTAGTGAAGGAAATCAGGCATGTGGTGGTGGAATGTAGCATAGTTCTTTTGTTAGTTTTTGAGATAAGGTTACACCATATAGGCCAGGCTGGCTTTGAACTTGTAATAGTCCAGTTGCAGAGTTCTAAACACAGCAGAGAAGGGCTTCCATTTTTAGGAAAGAGAGTTGTCAGGAAAGCTATAGATTACTTAGGGACAGTCCAGCCAAATGCCTTAAAGAAACTTTAGGAAATGAGCCACAAAAGGGAGCGACACCCATATCAGGAAGGTTTCTGCAGCGGAAGCAGGAAGCTCTTCTTGTTCAGGAGGTCCTCAGCCACAAGTTGAGACAAGTGTAGCAACTGTTGATGCAGTGTGGTGCCAGCTGGATTGACACCAAAGTCATCTATCTGTTGTAGGTTTTCTTTCCATTTGCATTAGACTCATGGCTCATTGAGTTGCAGTAGTGGTACCAAGAATAAAGAGGAAATTTTCTGAAAAATTCAAAACAAAACCAAAAGCAAAACAGGGGCTGGGATATAGTTTGGTGGTAGATTGCTTGCCTACCATGCATGAAGCCTTGGGTTCAGTCCCTAGCATCATCAATAAACAAATTGGAAGCCCCCAAACTGAGACCTACCCCAGGTAGCATTGTCTCTTCTTGTGTTACCATAGTTGTGGGGAACCAGTCAGGCTGTAGGTTTATTTTTTATTTTCTGGTTTGTTGAGACAGGGTTTCTCTGTGTGACCACCCTGGCTGTCTTGGAACTCACTCTGTAGACCAGGCTGGCCTCAAGCTCACAGAGATCCACTGCCTCTGTCTCCAGAGTGCTGGGATTAAAGACGTGTGCCACCATGCCTGGCAAGGCTGTGGCTTCTTGGTGACTACGAGTCATGTCATTTTTCACTTGTTCTCATTAAAAAGTTTGCTTGAAACACCTTTTGTTGCCCCATATCCACTATCTCCAACTGCAGGTTCCTGCAGGCCTCTGTACTGTACCCTAAACTCCTCACCACCTTTTCTTTGTGTCTCTTTGGCATTGTGGACTTCCCATTATAACCCTGAACTCTCTATGTATATAACTAATAGTCTCCATGCCCATTGCCTTCTAGACTGTGATATTCTGGAAGGTAGGGTTACATCTTCTAAAACTGCATGCCTGTATCCTTCTTGTAACTATCCTAAACTTGGGATATCAGTTTATTGTTTATTAGCCCCTAACCTTGCCCCTTACCCAATACTTGTGTATGGTAAATGCTAGATTAAATATTTGCTAATTGCCGGGCGGTGGTGGCACACGCCTTTAATCCCAGCACTCGGGAGGCAGAGGCAGGCGGATCTCTGTGAGTTCGAGGCCAGCCTGGGCTACCAAGTGAGTTCCAGGAGAGGCGCAAAGCTACACAGAGAAACCCTGTCTCGAAAAACCAAAAAAAAAAAAAAAAAAAAAAAAAAAATTTGCTAATTGAAAGAATGTTTTTCCTAATTTTTTTCTTTTTTTTTACTTTCAGACCCGTAAGAAACAGAAGGAAGATGTAGAAGGTGTAGGGACCAGTGATGGAGAAGGAGGGGGGGCTGCTGGGCTCAGCAGTGACCCCAAGAGCCGGGAACAAATGATAAATGATCGAATTGGTTATAAACCCCAACCGAAGCCCAACAACCGCACATCTCAGTTTGGAAACTTTGAGTTTTAGAGATGGATTCTCTTGCATACCAGACCCCTGGAATGGAATAAAATGATGGCGAAAATATAGAACAGATTTAGAGAATTAAGTGTGTAAAACCAAGCAGAATGTTTTCTGTCTCCTGCAGGGAGAAATAATGTCTGTGTGAAATTACTGCTGTTCAACTTTTTTGATAAGCTAGAAGCCAAATTCTGGCTGTTTCTGGAAAATTGGACTGTGGAAAGCTTACCTGATTTTTGTTTTTAAAATTAAATATATTTTTGGAAAAAACGTGAGACATCCTTAAAAGTAGTAGCAATGAAGTCCCCGGCTCTGAGAGGTAATCGCCATCAGAGGTGATGTCCTTCCTTGTCTTTACAAAAGGACCCCAAACCCGGACACTTGGAGTTGATGCCCTGGACTTTCACTTCACTTGTTTATTCAGTATTTGGTGACTGCCAACCGTCCTGCAAGCAACAGAGATCCCAGCTGAGTGTGCTCATGGCTGTAACCCGCACTTGGAGGCCGAGGTAGTCTCATGAGTTGGAGGCTAGTCTGGGCTACAGAATAAAGTCTTGTCTCAAAATGTAAAAAAACAAAAACAAAAACAAAACAAAAACCAAACCAAACCAAGACAAAGACCCCTACCCTCATGGAGATTGGATTCTAATGAACAAATTGTCTGAGTCAAATCCACTTACAAAGGCTTTATACAGTGAGGGAAACACGAGCATTCCTAACAGTACGAGAGGTACTGTAATCCTTCTCCCTTGGGACTCGCCTAAGAATTCTTGCATCAGGAACCCATCTGAATTCTGGATATTTTTGCACCATGCCCCATTTTACTATAAAATTCAGGGACAGAACCACCAGCTGTGGAAGCCAGAACATCTGGAATCAAGTTCAAAGAGACTCCTTAGCTGGGTTTTACCCAGGCTTCTGGATAGTTTGTGAGTGATGTATACGGGAAGGTAGAGATAAAGGGGAATGTGTAGTTTCCTCTTCCTGCTCCACGCTTTTTTTTTTTTAAACAAAACTTTATTCCAGTTTTATTAATGACCCCTAAGCCCTGTTATCTTACTGTCTTAAAAAACAATAAAACCCGAGACACAGGCTGTAGCTAGGGACTCTTTATTGCAGCCTGCAAGGCCTTACAGAGGGCAAAGAGAAGAAGATTCTGCCTGCATTACTCCTTCCCCCCTGCAACTCCCCAGCAGGATTTCCCAGTTGTTTTTGGGCCTCCTGCATGGCTTCCCTTTGTACTAATAGCTGTCATGCAGCTATTGTAGGTAGGCTGTGTAAGACAGTGTGGAGTGATTCATGCAGACACCCCAGTTCCTGAAAGGGCACACCTTTCTGAGTTTGCAGAAGTGAACCCGAGCCCAGCCATGAAGTGGCAGGTAGTAGATTTGAACCCGGGCAGTCTGCTTTGCTAGCCCATGCTTCTAAATGGCCTTTAATATGTTCCTGGCTGAAAGCAGTGTGTGGGGGATAGAAGTTTCTATTTTTAGGTTTCCAAGAATTTTCATGCTGTTTTATGAACAGAATGACAGTTATTCATCAGTAGACTAGGACTTACTGCAATTGCTAATCTTTTTTGGGCATAACTACGTTATGTTTCAATTCTGTATTCTTTAGGATCTGTTCATTTCTGGATTACCAGTGCCCAGGAGGTTAGCCAGGTGCTTGTAAAGATACTGACCTTATTCAAGAGAGTGACCTTTCATTTTCCTAAAGTCTTCAGGGACAGAATAACCAGTAGATAGTGAAAACAATATGGGTTGGATATGCCTGTGTTGTGTGGGGTACCTTATCCATATTGCTTTTAATTTAAGTAGGTAGGTGCTATTACTCCTTTGTGTGTGGGAGTGTACACACTAGGCATGCTACAGATTGAACCCAGAGCCTTAGAAAAGCACACTTAGGCAAGCACTCAACCACCAAACTACACCCATAGCCATTTGTTTTTGCAACAGGATCTCACTGTGTTAAAAGCCCAGGCCACACTGCTCAAGTTATGCCCTCTCTATCTCCATCTTCATAGCTGGTTCTGAGATCCTTGCTGCTACAGAGAGACAGACATGCTGTGGAGCATCTGTAAACACAATATCCAGGTGCCAAGATTCCATTCTGTTTCCCTAGACTTACAGATCAGGTTGCTAGACTCCAGGCCATTAGAGGGCTCCTGGTGGGGACACATCTGCCATCTGTATGTGCCCCTCCTCCTTACATCCCCTATATCCAGAGTGGTGCATTTCTTTGGAATTTTCTCCCTTCTCCTTGCCACCAAGAATCAGAGATAGCCTGACTGGTGCTGAGGCCTGAACTCTCAGACCCTGTCATGCTGCTGTCTATATTTTCATGGCATTAACGACTCTTAATAAAATTCTCACCCAAATGGAAAATCCACCTGTGTTCCCCTGTACCTCCAAACTAAAGACCTTTAACTAGGTAGTCCAGGTCTTTCCTCATAACCTTCCTGCTTCATCCTGCCAAATACTAGAATGACAGGCACATGTCACCACACTTGACTATCAACTGCCTTTTTATACATGAGAAAACTTTGAGATGGTTAGAATAGTTTTTCCTAAGTGATGGAGCCCAGATTTGAGCCCACTGTCCTCAAAGGCCATGTTTATCACAGCGTCCTGAAAGACTGCAGGAGTGGTGAGGAGTGCCCTGTGGGGGCAGCAGGAAGACCAGTCACAGCAACACCGGGCCACTACCATGGGGCTAGGCAGAGTCCGGCAGTGAGCTTCCTGGAAGCCAGTGCTCCTGCCTGATGAATGCAGAGATTATGAATCATGGATGAAACGAGGCAAGTTAGCTTTTGAACTCAAGAATCCCTCCTATACTGAAAGACTTGCAGACACAGGACCCGTGTCCTATGCACAAGGTCATGCTGATCTGGCAGGCACTAGCCCAGACTTTTTTTTTTTTTTTTTTTTTTTTGAGACAGGGTTTCTCTGTGTAGCTTTGGAGCCTGTCCTGGAACTCGCTCTGTAGACCAGGCTGGCCTCAAACTCACAGAGATCCGCCTGGCTCTGCCTCCCGAGTGCTGGGATTAAAGGTGTGCACCACTACCGCCCGGCCAGCTTTTTAAGTAGAGTCAGAGAACAGCAACAAGGCCATGTCATCTAAGAGACTGACATTGTAGAACCCATGGTAATAGCCAATCCCCAAAGACTGCAAAGCGACCAGCTTACTTAGAGACTACTCTGTGTAGACATAATGCATAGAATCACAAAATCAAGACATTTATTTTGTTCTCTTGCACACAACACTTAAAACATTGCCATTACAGCAATCCTGCTCTCTGGGAGCTTACAGTCTCTGAAACAGTCAACATGAACGGAGACCCAGTGATTAAGGCATTACAACAAATGCAGACTTGTCATTTAGATGAATTTTCTGAAGTGGCTGGAAAGGGCAGGCTCAAGATTAAATGATATGACGTACACCCTGCCTCACTTTCCTGAGTCTAGTAAGGAACCCAAGCCCACAGTCTGAAAGGGAATTTGGGACAACCCTACTCTAATAGTAAAGAAACTTGGATGGATGCTGAGGAGGTTCCATATGGGAAATGGGGTGTTGAGTGTTCTCCCATCTTGGACTGGAGTTAGTACCTAGGATCTGTAACTCTGGGGGTAGGTAATCCTTTACTCAGCTTTATAGAAACTAATGGGGCAACTGCTTCTTGAAGCAGACTTGAGACCTGTACCCAGTTGTAAATACCAAGTTCTAACTGGTAAGATAATTATAAGCACAGCGTTGCAATGCCTACTGCATCAGGAAGCTGAGAGACTTTCAAAACTAAGCTGCCTGGGATAAGACAGGAAGGGAAAAGTATGCAGGCCTAAAGACATTTAGACCTAGTCTTCCCACAGAAGAAAGGAGACGTTTAGATGAACACAAGAGCTGGGCATTAATGTTCAAGAGCATAGGATTTAAGCTTACCTCTGTCCCGTACTAACCACACCCTCTAGAACCTAGTCAGGGATCTCAGGTGCAGGTTTTGCAGTAGACTGCTTCTAACCCGAAGAACCATGTCAAAGTGAGGTTTCTCTTGGTTTCAGATTCATAGCACCCTGTCCTAACTGGCCTTGGTTCTCCCCACCTCACTGGTAAGGTCTTATTTCTGATAGTGTATGCTTTATTTTTAGGGTGTTGGTTAAACAAGGCCTGCATATGCTAGCTAAGTGATCCCCATTTGAGCTGCATCTCAGCCCCGGGAAGGTGTTTTATGGCAGCTCATCTGGAGATTTCTAGAAAGCACCAGGGTCCCCACTGAATGTGGGTTCTGTATTCCCCTGGGTTGTTTATTCCTTGGCTTCTGAGATAACAACAGGGTACATCTGTCTGCACCATAATGTCGGGCTCCGTCAGTACCTGGCATTCACTGTGCAGTGCTAAAAACCAGCACAACGGGATTGAACGAAGAGAAAAGCGAAGCTCTAAAGCGAATTTCTTAGATTTTTTTAGCCTCCATCCCATAGGCTTATAACCCTCTCTTGGTTCAAAGCCCCCAAAGAGCACATTCCTTGTTCTCCGAGGTTTAATTGGCACCCATAGAGAGAAAGTATAAACTTCAGAATCACAACACTGGCCAACAAGACAGCAGGTTTGTTTCTTCTGCTCCGAGGCACAACTGGATCGATCTAGCACCAAAGAAGGCAGGGCTGAACAGACAAGCACGGAAGAAGAATCACTTTAAAGAGGTAGTTGGGAACAAGCCTGCAGGAGACTAGTGACTGACAGCACATCCAATGGCATTCTGCAGTGAGAAAAGGGGTTTTGGTCACTCTGATCTACGTAAACCCCCATAAATAATAAAGGTGGTCAAGCGGAGGATGGGGACCTACATAGTGCGCACTGAGAAAAATCTGGCTACTGGACCATGCCCCACGTCTCCCAAACAGAAAGTCGGGTTTTTGCCCTTCTGGCCCTTGACTGGCTGACCTGCACTGCAGGACAAAGGTCTCTTGGCCTTCAAACTACTTCCAAGGAACCCCAGATCTTTAAGTCAGGACTAGAGACTTTATATATGCTGCTAAGTGTACTTTGCTATACACAAGTGTGTGTATATACATACAGCCTATTTGGAGCTAAGTAAGTTTGTGGAATGAAGTAAGTATTGACTAGCAGCATTTAGATATGACATGTGCCCAAGACATACCACCTACCCACCAGCAATTCTGATTCTCATGCCTGATACCAGGGAGCCCCACCCTCTGTCACTTCCGGGTGCAGCTTTGCTGTTTTAATGCTGACTCTTGGGGTAATCCTCTCGATGTCAGCAGAAATGTCACCTAGGAACTTAGAAATGCCAAATTGGTGGCTCTAGCGTTGATGTCCACTGAGTAGTGTCTTAACAAGCCCTCTGGGTGATTCTGAAACACTCTAAAGTTTGAAAATCACTGGTTTCAAGGAACATACACAAAAACAATAATAGGAAAAACAACACAAACTCTTGCTTTGTTCAGTTGGGACAAACCAAAGTACTGAGTCAAAGTAAAATGGCAATGGTTTTATTTAACAATCTCTATTTCTGTTATCTCAAATTGATTGTCCTGTTTTGCTTTGATTGGTAAGTTCATTTCTAATCCAAGTGTTAATGGGAACAAACGTTGGTGAGTGAGGAAGAATACTCCACAAACCATAGGCTATATTTAGTCCCTAACCACGCTCCACACACTACTAGTATTTTGGTATAACACATCACACCTAGAGAAAGGCACAATGTGTTTCCCACTTACTAAGACTGGAGCTTATTTTCTAGTGTGAAATTTAAGTCCCGGGTTGGGTGAGATGTCCCTAATTACCATCAATTCTGTTTGAAGTTAAAAATCCCTTTCTGTCATTGACCCAGAACCCCACCCACCAAACACACATTTTATCTGTTTAAAACAAAAATGTACCCCCATCCCCCCAAAAAAAACCCCAGAAAAATAAAAAGAAGCAGATCGTCAAATCATTAACTAGGAAGCTACCTGGATTAGACAAGACTCAGGATTATGAGAGAGAAGACATCTCACAGGTGGCTTCTCAAGAGAAATGTCAATTTCATCTTATTAGAAAAGCCACTACTCAGAGACTGTAACTAAGCCTCTATTCAGTGTTTGTGCATAAAGAGACAGGAGAGAGAAGGGATGATTGGAGAGGGAATCACATCTTCCGGTCCCGAGATGCTTCCTACATACAATTGATAAGGCCACATGTGGAGTCTGATGTTAATGGCAGTGCTCTGTGATGTCCACTACCACCGCCTTCTTCCAGCTGAAGAGAAAGTATCCCGTCCCAGCCCCCGCTGCTACTGCGATGCAGAGGTACCCATTGTAGGTCATGAAGATGAGCATGAGGAAGTAGCTGACGACTACCTGGATAATGTGCAGCACTGTCTGCAGGAGGTGGGGGAAGCTCAGCATCTGCTGCCTGGGGAGCAAACAGACAGGAAAGTCAGACTTGGGAGGGTGCAGGTCAGGAGAAAAGCTGTAGCTGTTAGCACAGCCTTCAACTGGACTGCATCAAAGCTATCCCGAAACTGTGGGGGGGGTTGCGTGTGGGGGGGTGGGGGTAGGGGTGGGTGTGGGGGTGGGTGTTTGGTAAGATAGAACTTTCGATTTTCCTTGAGCCAGTCTCAAACTCACTACGTATCTAAGGACGGCCTTGAACTCTGATTCTCCAGCCTTTACCAAGTGCTGGGATTACAGGCATACATCATGCTTGACTAGATTTAACTTTTGACAGAAAGGAATCAATTGCATTCTGCCATTCTTTTATGTCTTGACTATACATTCTTAAAATGCCCATTACTATTTAGCAAATATTTAAAAAATTGGATTCCTTTCAACTTCTTTCAAAGTGGCAAACACTTGCAACTTAGAACAACATGTATGTGCCTTTGTAGACTGCAAGTCCCATAACCCACAACTGCGAACTTCTAAAGTTACATAGAAACACTAACTCAGGAAGAAAAAAATACTTGCTTTGTTACATTATTAAGACAGCTCTCTAGAGCTTTCCTTTGGATCTGTTCCATCTTCTTACCCAACAGTTTTGTGTGTCTCCATCAGGATGGTTCCATTTGGTCCTGGGACAGGCATGGAATTATAGCGAATGCTGACTTGAGACTTGCGCAGCAGACCTTCTCTGGCTATCTTGAGTCCTTCATAAAACATTGCTAGTAAGAACACGGCCACGAAAGCTCCAGCCATCTCTAAGAAAGGGAGGAAGGAGGAGGTAACGGCACTGTCAAAATCATCAGCCAGCATGCTGCTGGGCACAGTGGCGCCCTCCTGTGGTCCCAGTGCTTGGGAGGCTCAGGCAGAGGATTATGAGAGCACAGCCAGCCTGAGCTACATGACAAGTAACTATCTCAAAACAAACAGAACAGAAAAAGTAGTAGTCTCAGTTTATGAATAATTGGATGGTTGCCTCTTTACCCAATCAGGAGAGCTGAGACATTATCAAAAAATCACTGCCTCTGCTCAAGAACATATTTACTTTCTGATGATATCCAAACACATGATATAGAATATGGAAAAAGGGAATAGCCAACTGTTGTTTTGTTGTTTAACAGGGTTTTGTTGTGTAGCCCAGGTTGATCTTGACCTTCTGGAAATTCTCCTGCCTCAGCCTCTTGAGCACTGGGATTACAGGTATGCACCACCACATCCAGCTAAAACCTGTTTTTAAAAGTGCTGCTTATGTATTTTGAATAGGCATTTTAAAAGATAATGTATATATAGAATGAAGAATTGATAAAATGAATGTATTTATGTGACTAATTTAAATTTCACATACTACTTGAACTAAATGCTTCCACCTCCTTTTCCAAAATCAAATTGGTTTATTTCAGAAATAAGCTTGGTACCTAAAGCAGTTTAAGTGACCAGTAAACTCATTCAATTGCAATTAAATGTAAAGCACCAATAGATACATGATAGATACCAAAGACAGGTGACAGCCACCTTAAAACTAAGAGAGACTCTATGATATGCCAAGTGTCAGGACATGGACACCATAGTTTGATGTAGCAAAGAAAGCACTGGTTTAGAGAGTTCTAGAAAGTGTGACACTTGTTTTAGCTCTGTCGTAATAACTGTGTGTTTCAGGGCAAGCCATTTCAATATATATATATTTATCTGTAAATAGGCAGTTATGAGATCAATACTTTTTTTTTTCAGGCAGTGTCTATGTAGTCTGGCTATCCTTGAACTCTCTATGTAGACTAGGCTGGCCTTGAACTCACAAAGATCCTCCTGCCTCTGCCTCTCAAGTGCTGAGATTAAAGGTGTGCACTGCCATACCCGCCAAGATCAACAGTTTTTAACCAAGGGTTACACTGTGGTATTTGAATATGCTTGTAGTCTTAAACCTAGGACCAATTACACCTTAGCAAACAAGAAAAGGATTACAAAAGATCTTTATCTGGCATTTAAATTATTTTTCAATGCTCCAAAACATACACATTAACTAAAGGAAGCTTACTGGAGGATCCAAAACAAGTATCATGTATTCCATCTTCTGATTAGGGAATAGGAATCGTGATGGTTATGTAGCACAACCATCCGGATCCCGTAATAGGACAGAAAGAGGGGCTGGATTTCCAAATCTATGTCACCATCTCTCATGTGATTGTCATCTTCAAAGATTACCTGATGGTTACTCACCTCCAGGTGTGTTGATTACCAAACCGGAAAACAATAGTTCCACATTATTAAAGCCAAAGTAGAAGGTCATAGGCTGCCAGAAAACCACAACAAGCCAGTTAGAGAAGGCTGAAGACCTAATGGGGATCTCAGCAGAGGCTCACAGTAACACATGTGGACAAGAAGAAATACCTGGAGCAGTGGGAGGCTCTACTCCCCTGAGCACTAAGAGTTTCCCCCACCCTCCACCCCCATCTCATGTCCTTCTCTCTTTTCTATACGAAACACAAACACCAGAACTTAATTCAGGAAAGGGTGAATTTCAAAAGAGTGGATTAAAGAAAGGAGTCTAGAAAGTATTGGTTCTGGTGTCACTGTGTATGTTGTCACAGCAATACAGGCAGATCATCTGACTTGCCTGGGGCGGGGTCTGCTTTGGTTCTCTCTTTGGTAACCTCCCAGTGCTAAAATTCCATGTTCCTTTTATCCAAGTGTGTGGGCAAGGGCCTGTGACACTTACCATCATCATCATCATGCCGTCTCCTCCACCATGGGAGTGGGAGGTGGTGGGGTGATGGTGAGGTGGCATGGTACTGTTGCTGTCCATGTGGTTCATCTCCATATGGTTCATCCCCATATGGTTCATCCCCATATGGTCGGAAGGATCCAGTTTTCCAGAAAAAGATGAGAGTCAGCAGAAAAATCTTTCAAGAAGAACAATTATGTATTATTAAGGACATAAAATATTTTCTTGATAAATACTTTGTCCACACAGAACTTTGCCCAGTAAACAAATGCTCTCCTCGATTCAGAAGTAACTTGCACTACTCAGGATCACCTTTGAGACAGGACAAAGGGCTATACTGAAGACCTGAGACACCCATCCCTTATTCTGCAGAACTACTGCTCCTCTAAGACACAGGTTTAACGTGTGTTCAGTTAAATAGAAGTAGAGGAAAGAAGCCTCTTCAGATGGCAGGAAATAGAGAATCTGAAATAACGTATAAGTGGAAGCCATTAACAAAATGTGATCACCCCAAGGCTCTCTAATCATAAACATCAGTAGATAAAAAGCCAGGACTTCAGATAATTCTCCTAATTGGGATGGCCTGTGTTTAACCAGGATATTCAGATTCCACTTAGAGGACAATCAGCTTTGAGTTCATTTAAATCTCAAGAAAGGTCTGCTGCTGCCTCAGGCAAGGAGTGTGCCCAGCTTTCAGACACCAGGACATTAGCGTTAAGAACATGAAAAACAAGGTATAAATTGGATGGTCTATATTAAATTAAGTCTAGACACTGCATCTTCAGCCTGTACCTTTGCACCATGTTAATGCTTTACTGCAGAAGTCAACATGAGTCAGGGTTCAGTGACTCCCATAGCTGCTGTGTGGGCAGGGGACTGGGAAGTTGGGCTATAATGTGCAGAGGTAGTCCTGGCTGTCCTGGAACTCACTATGTAGACCAGGCTGGCCCTGAACTCAGAGATCCACCTGCCTCTGCCTCCTGAGTGCTGGGATTAAAGACATGTACCACCACTGACTGGAAAAAACCTGTCTTTCCTCTAAGTTGTATTTATTTTTATTTGTATGAATGTTTTGCCTGCATGTACAAATGTGTATCACTTGTGTGCAGTGCCTGAGGAGGCCAGACGAGGGTGTTGGATCCCCTGGAACTGGAGTTATAGATGGGTGTGAGCCACCATGTGGTTGCTGGGAATGGAGCCTGGGACTTATTCCAGAAGAGCAAGTTTGCTTAACCTCTGAGCCACCCGTCTAGCTCTTGAAATCTCTGTGTCCCTCAACTCCAGTATGTAGAAGAAATTCAAAATAGGATCAGGGCATGGTGGTGCGCACTGTAATTCTAGTACTCAGGATGTTGAAGGAGAAATACTCAGATTCTGGGTCAAGCCTGGGCTACATAGTGAGGCCTGTCTCAAAAAAGGAAAAAGAAATTCCAATTCCGTGGACTTGAGTATGCTTCTGACCACTCAAGCTCCTATCATGGACCAGACTTGGAGCTAAGTACTAGTAGTTCAACAGCAAATAAAGGGAAGTACTTGATAAGGAGAGAGGCAGTGAAGTAAGCAGACTAATTTCATGATGTAATTAGTGCTATGGAGGAACTAAACAGGGCAGCGTGACATCGCTAAGATGTGGAGAAGAGATGCAGTTCGACTAGGAAATTTACAGCCAGGAAGCTAGATGTTGAACAGTGGGTTTGCTCATGAAAATTTTATAATAAATACCAAATAACAATATATAAAATGGAGCCGGGCGGCAGTGGTGCACACGCCTTTAATCCCAGCACTTGGGAGACAGAGCCAGGTGGATCTCTGTGAGTTTGAGGCCAGCCTGGTCTACAGAGTGAGACCCAGGACAGGCACCAAAACTACACAGAGAAACCCTGTCTTGGAAAACCAAAACTAGAAAAAAAAAAAAAAAAGAATATATAAAACAGTGAGCCCACAAGTGTCAATGATGAGACAATTGTCGAGCAGTTATCAGTTTTCCTTAAAAAAAAGAGGCAATTATGACAGAATGGTGGGATTATTGGTTATAACTCATGATTCTGAACCAAACAAATAAAATGGCATCAGAATAAAAGGAGCCAGATGACTAATAAAGACACACAAACAGAAGTTATAAATTTCATTTTCTTCCAGTGCAAGGCTGGAAAATGATAACATTAGAAAAGCACAAAAGAGCCGGCGGTGGTGGCTCACGCCTTTAATCCCAGCACTCGGGAGGCAGAGGCAGGCGAATCTCTGTGAGTTCGAGGCCAGCCTGGTCTCCAAAGCGATTTCCAGGAAAGGCGCAAAGCTACACAGGGAAACCCTGTCTTGAAAAACCAAAAAAAAAAAAAAAAGAAGAAAAGCACAAAAGATAATTTCACTCGATATCATCGACAGGAATCCAGGTCATGGAGAGGCAGGGAACGTTTTATTGGGTGCCTTTATTTCTAAGAGGCAGAGGGAGATAAAGAAATGAACAGACACAATCTTTCCTTAGAGACTCGAGTCGAAGGGGAAGTTGAGCAGTCACACTTTATGACATGTACTCTTTAAAAAGCAGGAACACAGCACCACAAACTACTTGAGCCCCACACCCTTGACTTCTCCGACCGCCGATAACACTGTTTTCAGTAACAATATTTGAAGACCGGGCAGTTAAGTCTGTGTAATTGTAAATATTATCAAAAAGCCTTCAGGCAGATGAGTGGCCCAGTTCAAAGCTCAAGGAAAGCTCTCAACCACGCACCTGCTCTGCAGTGTGTGTGTGTGTGTGTGTGTGTGTGTGTGTGTGTGTGTGTGTGTAGGATGCATTCCACATTCAAACGCACCAGGGAAGAGAGCAGGAAGAGGATCAGCTTGTTTTTCTTGTAGTGCACAATGGACTTCTGTAATGGGAACCTTCTGCAAGGCTTACCCAGTGGGGTCTGGACAGGGAGGAAATCATCAAGCAAACAGTGTCGCTCAGACTCCAGCCTGCTGCTCCCTGGGTTCACTGAGTTGCTTTGGATTTTTGTAGCCCAGGGATACAGAATTTGCTTAGTATGTGTGGGCTCTGGTTTTGACCCCAACAGCGAAGGTGTGAGATTAGGAGAAATCCCACAGGACTATGTCAAATCAAATTTATAAATATATATATATATATATTTATAATATATAATATATATTACTATATTGTGTATCAGGAAGAACTTGGAAGTTATTTATGAAAACATAACATATAAGGGCTGGAGTTAATTGCTCAGTTGCAGAGCTCTTGCCTAGCACAACGGAGGCCCTAGGATCAATCACCAGCATGGCAAAAAAAAAAAAAAAAAAAGGTTTTATTTTTACAAATTTTGTATCTTATTTACTTTTACTGTATGAATGTTTTCCCTGCATGCATGTATGTTCACCACATGTGTGCCTGGTCCCTGTGGAGGTCAGAAGAGGACATCAGATCCCCTTGGACAGGCCATATAGGTGTGGTCCTGGGAATTGAACTTGGGTCTTCTGCAAGAGCAACCAGGGCTCTTAATCACCGAGCCATCTCTCCAGTTCCCTGAAACTCTAAATCATAATAAGTACATGCCAGTCTATATTTTTTTGCATCAACTTAGCTTTTCAGTGATATGCCATGTGTCTGGATAACCGATTGTATATATAAAAAAAGATTAAAAAAATCAAACACAATTAACCCATTCCTTCTAGAACAGAAATCTGTTCATAGGCAGCAAAATGGTATTTGTTGGTTTTCCTTTGATAGCTTTAAGTTGATCCAAGCTCAATTTATTGAGCACAGAAATGGATACTGAAGGAAGAAAGGGTAAGTTAGAACCCAGAGGCACACATGGCTGTCCGCCTTAGTTCACAGTCTGAGTGGTCTGACCTCAGAGTAATCCGGAGCCGACTGTTTGACTCATTTATGCTTCCCAAACTCCACAGTAGCTTGCTCTCTAAGAACTGTTTCCTGTGATTTAGCTCCACCCTTACCACCTCTTTCTAAGAACCGGGTTCAAGATCCACAAAGCAATTCCTGTACATTTTACGGACTCAAGTTCTCCATTATAAAGCAATTAGTGGAACCCAAGGATGAGTAAGAGTCGGAATTTAAAATCTCTGAGATAAAGCATTGATTCAATGGGTGACTGTTTGGACACACCGGGCATATGGTAATTCCATGCTAAGACTCAACTTTCTCTTTGCTCCTTATCCTCTATCATTTCATCAGGTTCACACATTATTTAAAAAGAAGAAATAACAAAACATGGATAGAACAGAAAAACAAAACAAAAAAATCCTAAATAACAAAACATGGATAGAACAGAAAAACAAAACAAAAAAATCCTTGATTCTTAACTGATAAAATCTACTTGCAATACTGTTGTTACAGGGCTTTTTATAAGACAGTAGAGAGAACAGAAACACTGTGCTTTTATTTATATTGCTGCCATTCAGATTAAGCCAGTTTTCTTCAATAGAATTCAAGTGGGACCCATATTAGAAAAACACTTTTGTATTGGAAAAGATAGTGAAGCAATTTAAACCAGGCAGTGGCGGAGCACACCTTTAATCCCAGCAATCAGGAGACAGAGCCAGGCGGATCTCTGTGAGTTCAAGGCCAGCCTGGGCTACCAAGTGAGTTCCAGGACAGGCACCAAAACTACACAGAGAAACCCTGTCTTGGAAAAAAAAAAAGTAGTGAAACAACTTAAGAGCAGGATGTGGAAGTTCCTAAGCTGCTAGTATGGACAACTTGGATTGTTAAGAAAATACAAAGCAGTCTAAGAGCTGACTTCAAAACAAAACCAAACATGGCGCAGATTTTAAGGAACGTAGTCCGTATAACCGCGAAGAAGGCTTTTTCTACTCAGCTTCTCAGGAGTACCTTACTTTAGAGGTACTTGAACTTGGTCCTGTCGCCCTCTCTACCTGTAGAGTCTATACTGAACGCTGGGTAGCTCTGTTATTCTTTCTGTGTCCTCCTTTCCTGCATCTGAGCATAGGTGTTTGTTGTGGAATATTTGGCTGGTGGGATGACAGAGAAAGACCTGATACAGGTGTTTATACAAATAGCTTTCTTTCTATTACAATTCAGTCACTCTACCCCTAAGAACTATCAGAAAAAGGCAGTTTCCCCTAACTTCTCTAACAAAGACTTACCTAAAAGATTAACTTGAGGCAGGTCACGGCACAGACCTGTAATCCCAGCACTTGGGAGGCAGCTCACAAGTTTCAGGCCAGCCTGAGCTACATAAGGAAATCCAGTCTCAAAAAGCCAAACCAAGCCAAATGCTTAAAATGCTTAAAACAAAATGCTTAAAATGCCAAACTGCAAATCCTAGGCTATCTAGCAAAATAAAAATGAATTTGTGGGCAGAAGCTAGAATGTAACAAAAAAGCTAAATCCTGATGGCATTCTGAGCCTCAGCACTCACTGTACTTCTAATAGGTGAGCTCCGAACTTCACATTCCTTCTTTGTCCTGGCTTTACATAACGATGGAGGAGAAACACTCACTCCCTGGGACTAGGAGTAGACCCACAAAAGGCTATAAGGAAGTGGTTATGCTTGGCATGAAGGCCCCCTTCCCAGCCCAGGCAGATGGAATCTAGAGTCTTGGACAGTTCTGAAGACTGCCTAGGCCTTTGCCGACTTTCATGTTAAGGAGGATAAAGAAAGCTTTTATTCTTAAAGTGATTAGGTTTATGTTTCCTTTTAGACTGGTACAAACATAAGACAGACACTCAGCTTTCCTGCTTTTTTTTTTTTTTTGGCAAAAAAAGATATGAGAAACTCAAGGTCAAACACATTAAACCACAATAAATAGGGATTCATGTTCCTGGACTCTGTCCACATGATCAAGTAACCAGTTTAGCTGTGCTAATACTACCTTCTGATGACCTGTACAGGGCCGATATATATCCTGAGAATTGGCCTGACTTTGTTTCAAGTGACTTTCAAAACTTCCTTGTATGAAGGATCGATCTACTCTTCCATAGTTCACCTTTGAGGACAGACTATAGGGGAACTTTCCAATGGCTAAACTTTAAACTCTCTCTCTCTCTCTCTCTCTCTCTCTCTCTCTCTCTCTCTCTCTCTCTCTCTCACACACACACACACACACACACACACACACACACACACACACACACACACACACTCCTTCTCTCTTAGCTTTTCATGTTTTAAAGTCCTCCGGTGAGCTGGTTCTGGTGGCTCATGCCTTTAATCCTGGTACTTGGGAGGCAGAGGCAGATCTTTGTAAATTGGAGGCTAACCTGGTCTACATAGTGAATTTCATGCTAGCCAGTGCTATACAGTGAGACCCTGTTGCAAAACATAAAAAAAAGAAAAACCCAAGTGAAACAATGTTTCAGTTTCACTCTATTTTTTGCGGGTTGATAATAAAAAAAACACTAAGGGATCACCTGCTTCTCTCCACAGCACTGGTGGGCTGAGAAAGACGCCAGGATGGGTTAAGGGTTAATGCAGCGAATCTTTGCAGATTTTGAATGATTACTCTGTTGTTTTCTCTTTCTTCACCATCTATCACAGGAAGCATTACTTCAGGTCATCTGTGGCATCCCTGAAAGCACTTTTCATGGAAGAAAACCGGGCTGTGTCATTCATTGTTCACATTCAGGCAACAGTAGAATTCATGTGGCTGCCTTAGTCATACATTAGACTCCCAGGGCGCATCAAAAGTAACTACCCACCAGACACATAAAGGGGAAAACTACTTCAAACAATTAAACTTAAGAGCTTTCCTTCATAAGAGTGGCCAATAATCTAGGCAAACAAGAAATGCTGCATGGATTGACAAGTTTTTAAAATCATAAAACAGCAGCTATCCATTAGTGGCTCTTCTACCTGGAGGCTCTTGGCTAGGAATATCTATTCAGCAAGGACAGTAATTTGACTGCCCTTGTCTCCAAATCTAATTCTGTCTGTGGAGAGCAAACCTGTGATCTGATTCTAATCAGAAAGAGACAAAAAATACCCTGTTTCGGCTGTTAGCTGAAGGTCACCTTCTGGTGTCATAAATTTCATCAGCCCACATCACCCACCCACTGCATTAAGCTGTTCGGACTGAACAAGCCAGATAGGAAACCTGTTAGGACAAGACAGATGCTGGGGGACTGACTGAGTGAGGAATTACAGAGCCACCGAGGGCCATCCTTTTTAGAGAAATCATGCTAATGTCAAACAATGCTTAAAATGCTGCTGACCAGTCCACTTACGTCTTCTGACAAACATGAATGGACGGTACAACTACCACATAAGCAACAAAATATAGGAGAGGGAAAAACCAAACCCAAACTAGTTTAAACATGAGACTTGGTAATTAGTTTACTCGGAAAATTGTTTTGTACTTTAGAGCTTCATTTTCCCTAACTGTAAAAACAAGACAGAGTATTATTAGTGGGGCCCTCCCCAAAGCCAAAGCCTCATTCTCCCTTCCCACGTGCACCTAGTGGAACAGAATGCCTCTAACATCCTTACTACTGGACTGTAAGTTGAGAGAGCACCCTGCCTTATTTACCTTTGGATTGCCTACATTTTAACACCCTGGATACAGTAATAAATTATAATAAAAACCTTCATACGTAAATTGCTTTTTTGAGACAGTCTCACCACACAACTCTGGCTGGTCTTGAACTCAGAGATCAACCTGTGTCTGCCTCCCATGTTCTGAGATTAAAGGCATGCCACACTCGGCTTCCTTAATATTTAAGAGTATACTAAGACAATCTTAATTTCCTCTTTACTACCTTAATGAATCTGACATGTTATATAGTATCTGATAGGCTTCAAAACTGTTCAATAGCTTTATAAGAAGTAGCAAACTGTAGTTGATGTAGAAGTAACATAGGCAAGTTTGTTAGCCTTACTTCAGACCTAAGTAAAATCTAGCAAAGGGACCTTGCAGGTAGGACTATACATTATTTATTTTTGTGGTGGTGGGACTCAACCCAGGGCTCTACACCTTGACAAGCAACACAAAAACATACAATAGAGGAAATGATAGAACTGTCAGATTAGATCAATTTACAAGTACATTTACTCGGTACATTTACTAAATAAATAATTGCATAGAACTTGAACAAATGTTAAAAAAAAATCCTTTCTGGAAGCTGGAGAGATAGCTCAGAGGTTAAGAGCACTGCTACTCTTCTAGAGGACCTAGGTTCAATTTCCAGCACCCACAAGGCAGCTTACACCTGTCTGTAACTCCAAGATCTGACACCCTCACACAGACATACATACAGGCAAAACACCAATGCACATAAAAAAAATCCTTCTGAAAATCCAACATAGTATCTTTTCAAGATGGAGGAACCAAGGCACAGAGAGCCTCACTGGTCTGTTCAATGCTAGAAAGTTGAGGCCCCTTTGCTAGGACCCACATATCTTCACAACTAGCCTATTGTCTGTAAGTTAGAGATCTTCTGCTGGCCTCTGGGTTTCACCATCAACAGCTCTGTTCTCACCTTTACATTACTCTTGTGTTCCAGATAATCATTTCTTCAGCATCAAAAGTCACCCTTCCAATTTCTTGGGCAACATGTCCTCCCTGGCTTCCAGGGTCTACTTCTAAGACTGCTACACATCTGTAAAACATTGTACCTTCTCCAGCAGTCTAACTGGGGCCAGGTGGCAACAAATCCTTAAACTGTTTTCATGACCTTTTCAATCTGTGCTTATTTCTGTCAACATGCTAACAGAATTGCATGGTAAGAAGGTACAAATGGTTGACTGGAGGCGGAATTCTCCAAAATTCCTTCTCATCAACTGCAAACATTTCAAACCTCTTCTACAGACTTATTATTTTTGACATGCTAAAGAAAGAAGCCTGGTTTCAAGCAATCAGGACCCCCCCCCAAAAAAAAAAAAAAACTCGAATGAACTGGAAAAATCTTAGAAGTCGCAGCATGAACCCTTCTGTAGATACAGGAATTTTTAATAACTTTTAATAACTGCTCCACCACCTGTGGGGACACGTCAGGAAAGTGTATTGCTCCATTCCAGACACATAAGCAAACTCTTGCAGCCAGGCAAATGCAGAGGCTCCCTGGGATCTGAATCATGCTACTTGATGGAGATGGTGTTGGTCAAAGAACCAGCAGCCCAGGTTAAACTAGTGTCTCCACTCCAGGGGTTTACTGCTGCTCAAGCCGTAATTTGCTTTTTTAGGCTGCAATAGGAGGAACTATCTTTTCCTCAACTGGCACACTGATTTATTACCTGACTTTTATGTCTGTCTGTCTGTCTCTCCCTCACCCCCTTTTCTCAGTCTAATCATCTTCACATGGATGTGTTTCACGAAGATAGTTCTTAGTTTTTCTGAATGAATTTAGCACTTTGAAACTTACTTTTCTTACTTTTTTTTTTTTAAACTATGTCCTCTTGGAACTCTTTTTTCTCCAAGTTGAGTCCAAATCCTGTCACTGTTCATGTTCACTGTGCAGTATGCACATAGCACCCAAACTAAGGATAGATCAAAGCCTGAACTCTTGTGAGTGTACACTCTGTCGTAGTTAGGGTTTCTAGTGCTGTGAAGAGAGAGCATGACCACAGCAACTCTTGGAAAGCATTTCACTGGGGCTGGCTTACAGTTCAGAGGTCCAGTCCATTATCGTCATGGTGGGAAACAAGGCGGTGTGCAGGCAGACATGGTGCTGGAAAGGGAGCTGAGAGTTCTACATCTTGATCCACAGGCAGCAGGAGACTGTGTGCCACACTGGGCATAGCTTGAGCATAAATGACCTCAAAGCCCACCTCCACAGTGATATACTTCCTCCAACGAGGCCACACCTACTCTAACAAAGCCACACCTCCTAACAGTGCCACTCCCTAGGGCCAAGCATTCAAACACATGAGTCTATGGGGGGACCATACCTATTCAGGGGGGACCATACCTATTCAAACCGCCACACTCTAATTCATTCTGTAGAACTAGGATGGCACGTCTATGAAGTTTTCCTTGTATTTCTAACAAACGAAATCTCTTTTTGGACTTTCCTACTTATGGAATTTTTAACTGACAGTTTTTAACATCAGTTATGATGGAAAATATCACATATACTCGCTAAGTTCCTTGAAGGCAAGTAACTTTCTAATTCTTCCCCTACAGCTCTGGAAGACCACTCTACAAGCCATCTTTCAAAAGATATTTGTTGGGCTGGGTATGAAGTTCACTCAGCTGGTTGAGGGCTTGCCAGCATGCATGAAAACCTGGGCTCACTCCCTAGCACAACCACATAAACAGGGCACGGTGGTGTAGGTCTGTATGCTTAGCATTTAGGAAGTAGAAACAGAAGGACTGGAAGTTCAAGATCATATTCAGTGACATAGTGAGTTCAAGGCCAGCCTATGCTACATGAGATCCTTCCAACCTCCCCAAGCAAAAGTATTTATTCATTCTTATAAATTCATGTAGATTTTAATATCTATCTATATGGAACTAGATAAAAATGAGAAGCCATTGGCTTTTGGGGAGCTCCTATAGGAGCGAAAACCCTCATTAAACATAAAAGCAAATAAATATGTGTAGGTATAGACAGTTTGTGATAAGTGGATGAAGGATTAAACAATCGTGGATGGAAGAACCATGAAAGGACAAAATTGGATAGAGTGGGGCAGGTAGGGAGAAGAGAGCAGTGCTCTTTAAGGAGGTGGCATTTCAGCATTGTTAACTTACTAGAGCTTGGTAAATGAGCAGGAAAGTGTCACATGGAGGCAAGAGAATCAAGGGCATCCAAGGTCAACAACACATTCAGGGAAGAGGTTAATGAGACTGAAGTGACTGGGCCTTTGTTCAGTGGTTCTCAACCTGTGGGTCATGACCCTGGGAATGGGGTTGAAAGAATCAGATATCTTGCACACATATAAGATATTTACATTACGATTCATAACAGTAGCAAAATTACAGTAATGAAGTAGCAATGGAATAATTTTCTGGTTGGGGGTCACCAGAACATGAGGAACTATATTAAAGGGTTGCAGCATTGAGAAGGTTGAGAACCACAGGCTTAGACAGTGCTCACGAACAGAGTTGAAGAATGTCAGTTCAATGACTTATAGTTGATCAGTGAGAAGCCTATAAACTGTATCTCATGAGTAACTTGGAATTATTTCTGAGTAGCAAGCAGGGGATGACATAAGTATAGAGTTATATGGTATTCAAATCCTGGCTCTGTTTGTTTCTGGCTCCTGGAGACAATTCTTTGAACAGTCCATGGTCTTTAGGTTTGCAATAAGCACCATGCACAGAAGTTGTGTTGAATTCAATAGCACTTGTATAAACCACTCAAATTTGGTACTTACTAGCCAGCTAGCCAGCCAGCCAGCCAAACAAACAAATAAAATGTAGGTAGACTAAGCTCCAGGAAGAACACAGCAGAATAAAAACAGTAAGTGCTTAATAGTTTTTCACTGGACTTCGTAACTGTGCTACACCAGGACATTTTCTACAGTGACACAGAACAAACCTCATGCCTCACTTCTACCTCTCCAACAACATCAGTGACTAGCAGGTAGTTCGTTTTTAATGTCCTGCTTTAAAGACAATGGCCAACATACGAAATTGACTCCACAAGCTGGATGCTGGTTCCAACACCGTCACAGAATTATTTTGTGTAAAACACTTCTCAGTCTCAGTATCACTGACATTCTGAGCTGGAAATCCTTCATTACAAGCTGTCACATGCTACAGGATGTTTAGTACCATCTCCAGCCTCTCTCACACAGTAACAGCTAGAAAACCATTCCCATTCACAGACTCGCACTTGTCTACATAATTCCCAGACACCGTGAGTTCCAGGCTACCCAACCCTTTATGGTAATTATAATAGGAAATTTTAGATCTAGCCCTGATTATTTTTCTTATACATTAGGCAATTTAACCTTTCTGGTCATAGTTCCCTGAGTCAAGGGATGGAATAATTTATCTGTAGTGCCTATTTAGTTTAAAAGTTCAGAAATGGACAGCAGTTTCAATAAAGCAAACACACACTTGTCTTCTAAATGTACTCGGAGTAATAGATGATATGCTTTAGACATTCTGACCTTTCAGTGTCTTTAGCATTTACTTATCAAACACACTTAGATCACCTAGCACTTTCCTGTTCGCTTTTAAATAATCAGCTCCTCTGAGAGGCATTTTGCCAAAGTGGAGACAGCAAGAGCCTCCGCAGCTTCCAGAGTCAGGCTGCTGACTGGTATACGGCTCTGCCATCACTGGAACTCAGAACAAGTTATTAAAACTTTGTGAGAACAATATGAACACATAAAACTGGGATAATAACATCACAACATTATAAAAATCAAATGGAAATATATAGATGAAAGCAACTGCTACCCTAATCACACACATAGTAAATAATAAATGCTAATTACTTTCTTCCTAACTCAAGGGCTTCTCAAAGTGCAGTCCAAAGACTACTTGGATCAGAATTCCCAGTAACATTGCTGAAAATAAACCCAGGAAGCTAAGGAGACAGAATTATGAGGTCTAGGCCAGCTTGGGCTACATGGTAAGTTCAAGGCCAGCCTGGTCCACCAAGTGAGACTTTGTCTTAAAAAAAGAAAGAAACAGTGATAAGGAGATGGCTCAATGGTTCAGAGCACTGGCTGCTCTTTCTAGCACCCCAATGGCAGCTCACAGCCACCTATAACTCTAGTCCCAGGGGAATCCCACACCCATACATATGAAATTTTTAAAAAAATGAAAAAAGAAAAAGAAATGAAATGATACCACAATAAACCCTCCCCAGTCAGTCTACGTTCTCTGGTTTCCGAGTAAGTACAACCCATTAGATATTCTTTGGAAGGGCCAGTGAGACGCTTGGCAGCAAAGGAACCTGCTGCCAAGTGTGTTTACCCTAAGCCAACTCACCAGCCCCAGATCATTTACTTCTTGCACTTTTGCATTTCCAGTTTTAAAAACAAGGCAGCTATGGATAGAAAAGAGACATTTTATTTCCCCATAATGTTTCACAGTTACTACTTCTGCCTACAAAGGATGCTTTTTTCATATAATTGCATATTTTAAAATATATATCTCTATGGTCATTTCACTAGGATTGTGGGAAGGAAAAGATAAAGGTTCAAATTGCCATGTTGAAATGGAAATGTGATTATACTATAGTGTATATACGTATAGAGTACAGGGTTCTTGTCCATCTTGTCTTTTCTAGTTTAGGAGTAGGAACAATTCAGAGGTACAATACAGCACCCTCTGGTACAGCTGAAATCATAACAAAGGAAACTCTTTTCACGGCTGGTTTTCTAGAAGGTTTCTAAGCCTTTGACAGATTGTCTAGCCTGGCAGAAAGGTGGCCTGCAGGGCAGGCTTCAGTCATCCTGCAGCAACTTTCCCTGGGAGCCTGGAAACCTTCAGCAGGGCTACCCAGGGAAGCCATGTGTTAGTCTACAATTCTGTCCTCTAACCTCTAGTTCAACAGTGGGCCTGGTTATTGCTTGTCCCCCGCTCCCCTGAGTTCATTGGAGCCATTCCACAGAGAAAGGATGAATGCTTAGAGCTTGGCCAACAGGTAAGTTTTATTCTAAAATCCAAAAAGTCAACACTAATCAAACTGTATCGTCTTGGTGGCTGTAAGAGTTCATAGTTGTGAGATGTGATGGTGTACAACTTTAATCTCATCGCTTAGGAGGCAGAGGCAGGTGGATCTCTGTGAGTTTGAGGGCAGCTTGGTCAACATACTAAGTTCCAGGACAGTCAGAGGTACATAATGAAAGACCCTATCTCAAAAAAAAAAATTATCTATTTACTTTGAGTTTTATGGTTTTATAAATATAAAGGGAGATTTTTTGGGACTAAAAGGATACATGTTGATATACCCCTGTGCTGTTCCTACTGTGTGTGCTACCCTCCACAGCCAGCAAAACAATGTTCCCAAACTTCAACGATAACACCAAGAATGACATTGGAAACCAGAGATATGTGTATGCATTTACTGCAACATATACACACTCACACATACCTCCTCAAGATAACTGCTAGTCTTTGGTCTTTTCTCTAGAATATGTGGAGGGAGGAGGAGTTGAAAAGTGTGACAGAGTTGTGCAGAGAAGAGGGAAGGCAGGAACCTGAGAGGGTAGCAGAGGCTGGACTGCCTGACTTCCTACTCTCTGCCCCAGCGGCCACAGGAAATCCACACAAAAATGACAGGAGGCTCTGGCTTAAAGCTGCAAGAACCCAGGCAAATTTCAGAAATGCCCTGGGCACCTGGCAGCGGAATGGAGGTGGGGGAAGGAGGAAGAGGAAGTTACAGTCTATGTTTAAGTATGAAGGAAAATACTGCATGTGGTGACATACATGCCTCTGATCCTAGGACTCCAGAGGGAGAAGCAAGAGGAATCAAAAGTTCAAAGTCCCTCAGCTACATGGTAATTCGAGGCCAGCCTGGTCACAAGAGACACTGACTCAAAAACAAAAACGAAACAAAAAGGCAGCTGGCAATTTTGACCTGCTTTTGGTCTCTAAGCTCAAAAAGACACAACTGTGAGGGTGCCACACACTTCAGAAAGTTACCATAATCACAACACGGAGGGGAGGGTAGAACACAGTACTCTTTGTAATCTCAGTCCCTCTGTGCATGTTATGAAAAGGGACTCTCTTGACTCCTATGTGTAAGTAAAGCAAGTATGACTGGGACTCGGTGCCTTTTTCTAAGTTTATAAAATATTCACCTTGTATTTCAGCTCTTAAATAATGCCATACTGAAAAGCATTAGAAAATGTCTAGTGACACAGGTAACCGCAGTGCACTTTGTAGTTCCCAGCAGAATCTCATTTATAGGAAAAGGACATGTCTAAACAACCTCTTGCACAATACTGGTGGCTCCTAGTTTTACCTTATCAGCTCCTAATTCTATCCAAGGCATCTCCAGAGCACCTCACATCAAATGAGAGAAGAAAAATGGTTCCTAGCAACCATTTCAGGACATCACCAAATGAGATATGGCTGACAGAGACAGTTAGTTACATACTCTCTTGGAGAAGCCCACACTGGTACTTGGGTCCATCTTGCTTCCCCTCTCTTCCTTTGGGAAGCTTAAGTACATCTGTCTGTCTTCTGAGTGCTTCTTTCTTTTAATCTTCAAACTTGAGCCTATATTAAAATATCCTTAATGTTCCTAAAGCTTCAGGAATTCCTCAGGCCACTGAGGATGGCAGTGTAGAGCTGTATCTGTCCCTCACACCTGACAAAGTTACCTATATAACATCTCCATAGAAGATTTTGTCTATAAATAATAGAAGTTAAGGTGTTTCAAAATTCACTGTGCTTTGGCAATTAATACCCCGCAAATCATAAGTTGGTCTTCAGTTTTCAGTCTGATGCATACATCCCCTGACACCTTGAAACAGCTTCAAAGTATTTACCCTAAGGGCAAATGTATGAACTGTTATATGTACAAAGCTATGCACTACAGGACAGTCTGTAACGCCAAAACACTAAAAATACAACCCAAGTGTTCACTGATTAAATTAGTTATATTCCCAGAAAACAGAATACTTTATAGCCATTTAAGAGTGAGAAATGTCTGTCCACCTTTATAGGATGATTGTCCAGATATACTATGAAATTGGTGGGGGAGCAGAGCACACTGTATGATGTAATTTATAAAAAAACGTCAAAGGGAGAAAGTATACACACATAGTTTACAGTTTTAAAAATAAGTGATCAGGTTCCATCCCTTTATTTTCCAGTGGGGAAACCGATGCACCTTACTGGAGAATGACATTAACATACTTTCTAGCCACCTTTATATTTGCGTCTGCAATGGGACTCTGTAAGACTCAGCCCTCCCATTTCTCCACATGGTTTTCTGGGAAGTGTAAGCAGGAGGGCTTTCTGAGCCCCACATATCCTGTTTTGGCAGTAAACCGTACAGGAGCTCTTTTCTTTAGCCCACTCTCACCTTTCCACACAAAGAAGATCAAGTATAAAACTACATTCTTCACAAAGCCTTTAGAAAGCTTTTATTTGCTTGTTCCCCAGAGCCCAACTCACATTGGACAGGACAAACAAACTGGAAAGGTCCTTTAGTTATGCAGTGGCAGAGCGGCCCAAGTCCACTGAGGAGTGATTTCCCGGACACTGGACCTCACTGCTCCCCTTCTCCGCTGGCTAAGCCATACCCTGGAATTAGGAAAGCAGGAATGCACTCTTTCCTTCTCCTCTTAGTGCCCCACTGTAGTCTGGGTGCAGTTTCAGGCCCTAATCAGAATGATTTCAAGTATAATTTGTGTAAAGATTTCAGAATGCTTTATGTATGGCATTATTCTTCACAGACAGAAGTTTGTCACATATTCGCTATGTGACATTAAGAAAATCACCAATGAGATGACTCAGTGGGTAAAGGCACTTGCTGAGCAAACCTGGCAACCTGAGTTCAATTCCCAAACCCAAGCAAAGGTGGAAGAACTGCCTCCACAGAGTCATACTCTGACCTCCACACATGTGAATACCCACACCCCGTATACAAAAATAAATAAATAGTTCAGCTGGCCTTGAATTTACTATGTAGCTGAGGACAACCCTGAATCCTTGATCTTCCTGCCTCCACTCCCCAAAGTATATAGCTTTTTGTCATTTGATTTAAAGAATCCTAGCTATGCAGATACACACAGGGGCAGAGCATTTCTTTGGCTACTTGCTTGCTGTAGTCAAAGACAGATTGTACTCGATACAATCCAAGGTCTTTTATTGTTTGAATCTGTCTTTAGTTACAGAGGATTTCAACTGTCTAGGCTATAATGTTGATGTGCCCAGAATATGATCTGAAACAGAAACGTCAAAACAGTTGAGTTGTTCTTTCTATTCAACAGAAAGCTGAAGTTAAATAGATTATGTGATAGGAACTTACGTCCCTCAAACCACTAATTAACAAAAGATGACTTTATCCAAGTGCTGTAGGAGAGAGTACAACGGAAAACAAGAAAATCCGCTCCTGGGTGTGATGGCTCAGACCTTTAATCCCAACACTTGGGAGGCACACCCTGTGAGTTCGAGACCAGAGCGGTCTACATAGTATGAGCCTGTCTCAAAACAACTGAACAACAAACCCTCAGAGAACTAAGTTGTCTGAGCTGGGGGTGGTGGTACACTCACACCTTCAAAGGCAGGCGGATCTCTTTAAGTTTGAGGCCAGCTTAGTCTACAACATGAGTTCCAGGACAGCCAGGGCTGTTACACAAAGAAACTCTGTCTTGAAAAGCCAAAACAAACAAACAAGCAAACAAACAAATAAACAAACAACCACACAAAAACAAAACAAAAAGCCCCAAAAAACTTGAGCTGTCTGAAACCCAGATAGAGGCTTCATGGTAGAGTGCAACAACTCCTGAGCTAGGACCAGGAAGGGTGGTCCTCTAGACCTGACCCTAGGCACTTGCTAGTTATGTGAACCTGAGGAACTTGTTCGTTCATGCAATATTTCTAAAAAGATTTATTGCACAATGTAATGTAAATTTCTAGTCCTTCAAAGTTATTGTTACAAACTATTTATATTAATTAAGAAATACAAGTTAGATCCCTGACTTCAAGCTCTACTAAAGAACTATAGTAATAAAAACAGTTTGGTATTGGCATAAAAACAGACACATGGATTAATGGAATCGAATCAAAGATCCTGACATAAAGCCACACACCTATGAACACCTGATTTTTGACAAAGAAGCCAAAACTGTATAATGGAAAAAAGAAAGAATCTTCAACAAATGATGCTGGCATAACTAGAGGTCAACATGTAGAAGATTGCAAACAGATCCATATCTATCGCCATGGACAAAACCCAAGTCCAAGTGGATCAAAGATCTCAACATAAATCCAGTTACACTGAACTTGATAGAAGAGAAAATAGGAAATAGTCTTGAACACATTGGCACAGGAGACCACTTCCTAAATATAACACCAGTAGCACAGACACTGAGAGTGACAACTAATAAATGGGACCTCCTGAAACTGAGAAGCTTTTGTAGGGCAAAGGACATGGTCAATAAGATGAAATGACAGCCTACAGAATGGGAAAAGATTTTCACCAATCCCACATCTGACAGAGGGCTGATCTCGAAAATATATAAAGAATTTAAGAAACTAGACATCAAAATACCGAACAATCCAATTAAAAAATGAGCTGGGCAGTGGTGGCACATGCCTTTAATCCCAACACTTGGGAGGCAGAGCCAGACGGATCTCTGTGAGTTTGAGGCCAGCCTGGTCTACAGAGCAAGATCCAGGACAGGCACCAAAACTACACAGAGAAACCCTGTCTCAAAAAACCAAACCAACCAAACAAACAAAAACAAAAAAACACAAAGGGCTACAGAGTTAAACAGAGAATTCTCAACAGAAGAATCTCAAATGGCCGAAAGACATTTAAGGAATTGCTCACCATCCTTAGTCATCAGGGAAATGCAAATCAAAACGACTCTGAGATACCACCTTACACCTGTCAAAATGGCTATGATCAAAAACACTGACAACAGCTTATGTTGGAGAGGATGCAGAGCAAGGGGAACACTCCTCCACTGTTGGTGGGAGTGCAAACTTGTACAGACACTTTGAAAATCACTATGGTGGTTTCTCAAAAAATTGGGAGCAATTTACCTCAAGACCCAGCATATACCCAAGGAATGCTCAATCATACCACAAGGACACATGATCATCTATGTTCATAGCAGCATTATTCGTAATAGCCAGGACCTGGAAACAACCTAAATGCCCCTCAACTGAAGAATGGATAAAGAAAATGTGGCACATATACACTATGGAGTACTACTCAGCAGTAAAAAACAATGACATCATGAAATTTGGAGGCAAATGGATGGAACTAGAAAATATCATCCTGAGTGAGGTACCCCAGACTCAGAAGGACAAACATGGCATGTACTCACTCATAAGTGAATACTAGAGGTAAAGCAAAGGATAACCAGACTACAACTCACAGCTCCAGAGAAGCTCAGTAACAAGGAGGACCCTAGGAGGGACACATGGATTGCTCTGGGAAGGGGAAATAGATGAGATCTCCATGAGCAAACTGGGGGTGGGGGGAGGCAATGGAGGGTAGGAGATGGAGGATGAGAACATAAGGGATCAGGGTGGTCAAGCTAGAACAGGGACAGAGTAGGAGAGCAAGGAAAGAGATACCATGATAGACGGAGACATCATGGGGATAGGAAGAAACAGGGTGCTAGGGAAGTTCCCAGGAATCCCCAAGGATGACCCCAACTTAGACTACTAGCAGTAGTGGAGAGGGTGCCTGAACTGGCTTACTTCGGTAATCAGATTAGTGAATACCCTAATTGTCATCATAGAGCCTTCATCCAGTAACTGATGGAAGCAGATGCAGAGATCCACAGCCAAACACCAGGCTGGGATCTAGGAGTTCAGTCGGTGAGAGAAAAGAGGGATTCTATGAGCTAGGGCATCAAGATCATGATGGGGAAACCTACAGAGACAACCAAACCAAAGTAGTGGGAACTCATGAACTTTAGACCAACACCTGTGGAGCCCCCAGGGGACTGCACTAGGCCCTCTGCATAGGTGAGACAGTTGTTTAGCTTGAACTGTTTAAGGGGCCCCCTGGCATTGGGATCAGGATCCGTCCCTGGTGCATGAGTGGGCTTTCTGAAGCCCAGTGCCTATGGTGGGACAACTTACATAGTCTTGGTGCAGGGGGAGGAGCCTGGACCTGCCTCAACTGAATGTACCAGGCCCTGCTGACTCTCCATGGGAGGCCTTGCCTTGGAGAAGGTGGGAATGGAGGGTGGGTTGGAGCGGGGAAGGCTGGTGGGTGGGAGGAGGGAGGAGAGGGGGATCTGTGATTGGTATATATAAAGAATAGAAAATTTAATAATAAAAGAAAAAAAACTATATGTATGAGTGTTTTGCCTGCATATATGTAGATGAACCATGCGTATACAGTGCTCAGAGGCCAGAAGAGGGCATCAGATCCCCTAGAACAGTGGTTTTCGAGACCTCTGGTGGGGCTAGGGGAGTTGGGGGGTGGTCGTCGAATGACCCTTTTACAAGGGTTGCTTATCAAATATCTTGCATATCAGATATTTACATTGTGATTCATAACAGTAGCAAAATTACAGTTATGAAGTAGTAATGAAAATAATTATGGTTGGGGGTCCCCACAACATGAGGAACTGTATTAAAGGGTCGAACATTAGGAAGGGTGAGAGCCACTGTTCTAGAACTAGTTACAGACAATTGTGAGTTGTCATGTGGTGCAGAGAAGCAAACCCAGGGACCCCCAGGTGCAGCCAGTGCTCTTAAATACTGAGCCATCTCTCCAACTACAGAACTTTTAGCTTTTTAGATTTATTTTATAGGTATGAATATTTTGCCTACATCTATTATGCATGTATTTGTATCATGTGCCTACCTGATGCCCATATAAGTCAGAATGGGCATCAGATCCCCTGGAATTGGAGTTACAGATGGTTGTGAGCCACCACATGGGTACTGGAAATTGAACTTGGTCCTCTGTAAGAGTAACCAGTGCTTTTAACCACTTAGTCACCTCTCCAGACCCCATTCAATACCACCCCCTCTCTTTTTTCAAGACAGGGTTTCTGTGCCACTTTGGAGCCTGTCCTGGAATTTGCTCTGTAGACCAGGCTGGCCTCAAACTCACTGAGATCCACCTGCCTCTGTCTCCCAAGTGCTGGGATTAAAGGCGTGCGCCACCACCGCCACCCGGCCCATTCAATACTTCTTGCTCATGCACTGAATGAAGGAACTACAATGAAACCCTATCCCAAAGATGGTGGAAGAAATATGTAACTAACTACAACACAATTTGAGATGTAAGAGTTACAGATAAAGACTATATGGAAGCTGATAAAAAGCTAACAAAGGCTGGGCATGGTGGCACACAACTTTTATCCTAGTACTTAGGAGGAAGAGGCAGGCCCTTCTCTGAGTTCCAGGACACCTGGTCTACATGGTGAGACCTTGTCTTAAAAAGGAAAAAAAGAAAAGGAAAGAAAAGAAAAAGGAAAAGCTAACTGACAACGGACTAGAGACCATGGGAACATGGTTAAGAGCATTCCCCTTTCATTTTATAAACCAAATAACTACATTCTAGTACTCTGAACTGCTTGAAAATTGTATCACTACTCATAGTTCTTTAACATATATACTGTCTACTTAGGGAACGACTCAACAAGGCTAAAAATGGCCATTAATGTGTCTAAAGTTTTACTGTCGAACCATTTTTCTGAATTTACTTTTGAGAGGCAGACTTCCATGTCATGCTGTATTGCATAATGTCCCCAGCCTACAAAAGCAGGTTGTATACAACCCCCTGGGGTCATTGTGCAAAGGAAAAGAGGTAGGGTGGACCCTTCTCAACCCTTCCTTCTCCACAGGCTTTGCATTCCTAAGGATGGGCCCCTCCTCTGCTTAGGGATGTTACCTAAACTATAAAATGATACAACTCAAAGCCATGGAACTTCAAAAGCATTTTCCTTCCAGTACCTACTATAAGATGTGTGTGTGTGTGTGTGTGTGTGTGTGTGTATGTGTGTGTGTGTGTGTGTGTGATAAACAGCACACTGTAATGTATTAAGTATAAGACTTTTGATGACTAGTTACAAAGGACAGGAGACCTGTTTTAAAAATGGCTTTGTTGTGCCAGGAGCTAATGTGGGAGTACAGGCATGAGCAACTTCCTACTGCCTCCACTCCCTGCCCCCACTCATACTTGCCTGGCAAACTTTCAAAGGCATACTTTTCTGGGTGATTTATCTGACATCAGTTGAACTCTTGTCAATGTAAACATTTCATTTTCTGTGATAACTGTCTCATCTTTTCCCTCTTGTAGCACTGGGACAAAGACTCAACAACAGAGCCAAGTTAGAGACAAGAAGGGAAGGAATGACCTAAAGAGAAGAAACATTTAACACACACACACACACACACACACACACACACACACACACACACACACAAACACACACACACACTGGTCTCAAGCTTATTATCTGTTTACCTTCTCTGATCTTGAATCCTCCCTCCCACCTCCACTTCCCAGAGCTGGGATTACAGGCCACCATTCCAGCTCCTTAGCTGGAGACTTTTAGTACTGAATTATTACCTTCACAACAGTCATTTCGTTTTATCTAAAGTCTGGAACCTTTATTTTCTTCAACTTGAAACTTATATTATAATCCAAAGGGAAACTGGATTGAAGTTTTTAAGATTAATACCACTGCCCTAAGTAGTGTTTACCATGCTTTACCTCAGTCAATCTGCATAACCTCATATTCTAGGGATTAAATTTTTCCTTTATAAACTTCTGAACTAACTGAATTTTTTAAATGTTGACCATGTCATGCTGTGGCAGTACATGCATATAATCCCAGCATGGTGGAGGCAGAGGCAGATGGATCTCTGTGACTTGGAGGCAATCCTGGTCTGTATAGCTCCAGAATAGCTGGGGATACACAATAAGACCTTGTCTAAAAATCAAACAAACCAACCAAAAATATTAGTCATGTCATTTAGAGTATAAATCATTTCATGCTGATCTAATTGGAAACTTGTTATCTTGGACTAATAAGTATAGCTTTGGGTTTCTTTTACATATTACTGTTTAATACTCTGTGTATATTATTATCTTAAACTCTCTCAAACAATTTAACTGACAAAGAGGAGACTTATTCAATGTGGCTACACCAGGAAGAAGAGGAAAAAAATGCAGTGACCCTCCCCCACAGTCCACCTTCAGGATTCTGAAGTGAGGTGCAGTTTCAGTAGAAGGCCTATCTAACAATCCCAGTCAAGGTGTGGTTCCACACACATCACCGGGTCTTCTATAAGGTAGTCCAACAGGTTTAAGTCTCTTTCCAGGAGAAAGCGTTCTTCTCTGGCTGGCCCAGGCTTTAGACTTTTTTCTCACAGCATGAGACCAGGGACTATTGTTTCAATAGTCTAGAAGCCAAACTGTGGGGACACAGGTATCATCCCTGCTAGGTTGGATATACTAACACTAACTGAGTACTTAACTACCTGCAAGTATTGTTCTAGTACTTTATGCCTTATGTGAATTAACTCATATGACTCTAGAAAATGGGTACTGCTGGGCAGTGGTAGCACACGCCTTTAATCCCAGCACTCGGGAGGCAGAGCCAGGATGGATCTCTGTGAGCTTGAGGCCAGCCTGGTCTACAGAGCAAGATCCAGGACAGGCACCAAAACTACACAGAGAAACCCTGTCTCGAAAAACAAACAAACAAACAAAAAAAAAAAAGAAAGAAAGAAAAGAAAGGAAAATGGGTACTATTGTTACCCCTATTTTACAATGGAAAAAGCGTAGTAACTTGCCCAAGGCCTATGCAATTAATAAGGAGCGAAGAAATTTGACCCCAAAGCTTAAGTACATAACTTCTACTCTACACAGCCATTCTAGTGGTTGTGTCTATGAAAATCAAGTTGAATGCTTCAGCTATACTAGATAAGAGGGAGTCACAAAGATGCCCACAATCTGCTGTTGGATGCAGGAATCAACTCTACAGGCTGGCAGAAATTTTCATAAACCTCTAGAAAAATTTTGTAGTCAGGCTGCTTTGTGAGTGACTTTGAAGTAGTTATTGTATGTTGAAGAAAGCAACCATATATGATTCAGGCCAGGGTTGATAAGTTTTCTATAAAGGACCAATGACTAAACATTTAGGTACTGTGGACCACGTCATTGCTGCTGCAGATACTCAACTCTACCTTGTAGGATGAAAGTAGCCATAGATAATATGTAAATAAATGAGCATGGCTATGTTCCAATAAAACTGTAAAACAGGCAGCTGAGATAAGATTCGCCTGTAGTCTGTTGATCTCTGAGAACCACATTCCAAGAAAAAGTTGAGGCTTTAGGTTAAAAACAACAAAACTCACAGAGGGTATTGTGTTTTAAGCTGGACTAAGATATGTAAAATGTGCCTGACTCCCCACTTTAACATACTTTAGTTAGCTAAGCCATAGTCCTAGGTGCAGCAGGTAAAAGTACGTCTCTTGTCTTGGAAAATTTTGCAAAGCCCCCTTTATGCTGGTGATATATAGCTTAGTGGTAGAATGCTTGCCTAGCTTGTGCAAAATCCTGTCTTCAATTCCCAGTGCCATGGAAACATGCACCTGCCTGTGTTCGCCAAAGCTGCTCCTTCAACCTGGAAAGCCTCACCTCCCAGTGTCCTGTTGGAATCCTACTCATCTTCAAAGCCCTCTGTGTAGCCCTACAATTTCAGTAGCTCAGGAGTCTAAAGAGGAAAAGGTTAATCCCTAGAACATGAGGTTGTGCAGATTGGCTGAGATAAGGCATGGTTTAGGGCACTGGTACTAAACTTCAACCCAGTTTCCCTTAGAATTATAATGAAGAGATATGATCTCTTCCTACTTTGATATTCTACAATAACTTCCTAGAGAGTTCATTCCTGATCTACACAAAGGCTAGCATTACACACAGTAGTCTCTGAGGTGATATTTCTCAAATTGTATTATATATTCTTCTGCCTTTAGCAACTTGAATGAATAGAATACTATAGACATATTTTTAATCTACATTCAATCCATATCTCTACACCACTGGAAGATAATAATATGGATTTGCTTGATATAAAAGTTATCATCTTTTTGAAAATTTGATTTGAAGGAATTATTAAATTTGATGCTTCCTAGTTAATCTTCAGGGAATCTCTCTCTTTCTCTCTGTGTATGTATTTTATATATATATATATATATATATATATATATATTAAAGACAGTTTTCACTATGTTGGCCTGGCTGGCCTCTAATTCTCAAGATCCACCTACCTCTGCTTTCCAAGTGCTATGATCAAAGAGGTATGCTACCACATTTGATGATCAACACATTTTCTACACATTTCAGTGTCGTATGGTTAAGAAAATGAAATGAACAAACATACTGAACTTGAACTTGAGCTTATGGTTGTATTTATTACTTATCTTTGCACTCCCAGTTCTCAGCAGACATGTCTACATCTGATCCTTTTTAAAGGTGTTTTGGGAACCTGACCTAAACTGAGCACATTATAAAGGCTAGGGAGGAACTCAGGTTTCTTGACTCCAACTCCAGTAGTACCAAGTTGGATGTCCTAAACCAGAATGACTGGCTTTTCAGAAGCACCAGATCCTACATTTCCAATTCTAAGTCTGAAAGACTGAGGAAGACCAATTTCTACCTTTCTCTTCCTCATGTTGCGTATGAAATTCAAGATCAGATATTATGCCTGCCTAGAATGTCCCAATCACCAAACAGGCCAGTTTTAGGGTTAATGAATACCTAAGAAAGGCCATTTAAAACACCCATGAGAAAAACACCTCCATGCAAGAAAAGAGCTCAGACATTCTCTAAGGTTTCCTGTTTAAAACAAACAAACAAACAAACAAACAAACAAAAACATTATTAGCCCAGTGTAGTGACATAGTTTTCAATCGCTGCACTTGAAAGGCAGAGGCTGGTGGATCTCAGTGAGAGTTCAAGGCCAGCCTGGTCTTCATAATGAGTTCTAGGACAGCCAGGGCTACATAAATAGACCATCTCAAAAAACAAAACAAAACAAAAAAACCAACAACAACAACAAAAACAAAAAACAAGCTGGGCAGTGGTGGTGCATACCCAGCACTCGGAGGAGGCAGATCTCTGAGTTCGAGGCCAGCCTGGTCTACAGAGTGAGTTCCAGGGCAGCTGGGGCTACACAGAGAAACCCTGTCTCAAACAAAACAAGACAACAAAACACCAAACAAAAAACAAAAACAAAAATAACCTAAAAAAACTAAAAAAGAAAGAAAGCATGACTGAAATGTTTTAGTAGTGGAGTGATCAGGCCTAGGGCAGGGTTAGAATTTATTATCCATTCATCCCCTCCTCCCAATTCAAGTTCACAATGTAAACAGAGCTACTGCTCTAGATTCCAGTCCTACTGCACAGATTCCAGTTTATCCTGGCTTTAACAGTCAGATTTCACTGCTGTAACCATCTTAATCTGTAAAATAAACACAGGAAGCAGACCAACAGCCTTATCCGCAGATAAACAGGAATAATTTACTTACAAAAATTATAAGTAACGTATAATATTTCTAGCTACACTATTTCCCCTTCCCCCTCCCCTGGAGTTTTAGACAATAGTGCAGTCACCTTCAATGAACAAAAGAGACCAAGCAACCCAGACAGTTCACAGCCAGTACAGCATTTTTATCTTTCTGGAAGCTACCTATAAAGAGACAAGAGCCACCGCTGGTTCTTTGGGTCACACGGGGAGGGGGCGGGAATGAGAGTAAATTAAGGAACAAGGATAAATTCTATTATTCAATCTAATAAAAAAATTAATGAGAACCCACTGTGGGCAAGACGACTTACAACTTAGTAGTTCAAAAACTATAATAAAGAGCCCCACAGGGGAAGTGCCAAGAGGTACAAAGTTCTCTGGGAGAGAGCTACCCGTCCCTTCAACATCATCCAACAGACTAACGCATTCCGGTAAGGGCCAACTTACAGGACCAACCTGACTGAGAAGAAAAGCTGAGAGAAGAACTCCAATGAGATCTGTGGAAATGGACGCTACAATGGGGCACACTATCGGCTTATCCACAGCGCGGCTAACCAGGTCTGGTTCATGATCGTTCAAAAATGATACCGGGTTAGCCAAAGAAATACAGAACACACACACACACACACACACACACACACACACACACACACACGGTGAAAACTGGAGGCGGAGAAGTCAGCAGCAACAACTAATGTTGACTTAAAACCTTGGCAGCAAAACTCAGTCCAGCAAAAGTGAGCTGAGGATTTTCTACCTTCAAAGTTCCCTCCATCATCCACCCTCCTGAATATCCCAGCTCTTCGAGACTTCTCCTATCTGAATTTTAGAAACGAGGTCCTTTCCCAAGCCGTATGCCACACAGTCTAGTTAAGGGCCAGGGTTCTCCTTCACTCATTAGCTCTCCAAACCCAGATACAAAGGACCAGGTCTGCCCTTTACTCTGCGTGACCTCGGACTAGTCACCCAAGTGGTTAGTTCTCCTGTTTTCTTTTCTGCAAATTCGTTGATTACGAAGAGACCCGGACCCGACTCGATGATCACTGAGATTTAAAACCTTGGCAAACCGCACACGGGGACACTGGACACACGGTCCTTTGCGTAGATGGGGAAACTGAGGCACCGAGCACCCTGCCTAAGGTCATAATAGCAATAACGCTGTAGGGGACAGGCCACCGCACGGCTCAGATCCCCAGACTTCTTCTAGTCGCCCGCTCTCTCCGCCCAAGCCCAGAGGAGCTGCGGGGGGTCCTGATTCGGGAGGGGGAAAGGACAGCGAACGCGCTGGGATTGGGAAAGGAAAGGGACAGGCCTTACCTTCCCAGGTCGAGCTCCGCCGCCCGTGCCTTCCTCTGGAACTGGAACCCCTCACCAAGTCTGGACTTCTCCCAAACCCCCGCCACTACTGTCGGGCTTGACGCGTCCCACGACTGCAGCAGAGGCCACCGATTCCCGCCCCGGCCCCGCCCTCTGAGCTATCTGACCAATCCTCTCTCAGAGCCTAGGAACTCCACCCCCTCGGAGGGCTGGCGAGGCCTTGCGTCACCAGGAGCTCACCTTCTCATTTGCCTTTGCTCCACCTTCTCCACCGCCGGGTCTCCTCTGGGCCCCACTACCGGGAGAGAGCTTTCCTGCCGGAAAGCAGCTCGCGGCTGCGGCAATTTACGACATCGGTTGTGACAGGCCCTGGGAACATCGACTTCCTCCCTTCAGCCGAGCTAAAGCCGACGTGATGTTCGGGGCCGGAGACGAAGATGACACCGACTTCCTCTCGCCAAGCGGCGGGTGAGTGATTGAGAAGTCGGGGCTGGAGCGCAGGGCCGAGAGACCGGTGGGTGGTTGCAGGGGTCGGTCTCTTCTCAGGCCTCTTCTCAACTTCCGGGTCCAGACCCTTGCAGCGCTCTGGCTCAGACTTGGCAGTCTGAGCACAGCTCGCCCTGGTGTCAGACCGGCCGATTTGGGTTCAGGACCTGGCATCTCCACTTGGCACCCTTTCGCTTTATGACTCACAGTGTCTCCAATGAAATGGAGATGATTGCTGAGGAGACTGCCTGCCTCGGGGTTTTTATAGGAGTCTGCTCCTATAAAAATATATGAGCTGTAAATTCAAGAGACTTTCTCTTCCCAGTGAACCAGGTGGTGACACTTTGAACCAGGAGCTGGTAGGCAGCTTCCTTCAAAGCCTACCTCGGATGTTACCTTTTTGGCGATCCTCTGCCTTCACAGCCCCAGGCAGAATAGGCTGCATTATCTCCCTTATTCCCACGAGTCTTTTGCACATGGGAGCTACTGAAATCTAAGTCCTGACAGAACAGCTTACGTTGCTCATTTCTGTCTAGCTCTTAGAAGAGTAACTCCTGGAGGATGTTGATTGCTCAGGAAGTGCCTGCGAAATCACACTTTGTAAGCCCTGAGGCTTAAAGCCAATGGGAGAGACTGCACCATTTTCTCCTGCGTCAAACATCATATATACTATCTTGACACAGAAGTCTTTAAAGGGAGGCAAGATTTCCCCCCTCTTTTTAACAGTTAGCTTAGTGTTTTCCCTTCCATTGACTTAGTGGACCTCTTGACTCACTTCAGACTTGTCAACTGCAAAGCTCACATCTTTGCAGAGCCCTGCTTTGCACATCTGCTTTACAAGTTTTGTGCATAGTGATGAACGTCCTTAAGAAATGACGAACACGGCAACATGCCCATCATTCTGCCAGATTCCGAGAGGTAACACTAGTGATTAATCTTTTGGTGTACTGGGAATTCAATACAGGAATGACTATAAAATAACTGGCTTTCTTTTGGTCTTATTTGTGCACTGTGTTTGTGTGCGTGTGCCTGTGTGTGGTGTGTGCATGCTGTGACCATTTCTGTAGAGGACAGAGGTTCAGTATCAGGTATCTATCTCTGTAGACGTCCACTTTATTTTTTGAGACAGGTTCTCTCACTGAACCTGAGCTTACCATTTTGACTAGACAAAAATGTTTCCATTCTTTCCTATTTCAACCCAAATATTTGCAGCCTCTGCTGCTGTTGGCTGGATTTTCAGCCAAAACCTGTTTTGTTTGTGTCTGTATATGGGGCCTTTTGAGTATCTTCAAGGTTTGTTTATTTATTTGAGACAGGGTTTCACTATGAAGTCCTGGCTGGCCTAGAATTTTTTTATATAGACCAAGCTGGCCTTGAACTCACAAGGATCTGCCTGTCTGCCTCCTGAACGCCGGGATTAAAGGCTTGCGCCATCATATCCAGCTTTGAGTTATATTTTAATTTCATAATCGTCACTATGTGAGCGTATTTGAGGAAAGTCTATAAAGGAATTTTAAGACTCTCAAAGAAGACTTTTACGCATCAAAGAATCTGCTGCTGACTAGGCAGACAATGGCAGTCATGTGCTCTTCTCCTGATTCCTGACACAAGATAAGTTTTTCCTAGCTCAACTAGCCTGCTTCCTTGAGCAGGCTTAACTAAGGATTTGAGATTCATCAAGCGTATGACTGTGGGTCCTAGGCGTAGCAACAGACAATTTGATGATGAAAAGATTCAACAACAAAACTATACAGATCAATTTTTGTCCCCAGTAGTAGCTAGGAAAACAGAATCAAATTTAAGATTAAGAATAGAAAAGTGAATGGGGGAGATGGCTCAGTAGTTAAGAGCATTGGCTTCTCTTCCAGAGGACCTGGATTTGATCCCCACCACCCACATGGTGGCTCACAACCTTCTGCAACTCCAGTCTTGTGGCCTTCTGGCCAACACCATCTTCTGGCCTCCTTGAACATCAGGAATGCACATGGTGCATAGGACACTCATGCAGACAAAACACCCCCACACATTAAATGAAGAAAGAAAAAAAAAAAAAAGAGAGAGAGGCAGTTCCATGAGCAGTCTCCGATTTGGCTGTTCCCCTATTGGTTTTGTTAAGGAAATAGCACATCTGACAGTGAATGCTGACACTGCTTTTCAGTTCCTCTTTTACAAGTGCAGTTTAATTTTCCCGAAGTTTGACTTAACTTTATGACTTTCCTGATTCTATGTAGGATATTGAAGGCTAACCGGAGTAGGAGTACTGATGTCTGGCGTGGTGGTTTTAAGTGGTTAATAGTCTGCTTTTCACGTTCCTGGGCCTCTTTTCATTTGCTTGCTTGTTTGTTTTTGAGACATAATTTTACTGTGCCTCTCTGGTTAGCCTGGTATTCACAATTTATGGCAGACTATCCTCCAACTCAGAGATCCACCTGCTTCTGCCTCCGGAGTGTTGAGATTACCCAGATGAATCGAGCTTGGACAAGTTCCCCAACCTTAAAGTCAATGGCTAACCTAAAGTAGTAATCAAAAGGCATGTCTTCTCCTTCCGTCTTAGCCCTTTCCCCACCATTGTGACTTTGAAGTGAAGAAATGGGCAAATGTTTGCTAAGTACATCGTGTTTGACTTCAGCTAATACAGAGGAATAAGGCATAGTTCTTACCCCTTAAACAGTGGAATAAAATAAAACAACAAACAAATCACAAAGCCTTAAACATTTTAGATTTATTTATTTAATGTTAATGTGTAGGAGTGTGTATACAGGGTGTCAGGTTTACAGATGGTTACGAACCACCATCTGGGTGCTAGGAACTGAACCCAAGTCTTCTGCAATAGCAACAAATGCTTTTGGCATCTGAGCCATCTCTCCAGCTCCCACAGGCTTTGTTTGAGATTGCATCTCACTATATTGCCCTGTAAATTCTTAAATTCCTGGGTTCAAATACTCCACCAGAGAGCTTCTGAGCTGCATCCCCACCTGACCTTCCTTTTATTGTCAATTATTGGTGTGTAAGCAATTATACCCTATCTAGATTTAAGCTTTGGGCCAGCAAAATGGCTCAGTGGATAAAGCCTTGACAATCCAAGTTCAATCCCCATAAACCACATAAAGATAGAAGAAGAGAACCATTTCCACAAAGTTGCCCTCTGGTCCTGCATGCACACTGTGGCACATACTCTCCTACACATGCAAGCACATACACATTGTACATACGCAGTACTGATAAGTTTTTCAAAATTTATACATATAAGACTTGACAGTTTTTCACTATTGCTAAAGGTATTATTGCCTAGAATTTAACCCCTTTAAGAACCTCAGCCAGGCATAATGGCACATGCTTTTAATCCCAGCACTCAGAGGCAGAGGAAGGTAGATATCTGTGAATTCAAGTCCAGCCTAATCTACATAGGGAGTTCCCAGGCAGCCAGGCCTCATAGTTAAACACTGTCTTAAAAAAGAAAGAAAGGGGAGAGAATCTTTAGGTCACCCTGAGTAAAAGGAAAAATCTCAGTTTCCCCTATGTTTTTTATTAAGAAAAATTTTTTTTATTCATTTTACATACTAATCACAGATCCCCCCCCCCTTCCCTCCTCCTGCCCACTCAATTGATTTGTGTTGCTATAACAGAATAGAACAGACTGGGTAAGTAATTAAAGAAAATAAATTTAGGACTTAGTTGGTGGAGTACACCACCATATAACGGTTACCCCTTTAGATAACTCATAATTTGTGATATCTAATCTCCTCATTTGATCATAAACTTCTGGAAAAAGAATCCAGTTTTGCTCACCCATGTGTACCTAGCTCTTAGTATACTGCTTAACATCTCTTAAGCCCCAGGAAAACATCTAACTTAGATTAGCTTCCAGGGAAACCAGGCACAGGAACAATGCTCCAGGTAGAAAGAATAGCATGTCTAAAGGCTGGAGTTTAAAAAAATCTTAACCTTGACCTGGGGATGTGGTTTAATGATCAAGTCTTTGCCCATCCTGCATGAGACTCTTGAGTTTAATCTCCAGCATCTGCACCCCTCTCCAAAAAAAAGTTCCTGCCTTATATAAGAAACTGAAGGGATTTGGAGATGGCCCACCAGTGAAGAGCACTGGCTGCACTTCTACAGGACCTGAGTTCAATTCCTAACTCCCATGGCAGCTCACAACCCTCTTTAACACAAGTCTCATGGAATCCGGTGCCCTCTTCTGGCCTCTGTGGGCACTGCATGCATGTGATGCACAGACATATATGCAGGTAAAACCATGATTTCTAGCATAGCCAGGGCTACATATAAAATCTTTAAAAAGAAAAGAAGCTGAAAGTTCCTTATAGTAGCTGTAGCACACAGTTGGAGATAAGAAAGAAATGACTAAGTATGAAGCTTCGGAAGTAAGGAGATGAAGTCTTGAAGGGTTTTCTAAAACCATCTTCATCTTGTAGAGCTTGGATTAAAAAAAGAAAAATTTTTTACATTTATTTGTTACTTATTTATAGTGTGTATGTGTAGATGCATGGGTACAGGCACACATGTGTGTCATAGCATGAGTATGGAGGTCAGGGGTAACTTGTAGGAATTGTTTCTCTCCTTTCACCACCTGCTTTCTGTAGATTGAGCTCATGTCAGTCATCAAGATTAGCGACAAGCACCTTTACCCACTGAGCCATCTTGGTGACCTAAGTTCCAAGTCTGTATCTTACTAATATTGAAGAGTCATCAAGAATAATCATGTAGATGCAGTGTGTAGAATGTATAAGAAGTAGATAAGAGTTGGGTCTGGTGGTACATGCCTGTAATCCCAGCTACACAGGAGGACTGAAAGATCAAGGTCAACCTGGCCCTTTAGTAAGACTCCATCATAAAGTAAAGTAACATAAAAAAGGGTGATGGTGATGGATATAGCTCGGTGGGAGAGCACTTGCCTGGCATGTTCAAGGCCCTATGGTCAATCCCCAGTACTGGAGTAGGTCTGGGGAGAGAGAGAACTGTGTAAGACGTAGGTGGGGGGGGTGAATTAGGAGATTATTGCAGTTATTAAAACTATACAGAGGTGGCCAGGTGGCAGTAGCACACACCTTTAATCCCAGCACTCTCGAGGCATAGCCAGGCGGATCTCTGTGAGTTCGAGGCCAGCCTGGTCTACAGAGCGAGATCCAGGACAGGCACCAAAACTACAGGGAGAAACCCCGTCTTGAAAAAAACCTATACAGAGGTGATGGCAGCATAAATGGAGGTAGGGAAGTGGGGGATGCATTTGGGAACTCTCTAGGAAATACAATCAGATAGAACTTGGGTCAGCTACTGATTTCAAATCACAAATACTGTCTTGATTTCAGAGAGCCTCAGCTGCTACTGCTGTTACTGAGTGGTGAGCTACACCATCAGAGATATTTAAGATCACAGGCAGCAGCATTTAAAGTGATTAAAAGTTTGGGATATGTCAGATGAAATTTTATTTTCATTTTTCACTAACAGTGCCAGGCTGGCTTCTCTTTTTGGATTGGATCAAGCAACTACGGGCCATGGAAATGAATTCTTCCAGTACACAGCCCCAAAGCAGCCTAAGAAAGGCCAGGGAATAGTGGCCACAGGTAAGTTAAGAGGCATTAGGATTGTGTTGTAATGGGTTGGTTGGATGGCTAACTGTCTTTGGAAGTGACATGCTATGATGGTTAATATTGGTTGTCAACTTGGTAGTATCTAGAATCACTTAAGGGACCAACTCTGGGCATATCTGTGGGGAGTTCCTATACTGGACTAACTGGATGAGGAAACTACTTTAAATATGGGTGAAGTTTTATGGGAACAGAACAAAGAAAAACACAAATCAAAGTTTTTTTCATATACATTGGTGGAGCCATGAGGATAAAACAAACTGAGAAAATCTCTGCTGTAGGCCTCAGATGCTATCTGATGACATTCTTAGCCTTTTGGTTGGTGGAAGCTAGTATTCTTTTAAGTTAATACATTCCAAAAGGCTCTATCTGTTAGTCACCAGGATGTTAGATTAGACACATGAGTAGGCAAGAGAGGGCTCCTGAGGGGGCTGAAGACAACCCAGGATAGGTTGTAATTAGGCTCTGAACCTGCAAACCTTCTTATCTCAGCCCGATCACTGGCCTTCTGGTCAGTTCATCAGACTTGTAGGAGATTCAGTGTTAGGTGGGGTTCCTTCCAGGAACTTTCATCCACACTATCACCCTAAATTTCCTGTACTAGAAGAGGGAAATAGCTTTATTTTTATATACCCTAGTTGTCTGAGCATTGAAAAGAGAAAAGAACACTGTAGTATGGCCCTGTTTTCTAGACAATACTTCTTATCTAGCCATAAAATTTGTCTGTGGTGTATGGTGTTGGGGCTGGAGTGAGTCTAGCATCATCTGTTGTCATTATGTAAAGCTCTCACTTAGAGCCTGTTTCCTTACCACCAGACAAGGTTGTGGAGCTCTTTCTGGATCCAATGAGGAGAGTGGTAATGAAAGCATTGTTACACCAACCAGAAAGTATGAAGTGGAATTTTGAGGATAGTTTTGAGGTGAAAATCAAAAAAATGAATGACACCTTTGTTTTCTTCATCTTCAGGAAATCAGACAGCACCAAAACCAGCAACAACCACCACAGGCACTTCGTCAGTACTGTTTGCAACTGCAGTGCACGCATATCGATAGTAAGTCGTTGGGAGACAAAGCTCTGTACAAAGGGTAGGGAAGTGTAGGATGCAGTTCCTGTCCTTTCTCAGAAGCCCATGCTCATTGCAGCCTCGTTCCTCAGTCCTTGCCTAGACAGGGCCTTAAATAACATTATCTTGTCTGTGCTGTTAATGTTTGGGCCCTCCACAGCAGCTTCTTAAGTTCTTAGGAGTACTGTGGATAATAGATGATTTGTTGTAGGATATCATTTTAAGATGTGTTACTTTTGTTTATGTTGCATTTATTTAACTCTGTGAAGCTGTGTTACTATGGCTATCTAAAACATCTGATGGTCTAATAATGAACTGAATGGCCAATATCAAAGCAGGAGAAAGGATAGGCAGGGCTGGCAGGCAGAGAGAATATATAGAAGTAGAAATCTGGGAAAAAAAGTAGTCAGAGAAGGAGGAGGACTCCAGGGGCCAGCCACCCAGCTACACAGCAAGCCATGGAGTAAGAAACAAAGAAAGGTATACAGGAATAGAAAAGGAAAAGCCCAGAGGCAAAAGATAGATGGGATAATTTAAAGTTAAGGAAAGCTGACAAGAAACAAGCCAAGCTAAGGGCGGGTATTTATAATTACGAATAAGCCTCTGTGTGTGATTTATTTGGGAGATGGGTGGCGGGCCCCCAAAGAGCTAAGAGCAAAAAACAACTAATAACAATGACTGAGGAATAAAGAAGTTGGAGCTGGGTGTGGTGACACTCATCTTTAATCGCAGCACTTGAGAGGCAGAGACTGCAGGATCTCTGTGAGTTCCAGACCAGCCAGAGTTATACCAATGAGAGCCTGTCTCAAAGAAAAAGAAGTTGCAGAAGAGCTTTAGATTAAAAACTGTCTGCCTCTGACCTCTTCTAGAGGCCAGATGCCTAGCTGTATCCAAACAGTGCTGTCTCTTGATGGTTTATAGAGGTCCTGATATCTGTTATTTTCTTGCTTTAATAGCATAAACGGTCAATATGCAAAGCAGGGCAAATTCGGAGCTGCTGTCCTGGGGAACCACACAACCAGAGAGGTGAGAAGCCCCACATCAATTCATGTGCCACATCCCAAGTATTGTTAGTACCAGGAGTCTGGTTTTTATCTGCCTGATCTGGCTCGTGTGTCAGGATAACAGTGGCTACTAGTGATAAGTCTGAGTGTGTAGGATTCAGTAAATGGCCTCAGTTTGTATACTGTTAGGCATTAAAGCAGGTGCAGCTGCTCAGAATGTTTGCTTCAGACGTTTCATTTGTGATGGTTCTAGTGCCAGAGCTGGAAAGCTTTGGAGTACACTGTTAAGGATGTTCTTTGTTGGGTAGTTAATGATCATTCATTGAACTGTCAGCACATTCCATCTTTATGCCTCTGTTAATGACTGATATTTATCCTTTGCAAGTCTGAAAACAAGGTTGAACAGTTGATTAGTCAGGGTGAAGTGTCGTGGATGTCACTAAAGGCCCCTAAGCCTGACTTCTTTGAGTTGGTACATCCAGCTCAAATACCGCTCCAGAACATTGAGTTAGACATTATTGAGCTGAACATCAATTCTAGCATTTCAGAGGCCCAGAGAACACGGGTTCCTGCTGCTCTGCCACTCTCAGCACAAAGCTAAGATTAGTTGCCCATGGTGACTGATACAATGGACAGCACTGTAAGACACACAAAAACAGGTATGGGAAATTTGAAACACAAATCAGCGGGGCTCAAATATGCAGCCATAAGTATTAGTACTAAGCTCTTGCTAGGGTTATTAAGTCTTTCGTCTGTGATCACACCCTCACCTTTCTTTTCACACTCAGGTTATTTTGAACAGATCTCAATATACAATTTCAGTGGTAAATGCTTTAGTATATAATTCTAAGAGACGAGATACTTAAAAACAAAACTGTCAGGTAATTATCACACCTAAAGAAGTAAACAGTACATCTTAATCTCAGTCACTACCAGGAAGTGTTCAAATTTCCTTGTTCCTGTATTGTTTTTCTTCTTGTACATCCATTTGAATCAACATCTAGTGAGGTTACCCATTGCAGTTGGTCCCTGTGTCCCTCAAATCTTCCATCCTCCCATCAGGAAGCAAATGATGTCTGGCTGTCTCTTGTTTTGTGTTTTAGCAGCTGCTTGATGACTATTATCTAGACCTATTAATTCGTTAGAGATTACAATTTGGATCTTAGAACTCTAGCTGTGGCACATCACTATGCTTGATAACCAGAAAGGTTTAAATCTACAGAACTGGAATCCAGGCACATAGAGGCCAACTGTGACATTTTTTTTATATATAAAATTTTGCAGTTTAACATTTTAAGTACACAGTCCAGTGGCTATTTTGTTTTATTTTTTAATTAATTTATTTTATAATTATTTATATAATGTATATGGGTGGTTTGCCTACATGTCTGTCTGTGTGTGTACCACTTATGTGCCTAGTGCCAAAAGAGGCCAGAAGAGGGTATAGGATCCCCTGGAACTGGAGTTATGAGCCACCATGTGGGTGCTGGGACTTGAACTCAGGTCCTCTGGAAGAATAATCAGTGCTCTTAACTGCTGACCTGTCTCTCCAGCCCCAATCCAGAGGCTTTAATTACATTTACAGTATTAAGTACTCATCACTACTAGTCCCATTTTTTTTTTGTAATCTCAAACAGAAACGATCCGTTAAGTGGTAACCCTCCATCTCCCCTACCCTTACTCCTCCATAACCTCTAATCTGCTGTCTCTGTGAATTTACCTGTTCCAGATACCTCATGTAAGTGAAGTCATGTGACATTTATCTTTTTGTGATTGACTTGCTTTATTAGCTCAGTACCCTCAAAGTTCATCCCTGGTTTTTCTTACCCATGACCTTTCTAAGTACAGCTGTAGCCCTGTGCTAGAATGCTGACCCCCTGTGTATAATTCTATGCCAAGAAAAATGCCCGTAAGAAATGAGGACAAAATAAATTTGCAGACAAACAAAAGTTGGGAGAATCTATTGTCAGTAGATTGTTACTATGGGAAATTTGAAAGGAAGTTCATTAGGTAGAAGGAGGTACATGTCCACGTCCTCTATAAGACATGGAGAAAGTTCATAGATGCACTATCCATATGGTTTCAAACTGGACACAGCTTGAATAGCCATGACTAGGAGAGTGAGTAAACAGGTTGTGTTATATTCATATAGAATAATAGTAATGGACAATAGAGAACCAAGTACTGGTACATTAAGTGACAGGGCTTAGTCTACATTAAATGAAAAAGGCAGGACAAAAATCAAGATCTATAAGACATAGTAATTTAACTATAGTGAAATTGGTCTATGACTGAGTCATAGTAGTGGTTCCCTGGAGTAGGGAGAGATTATTGATGGGAAGGGGCAGGGGAGCTATTAGGATGTAGGAAACAATGGTCTTTTCTCAATCTGACTGGTTGCCACGTGGGCACATATACGTGTGAAAATTCACTGAGCTGTACATGTATGATTTATGTGATTTTTTTCCCTCTCAAATTTAAAAGATTTTTGTTGTTGTTGGTTGGTTGGTGTTTTTTGAGACAAGATTTCATTCTGTAGCTCATGTTGAACTCAAACTCATGGCAATCCTCCTGCCTCAGCCTCCAAAGAGCTGGGGTTACAGGCATGCACCACCAAATCTGGCTTGCATTTTCTGTAAAGCATTCAGCCACTATCCCTTATTTACCCCTCATATGAATGGAAATGCCAAGAAAATAAAGCTATTGTTAATTACAGTTAAAGAGTGCAGCCAGAATGAAAAGAGGTAAATGGCCAGTGAAAAATCCTATTTCACAGACTGAACGGTTTTGAGATTTGTAGCTGTAGGAAGCATAGCCTCATGTCTTACTGATGATCCTGTTTTCTTTTTCTGTCCATTGTGTTTGACTACAGTATAGGATTCTTCTTTACATCAGTCAGCAGCAGCCAGTGACTGTTGCTACAATTCATCTGAACTTTGAGCTAATGGTAAGAGTCCCTCCTACTGGAATTTCTATCCCCATTAGGTTTGTGGGAAGGATGGGCCTGAACATTCCTGATAGAAAAAGATCCTCTGCTCAGGCCTAGACACCAGTAAGCAGCCCTTCAGAAAGGTCTCCTGGTTCCTTTTGGGAAAGTGGACTTGTGTGTGTGTGTGTGGGGGGGGGGGGTTTCCTGTTTACTGCCTGAGTCCCTGAACCAGTCCTCAGTCCTCCTCTGGGAGCTGAGACAGTGAGATTTACCCACGTGCTGCTCTGCTTGAATTACCCAGACTTTTTTGTCCTCCCAGGTTCGGTCCAATAACTACAGCACCTTTTATGATGACCAGAGACAAAACTGGTCTATCATGTTTGAGTCAGAGAAGGCTGCTGTGGCGTTCAATAAACAGGTGACGTCTTCTTACTCTTTCCTGTGCAAAGCCAGAGCACTTGTTTGGAGTCTTCCTTATTTAAGTTATGGCAAAACCATAACTGCTCTGTGTTATTAATGACAAGGTAAAGAACCCACTAAGCTTGCTGTGTTTCAGGAAAAGAATAGACGTTCTTATTGAAATTGCCTGAGGAAATATTTAAAGGGAAAAATGGGGAAATGTAAGCTTATTTGATTAAACACTTTTTTTGCTGGGCTGGAGAGATGGTCCCGTGTTAAAACACTTGTTGCTGTACAAGTGTAAGGACCAGAGTTCACATCCCTAGCACTCAAATAAGTGCTGGACAGGTGTGACAGAGATGGATTCCCAGGACAAACTGGCCGGTTAGACTAACAGAATCAGGGAGCTCTGGGTTCAGCCAGAGACGCTGGCTCAGTAAATACAGCAATCAAAGAAGACACCTAGCCTTAGCCTCTGGCCTCCAGACACACACAGCCTCATATCCATGTGCCCATACATGTGAACACACATACACATACACCACACACACATACAGATGCAAAAATCCCTACCTTTTTTGTTACACAATTTTCTTAAAGATACATGAAACCTGTAAAAGTAGTATATCAAAAGACTTAAAATTTTATAAGCTCATTGCAGAAAAACATCTAAAACAATCATTTAAGAGCTAGTTGGTGAAGTGTCTGTCATGTAAACGTGAGGCCTTGAGTCCGATCCCCAGAACTGTGTGATAAAGAGAAAGCCAAGAGTGGTAGTGAGTACTTATAATCTCTGCACTTTAATCCTTTGGCCTCTACACATATGTATACACACACACATGTACCCACACACAAGCATGTAGCACACACACATTCGTAACTTTACTACCCAGAGTAACACATATTAACACATTACATTGCCTCTTTATGTGTATAGTAAGTGTAAGTATGTGTATTCCTTCAAGAGTTCTATAGTTTCTATATTTTATCTTCCTACCTCATGAAAATAGAAGCTTGTACTATGGATGTTGTCTGCTATGGTTTGAATGTACCTTTCCCTAGGAGGTCACATTATTGAAATCTAATCACTAAGGTAATGGTAGTAGGAGGTTGGGTCTTTGGGAGGTGGTTATTAGATCATGAGGTCAGAGCCTTTGTTTACTTACTGTTATTTCCTAGGTGCATTGCTAAGCACTCTGTTTGAATTGGCCTGTCTAATTTCCATAGCCACATATAAGATTTGCAAAGCTCTTCTTCATTTTGCAAGTGGGATCGGGTAAATCTATGGAGATTAAGTTATTTGCTGAAGGTCAGAGTTAAGAAGTGGCAATGCCTGGCTCTGTACCCAGACATTCTGACTCCAGTGCTGTCTTGTTAGGCACCTAGATTCCTGGCCAGATTACTGACTTTGGAATGGCTTACGTCTACACTTGTAATCTGTTTGTTAGTAGATGTAGCTGTTTGAGAAAGAATATTAGCGGTGATGGGATGGGTACTTATGAAGCTTAAACCAAGCTTATGGTGCTCTGATTTGACCTTGCAGGTGTGTGTGGCCAAATGCAATAGCAGTTCTTCCTTGGATTCAGTGCTGTGTCAGGACCTGGTTGCAGCAGAGGGTCCTGCTGTAGATACTGGAGATTCTTTGGAAGTAGCCTATACAGGCTGGCTCCTTCAGAATCAGATGCTGGGCCAGGTAAGACAGTGTACTCTCCAAGTTCTTTCTGTGTAAGTGGCACGTGGCTTTCCATGTGCACATGGAAAGTGAACTGTGGCTACTGATCAGTAGAAACCTTTGCTGAGACTGAATCAGTCTTCACAAAACACATTCATGAAGTACTTCTGTGTAAATGTGCTCAGTGACCCCATACCCCATCTCATATCTAGGGGGACAGTTTCCTAAGGATAATTGATGCGTATGTCTTGTCCTCCCTGCCAGTTTCAAACTTGAATGTAGCTTTAAGAAATAGATCTTATTTTTAGACCTTCTCACCATCTTTCTTTTTCTTTTAGAGACAGGGGCTTACTATGTAGCCCTGGATGGCCTGGAACTTGCTATGTAGACCCAACTGGTCTGGAGATCACAGAGATCTGCCTGCCTCTGCCTCTGCCCTCTCTCCAGAGTTCTGGGATTAAAATCACATGCCACTGTGTCTAGCTACCATTTTCCTTTACTAGACACTGTAAATATGTTGGAATTGTGTTTTTAGTACTGTTAAGTTCTCAAAAGCAATGGGATGTGACAGAAAGAGCTATATGACTTAAAAAGTGTGAATATGTGGGCTATGGTGGCACAGGTTTTTAATTCCAGCACTTGGGAGGCAGGTGCAGGCCTATTTCTATGAGTTCAGGGCCTGCCAGATCTACATAGTGAATTCCAAGCCAGCCAGAACCACATAGTGAAAGCTTGTATCAAACAAAACAAAAGACAAAACAACAACAACAAAACAACAGGGTGGGGGCGCAGATCAGGGCCCAGCTGTATCCCAGCTTGACCTGGATCAAACCTGTGAAACCTGTGGTTTTCCCCATTTGTGCACGGAGGTTAGTAATCCTCCCCTGCTTTCCTGGCAAGACAGTATCAGCACCAAATGAGTACAGTTACTGAAAATGTGTCATAGATGTGATGGTGCCAGAGTGTGCTGTTCCCAAGATTGGCAAATCATTGTTCCCAGGGGTATTGGTGTGATAACCTCCAACCATAATGTAGTCCCATCCTTTTAGCTTCTTCGGGAGCCACGTGCCCATCATACCTGCTGTTTCCTGTTTAGAAGTACTGACCCCGGTAGTTGATTATTATCATGAGGGTTATTGTTTTTGAAATTGACTGACTTTCTTTACTTTACCAAATGGCAGGTTTTTGACTCTACTGCTAACAAAGATAAACCTCTTCGCCTGAAATTAGGATCAGGAAAAGTTGTCAAGGTAAAAGCCTGTTGGAATTTAACTTTTATGTTGTAGCATCCTCAACCTGTCCTTGTCTTCTAGAGTCTGGAAAAGCTTGCTTGAAAAGTGGGAAGGGGCTGGGCGGTGGTGGCGCACGCCTGTAATCCCAGTACTCGGGAGGCAGAGGCAGGCGGATCTCTGTGAGTTTGAGGCCAGCCTGGGCTACAGAGTGAGTTCCAGGACAGGCTCCCAAGCTACACAGAGAAACCCTGTCTCGAAAAACAAACAAACAAACAAACAAACAAAAGAAAAGTGGGAAGGGGAAAGGTGTTCTACACTGTCGACATTGGAGAAATGTTTACCTATGAGAAGCTATGCTGAAGAGGAGTGCATTTGTTTTTTAGACCCTCCCTTTCTTTTCCTCCTATGGCTCTGAGGAAATTATTCCATTGTTCCCACAGCCTGATGGAGAGGTGGCACTATGTCCCAGCAGCTGCCATAATGCCCGATTCTCGTCTGTTTGACTGGGTGTAGCATGAGGAGCACTGCTCTAGGATTCGAGTTGTGAATTTTGCTTATCAGTGACCATTTGAACATATGTTCAGTGTCATGGTATTGGGCATGTTAGGGCATTGTGCTGGGTCTATTCATCCATGTACAAAATGTTTTTTCACTGCATTGCCTATGTCTGTTTTGCCCAAATTCTTTGGAGACTTTTTCTGTTAAATAGTTAAGGCATACTCCTTGAAGTTAGACGGGTCTTATGTTCAACATCAGCTTAACACCTACTGACTGTGTAATCTCTAAGCCAGTTATTGAACCTCCAAAGTCTGTTTTCTCACTTAAGAAGTGAAGGCAGTGCTAGCAATCATGGGATTCAACAAGCAGGTGGAATTCAACAAGCAGGTGGAATGCTTAACCATAGCTATACCTGGAAAAACGTGATTTAATAAGTGATAGCTTCGATTCTCTTTTAATACTATAATTCTGCCCCACCCCCATCATTTAAATGTCTTGCCCAACTCCAGATGTGCCAGCTTTTATTCTCTTTTTTTTTTTCATTTGTTTATTGTTTCTGTGTGTGTGTGGTGTATGTAAGTTTATGTGTTTGTGTGTATGTTTACGTTCTTTTTGTCTGATGAGCTTTTTCCCACTTCCGGTTTCTATAGGGCTTAGAGGATGGACTACTGGGCATGAAGAAAGGAGGAAAGCGGTTAATTATCATTCCTTCAGCCTGTGCTGCTGGCTCTGAAGGAGTAATAGGCTGGACTCAGCCAACAGACTCAATCCTGGTGTTTGAGGTAGAAGTTAGGCGGGTAAGTGAAACTGACCTGTGTTGTGCTTGTAAATCTGATTCTGAAGATATAGATTGCTTTTAAAAAATAGAAATGGCAGGGTAGGGAGAAGGTTGGTAGAGTTCTTGCCCTCAGTCCCCGGAACCTACACAAACATGCTGGTATGGTGGCACATGTTTGTAATGACCATACGTATTTGTATACATATGTGTATATATATACACGTATACACGTATATATGTGTACATAGAAGACATATGTATGTATGTTCATGCATTCCTAGGAATTTCTGAAAGCTTTAGAAGAAATGATGAGTGGTTTTCTCTGAGAATGTACTTGGATTTCATCGTCTTTGTCTTTTTTTTTAGTGTATAAAAATCTTGTCAGCCAGGTGTGGTGGTGCATATCTTTAGTCCCAGCATTTGGGAGGCAGAAGCAGTCAGATTTTAGTGAGTTTGTGGCCAAACTGATCTACTAATGAGTTTCAGACCAGCCAGGGTCACACAGTGAGACCCTGTCTTTGAATAGCTATAATTTCTATACTAAAATAGCAACTAATTTTGGTTGGTTTATAGTATCCCTTCTCTCAAATGGCCTTATTATTATTAGGTTTAAATGTTATGGTGCTGGTAACTATAAACTATAAAATACAATACAAATAATGAATATTATGGCTATCTCTATGTAGTAGTTATGCCTGCCACAACAGAGAGGTAGCCCTCCTAATGGGAGACCCTTCTCTCTGCTGGCCAAATCTAATCTTCTTACAGTGACATGTCCCCAGCTGCCTTTTTTATTTTTAAATATCTTCTAGTTTCTCTCAGTTTTTCTTTGAGCCTCAGGAAATCATAGGTAATGATAGATAACAAACTAGTTCAAAACTATTAATACTGACTTATAAACATAAGCAAAAGTTTTCTACTTTACCAGTAATCAAGAAACTAGAGCTAGTCATAGTGACATATGCTGTTAGTCCCAGCATTTGAGAAACAGAGGCAGATGGATCTCTATGTGTTTGAGGCCAACCTGGTCTACAGAGTGAGCATAGTGAGTTCCATGACAGCCAGAGCTAATAGTGAGACCCTGTCTCAGAGAGAGAGAGAAATTAGAAACAGCATATGTGAGACAGGAAAAGAGACTGCAAGGGGGGAATGAAGGGGAATGGGATGAGGGAGATGAGGGGGAGAGTATCTACTAAAATATATTTTGTTTGAAAATGCCTTGTATCTAATATCTTATATGCTGATTAAACAAAAAGCCAAGAGAACTTTGAGTTTAAAAAAGATAAGGAGGGCTGGAGAGATGGCTCAATAGTTAAGAGCACTTACTGCTTTTCCAGAGAACCAGGGTTTAGTTCCCAGCACTCACATCAGGCAGCTCACAACTGCCTGTAACTCTAATTCCAGAGGATCCAGTGCCCTCTGCAGGCCTCAGTGGTAACTGCATGCAAGTGCCACACATAAAGTCATACAGGCACACTCATTTATGCATAATTTATAAATAAATTAATCTTTAAAAAAATTGGAGCCTGACATGCATATTAAGTTGACAAAGCTGATAATGATAACTCTCAGCTAGCATGTCAAGGATGTTGAGAAAGTTTATGCACTGCTATGGCTTATGAGCTGGTTCATATTTTATAAAGGGAATTTAGGGAATTTAATGATTTATATAATAGTCTTTAAAATATGAGCATACTCTTATTTAGTTTGTGTGTGCACATATGTGTGTGTGCATATGTGTGTATGTGCATATGCTACAGTGCATGTGTGATGGTCAGAGGACAACTTATAGGAATCACTTCTCTCCTTGTGGGTTCTGAGAATTGAATTCAGGCTGTCAGGCTTGGTGGGTAGTCTTTCTGGCCCAGGAGTACACCTTTTATCCAATAATTTAACTTGTAGGAATTTGTACTCAGGAAATATGTAAGATTATTTGCAAAGATCTAGACATAAAGCTAGACATTAAAGCATTATTTGTGATAGAAATAAATCGTCTAATTATGTGAAATAGGTTTTTATTTATTTATTTAAAGATTTATTTATTTATTATGTGTACAGTGTTCTGTCTGCATGTTTGCCTGCACGCCAGAAGAGGGCATCAGATCTCATTACAGATGGTTGTAAGCTACTATGTGGTTGCTGGGAATTGAACATAGGACCTCTGGAGGAGCAGCCAGTGCTCTTAACCTCTGAGCCATCTCTCCAGCCTTGAAATAGCTTTTTATAATAGCATGTATATTTATAACTTCCATTTCAAAAATCCTTTGGAGACTTTACCTTGTAGATTATAGCAGGAAAGAGCATGACCTAGAAGTTAGACACATTCTTCAATAACTGAAAACAATGAAGATAAATATTTAGTGACATGGAAATACATTAATGTATAAGCAAGTAAGCAGAACAGCTATGAAGCTATAGCCCCGTTTGTAAAAGCACACATGCCCTCGTTCATACACGTAGATGATGTAATGGTAGCTAATTGTAACTAACCATTCCCTTTGTCTTTTCTTCTGCATTTTTGATTACCTATACTGAATAGGCAATAGCTTATGTGCTAAAGAATAAATAAAGGAGAGTACTGAAGGGTAAGCATGTACATTCTGTTCTACCCCAGGTGAAGTTTGCTAGAGATTCTGGCTCTGATGGCCACAGTATGAGCTCCCGGGACTCTGCAGCCCCCTCCCCTGTACCTGCTGCTGACAGCCTCCCAAGTGACCCTGTTGTGACACCACCCATAACACTGCCTCTCAAATCCGGGTAAGACATTAGGGCCATGGCAAGCTCTAGGATTCTTCAACATGGCTCCTCATATATAGTTTAAAACTGCAATCAATATTAAGTAATTGAAAAAAAAATAAACAGGATCAGGAATGGGAAAATGCTGCATCAGATTCTTCTGACAATGGATTAATAGTCTGTAAAAGTGGTAATAAGAATATCTGCAGAACCCTGGAAGAAAGCTGAGTAAAGGGCATGAATACAGAATGCAGGCCCATGAGAAAGTAGACTGAATTTGAATGAAAGATTGTTCAACTTTGGTGGCCTTCAAAGACTATACAAGTAAAGAGGAGTTAAAATTCTGTTCTAGCTGTTCAGTTGAATATTATAAAAGCAAGGTTTTTAAGCCAGCTTAATTTGTGTTTATAGATTTTGTAGTATCTCAAGATTTTTTTTTTTTTTTTTTTTTTTTTGCTTTCAGGGAGCCGGCTCTTCGTTCCAAATCTAACTCTCTCAGTGAACAGCTTACTGTAAATACAGTAAGTATGATTCTGTACCCCTAAGCCCTGGAGTACTTGGTTTCATGTGCTTAGTACATGGTTTGAGAGCCACTGACTTAGGTTAGAAATTAATTATTACTATATTCATTTTATCCTACTTGGAAATCCGTCAGTAGAAATTAGCTTGTACTTTTACACCAGTAGTTCTGAATTAAAGGTATGGCCTTGAGAAAGGATCTGACTTTTCAGATCCTCAGTTTCTTTATTGTTGCAGTGGAGATAATTTTCACAGCCCCCATTTACAGTTCTTGTAAGGACTAAAGATGCTCTTAAAGCCCTGAGCTCAGAGCTGTGTGAAGTTGTTTTCAATGGGCAGGAGCTGTGGTGTTACCAGGAGAGAGGTGTGAGGTTGGGAGGGAACCCCTCCAGTAAAGTGCACTTCCGTCTAGAGATGCCATTATTCCAACAGGGATGGATCAGAGGTTAATCCGTGGCTTTCTCTGTTGCTTATTCTGTGTGACCTTGAAGAGCTTACTCTCTAAAGAGGTTTATTTCTTCGTATGTAAATTGACGTAAGGAAATGAACACACTGAGTTTCAGTATTATATCTGACATATTGTAAGTGCTTAATAAGCATTGTTCACATTATAATTGATGCTAATATAATTTTGTTATGTGTATTTTATCTCAAAAAGAACAAAATTCTGTAACTGCCACCACCACCAAAGAAAGTGTGTGTCTGAGGGGGATTGGAGAGCACTCATTTACCTGAAAGAGTAGACACCTTGTGCTTTTGTTCTCTCAGAGGAACTGAGGCTTCTTCATCTACTGGTTGACTTTGAGCAGGTCATTGACTTTCTATTTCCCCAAAGGTCAGAGGAGAGGACCAGTTGCTATTTCAGTAAAAATTGGACTTGAATGCCTTTAGGAGGGATGAAAAGTTAGTTTCCTGCTGCCCTGCTTGGTCCATGCAGGCTCTGAGTGTGCAGCAGGGGGACCAGATGGTAGACAAAGAACTTCAGGTTCAAGAAAGGCCTTTCCCTGCCACTGGGTACAGTAGGTGATGGGTGGAGCCAGCCCTGTGCACATTCAGCCACAGCAGGACACACTTCATAAGTAATTGGTCCTGATGGAAAAAACTTTCTAAACTCAGGAAGTTAAACCAAGTGTGCATTAGCACTCTCATTTTACAGTGGGGACACTTGGTTTAAAAGAGGTGATGCATATGCAAGCAGTCCATTCCAGATCTATAGGGACTCATTTTGACTGTTGTTGTTATTAATTATATGCTTCTATGCATGGCATCTTTAATTCTTACTTTCTTTTAGGGGGCTATAGGGATTGCGTCTGAGCTAAATGTACACAGATAGGCCTCTTTCTTGTCATTATTTCCTCAATACTGTATTTATATAGCATTTGCATTGTATTTGGTATCGTAAATAATTCTTGCTTTCTAGAAGAAACGGCTTCTGATAGGGAATAGTACGGATAAAGGTTTTGATACAAGGCAAAGAGGTCGAACTGTTTGAAAGCAACAAACTGCAGTCACAGTGATGTTTGTGCCTTCTTTTTAGAGTCCTGATACAGTCAAGGCCAAGCTGATCTCTCGGATGGCTAAAATGGGCCAGCCCATGCTGCCCATCCTCCCACCACAGCTGGATTCCAATGACTCAGAGCCAGAAGTATGTCACCTTGACTGTATTAACATGCGTAGAACAGGTGCTGCCATCTTGTGTTTCTTTGGTTGAAATAAGTTCCTTTCCTGTGTCTAATCCAGAGTCATGAGATCAGTCTGGGTACATGTCTTTCTACTGTGATTAGGCCTTCCCCAAATGGAGGTAAATCCTGCATATCTAACCCAAGAACTGGACTGTGTAGAAGCAATTCTGCACATCAGGCACAAGACTAGACCATTTAGAGAGGTTTAGTTAGTGTTCATGTACCAGGATCTTGAATCTGTATTGCTCATAATCTTTAGCTGCCTGTCTGAAATGAATAAATCTGCTTCATGTTGAGAAAAAAAAAATCAATCTTCAGACAAGATGTACAACCCACAGCAGGCACTCTATTCTACTTTTTAAAAGTTTCTTTTACTCTTTAAAAATTTTAATTTTATTATTTTTATGCATATGAGTGTTTTGCCTGCATGCATGTCTACGTGTCTAAGGGTACTCAATTCTTTTTTTTTTTCCTTTGAGACTGAGTCTCACTATGTTGCCTAGGCTCGTAACTCCTGGGTTCAAGTGACTTCCTACCTCTGCCTTCCCAGTGTATAGGACCATAGGCACATGCCACTACTCTGGCTTCCATCCATGTTTGTTAATTGAATGCTTGGATCAGTTTGGGAAATACTGGTCTTCTCACCCATGATACCTGTTTAAATACCAAACTGTTACATTTTATGACTTTATATATGATGTTTTTTCCTGTGTTTTAAAAACGTTATTTAGAAGTTCAAGAATTTTGTTGAAATCCTATCTACAATCCCCCTTACTTTTTGCTTTCGACACTGTGCTCAGAAAGCATCCCCAGGATGGGGAGGTAGTTCAGTGGGGAAAGTGCTTGCTATGTGCACCTAAGCAGCTCTCCAGCACCCACATCAGAGCCGGGGCAGTGCCTTGTGCCTGTAATCCTAGATCTGGGGAGGGGCCCACAGAGGGATCCTTGGGGCCTGAGAGTCCACCAGTCCAGTCAACCAGTGAGCTCTAGTTTGGTGGGAGACCTTGACTCAGAATTAAGGTTAAAAGTGACCATGCAACACACCCAGTGTTGACCTCTGACCTCCACATGCCCAAAAGTGTACAAATGTGCACATTCCCTCCTGTATACACACGTGAACACATATAAACACTCATATACAAATGAAAGCACTCCCATTTTTAGATTTTAGAAATATGGTATATCCTTCAGAAATATGATTATTTTATATTTATTTAGAGCTAAATTTGTGGTCCACAAGAATATAAAGTAACTTAAGCCGTTTCTTTCTTTCTTTCTTTTTTATTAAGAAAATTTTTTCATTCAAATTACATACCAATCAAAGATCCCCCTCTTCCCTCCTCCTGCCTCCAGCCCCCAAGCCTCCACCTTTCTTTGTTTTTTTGAGACAGGGTTTCACTCTGTAGCTCTGGCTGTCCTAGAACTTGATTTTGTAGACCAGGCTGGCCTGGAACTCACAGAGATCCACCTGGCTCTGCCTCCCAAGTGCTGGGCTCAAAGGCATGCGCCACCACCGCCAGGCTAAAAGAGGCCGCCAGGCCTCTTTTCAATGGTTAGCTTGTTACTGATAAAAAAATTCTTTCTCAAATGAACTGAAATATATGGTAGATTGATTTTTGAGAATTTTTTCATTTGATATAAAATGAAGAGAAAAAATATAAAATGTGCTCTGAAGTAGGGTTTATTTTTCATAATATTGTTTTATTTGTTTCCTGGAAAGTTCTAACATTTTAAATGGAGCTTACTATTTTTTTTGTTTCCTGGTTTCTACAAATGAAATTTGAATAATATAATTCATTAAAAATTACTTTTTTATATATAATTAATTAAAATTTAAACATAATTAAAACTAAGTTACTTTATGCATAATAATTAAAAATTATAAAGAAAGAATATGCTTAACAAAAAGGCATTTTCTTTATATATTGCTTTATAAACTAACTTTTAAACTTATTGTTATATTATAAATGCCTATGTTAATATCAGTAATATATATAATGTATATTGCTTTAAAGGCAATTCAGTGGCCTTCCATTTATCATAATTCTCTTTATTCTCTTGGTAGACATTTGAGTTGATTTAGGAATTGGTAATAATCTAAAAGTGGGTTGATTTTCCCAGAAGAGAATACTGGGGGCTGGGGAGCTCTAAGGAATGACGAAGAAGTGACAACCTTGAACCACAGCACAGCAGATTATGAACTGTGTGTCAGGACTGCCTGCCCTGGCACGAAGCACGAAGATGGAGCAGCTTTGTTTAGGGTTACAGCTTTGGTTTTATGATTTTTTTCAAAAAATATTTTAAGAATGAGAGCAAACAGCTGGGTGTGGTGGCACACACCTTTAATCTCAGCACTTGGGGGCCAGAGACAGGAGGATCTCTGAGTTTGAGGCCAATCTGGTCCACATAGCAAGTTCCAGGACAGCCACAACTGCATAGAAATACTCAAAAAAACTTTCTCAAAAAAACAAAACAACAACAAAAGAGTTCGGGCAAACGTTCTAGACTGCCAGCATCAACGCCAGCATGCTAATGAGGTGGAGTGAATCCCACTCTGTCCAGTTTCCTGTGGCTGCTCTGGGGTCTGTGAAATGATTTGGCAGAAGAGGTGGGGCTGGGTTGATGCTGGCTTTCCTTGTAGGAAGCCCTTCATGGGAACAGGTTAGATCAGTTAGGTAGCTGATGGTACGTTCTGTAGATCTGTCATGATGAAACATCGAAAGCGTAGAACATCTGTAGAGATGAACTGTGTTTGATTATTTGGTATGGTTTATAGGAAGAAGGGCTCTTACTCTCTTGCATAATTGAATGCTTCCTGCATACAGCTCATACCCTTTCTGCCTGCCTTTCCTTCCTCTTTCTTGCTTGGAAATCCTGTATTGCAAGCAGAGTTAGAGAGGGACAGCCTCAGTCTTCAGCTGAAGTCCTACACATAGAGACCAACCCTTGTGTCTCTTTCAGGATACAACTGTTGTACGTGGAGCTGGGCAGTCCCTGGTGACACCATCTGTCCAGCCTTCTCTTCAGCCAGCCCCTCCAGTGTTACCACAGATGGCCACACAGGGTAAGAAAGGAACCTCTGTAAGGCTTGGCCCCTGAGTCAGATCTAACTTTTCTTCAGTGTTCCTTAGATTATTAGCTTGCCTTGTTAGTGCTGGGGCCTGGGTTAGGGACTAACACTTGGGTTTGTCCTAGTAGAACACTTTCAGATGCAGATGGAGTCAGCCTGTCGTCGTGTTTTCTGCTGTGTTGCATTGTCCCTTTTGGAAATCTGTGCTCAGCTCTTGAGACATCTCCCTGTGTGTTATTTGCACGTGTGTCAGCAGATGGGCTCTGAGTCAGATGCACAAGGGAGCACTGTTTCCATCAGTTGCTGGGATGCCTGTGGAGCGGCTCTGGGGGATTAAGTGGGGAAACTGGTCCAGTTTAAAGCATGGGAATGTCAGGTGCTAGTCCAGACTTAAGAGTGTGAAGGAGAGTTCCTGGAAAGGTCCCACCTGACATTGAACCTTCTTAAGGCTAACTTACTGGAGGCCAGTGGTTGTGTAGAGGCAGAGATCCAACAGGTTCAGAGACCAGTTGTAATTTATCTTGGGCCATTAATAGCTACCTGGAAAATTTCATTCATTCATTTATTTATTCATTCATCCATTCATTCAGTTATTTATTCTATGTGTCTTTAATGGCCACCTGGAAAAATCTATTTATTTATTTATTTACTTATTTACTTATTTATTTATTTATTTATTTATTTATTTATTTATTTATTTATTTATTCTATGTGTCTTTTACATTGTGTTGTGGAGATCATGCCGATTTGGGTCTGCAGGTCAGGTCCCTTTATGTGCTCCAGCAGATCATAGATGGGGTGAATGATGAGACAGGCCAACTCATACCCTTGGGTCTGGCCTGGGCAGCTGTAGGGTTCATTTGCAGAAATGGAGACAGTTCTCCGTGCTGTCCCCAGCCTATTCTTAATAGCCATTTATTGCCCTTCTTTGGTTGTGACCTAACATCTCTGTAACTATTAGATAAATCCTTTGAAATGTACAGAGTATTAGCCTTCACCAATCAAAAGCTAAGAATGTGGTCAGATAGCATCTGAGGCCCAACACTAAAACCTCCTGCCTTTTCAGAACACACCCACCTGATGTTTTCACCACTGTATTTAAAAAAATGTCTAGATTTGTGAAAACTTCATGAGACTGTTAACTACATTGAACATGGAATTTGGAGTAACCCAAATCCATGTTCCCAAGCCATGGTCATGATTGCTTGGCTCCAAAATTAATTATCTTTTATCCTCTTTGAGGTGAGAGTTGTGTTTTTGCGTTAACACAAGAAGCAAGGACGGTAACAGTAGAAATATCTTGGTTTATCACACCTAGCTCCTCAGCCATCTGTTTCTGGGTTCCAAACACCCTCTGCTACCTTGATGCAAGTTGCGCCTCTTGATTCCCACTCTGCTGTATCTGGGAATGCTCAGAACTTCCAGGTAACTCTTTCCTAATTAATTAATTTCCTTGTTATTTTGAGACAGGGTCTCACTATGTAGTCTTGGCTGGCCTCGAACTCTCAGAGATCTGCTTGCCTCTTGCCTCCTGAGAGCTGAGATTAATGGAGTGTACCACCACGTCCAGCTCTCAGGTAACAAACAATATTATTTTAAAGTGGTTTTAGTCATGAAATATAATTTCTGTTGGTCTTCTTGTGTGAACACAGAAGATCCCTTCTCTCCTTTTTACACAGCAGCAGTTTCCCAAGTCAATATTTGTGATTTCCCTTTCCCTAAATTACTCCTTTCTTATCCCTAAACCACACAGAGTTGTCTGTTCACAACTTCCTGTAAAGAGTAAATGCAGGAATAAGCGAAGAACCTACTCAAGGCCTGGGCCTGGCACACAGCGAGGTCCCGTTGGTGCACACAACATAGCAAGAGCTCTCTCCAGCCCCGGCCCCTCGTGGTGATTTTGAACAGAGACTCAAAACTGAAGAAAATCTCCCACAGTGGAAAATCCCTCTGTCACGGACTAAGAATTTTTTTTTTTAATTTAACAATGTTTGGATTGTTATATTGTCCTTAGAAATAAACAAGTTCTCCTATGGGGAGAGAATAACTCTCCTCAAAATGATAGCTGATGTTTATTGAGCATTTGCCTTTTGCCAGGCACTTAATTTGCCAGTTTTTAGGGGCTTTGACTGTATTACCTCATTTAGCCCATTAGCAAATCTCCATGAAACAGTAACATCTTCCTTGCACAGTTGAGATACTCTGGTTCACAAAAATAAGAGCTTCTAGTCACCCAGATAAGCATCAGGATCTAGCAAGGGTACTGGATGTGGTGGCAAACATCTGTAATCCCAGCACTAAGGAGCTGGAAGCAGGAACATCAAGAATGCAAGGGTATCCTTAGCTTTATAGTGATTTTGAGGCTAGCCTGAGCTACATGAAACCTTGTCTGGAAACACACAAACAAAACAGAGTGTAGGGGCTGAGCAGTGGATGGCTCAGCTGTTAAGAACCCACCATATCAGGTGGGTTAGAAACCCCCACACATTTGTGCATAGACATACATGCATACAGATTTTAAAAAGCCTGTAAAATTAAAAAAAAAAGATTCTAGCAGGGGAGAGGCATCCAGGAAACTAGCTGGCTTAGTTTGGAATCTTGAAAAATACCTTTTTTTTTTTTTTTTTCTTCAAGAGAAACTAAACAGGGTTTGCTTAGTTTCAAGTTTTTCTTAAAAATAGGCCTGATAGTAGAGAACAAATTCCCACTTTTATTAAATCATATTGCCAGAGGACTGGTAGTGATCCAAGGGCTGGAGAGATGGCTCAGAGGTTAAGAGCACTGACTGCTCTTTCAGAGGTCCTGAGTTCAATTCCCAGCAACCACATGGTGGCTCACAACCATCTGTAATGAGATCTGGTGCCCTCTTCTGGCCTGCAGTCATACATGCTGTATACATAATAAATAAATAAATCTTTAAAAAAAAAAAAAAAAAAAAAAAAAAAAAGATTCCTGTTCCTCAGGTTCTGGGTAGGACTGGAGTGACCAGGTACCATCAAGTCCCAAAGACAGTGGCCTAACTGTGGTCTTATCATTTCTAGTTTTAATCACTTCAAGCTTCCTACCTGTTTATCTGCTTTGTTCTATCATAGGAATGTAAACAAGTAACTTGTCACTTTGTCAGCCCTGTGCAGGTGTGCAAGCCTACACATATCCCCAGGCATGCTCAGTCACCTCGCAGCTACAGCCTGTTCGGCCCTTATACCCAGCACCACTGTCCCAGGCTCCCCACTTTCAAGGTAGGGAATAACTTCCTCCTCCCAGTCTCCCCTGTTCTACCTTTGTTGGGCTCTCCTCCCTCCCATTCTGTTTTCATTTTTCCTCCAACAGCTCTCTACCCTTTCTTTCTTTTCATTGTTTTGTTTTAGCAGCTTGGTTGAGTTGCAATTTATGTACCATATAATTCATTTAAATATGTTTAAATATAGTATATATAGTACATGTTATGTATGTATATATGTGTGCATGCATATGAGTGTGCAGGTATGCGTACTTGTGTACATATGTGTGGAGGCCAGAGCAAGACATTGGATGTCTTCCTCTATTGGTCTGCAGCTTATTGTTTTGAGACTAGGTCTCTCAGTGAACTGGAGATCTTGCCATTTTTGCATAGACCACCTAGCCAGGAAGCTTTCAAGATCCACCTGTGTCCACCCCCAGGGCTGGGGTTCCACGTCTATACAACCATGGTCAACTTCCTTTGTTACTATTTTTGGTAGGTGCTGGAGATTCAAATTCAGGTCCTTGAGCTTATGGAGCAAGGCACTTTTACTGGCTGATCATCTCCCCAGACCCCAGCATTTTTTTTTCTTTTTTTTTTTTTTTTTTTTTTTTTTTTTTTTTTTGGTTTTTCGAGACAGGGTTTCTCTGTGTAGCTTTGCGCCTCTCCTGGAACTCACTTGGTAGCCCAGGCTGGCCTCGAACTCACAGAGATCCGCCTGGCTCTGCCTCCCGAGTGCTGGGATTAAAGGCGTGCGCCACCACCGCCCGGCGCATTTTTTTTTTCTTTAGGAAAAGTTCAGAATTGCGCATTGTAGTTGGAAGTTTTCCTGTGTCCTGCCCGGTCCACAGCCGCTCAGACCCAAGTAAACACACAGAGGCTTATATTAATTAAAACTGCTCGGCTATTAGCTCAGGCTTACTACTGACTAGTTCTTACACTTAAACTAACCCATTCCTGTTAATCTATATGTTGCCACGTTTTCTTTGGCTTTACCTGTGTGTCATTACATGCTGCTCCCTGGATGGCAGGCTGGCATCTCTTCCTCAGTTCTGTTTTTCCTTCCCAGAATTCTCCTTGTCTGCTTGTGCCGCCTATACTTCCTGCCTGGCTCCTGGCCAATCAGCATTTTATTAAACCAGTGCGGGGCGTTTACCCACCACCCCCACAGTTCCCCAGAGTTTTCTTGAGTGCAAGCAGCAGGAAATATTAGATAGAAGGATTTATTGCGGAGAATCTTGCAGAGATAAACATATAGAAAATAAAGGATAGCCTCGAGAGGGCCTGGAACCTATTCCAACGGCCCCGACTGTCTCTGCCCCAGGGTTTTTATAGAGACGCCAAGGGGTGGAACAAAAGACCTCCTCCCCCAGCACAGCCAAGTGCAGAGCATCCCAGACACCTGCACTCAGGCCAGTGGTCTAATCATCCTCTATGAGAACCTGCTGGGTAAAGCCACGAGGAACCCGAGAACGGGCTCCCATAAACCAATGCACAAAAGAATTATCCCACAGCAGTGCATCTGTCACAGCAATCCATTTTTTAGAACATTTGCATCTTCCTCAAAGTCCCTTTGTACCCACGGTCTGGGTCTTTTTCCCTCCATGCTCTCCTACCAGCCTTTTTAATTCTTCTGTCAAAGTGACTAGAGCCTATAGCAGATGGTGAAAGAGCAAACACTGGAGGGATTGAGAGGAAGCATGAGGACTACTGTGGGTGTTGAGTGCCTCAGATGAAAACTATTTTGTTAAAATTTGTAAATTAGGAAAGTAATTCACTTTAGTAAAAATGTCAAACAATACGAAATGGGATAAAGTAAAGGTAACTGTCCTCTCTGTCATTAAACTTCTGCCCATAGGAGAGCATCTCTCATAGTTGCTTGGGCAACTTTGTGTGTATTTTATGCACTTATGCAAGCATAGATGTGTTTCGTAAACGAAGTAAGTGAAATATTGATTGATGTGTGGGTTTTCTGCCATTGTGTGCAGCCTGTCTTTTGCTTGGTAATCACTTTGGCATCAGATAGTGCAAGCGGAAACTAGTGTATCCAACAGCCTAACTTGCAGTTCTGCATTGGGAAGGGCTTCCTAAATGCAGCCTTTATCTGGAGCCCTGTCCATCTCCATCTTTGAAACACTTTTGCATCCCTCCAACCTGACATTTCCTCTGGCTCAGCACCTCTCCATCCACTGCTCCCGTAGACACAAGTGCGTATGAATGTCCCCAGAAGGTTAGTACTACTTTTAAGGTGCTATTTTTGTACCTTATACATGGCCTATTTTTTGTTCCTTAAAAAGTTGTTTTTCAGATAGTATCTCATGAAGCCCAGGCTGATCTTCAACTCTGAATCTTCTGTATGCCTCATGAGTTACAGTCATGTGCTGCTATGCCCATCTTGCATTTAAAATACTCTGTTGTAATGATTTGTCTATATGTCAGTTTCCAAATTGAAGCCCACTAAGATCTGGGACCATGTTTTACTCATGACTGTATTCTTTTTTTTTTTTTTTTTTTTTTTGGTTTTTCGAGACAGGGTTTCTTTGTGTAGCTTTATGCCTTTCCTGGAACTCGCTTTGTAGACCAGGCTGGTCTCGAGCTCACAGAGATTCACCTGCCTCTGCCTCCCAAGTGCTGGGATTAAAGGCGTGCGCCACCACTGCCCAGCCTACACGACTGTATTCTTGGTGCCTGTGCAATGCCTGACACATAGCTAGGTGAAAGGGGAAGCAATGTAAGAGCCAGGATTATAGTAGTCCAAAGTGGATATACAATTGGACCAGTGTGCACTTGGGCCAGACTCAAGCCCTTGATGCATTTTGCAGAAATACAACCTAGTTATTATTAGCTTGGGAGTCCTTTTGTCTCTATTCCCTCTTCTATGTCTTCTCCTGACAGTGTGAAATCACCTACTGCATTTCCTAGTACATGGAAGAGGTCCTTTCCTTCCTCTGCTAAAACTGCCCTTGACTTTTTCAGGCATGGTTTCCTCTTTCCTGGTTTATAAGTTCCTTTTCATGTCTATTTAGGATCAGGTGACATGATGTCCTTTCTCATGACTGAAGCCCGGCAACACAACACTGAAATTCGAATGGCAGTCAGCAAAGTGGCTGATAAAATGGATCATCTCATGGCTAAGGTGACTGAGTCAGAGCTGAGGCTCTGTTGAAAATGGACCAGTTGGGCCAGGGATGGCTCAGCAGGTAAAAACACTTGCTGAACAAGTCCAGCAATCTGAGTTTGATTCCTGAAATTCATCATGGAAAGAGAGAACTGCTTCCTGCAAATTATGCTCTGACTTCAGCACATGTGCTGTGACACAGGTGTACATGTCTATATTCACACATATCATATGTACACAGAATAATGCATAGAATAATATGAATAAATAAATAAATACTAATTTTAATAAAAGAGAGTGGGTATAATAAAGACACATTATTTATATGTATGAAATTGTAATAAAGAAATAATAAATAGAGGGCTGGAGAGACAGTTCAGTGATTAAGAGTACTTTTGCAGAGGACCAAGGTTCCATTCCCAGCCCTCACAGTTCCAGGAGATCTGATACCTCTTCTTGTCTCTGATGCACCAGGCACACACATGGTGCACATATATACTTGTAGGCAAAGCACTCAAGACACATAAAATAAAATAAATAAATCTAAAAAAATCAATTTTAAATTTTAAAAAGAGATAACAAATAAAAGTGTAAAAAAAGGGGATGGAGGAGACAGGAAGTAGACAATAAGTAGGATGTAAATAGGAGAAGCCACAGCCATAAGAAAACTCTTCCTTGGTTTCCCATAGTCACAGTCCTTAGTCATTTACCTAGAAGGGTGGTTATTTTTACTTTGGGATCAAGTTAGCAGGAGAAAGCAGGCTTACATTTAGATATTGTCTCAGAAATTTATTAACTTTCTTTAAAAAGTGATTGGTCCTGGGTGAGTTGTATTTCTCCAGTTAAACATGTTCACAGAGTCTTTCTGACCTCCCTTTTGCAGGTTGAAGAGTTACAGAAGCATAGCTCTGGCAGTTCTATGCTTCTTCCTAACATGTCAGTCACAATGGAAACAAGCATGATTATGAGCAACATCCAGCGAATCATTCAGGTGAGGGTAATGGGGAGCACAGCTCAGCCTGGAGAGCTTGTCTATGCTCCCTCCTCAGATGTGCTACCCTTTGAAAATCTGTCCCTCGCCCCGAGAGATAACATGTGTTGAATACTGCAGTTGGACAAACCAATGGCTTAATTTGCTCCTATGACTTACACTGTCGTATTAGTTATTTTTCTTAAGAAAGTAGGGTTTGTTTTGCCTCCTAGTTTGGGAGCATACAGCTTATCATGGCAGGTAGGAGTGGTAGCAGAGGGTGAGACAACTGGTCCCATTGAGCAGAGAGCCAACAGGAAGTGGGACCTAGCTAGGAACCCTTAAGGACCACCCTCAGTAACCCACTTCCTTTAACTGGACCCCACCCCCAGTCCATCCCAAGCTGGAGATCAAGTATGGAACACATGAGCATGCAGGTGGCATCTCGTGTTGGAACCACAACCATCTATATTGTACTATATACTCTATTATACTAAGCTGTATTATACTGTACTCTACGTGCATTGGGATTTATACTATATGTAGTCAAAAAGAAACATTGCTTTTCGGCCCAATTTTAAATTCTCACTCCATTTTCTGACCATTTCAGTCCTCAACCTATCTAGCCTAGTGATTAGAATCCATCAGGTGTAATTCAGTTTGTTACTTTAACAGTTACATCTGTGGGGAAATAATTGTTTTAGTGTTTGTTTGAAAATGTGTTCACAAAGCTATCCATGGGTTCAATTATTCTGCCTTATACTTTGGGGATACAGTCTATCACGGCAGGAAGGCTTGGCTGCAGAACGTGAGGTGCTGGTCACGTTGGTGCTGCAGCCAGGAAGCAGAGAGTGGAGAGGAAGTGGGCACTTTTAAGACACGTACCTTGTGTGTTGTGTGTCTGGATTCAGGAAAACGAGAGGCTGAAGCAGGAGCTCCTTGAGAAAAGCAGTCGGATAGAAGAGCAGAATGACAAGATTAGTGAACTCATTGAACGAAACCAGAGGTAAGGACAGGGACAAGGCTGGGGGAGGGTGGGCTAAGGGTTTAGTGTAATTTGTCCACTTTAACACACGTTTGTTGAGGGCAGTATATTAATCACAAGTCTCTGCTCTACATTTGTTGTGTTGTGTTTCTTGAACTCGAGGACCTTGAGCATACTAAGCACACAATACCTCTCTCTGAGCTGCCACCTATTCACCCGTCCATGTATTTCAGCCATGCCTGTTCTGCCTGTTGTGTGAGTTACCTGTTCACTGCTTCAGGAGAAACCGCTGAGGTGCCTGTGCTTGGTGTAAGACCCTCAGCTCTGCCCTTCATTCTTGTGTGGCTTTGGGTATTTCGTTTATCTCTGCAAGCCTAGCTTCCTCATTTCTGAAAATCATGTTACGTAGAAAATTGTGTCCACTCTTTTCTTTTCTGTGTGGATTATTTTATCAATAGAACTTGACCAGAGCCTCACTGATTTCATAAAGCACAGTCATTTTGTAGTTTTTAATGGATCCTTCTGAGCTTTGTGAGGGTGAAAAGGTAAACAGGACTAGTCTCAATGCATTTCATTTGAAAAAGCCATTTTTCCCTGTATTTCTCGCCTAGTATTTGTTTTCTCTCATGGCAGGCTCTAAGACTGCCATGAGAGAAGGCTTACAGTCTTCTTACCCCCTTTTCTTTCATCCCCATCTCCCATTAGCACACACCCTGTGAATGTCTGCCTTCATTATGCAGGGCGATTCTTCTGTGGCCCGGGTTGCCACCTCCTTGGTTACTGCAGATATCTTGGTTAATTACTGCTGGTATCGGGAAAGCAAAGTGCTTTCAGATTATTTTTTTTTTTTTTTTTTTAAGATAAAAAAATATGTGCATATGGATGTTTTGCTTGCATATCTGTGCATTGTGTGTGTGCAGTATCCTGGGAGAGAAGATGGAGCTGGATCCCTTGGAACTGGAGTTACATATGGTTGTGAGCCACCATGTGGGTGCTGGGAACTGAACCCAGGACCTCTGCAAGGACATCGAAGGCTCCTAACCTATGAACCATTCCTCCAGATCCCTTTAGATTGTTTCTGATGAAAGTGTAAAACAATGATGTGAGAACTGAGTGGGTTCACTTGTGCCTTTCAAACATTCAGTGCTGGGTAAATATTTTCTTTGTCTTTATTTCTGTCTCAGGTATGTTGAGCAGAGTAACCTGATGTTGGAGAAGAGGAACAACTCACTTCAAACAGCCACAGAAAACACACAGGCAAGAGTATTGCATGCTGAACAAGAGAAGGTAAAATAGCCGGGCAGAGGAAGGCCCAGGTCGGGATATGTTGAGCTGAGGAGTAGTCTTACATAAGAATTTCCAAGTTTCTGTTCAGCAGGATATTTGTCATCTTTGGGGACAGACCTAGAAATCCAACAGATTTTCATGTATTAGTCACCTCTAGATCTGTTTTACTATGTTTTGTAGTAAGTTGACTCAAAAACAAGATTGAACTAGGGGTGAGGTTTTATGCCTGTAATCCCAGCTTCTGACAGGCAGAGGCAGGAGAGTCTGTAGTTCAAGGGCAGTCTGAGCTACCTAGTGAGATCGTTTCTCAAAAAGAAAGAAAAAATCCAATTGCTTGTCTTAATAATTTGATAATTATGAGACTATTATAGTTTATAAGAAGCTAAATTTATTCTTTTGATAGAATCAAAAGAAAATTTCTATTATGTTATGTAATAAATTTGTATGTTGTTCTTAGTGGAATTTAGGATTGTCTAATTTGATCTTTTGTCTGTGTTTAGTTTGTTATTCATTTGAGTCTGACAAAACCATTTTAAAGTGCTACTTTGGAGCCAGACAGGTAGCATATGTGTGTAATCCCAGGACTTAGGAGGCCAAGACAAAAGAATTACTGTAAGTTCAAGTCTACCCTGAGGTACTTGGCAAGTGCCAGGCCAGCCTGGACTACATGGTGAGACCTTTCCTTAATAAAATGCCAGGCAAGATGGCACACACCTTTAATCCTGTTACTTGGGAGGTAGAGGCAAACTCATCTCTGTGAATTTGAGGCCAGCCTGGTCTACATAGCAAATTCCAGGCCATTTGGAGCTACATAGTGAGATTCTGTCTCAAGAAACAAAAAAGAAGGAAAATAATGGAGTTGGACATGGTGGCACATGCCTATAGTCCCAGAGCGTGGGGATAGAAGCAGGAGTGTCAGGAGTTCAAGGTCATTCTCTGTTAGGTGGAAAGTCTGAAGCCAAAGTTTGAACTACACGAGACCCTGCCACAGCAAATAGATAGTAGATAGATAGATTGATAGATAGATTGATAGATAGATAGATAGATAGATAGATAGATAGATAGATAGATAGATACCCTGCCACAGTAGATAGATAGATAGATAGATACCCTGCCACAGTAGATAGATAGATAGATAGAACAGTAAATAGATAGTAGATAGATAGATAGATAGATAGATAGATAGATAGATAGATAGATAGATAGATACCCTGCCACAGTAAATAGATAGATAGATAGATAGATAGATAGATAGATAGATAGATAGATAGATAGATAGACAGATAGATAGACAGACAGATAGATAAATAGATAAGGAAAGAAGGAGGGGGCATGAATTACTGTGACTTTAGTCCTTCAGAGTAGGAATTTTGATCTGCTCTGAATAGAAGTGAGAAATATGCTAGTGAGTGTTGGGTTGGAGTCAACTAATTTTGGAGTCCAATTTCCCTCTTCTTGTTACTGGACACTGTCCAGAACAGATTCCTTTGTATTTGGGTCATCACTCTTCAGCTGGGAAACCTTTGCTCTTTATCTTGTATTTTTTCATGAAATTCTAAGCAGTCCATATTTTATAATTGACTTTTTCTTGGAAACATGCAAAATTGAACAGAATGAACATGTAACTTGTGATTTTTACTTTCTTTCCTATACTCTGATAATAAGGGTTCCTTATTTATGTTTCAAGCTAACTTTTGTGTTTGCTTAGCCATACTATCCAGGAGGTAATGTCTTTGGCCAGTGTGGTGGTTTGAATGGCCCCCATAGGCTCATATATTTGAATGTTCGTTTCCCAGTTGGTGGACTGTTTAGGAAAGATAGGAGGTGTGAACTTGTTGGAGGAGCTGTGTGACTGGGGGTGGGCTTGAAGATTTCAAAGGCCCACACCAGGCCTCATCTTGCTCTCTCTGCCTATAACTTGTGGATCAGATGTGAGCTCATAGCCATGCTCCAGTACCATGCCATGCCTGCCTGTTTTCATGCTCCTTACCATGATGATCATGGACCAACCCTCTAAACTGGAAGCAAGCCCTCTGGCTTTGGCCATGGTGTCTTAGCAGTAGAACAGTAACTAAGACAGCCACCTGTCCACAGATGAGTTGTGCCTGGCCCTGCACAGCCCTGTCTGTTCTAGCCCGGTTTCTTTCCCACTGCTACATCATTCATTGTTTGTTGTGGCCGGCTACTAACGACCTGGTCATGAGCAGCAGCCTGCAACTTCATTGCTCTCCACAAAATGTGCCTTACTATGTCTCCTTTCTCTGATTTTATTTTTATTTCCCCTCTCCTTTTCTTTATTTCCCCAACCCCAGGCCTACTGGGCACCCAAATATACTGTTTATCCTCACTGTTGCTATTCAGGGGTAAATGATGACTATAACTTATTCTATAGACCAATAATGCCCAAAGAGTGGTTTAGCAACCTCGGAGTTGCTTGGGAAACTTGATCAGAATTACATATTTTGAAGCCTCACCTCCTGGGTTTCTAATTTAGTATATGCAGCCAAGATAAAACTTTTCCAAAGCTCTTCTCTATTCCCAGGTATAAAAGTCATTTCTTTTTTGACATCTGGATACTTTTGCTTTTACTTAAGTTCAACATGTGACTTTCATGTTCACTGGCACTGTTGTCTATGCATGTATTCACAAGTATGTTCCAGTGAAACTTTATTCTTCACTCAAGCAGTGGTCCAGTTTGGTGTAGTTTATCAAACTCGTACTTAGCTTGCTAATCCACTTATGGTTTTGCATTTTAAAATTCCACCTGTCTGGCATGGAGCCTAGCAGGTGTCCCATGTGTCACAGTCAAACAGCAGGAGTAGAACAGCAGCAGCCTGCCCAGCTTCCTCTAGAGAACCTCCCAGCTGATGATAGGGCCTGTCCATGTATTCCACCTATCACCATGATTTCAGCCAGACATTTTAAGCCTTGACTGTCCCCTGGTAGTTGTTGTTTCTTCTTCTTTCTTTGTTCATATAGGTTCTCACTGTGTAGCCCAGGTTTTTTCAGGGTTTCGGCATGTAACCCAGGCTGCCACAGACTCTTCAGCTTCCTGCTCAGCCTTCCAGGTGTTGGAATTACAGATGTGTGCCACTATCCCTGGATAATCTACTTCTGTTTTTAAATTTGCTGTTTGAGACAGGGTGTCACTATGTAGTGCTGGCTGGTCTGAAGCTAGCTATGTAGACCAGGCTGGCCTTGAACTCACAGAAATAAGCCTGTCTTTTCCTCCGAGTGCTGGGATTTAAGGTGTGCACCCGCTTTGATCTACTTTAGCAGTCTCCCTGTGATCTCTTGTAAAGAGAGACCAGCAGTTCTTTCAGGGGCAGATGTCTGCCTCCAAGCACTTCTCAGAAAAATATGGTTAAGTGTCCAATGAATATTTGGTAAGTGAAACTTTTTCTCTGTGATGGAATCTATTCATAAGAATCCATTTTCTTATGAAGTAATGATTCAAAGTGGAAAAGCTGTTAGAGGAATTGAGCTCAATGAACTTATTTTTAAAAGAACAAATCAAGGCCCAGAAGATAGACAGGATTTGCTCAGGGCTCGTTTCCAGCACTGTCCTCTCACATCAGAGTGCTGTCTCTCTCTCCTGATGCTATTTTCCTGCTTCTAGTGTAAATGCTTCCTTGTCTTTGATCCTTGCTTCTTCTCCCAGCTCTCTACCTCGACAGTGGACATTGTTCCATGGTAGCAAACAGAGTCCTCCCACTACCATGTAGGTTTCTGCTGATTTCCTTTTCCCCTTGACATTGCCTATCTTGACAATATTTAAAATATTGTGACTATGTCTGTAAATATCTACATGCACACACATCATCACGTGTACCTTCTCCCAACTTATAAAAGTTTAATCTGTTCATTCTAATAAAATAACAAAAAAACCATAACACATAAATCACCCATAATCCTTCTCAAAGATAACCATGGTTAATGTATTGCTGATGTCTTTGCATATGTACATGTGTTTGAGTGAGGATATTTTTATGCTTCTGTAGTAGGCCTTTCTAGGTAAGGATCTGATATAAAAACAACTTTGAAGCTGGTCATAGTAGTACATGTCTATAATCCTAGCACTTGGGCTTGGGTAAGAGGATCATTAATTTAAGGCCAGTCTGGGCTAAATGGTGAGACATCACTGTAAAAGAAAGTGTGGGGAAGCACTTTTGAGTGTCCCCTACTCTGTCCTTTGGACAGAGGGGTCTTCCAGGTCTTGTGAGGGGCTTTGCTGTAATTAGTGAGCTCCCTAGGCTCCACAGAGGTGCAGAACTGTCCGACTTCTATGTTAGTTCAGTTTTCAAGCCTGTGTGAAGCAGAACAGCAAGTAGACTTTATTCCATGTGAGGAAGATGAAGCCCACTCTGGAGGTTCTAGACAAAAATTATCTTAACGCCTACTGTAAAGGTCACATGTACTCTCAGATTCATGGCCTATTTATCTTTAGTTCATATATACTTTTGTTTCATTTCCCTCACTGTTAGGAGAGTCAAAACCGCAGACTTTAAATGAAAGCTAGAAAGTTGATAAATGCTTGAGAATAAGACAAGGAATAAATACTTTGGTGTATATATGATACTAGGGCCTAGTTTATGCTAGGCAAGTGTTCCACTACTGAGATATATCCCAGCCCTAGAAATAAATCCTGTAAAAACTGGTGTGCATGGTGAATACCATAAGAAGCTATAAACAATAAGACGAAAGTAGACAACTGTAGAGTGTGCATAAAGTATAACAGTGGAGAGGGAGTCATGGTGGCAATATCATAGCATGGGGAGTCAGCCCAACCCCAGTTGACGGAAATAAGCCTGCCACCCACAGAGTAACCCTCACTGCCTTTGCTGATGTCTGACTTTGTGTTATGGGAAGCACAGCAGTTCAAGGCAGTGAATGCAGTAGCTGACTTTTCTTGACCATCCTTATAATCATTGCCATCATCACTAGTGTTCAGAATACCACCCGGGAGTTTTCTGTCATTTCACCTGCATCATAAGTTCTGGAGAATATTTAGTCTCTTTAAACTTTATCCTTGTCTATCACAGAAATGCTAGAAAGTGGCCCAAGTTCCATTTCTCATCAGCTTGATGAGAATTTTGGCAATGAGTGATGAAATGTATAAAGTAGCTGCTGGAGGAGAACCAATGTTATACAAAATTGCAATGGATTTCCTTCGATCTAGCACTCTGTACCTAAGAATGTTCTAAATGGCTCTTGCAATCAGGGGATCATTGCATACAATGGATCTAAGATGCTCACTGGTGTAATGAGAAAGGCCAGAAACAATGCATGTATGCTACAGTACAGAATAAACTATGTTATAGCCACATGGTAGAATATGATATTGATTTTAAAAAGCGGGGGAAGGGAGAAGACCCATATGTACTACTGAAGACTATATAGTTTATCTGCTGTTTTATCTGGAAGGCATGAAGACTCAGTATGTATATAAGAATCACTTTATACAAATAGGAAGTTGAATACATACGGCTTTTGTTACATTTTTATTTATTTTGTGTTCATATATGTTTATGACCATGTATTTGCTACAGTGCACACATGGAGGTCCATTTTCCAGTATCGATTTTCTCTTTCCACTATGTGAGTCCTGGAAATCAAACTCTGGTTGTCAGTCTTTACCCACTGAGCCATCTTGCCAGCTCCTGAAGAAACATACTTCTATGTGGTTATCAATATGAGGCAAGGCAGAACTGTATAGCATGGGAGATTCTCACTGTTTACTTTTTAAATACTTAAAAAAAAAATTTTGAGCAACAGCACATTATCTTTTTAAAGACTAATCTGTGAAACATCTTTTTGAAAGGCTCATGTAAAATATAATCCCAGTCAGCAAGAAGAAAGTAGGAAGCACCGAGTTTCTATCTAGCTTGGCCATTGATGGAAAATGCCCTGCAAGCTCTTTCCTTCACATACGGGTCATTTTACAAAAACAGAATAATACTTACCATACTATGTGATAATCTGCTTATAGTCTTCATTTAGCTGTAGGTTCCAGCTGTATTCCATGCTATCGAGTGTTCTTTCTCAAACACAATTTTGATAGCCCACAGGATGAACATTTCCTATTTTGCTTGCTTAAATCTTTTCAGGGTTTTATGTTAGTTCTACATTCTGTTAAAACTTAATGCTACATTGAACAGCCTTGTAACAAACTTTTTGTCAACTCTTACAGTACTGGTTTCTCTGTTTATTTGCTTTTGAGATGGTCTTGTTAATATAGCCAAGGCTTGCCTTCGACTCCTTATCCTCCTGCCTCATCCTTTCAAGCTCTGGGATTACAGCGTGTACTACCACACCTGGCTTGTGTAGTATTTCCTAAGTACATATTCCTGCAACAGAAGTCAGTCTGAGCCCTTGTACGTTTTCAAGTCTTGATTTTAACCCAGTGCAGGTGGAAGGTGTCCTTCTCTCCCTTCCTGTCTACCAGTACCATCAGCTTAGAGTCCCATGAGGTTGAATCAGCACTTGGAATGCCTGTGTCTAAATGATGTCACCCTTTGTCATTGTTCAGGCCAAGGTGACAGAAGAGTTAGCAGCAGCCACTGCTCGGGTCTCTCACCTGCAGCTAAAAATGACAGCTCACCAGAAGAAGGAGACAGAGCTGCAGGTGCAGCTGACAGAAAGCTTGAAAGAGACAGAGCTTCTCAGGGGCCAGGTCTCCAGACTCCAGGCCGACCTCGCGGGTAAGTTCTCAGGGGAGAAGGAGTTAAATGGCTTCCTTCCTGTCAATTCCTTTGGCATGGTATCCATACACACATAAGTACTGAGCATGGAGGAGGACTGGTAGAAAAACCACGTGGTTGTTTTACATGAAGAACAGGAAGACACCCCTCCCCCAATTCCGTTGTAATTGACAAGTCACTCTGTTTCTGTTTGAGGAAATGTTGCTTCAGCATCTTTGTTACTTACTAACATGGTGGAGCTTTAAGAAACAAGCACTTCCCGCTGTGGTTGCGGCTTTCCTGGAGCGTGGATTACAGTGCATCAGCTTGGACTCAAGGTCCTGTCCTGCACTCACCTCCTGCTCTGTTGCCCAGAATCTGCCTTAACAACAGGCCTCCTGGCTGCTCTCCCTGCTTGACTCTCATCACGTTCTTCTCGGAATAGCTGTGTTTAGATGGGTGTAGCCGTCGCTTGGTGTGCTCACTCACCATCAGGAGTGCCTCCAGTCCTCTCTAAAGTCTGCCTCTTGCACAGTTTTTCTAGACCATTTGATCTCTCCTTTCAAGTCCTTGATCCCTAAGTGCATTATTCTGACCTTCCATAAGCATCATTTATAAGTTTATTCTTCCCTCTAGAATACAAGTCCCTGGAGGGCAAGGGTAGCTAGTGATTTATTCTTTGTAAAACTCCTTCCTCCATATGAGGGTTACGTCAGTGCTTGGCACAAGGGGAATGACTAAGGCATGCTGATTAGCTAGAAGCTAGTGAGTGCCAGCATGTTGGCTCATGTTGTCTTGGTATAGAGAAACCTGTGTGGAAGGAACTGGGACAAGTGGGCAGGGACAGAGGCAGCAGCGGAATGGATAGAGGCACAGTTCCCTGTCTAAGAGAAAGCTCGAATCACTGATAGCATTGGAAGGCGATTCCTTGCAGATGCAACCTTTCTCTTACAGAGCAGTAGTTGGCCCACCTCAAACAAACATATTGGACAATTTTTGACTTGAGTGTCGTGTAGGTATCTCACCTCTGTTTCTGTGGTTCCCTCTGACAGCTCTTTGTGACAGTTACTTCAAGAGCCAGTTTTCAAACAAGTTTTAGTATACTAAATTAAAAGATAACCCCCACCCCCAGCCTTATTTGAAAAGGGATATTTTGGAAGCAAATTCTCAGTCAAATGTCTTAGCTACCAAGAAAGTTGAGAGTCTTACCCAGGCAGTGAGAAGGGACCTGAGCTCTCCTCAACAGAGACACTCCATGTGGTCCTATGGCAATGGAAATAGGACTGTGGTCACTGTTAAAGGTGGTCTCTGACTGTTCAGAGACCATTCTCTCACACTTCGCATGTGTGGAAGGAGGTATATACATATAGAAGTTATCCTTCTCAGGGTAAACATAGCTTGATAGTAGAGTCAGTGTAGGGCTTATTAATCCTTTCTGCAGGTCAGGGAGGCTTGTATGGTAGGATTGGGAGATTAGAGCATGCAACTTTGAAAGAGCTTCTGGAATGCCACAGTGCCCATTGCATCTCTGGTTCTACGGTCATGTCTCCCTGCTCCTCTGTCCTAGAGCTCCGAGAAGCCTCTGAGCAAACACAGTCCAAATTCAAAAGTGAAAAGCAGAGCCGGAGACAGCTGGAGCTCAAGGTGACATCCCTGGAGGAAGAATTGACTGACCTCCGAGCTGAGAAGGAGTCCCTGGAAAAGGTAAGTTCCAAAAGCCAAGTTCCTCTTGGAGCCAAGTGGCCAGGCATAGCTGATTAATACACAATTTTCTTTTTCATTTTTTTTTTTTTAAGAGTTGAAGTTTATTCAGAAAAAAAGTGAAAGTCCCACCTTCCTGTGCTCAGCCCATAAGGTGTTTCCAGGGCTCTGCTTCTCCCAACCACCATCCCTTTCTGATCCAGCTTCCATCCCTCTATTATGATGCCGCTACTTGGGTGAGGGTTCCTCCAGGCCCTCCAGCAATTGCCTGGGTCTGGGCCTTGAGCACTCCGAAGCCTACAGTCTCCTTGGCATTCATACATAGCAGAAGGTTGGCCACCTGGTAATGGCTACATGGCCCTCCGTGTAAGTCCATGAGGATAAATTTGAGATTGTCTTCATTAAACGCTTGGTTCCCATTCTGATTGTACTTGGCCCAGAGGTTACTGGTGCTAGCAGTGGCGACCCAGGCATCTGTGCCCCCATAGCCTGAGTAGGCCAGTACAGTCCCTCCTTATTCAGCAGTGCGTACTGCAGGCAGCTCATGCCACCCCACTCCAGCGCTTGATGCTCAGGTCCTTGTGCACTCACAGGGTGCTTTGGACTCGTTGGGTGTTGGCTTGGCTTAGCACCTGCATCAAAGCCTTAAGATGCAGCATGCCTGTATCTCCTAACTCTGACCAGAATCCCTTACATTTTTTATAGTATGAATGTATTAGGGAAAGTGCAAACAATACAGAAGAGTATAAAATTAAAAAGTTGTTTTTAATTCCTTCTCTCATTGTATGGGTTATAAATAACAACTATAAACAACACATGAACATAGGTTACTCTCTGTATGCATAAAATATTGCATATCCCCTTATATAAACACGTACTAATAGTATGTTTTTCTAAACAATACTGGGCTCCTAGTGAATGCTTTTAAAAGAGTTTTGAGGACACTATACTCACTATGCACAGTAGTCTCCTGTTAGTCCACTGTGCAGCTGCTGTCCTATGCTAGACCAGTAGATATGTATGTTTCCAGTTTCTCATTTCAATCTGCTGTGGACCTCCACAGACTGAATAGCTTTTTGTTTGTTTGTTTGTTTGTTTTTGTTTTTTAGACAGGGACTTTCTATATAGTCCTGGCTGTCCTGGAGCCATGTAGACCAGGCTAGCCTCCAACTGCTGTCCCTGCCTCCTGAGTGCTGGGATTAAAGGTCTGTGCCACCATGTGTAGCAGCTATGTGTTTTTATTAGTAATAAAGCTTTCATATATTTCATACCTATTTCTATTTTTCCTGTGAATTCTCTTTTGGAGTCCTGCATCCTCTTTTCTATTAGAATATTGAGTGTTAATCCTTTGTCAGCCGTAAACATTACTAATATTTTTCCATCTTGATACTTTTTAAATTTTATTCTCATTTTTTGAAGATTTACCAGGCATGAGGACACAGGACTCTAGAAGCAAGCAGAGGCAGGTAGATCTCTGTGAATTTGAGGCCAATTTGGTCTTACATAGTGAATTCTAGAGCAGTCAAGGCCAGTGAGACCCTGTCCCAAAACAACAACAACAATAAACAAACAAAACATCTAGATGTAGTAGTACATGTCTTTAATCCCACCACTCAGGAGTCAAAGACTGGTGGATCTGTCTGACAGGCTCTTCTCTGTCCTGCCCTGTCCCACACTCACTTCCAATTAATCACTTATATTAATTATAAATGTTTGGCCAATGGCTCAGGCTTATTATTAACTAGCTCTTAATTTAAATTAACCCATATTTCTTATCTATGCTTTGCCATGTGGTTTGTAGCTTGTTACCTCATTTTCTACATGGCTTGCTTCCTTGGTGGCTGGCAGGCATCTCCTGACTCTGCCCTTCTCGTTCCCAGCATTCTCAGGTTGGCTTTCCTACCTAACTTCCTGACCAGCTACCGGCCTGTCAGCTTTTTATTAGCCATTGAAAGTAATACATATTCATAGTATAGAAAAGGATTATTCCACAACATTCTGTGTGAGTTCAAGGCCGGCCTGGTCTACATAATAAGCTCTAGGTCAGCTAAGTATACTTAGTAAAACTGTCTCCAAAAAACCACCACCACCAACAAACCCTCATTGTTATTATTATTTTGTGTTTGGGTGCCTCAGGAAAGCAAAAGAGGGTGTCAGATCCCTTAGAGCTAGAGTTACAAGTGATTATAACCATCCAACATGGGGCCTGGGACCCAAAATCAGGTCCTTTGGAAGCTTTCTTAAAGGCTGCTGAGCTGTCTTTTCAACCCACTTCCCCTAGCTTGCTATTTTTTTGTTAGATATTATTTTAAATTTTAATGATTAAATTTTTAATATCAGGGTAATCACCCAGGGCTTGGACAAAGCAGGAGCATTGCTATCTTTTTCTTTGTACTAGAATGTTTAATATGAAAAGAACAAACTGTTACTGAGATTTCAGTGAGCCTTTAGTAAAGCTATTCTTGACTAGTTCCTTTTTAGAGAGGGCCAATCCTGATCTGTGTTTACACAGAATTTGTGTGTAAACACATAAGACGACTTTATCTTCTATGATTTTATCACTTTAAAGTGTGTGTATGTTGCCAGGTGGTGGTGGCACACGCCTTTAATCCCAGCACTTGGGAGGCAGAGGCAGGTGGATCTCTGTGAGTTCGAGGCCAGCCTGGGCTACAGAGTGAATTCCAGGAAAGGCTCCAAAGCTACACAGAGAAACCCTGTCTCAAAGAAAAAAAAAGTGTGTGTGTGTGTGTGTGTGTGTGTGCACAGTGAAAGTAGGTAGGGAGAGATCATGAGAGCAGAAGCATGCACACGTGTATGAAAGTCAGAGGACAACCTTAGGTGGCAGTGCTTACCTTCCATCTTGTTTGAGATAGTCTGTTGTTCCCTAGCTGGCCCACGAGCTTCCGAAGATGCTCCTGTTTCCACTTCCCCTCTTGCCATAGGAGTGCTGAGACCAAGTCTGCTTTTATATGGGTTCTGAGGGCCTGAGCTCAGGTCCTCACACTCGGATGGCAAGTGGCTTGCCCTCTGAGCCATCTTCCCAGGCCCTCTTTCATTCTGTTGTGCTTTTTAAAGCAATTCCCTCTGATCTTGGGCTGTTTTCAGTTTCTCCTTGTTGCAGACACTATCACTGTGACTGAGCTTATAATCTTTGACTAGAATTTACAGATTTACAATTTGTAGCATTTCTGGATGTATTTTAAAAAGCATTTTGAAAGATTACCATCCAAAGAGACTATGTCCATTTATTTTCTCACCAGCCAGCCCGATGTGAGTATCTGCCCTTTTGTATCTACATGAAAGTTATGCTGTCTCCAGCTCTTAAGAGAACAGCAGCAGATCAGTTGCTTGTCTTTTCCTTGTCATAATTTATCTCACCCAGTAGCAGGGATACAAAATATAAAAGGAGGTGCTTAAAAAGGAACTGTAGTAGTGCTTTTTTGTCGGGACTGCCAGCCTGCAAATAATGACATGCCGACTCATTTTAATTCTAAAAGTTGGGCCATAGCTTAGGCTTTTTTCCTAAGTAGGTCTTATAACTTAAATTAACCAATATTTTTTTTTTAATCTACGTTCTTCCACGAGGCTTATTACCTTATATTGCACTGCTCATCCTGCTTCTTCCTTGTCTGGTTGACAACCCCATCTTTCTTCTCCCTCTTCTCTCTCTGCTCTGAAGTCCTGCCTATACTCTCCTGCCAATTACAGCAATATATCTTCACACAGTCTATAAATACCCCACAATATTTCTCCTTTTTGTCTAAATTAAAAGGAAATGTTTTAACTTTAACATTGTAAAACAAAAACAATAAGAACAATTATCAGGTAAAAATTACATTCACATTGTTTAGTCCATCTGTTTTTGGCATATTCAGAGAAAATATCTATCTTGAAGAATCTAAAGTTTTATATCTAAATTATTTTCTATCATAACATGCATTACCATCCTCAAAATATCTTTTTAAATCTCAAAACTTTTGTTTAGATAACAAACTTAAGCTTTTATGTATCTCAACGTTATATACTTTACAATTCTTTTGTAAGTTTCTTTTCTAAATTTGGTAACAAGGAAAATGGTATAACGATCTGGTATAAGGTCCAAACTCCTTGTGTTTTCATCCTTATGTGGCTTATTATTTTATATTACTTTAATCTCTCTTTAAAGACTTTATAATTTTTAAATTATTTTTTTTCTATGACTATCTATACCCATTTTCTTTTTTGTCTTCAGTACCTAAGCACCCTTTTAAGAATACTGTACCTTTTTAGAGGTTTGTTTTGTGTGTGTCTGGACCTGGCTTTCTGTGCATCTGCAGAGTTTTCTGACCAGGTGAGCCAAACCTTAAACTGCTAGGCTACTGCTGCCGAATGGCGCTAGTGAATGGCTCCATGCCCCCTCGGTTCTGTGAGAGCCTAGCCTCATGTCAGTGGGTACTGGCCCAGGGCCACATTTATTTGTCCCAGCTCTGGGAATTGGTTGTGTTCGCCTGCAGCTGGAGTTTGTACCCAGTGCCAGCTATTCAAACACTCAGCTGCACAGCAGGGCCTCTTAAAAGAGCTGTGCTCCATATGCAGCAAGCATTGAGTCTAGTTGGAATTTTTTTTTCCAGCTTTTTCAGGCCCTATGTGGATTTACATGCCCCATGTTGGGTGCCATTTGTAGTAGTACTTTCCCATCAGGACTGCCAGCCTGCAAATAATGACACCAAGACTTATTATTAATTATAAATGCTTGGCCTTAGCTTAGGCTTGTTCCTAACTAATTCTTGTAACTTAAATTAGCCCGTATTTTTTAATCTACATTCTTCCATGAGGCTTGTTTTCTCATCTTTGTACTACTCATCCTGTTTCTTCCGTGTCTGGCTGGCGACCTCTCCTTTCTTCTGCCCAGAAGTCCTGCCTATACCTCCTGCCTAGCTGTTTGCCATTTAGCTTTTTATTATACCAATCATAGCAATACATCTTCACACAGTGTACAAATGTCCCACAACAAGGAACCATTCCTAAAAATGACCCACTGAGGTCATTGACCACCACCCCATCCATACTATTCAGCTAGTGCTGAGGATGGTTCTTTTGTTCCTAAGAACCTCTCAGAGAGGAAAAAGAAATCGGCTCAAGAGCGCTGCCAGGCAGAGGAGGAGATGGATGAGATTCGCAAGTCACACCAGGAGGAACTGGACAGACTTCGGCAGCTCTTGAAAAAGGCTCGAGTGTCCACAGACCAAGCGACTGCAGAGCAGGTAATGGGCACTTGGAAATAGAAGGAAGTTGTGAAGGACACAGTGAGAACATGTAGCTTCCACTTCCCTAGGAAGATGTTTCTTATGGCTTATGCACACCTGGGAGGGTAATGGAAATCCTGACAGCCAGGGCCATCCCTCTCTGAGTGTTTAAAAGCTATACTTACTTTGGGACTGGGGATATGACTGCGTAGGTAGGAGTGCATGTTGTGTGTAAGGAGGGTCCAGGGAAACCACTGAACTGGACTACTCCATGGCTAAAAAGAAAGATTTATTGGGGCTCAAATCACAAGACTATCTCTGGGAGGTGGAGCGGGGAGAAGCAAAATGGTGGAAAAGCAAGCTAATTGTATATGGCAGCCAGCAGGGTGGAGGTCTTTGAGCTCATACAGACTGTTTGGATCGATGTGGACTAGATGGCCTTTGGGGTAGTTGACCTTTGGTGATGGATTAAGGGAGGTTCCTAATAAACAGAATCCCTAAAAAGAAAGCCTAAAGGCGAGTTTCTATGTACCCAGACAGAACCCCGTTAAGGACTTTGACACCAGCACTCCCATTTTGGGGGGCTACTTTGGACCTGACACTGTGCAAGCATGAGGACCTGAGTTTGAATCTCCTATACCCAGTAAAATGTTGGGTATTACTGCATGTGCACAGTGGAGACAGGAGGATCCCTGGGGCTTGCAGGCTGCCAGCCAAGCTCCAGGTTCAGTGAGAGACCCTGTCTCAAGGGAATGTCACGGAGAGTGATGGGCACTTGATATCCTCCTCCAGTCTCTGTGTGTGGACATGAGTGTGAACATACATACACATACACATGCATACACCACTCATATAGAGACCAAGGAGGAGTCACAGGACACTTTCAAAGTCATTAAGATCTTTTCAACAGCTGATTTCTAGCCACATGGGCAAGGGCCTTTAAATTCTATGGAGAATGGGCTTCTTCTGTTGTAATGTGAACCTCCCCCCACCTCCCCCCACACACACACAGCTGTTTTTTCTTTTGGCAGCTGTCTCTCGCACAGGCCGAGCTGCAGAGCCAGTGGGAAGCGAAGTGTGAGCATCTCTTGGCCTCTGCGAAGGATGAGCACCTGCAGCAGTACCGGGAGGTTTGCGCGCAGAGGGATGCCCAGCAGCAGAAGCTGTCCCGCCTTCAGGATGAGGTAGTTCTTTCTTTCCATGAGTCAGCTCCGAAACACAAGGCCTCCAGGCTGTGGGAGGCCTGTCCAGCCTTGTGAGCTTAGGCGGTATTAACAGCTAGCAAACACAGCCAGGCTTGTGGAACTTGCAGTTAGTTATCCTTCACTTGCTTACACAGGGTGGCAGGTCAGGAACCTGGAAAAAGATAAAACAGCAGTGTTCCAGGACTTGTTTCCACTGTTCGACCGTTCATTCCCTAAGCAGATATTTACTGAGCATTAGTTTGGTTCCAGTCGCTGTGTTAGAGAAAGGGCATGCCAAGACTCTGCCCTCAATAGTCACATAGCACAGAAAAGAAACTGAGGTAAGTGGTCTGAGGAAGCCTAGAAGAGGAAGTGCCTAAAGTTGCTGGGAGGGAGTCCCAAAGGAGGTGACCTTTGAGCAGAGCCAAGGACAGGTAACTGTGGTAAGGTAGACAGGTAGAGCGTGGGATATGGAGGGATACTTTAGAGAGAGCTGGAAGGTGACTTAGGGACATGTTATGACAGTCCCTTGTCTGAAGGGCAGTTCCTTCCATTATCCAGTTAAAACCCCTTGACTCGGAAGCCTTGGAGGCAGTCTTGGAGGTGAATAGGTTGCTGAGTATTTGTATGTAAGTGACTATCCTTACTCATACCCCCTTGTTTTCATTATATTCTTGACCTCACTGGGAGCAAGTCAAATATCCTTGATGGGAAGGAAGCTGTGAGTTGATTGTTGAAGTAGAGTGACCTGCATCAGCTGGTCTGGGGTGAGGACCAAGACTGGGCCCAGCAGACCTTGCTGAAGTCAGGACTTGTTCCCAGAATGGTTCTCGTGTGTTTCCTGGCCGTCACAGTCACGCAGGTTCCCAGGCCACAGCCCGTGTCTGTTCACTTTGCAGTGCACTGCTCTCCAGGCGCAGGTCGCAGCCCTCACCGCACAGAATGAGCACCTCCAGCAACTGGAGAAGAATAAGTCCCAGGCACCTGCAGTCAGAGCTGCTGCTGACCCCTCAGAGAAGGTGAGCTGACATTCAAAGAAGCAGCAAAACCTATCCTATCAAGGCAGTGATGTGCTTATCAAGTATTTAGAAAACATGGCCCATGTGTCATGCTGACAGTGTTTTCCAGCTTTATTGATTCATCACTTGTCTGACATAAAAACTAATTCTTTAGAATCTACCACTCTGGTAGCAAACCCAAAGAGACTCTGTTCCTCTGAACCTTTGACGGCTGTAGCTTGAGTTTTCCTGCCTGGCCCACAGTCAGGACAAATCTCTCTCACCTGCCAGTCCCACAGCCACTCAGACCCGACCAAGTAAACACAGAGACTTATATTGCTTACAAACTGTATGGCCGTGGCAGGCTTCTTGCTAACTGTTCTTACAGTTTAAATTAATTCATTTCCATAAACCTATTCCTTGCCACATGGCTCGTGGCTTACCAGGATCTTCACATGCAGCTTGTCATGGTGGCGGCTGGCAGTGTCTCTCTCTCTCAGCCTTGCACTTCCCAGCTTTATTCTCCTCCTTGTCCCGCCTACACTTCCTGCCTAGCCAATGGCCAATCAGTGCTTTATTTATTGACTAATTAGCAACACATTTGCCATACATCCCACAGCACTTTCCCCCCCGTTTTTTTTTTTTTTTCAAAAAGGAAGGATTTAACCTTAACAAAGTAAAATTACATATAATTTGGGAATTTGGGCGTAGCTTCTCTTACTACTTCCTGCTGGAAGGGGGCGCTGTATCTTATGGGGAAACAAAGAAAATTTTAGAATTATGGAATAGTCCATGAGGCTGTATCGTCTGAGCCAGATGCCTTCAAACCATTCTGGATGTTGGATCATCTGGGCCATGGTGTCATTGGAGACCTTCAGGGGGTCTTGGCTGGTCAAACCTGATGTATCTTAATCTGGAACAAATCCATAGCCTTTGGCTTTCTGTGGGAACAAAAGCAGAGACTCCTTTCCAAAGTAACATATCCTTATATCCAAATTTTGAAGTCAAGGTACCTTTAAAATATACATTTTGATTTAACTCAACATCTTTTATGATCAAATGTTTTTCTATTTTTAAAAACTATTTCTTTATATAACTGTATATATTCCTTTTTCTTTCTCTTTCAAGCCTATGTACATTTTTACACACATTGTAAACTATTACACCTGAATCTGTCTTATTGTGAATCTATTGCTTTAAACTGCAGCAGCTGTGGCTGCTGGCTCTGCCCACCTCAGCTTCCCAACATGGCTACGTTTACCACCAGCTCTGGGAGCTATCGTGGGTCTATGCTTTTATCCAAGCAGCATGTAGTTCAGAAACCTCTTTTTTTGTTTTGTACTGTCAAAGTCTAAATCCACCATGCAGCTTAATGTGCCACTTGCAGAGGCCTCATTCCCGCCATACTGCAGGTTGAGTGCGCACGCTAGGAATCCACCAGTAGCTCAAACCAGCAGCTGCCGCTCATTTGAGAGAGACAATTAGGAAGCTGTTTTTATTTCTGTTTTAGAATCTTTTCTCAGTTTTTAGGTGGAAACTCTTGACACCAGGTTGGACGCCATTTGTAGCTAGATTTTTCCTGCCTGGCCCACAGTCAGGACAAATCTCTCTCACCTGCCAGTCCCACAGCCACTCAGACCCGACCAAGTAAACACAGAGACTTATATTGCTTACAAACTGTATGGCCGTGGCAGGCTTCTTGCTAACTGTTCTTACAGTTTAAATTAATTCATTTCCATAAACCTATTCCTTGCCACATGGCTCGTGGCTTACCAGGATCTTCACATGCAGCTTGTCATGGTGGCGGCTGGCAGTGTCTCTCTCTCTCTCAGCCTTGCACTTCCCAGCTTTATTCTCCTCCTTGTCCCGCCTACACTTCCTGCCTAGCCAATGGCCAATCAGTGCTTTATTTATTGACTAATTAGCAACACATTTGCCATACATCCCACAGCAGACGGCTATGGAAAGTATCCCTAAATCATAGAGAAGAGTTGGAGGATCATGCTGCACCCAGCATCCAGCATCCACTAATCCCTGTGGTCAAGGCCACATGGCTGGCTGTGGTGCTCATGGTTGGAGTTACATCATATCAGCAAATGATCTTTGGGCAGTCTTGTACACTTACTATCACCTGAGTGCCCTTGGCAGGAAATTCTCCTTTAAAACTGTCCTCTCCACGGTGGCAGTCACCAGACATTCATGACTATCTGTGTCCCTCTGTAGAGTTCCAGCTCTGTAATTGTAATGCATCACTTAATGACTTGACTTTGGTAGCATGCCTTTTTGATCTTGGCACAGGTCAAGAAGATCATGAACCAGGTGTTCCAGTCTTTGAGGGGAGAGTTTGAGCTGGAGGAATCTTATGATGGCAGGACCATCCTCAGGACCATCATGCATACAATCAAGGTACAGCTAGAACGCTGCCAGTTGGTTCATTGAAATGGGCATTTTGTTTAATTACTGTCTAAGCACTCATACTTAAAAAGTTACTCAAGACCATCCATCAGTGATGAGGATCTCTGAAATGACATATGCCTGGATGGATGTGGCCAGCCTCTTCCGACAGGGAGAAGCACGGTCATTTGAATTAGGTGGCAGCTGTGCCTCTGGGGACAGAAGACCTCTCGGTGCACACTGTCTCTCTTTCAGTGCTCATCTCCTCCTTGGCTTTTGAACAGATGGTGACTCTGCAGCTGTTGAACCAGCAGGAGGAAGAGCAAGGGGAGTATAGCAGTGAGGAGGAAGAAGAGAAGCCTTCGAGACCTTCCTTGGAGAAGCCAGGTCCCGCCACTCCTGGGTTGTCTCCAGCACCCCCAAGTGGGGAGACGCAGGAGGCACCCAAGGTGCTGTCAGAACAGGTAGCAGGGGAGGCCACCCCACTGCCTCCACAGGATCTCCCCATGCCACAGAATGGTACACAGACAAGGAAAGAGGAGTCCTCAGAAGCAGAGACATCCTCAGAGATGAAAGACAGCTCCCTCCCACCTGAGCCCGCCGGCATCCCATCCCACAGAGTCCTGGGGCCCCCGACTTCAATCCCACCTAAACCTCCAGGCCCTGTAACTCTGGATTCTGAGTGTGAGGAGGCACTTGCTGATGGCCAGGAAGCAGTGCAGCCCGACAACCCATTGGGAGAAGAACATGTCAGGGAAGTAGCCCCAGATGGCCCACTGCAAGGAAACTCCAGGAGATTGTCACTGACTCCAGACCCTGAGAAGGGGGAGCCACCAGCCTTAGACCCTGAAAGCCCAGGAGAACCTCAGCCTCCTGAGCTCAGAGAAGTTGAGGATGTCGGTAGCTCTGGTCCCCCTGAGGCATTGTTGGATACAGAGCTTGCTTCTGCAGCTTCAGAAGCACCCCTCAGACACAACCAGGACTCCCAGAACTGCAGGTGTGTACTCTGAGCAGGCACAAGATGGCTGCTTGTGAGGTGATCTGTCTTTTCCAGGGTTGACATATGACACTGGCTGTTGTACTTATTCATTTCTTCATCAACAGCTCTACATACAGGGCTCTGTGGCAGGCCCCATAATAGTGTGGTGGGCAAGGCCAGCGTAGTTTCTGAGTCTGAGGAGCTTAAGGTCTAGTGGGGAAGAAAAATACATACTTACACATTATAACAATGAAGTACACGCTAACAAAAAGAAACTGCACTGGTACTGAAAATCAGGAGGGAAAATTCTGTTAGAATAGGTGGTTAGGGAATGCTTCTGAGAAGGTAGCATTTCAACTGTGATCCGAGGAGTCCTGAGACATCCAGACTGACAGCAGGAAGTCTTTGCAGACAGAGGAGCACACACAGAGGTGCTCTGGTGGATGGACACTCCATAGGAACTAAGAGGGTCTAGTAGGAGACAAGTTGGGTAAAGCTGAAGTTGGAACACAAAGAAGGGGCCAAGATATGCGATCATCTATGTCACTGTGAAGGCTTGAATTGTATGCAAGTACAACGAGGAACCAGTGAAAGGATTTGAGTAGAAGAGTAGTGGAGTCTGATTTATTAGCTTTAGAGATTGTGTTGGCTGTAGACCAGAAGAGGGCTGGCACAGGATGTAAACTGGAGGGAATAATACAGAGTATTATAGACTGGAGGAGGGGCTGATACAGGGTATAGACTGTGGAGGGATGTTAACACAGGGTATAGACTGTGGAGGGGAGTTAACACAGGGTATAGACTGTGGAGGGGTGTTAACTCAGGGTATAGACCGTGGAGGGGTGTTAACTCGGTATAGATCGTGGAGGGGGGGTTAACTCAGGGTATAGACTGTGGAGGGGTGTTAACTCAGGGTATAGACTATGGAGGGGTGTTAACTCAGCATAGACCGTGGAGGGGTGTTAACACAAGGTTTAGACTGGAGGGGCTAACACGGTATAGGAGGGACCAATGTATGGTAGGACTGTGGAGGGGATTATACAGGGTGTGGTCTTTGGAGGGATGGATGCACAGTGTAGGAAGAGAGATTTGAATTGGGTGAGTGGGTCTCACTTCAGGACCCGTGACCCTCGTAGTTGGTGGGCACTGTGACCCAGGCAGAAACAGCAACATATTTGTGGCTTGATTCTCCTTTAGTCTTTCTGGGGATGAAGAGGACGAGCTGTTTAAAGGGGCAACTCTGAAAGTTCCAAGGCCCAAAGTCCAGCCTGAGGAAGAGGATGAAGACGAGGTGGTAAGGAAATCTCAGGCTCTGCTGAGTCCTCAGAGCACCATCTGGGGGCTCTTCCCTGCAGGCTCGGAGAAGAGAAAAGGAGTCTGTTGGTGGCCTACTTCCTGGACTCTGTGTACAGGACCTTGTGGGAGTGAGCTTGGGGTCCAGAGTGGGCAGCTCTGTAAGCAGAGTGGGGATGGCCAGCTGCCACTGTACTCTTAAAAGGGTGCCATAATCTCTGTCCCCTGGGGAATCAGTCCTGTTTGCAGTAAGGAAAGGTGGGAAGGATTCTGAAGGTCAGCTTGTTGGCGCTCCTCCTTCCTAGACAAAGAAAGGTTAGAAGGATCATTCACAGGAGGCTGATGGTAGATTAGGACTGATCCCAGGCTTCTCTTGGGTCACTTGTTTCTGAGAACTTCTGCTCGCCTAGCCCACTTCCACCCTGCTGCTTGTTTCCTCAGCTCACACCCAGGGCTCATTGTTGACAGTGTAGTCAAGTGAGGGGACAGGAGAGCCAGCCACAAAGGAAGCTGCTGACAGAGCCAGGATTGGAGCCCTGCCTTGGGCATCTGACATGTGACCATTTTGACTCTGCAATGGGAATTTCACTGTTATAAAGTGTGTGTGGAGGAGACAGAGGAGTGTTAGATTCAGTCTAGGACAGAACTAGGAGGTTGAACATGGGCAAAGCCTGTTGCCCTTCTGTACCATTCATTTGGAGTGAGTTTTGCTTTTTGCCAGAAGGCAGTGATATCTGGAACCCAACTCAGGTGAAGCAGAGCCCGGCCCTCTTGCCTGCCTGCCTGCCTTCAGAGAAGGTACCCTATTCCTCCCATTAGCCTGCCTTCCTGAGAGTTCAGTTTGCATATGAGAACACTAACTACAAATTCTGCATAGAAAATGAAGGAAAAAAGAAGATGAGCAATATATTAATGGTATTACTGCCAGTTCTATCAAAGTTAACAATCTGTTTCTTCGGTATTCAGAAAAATACTTCACATTCTCATTTAGCCTTCTACTAATATAGTTAGGTGTTATGCTTGTCTGGAGCCTCAAGCCTTGCTGTCACCTGACCAAAGCAGAAGAAAGGCTAGAAGCTTAAATCATGAAAGAGCAGGAGAACCTCCTACACGGCTCCTTGTGTTAGTCAGCATTGTTACTGCACAAACACTGGATACAGGAAGTGTATAAAGACAGACTGGATATTTTGGCTCAAAGTTTCAAAGGTTTTAGTCCACAGTGGATTCACTCCACTGCTTTTAGGCCTATGGTAAAGACATGTGTAGAGGAAAAGCATTCTCTTAATATTAGGAGGTGGAAGAGTGAGAAGGAGGGCCGGAGTTCCACTGCCCCTTTGAGGGCAGCCTCTAGTCACCAGACCTCTTACTGGGCCCATCGCAAAAGGTTTCCAGCACCTCCAACAGTACCACCTGTAACACAGTATCCTTTGGCTGGGACTCTTAGGGTCCTAGGACCCTTTATCCCTTTAGTCCACACTCCCATAAAAGAGAGCATGGGACCTGCCTTTGTGAGCTTTCTTTATCTCTTGGGATTCTCCACTTGAGAGTTTGGACATGCCTCTGCATCCACATCTTTCTGAGTTTCTCCAGCCACCTCAGGCCACAGCTGGCTTTCTAATGTGATTGTACTTCTCCGAACCTCTTTTCTCCTGTCCCAGGCTGCTTTGCTTCCGTTTCTTCTCTTTTCCCATCTCTCCTTAACGAACCTTCTTTTTTCCACATGAAATTTCTAAGTGGACGTATCTGCCCTATCAATATGTGTTTCACAAATAAATTACAAAATCAGCCAAGCAACATTGGTCTTTTGTCTCTGTTGAAAGATGACTTCCCTCCGTGCCTGCTTGTCTCAGCTTTATCTGGATCAGTTCTCTGGCCACAAAGCCTGTCCTTCCAGTTCTTCTCCTTTCCAGCCAGAGGCAGGACAGCTGTTGGACCACTTCCCCTCGCAGGCAGGAGGCCCCCTGGGCAGGGATGTGTGAGGACTGACCTCTCTTTCCTGTTTTGTCAGAGCATGAAGGGACGTCCGCCCCCAACACCCCTTTTTGGAGATGATGATGATGACGATGACATTGACTGGTTGGGGTGAAGACCTAGGGAACAGGCACACAGGTTCCTCTCCCAGCCCTTCCCAAGCATGATTTTGCACAGCCGGCCTCAGGTCTCGGTGAGCCTCAGGGTGAGGTCCCGGTGGACATTCTGAGGACAGTGGTTCAGACATCTGAGTTAGCTGCCATCTGAGCCCCTGCCTGACCTGGTGAAGAGGATCATGAGCCTGTCTGCAGAACTGGTGGTGTAAAAGCCCTCAGGGAGTGGCCCTACCATGGAGGAAGGGCTAGGAGGGTCACCTGCAGCCAGTCACAAGCATCCTGCCATCTCTCCCAAGCTTTTCCTTTTCATTCATTCTCACATTGACCCATGAGCCCTCCTGCTCTCTCTCCCTGGGCTCACCAGAGCTACAGCAACAGGCCCTATGGCCTGGGGAGGCGTCTCCTCAGAGAACCGAGAGATCATGCTGGCCTAGCCTGTGGCTCTGGGACATGTATCTTCTATCTCTGCCTTAAATCTTATTTTAAAAGAGGTCAATAAGTATTTGGAATTAACAAGACTAAAATAAATGCCGACAATAAAACTTGACTTGGGCCCTCGAGGAGAAACTGAGTTTGGTTTCTAGGGCTGTCATGCTCCTTCTTGGGACCCTAAGGGAGGGAAGTTGTAACTCGGTCAGTTAATGTGCACGAAAGCACTGTGATATATTTCTGTTGGCACCTGACCTTGAACTTGAGGACTTTCAAAGAGTCACACTCTGCAGTTCCAGCTGACCACAGCTGCATAAGGCTCAGGGCATCGTGGTTATCTGAGGACCAGTCCCACCCTGTACTGATTTCTGCAGACTATATTGCAGGCTAAGGAGCCATGCAGGGAAGAGAAGTGGGAGCCTGTAATATCCACTGTTCCTGATATGAGGGATTCTTCCATTGCCTGTGAACCCCAGGGGCCAACAGTACTGCAGAGAAGAGCAGTGAGAAAATACATGTGGTCTTTTACATATTCTAGGATCTTCCAAAGACCTTGCAGCCAGTCTTCAAAAGGAATACTTTTAACAAAAATGCTCCATGATTTTAAAGTTTGTAAGACTGTATCCTGAATCCCACTGCATCTGGCCATTACCCTTGCAGGCTTTGTGCCGGTCTCCCACATCTGGGTCTAGGACAAATCAAGGAAGACTGTATTAAACAGTTATTTAAACAAGTTTTTTTAACCTCTACGCCTCAGTTGTCTCTATAAAATGTGGATAACGGTGTCTTCCGCAGTGGGTGGTAGCTATGGGACAGTCTGTGCAGTGCCATTCACTGAAGAAGACACAGTTTTCCCCACTTTTAAAAAGACTCATTTTTATTTGATGTGCGTGGGTGTTTGGCCTGCATGTGTGTCTGTGTACCATGTGTGTGCAGAGGCCAGAAGAGAGCAGCAGAGTGTTCCAGACAGTTATGAGCTACTTACGGGTGCTGAGAACTAAACCCAGGTCCTCCACAAGAGCAATAAGTGCTGTTAACTGCTGAGCCATTGGTCCTGCTCTGTTATCCCAGACGTAGAGGAGCAGAGTGAGCTGTCCACAGTTCCATAGCTAGCAAGCAGGACAAGAGTTCTGGTCCTGTCCAGCTGATCAAGAGCTGGGCTCTTGTCCACCCTCCTTGCCTGTCCTTGGGTAGAAGAAAGGGGCTAATGCTGCTTGCTAGGAATAGGGTCCCAGGGCTGTGTATCTCAGTGGTAGAGCACTTGCCTAGCATGCACAAGCCCTAGAGCTGACTCTAGCACTAAAGAAAAAAGAAAAATGTAGGCTCCTGGCCCCATCCAAATCTGGGAGAATTTCCAGCCATTGTGGAAACAGAACACAACATCTTCAGTCTCCACTCACTTGTGTATACCACAGGCACGCCCTGTGTGACCTGTGCCCCTCATCTGAGTGATGAGGGGACAGTGAGTCCCAGCTCTGCTGCTCATCAACCGGGTGACTGTCTCATACCTCAGCTTCCTCAGCACTTATGCAGGTATTTGTTTTACGGGCCGAGGAGAGTCCTCTGCTCTTGACCTGGCATTCCTCAGCCGCAGGCCTGGAGACCTGTCCTCCCCACATGCTGGCCATATAGCCAACTTGCCAGCTCATTTCATTGCCTGGGTTCCCTCCTTACCTTAACTAGCCAGAGTCCTAACCACCTGTGCCCCGTTTCAGCTTGAAGCAGTTATGGAGAAAAATACGTTGTCCTGTGCCCCTTGTTCCCAGGACAGGCTTCAGGGCTAAGTTAAGGATGGAACCCCTGGCATAGGGGACCGAATTGGCTACCTAATGCCCATTGATGAGGATCATGAGCCTGTCTGCAGAACTGGTGGTGTAAAAGCCCTCAGGGAGTGGCCCTACCACGGAGGAAAGGCTGGGAGGATCACCTGCAGCCAGTCACAAGCATCCTGCCATCTCTCCCAAGCTTTTTCTTTTCTCTCATTCTCAGGTTGACCCATGAGCCCTCCTGCTCTCCCTGGGCTCACCAGAGCTACAGCAACAGGCCCTATGGCCTGGGGAGGAGTCTCCTCAGAGAACCGAGAGATCATGCTGGATGCAGCACCTGGGGTGTGAGTGACTGTCCACACGCTTCTGCCGCCGCTGCATCTGCCCAGCATGTTTTCCCTCACTTGTGGGATACCCTGGCCTGGCCAGCTGGGGGTCCCCCACACACAATATGCTAACACCTGTTACAATCAATAGCTTGTTACATGAACTTAACATGACTAAGTTGACACTCTGGTGTCTAGCAACAGGCACATTTCTAGGCATAGTTTCTCTGCACACAGTGTTGTCTTTAACACATGCAATCTTAGTCCTTGGTCTCGAGTGTTCCAGCTCCTGCAGTGGTAACATGTAAGAGTTGTGCACTGTTGGAAAGAGGAGAAACAGACCAACAACTGCAGACTGTTCAAAAATAGAAATTTATTAAAGTGTATTTGTTTTTAATTCCCAAAGCTTAAAACCGTCTTTTCATTGAGCCCATGAGGTACTTGAACATAGACACTATATAGTATGTAGCAGTGACTGCCGTGGCTAGCCTGGAACTCTGTATGTAACCTGGGCTGCCCTCAAACCCACAATCTCCTGGCTCAGCCTCCCGGGTACTGGGGATTACATGTACGTGTCCCCATTCCTGTCTCTTAACTTTTTTCTGTAAAGTGAAAAGGCTCAAATACCTGGAGTCCACTTAACTCTTAACATGACCTGGCTTTGGTTTGCCTGCTATTGCACCCCCAGTCACACCCCTGCCGAGTCAGTACTTCTATTTGCACCCTCAGTCAGCACCCCCCCAACACACCCCTGCTGAATCAGTCCTTCAGTGACTGACTCATGGCTCCCTACCAGGTCATTAGGAATTAGCAAGTAAGAAATAAGAGGCAGCCAGCTCTGTTACGAAATGCGATCTCTGTGGTGCACAAGAGGATGGGGTAAGGCCCTGGTCACCAGACGAACCTGCTGCAGGCGGTGCTGTCAGATGGGGAGAGCTCATCTGCACAGCAGACAGTCTGCAGCCTTGCTAACCGTCCTGGCCCTGCCTTTAATCAGTATCAGGCATCCCTAAGAAAGGGAGCCGGGTCTCAGCAGACACTGCCATCGTCATGAACACAGTGAGTTCATTAGAAACTTTGTTTCGTAAGAATGTGCAAAATTGCCAACTAGGAGGTCCAAGTGAAAAACTTTTGTCAATGGCAGTCTTTATGTGTTCCAAGGCAAAAAGGTGAGAAGGAGCTGGCATGGTCTGTCCCCAAAGACTGGAGATGCCCCCGACATTAAGGCACAAAGCAGAGGAGGATATCCAGGTTCCATGGCCTTCCTCACTGAAGCTCTTTGGAAAACTTTAATTTGAAGTCTGAGATCTGTGGTCACAGGTCTGGCTACCTTTCCTCCAGGTTCCAGTCTCTTCCATCTTCCCTTTGGTCACAGCTACTTGCTTAAGGCACCACAGGAGGCCCTATGTAGGCGGGGCTAGGAAGGGAGGTAGCTCCAATGACCTCTAAGCTCCAGGGACCATTTGCTGGCTTCAGCTCAAAGCTGCCAGGAACTGGGAAAGAGGTGAACAATGGCCATCATAAGAAAAAGCATCTGGAAGTACAATGCCTGGAACAGAGGCCAGTTCTCTTCAGCCCTCAGCATCTACGCATGTCTGGCCCACTAAGTCATGTTGAGAAGTGGGTAGGCTAGGTAGTAGCCCACAGCCGAGCCCAGGACCACACCGAGGAAAATCCAGGTGTTGTAGGACATTACAGCCAGCATCACAAAGTAGCCAATGACCACCTGAATGACATGGACTAGAGACTGGCCAAAGTAACACAAAAACCACCTAGGCATAAAAGAGAAACAAGTTAGTTACATCGTGATCAGCAGATGTGTTTAGAGACAGAAAGCCCAGAGTCCCAGCATAACATTTTACCTAGCAGAGATTTCTCTCCAAAGAGACATCCCCGCCACATTTAGTTCTGAGCTTCCTGTATCCCTAGGCAGATGGGGAAACCATTATGGTTTATGTAGTCAATTTTGTCTGATAAGGGATAAGAAGAAATCATCGGGAAGCCAGTCTCTCCCCTGAACTGAATGTGGGAGGTGGATGAGGGATGAAAAGAACAGGGACTTGGGTGCCTATTAAATCTCCAACTCTTTTGAGTGCTAATCTTCTTATCAGTAAAACTCTGGGAGAACTCTCACAGGGTGGTTGTGAGGGTGTGAGGCACCCAGGTAGGGTGACTGGGACATTGCGGGCAGGCTCGTTCAGCATAGGTGAGGCTGCAGAGAAGGCAGACGGGCCTGTAAAGCCCGGTCGGAGTGGGACCGGAGCACAGAGAGGAGGCCTCCCTCTCCATCGAGTGGACACTAGGCTGATGGCAGTTCTTGCTTTGGTACACCTGCACACCTCCTGTGTTTGGGAGCCTGGGGAAGAAGGCCAGTTGCCCATGCCTGCTGCTTCACAGAGGCCTGCGGCACAGGTGTGAGGTTCCCTGCAGTTCCCTGAGAAACCCTTGGGAGCCTCCCAAGGGGCTTCTTGATACATAGCTTTGGCCCAGACATCATAGACCCAGGCTCTAGTTCATCTTACTAAATACTACCTGGGGCCCAAATTATCTTTCTGTGCTTTCTGTGAAAATTCTCTTTCTCTGGGCCCAACCACCTCTCAGGATAGGAATGAATGCTCTGGCCATCCTTCCACCCATGGTTTGTACCTGAGGCAGGTACTATTGGCTGGAGTTGATCCGGAGCCTGTAGAATCCTGGTCTGGTTCCAGGATGAGCTGCTGACTGGTGGTACTAGGCAGGTTCTCCAGAGTCTTATGGAGCAACTTGGCTTTGCCAACCTTGATGCCTTCATACAGTACAGCCAGGAGCAAGACTACCAGCACTGAGAGGGCCATGCCTGTAAAGAGGCCAAGTTGAAAAATAGGTTTTGGTGTGCCATGTCCTGTACGGTGATTGCAGATAATGATAGTGTATCACATTTCAAAAAGCTAGGAGAGGGTTTTACACGTTCTCATCATGAACAAATGATAAAAGTTTGAAGAGATAGGTGGCTGGCCCTGACTTGAATGCTACACAACCTATACATGTACTGAAACATCTCAAAGTACCACATAAGAGGGACGATTTTTGCCAATTAAAAATAAATAAGCTGGTCAGGTGTGGTGACGTGCACTAAAAGACAGGCAAGTAGATTTCTGAGAAGGAGGAGAAGAAGGAGGAGGAGGAGGAGGGAAGGAGAAAGAAGAGGAAGAAGGAGGGAGGTGGGCGAGAAGAGCATCAGCACCCACCTCTGCCGAATTCCCAGCATTGGGGAAGCAAACACAGTCAGATCCCTGGGCTTGCGGGCCAGCCCAGCCTAGCTTCCTAGGCAGGTTCCAAGCCAGCGAGAAACCTTGTCTCAAAAACAAGGAAGATGCTATCTGATGAATGATAACCAAGGCTGTCCTTTGATGTGCACATGGACATGCACACATATGCACATCCACTCCCACACATAAGTATATATGCACATATGGTACGTGTGCATATAAATAAAGCAAGCTGGATGTTGGACAAAGGCCTGTATGTAATTCCAGGTACTCTGATGGCCGAGGGAGATGGATCACAAGTTCAGTGCTGGCCTGGACTAGATTGGATTCCAGGCCAACCTAAACAACTTAGTGAGACCTTATCTCAAGAAATAAAAAGACCCAGAGAGAGAGTGAGGCCCAAGGTTTGATCCCCAGGGCCCCAGAACAAGCAAGCCAAGTTGTAGAGCTGGCTGGGAAGCACTGCTTCTCCCCCAGACACTCCGGAGGAGGCTGGCTCAGGAGGCAGGACAGCCCACTCTCCACTCACTCTGAATTCACTCCAGCCACCGGTCTCTTTTCCTCACCCTCATTAAGCTCAGACCTCCATCATCTCTTTGCTTCTCCAGACATCTCTTGGTGGTGCTGACATACTGGAGTATAGCTCCTCATTCTGGCAGAGCCAGGGGTTAAGGATGAGAAGCCACACAGCATCATCCCCATTAGCTCCCCCACATTCTGCACACATCTCTATCAAGATTTCTTGCAAATGGGGTGGTGTATACATCGAGGCATACATTTTTTCACATGTAGGCATACCAAACCCCTGGGAAGGCGTACATCAGGAGAGCAACAGCAAGTTAGAATACAGTGGGTGTTTACTTTCTTCTTGCCTAATTTTCCAAAATTATTGTCTATGAGAATTCCATGAATTACATTTATAGAGAAAAATCCAATAAGTTAAAATGAATAGTAAGTACTTACTAGTGCCTCTGGGTAAAATGAACTCTGATGCTACCTGTGTTTTACAGCAGACAGATAATAGATGGTCCATCTGAAGTATTTTATGAGGCTTTGTGACGTAAGAATATATTTGGAACTGGGAATAGTAGTGCATGCCTGTAATCTCAGCCCTGAGGAAGCTGAGGTAGGTGGATTGTGAGTTTACAGCCAGCCTGGGCTATATACTAAGAAATACTGTATCCAATAAATACTTGCTAGTGGGGGCTTATATGTGCCATTGACTCGTGGCTGAAGCCCCTAAGTAGCTGGCCTCATGATGGAAAGGAACCAACATTCGATAAGATTGGAACACTCAGCCTTACTCCTAGGCTCTGGGGAACAGAAAGGGGCCGCAGGCTGAGCTGATCACCAGTGGCTAGTGGCTTAATTATGCCTATGAAAAGCATTTCCCTAAGTTCTGTGAGTTGTTCCAGCAAATGATTGATGCCAGTTGGGGGTGGGGTCATAGCCTTGATTTTACAGCTCACTGGTCAGAAGTACAAGCGTCAGCATGGGAGACAGTCCGAGAGGGACTGTGCTCTTGATCTGTGGGGTGTGCACCAACTCTAGTGTCAGAATTAAACTGAACTGTTGGACACCCAGCTGCTGTCTGAGAAATGGCTGGTGTGGAAGAACTACACGTCTGACCATGGAAGTGTTGAGTATAAAAAAAAAAAAGGAAAAACCATAGGCTGTTTTTTTCCTTCACAAAGGCAAAAGCCACAGGCGCGCTCTCTCTCTCTCTCTCTCTCTCTCTCTCTCTCTCTCTCTCTCTCTCTCTCTCTCTTTTTGAATAGGTAATCATAGGCAGTTACGTGCCTGTGGTAGATGTTTAATCATGGAGAAGAGCATACACTAAACAGTAAGTCTTCCCACACTCCCAGAACCCAGCCTCCTCTCCACAGCAGCTTCTGCCGCTCCATGTCTGTACCAGCCTTCACTGTCTAAATGACAGCATCCCGTCTGCACACTCACCTGCATCCAGTTTCATCATCCATCTCCCCCAGGACACGGTCTCCCTTCTGTTCACACACATCTACCTCATTTTTCCAGGCTACTCTACAGTGTCTGTGATAGAGTGCATCTTTCAAAGATGTTCACTCCCATATATCCTACCCACACCCTCCTTCCAACACGAGATGGGAGTCATGTTCCCTCCCTTTTAGCCTGAAAGGGTCAAAGGATCAGTCAATAGGTGAAGATAATTCTATGCAACTTCCAAGCATAGGTTTTATTTTTGTATGTGTATGTGCATATGTGTATATATGTGTGCATGTTCATGTGTGTGCATGCACATGTGTGTAGAGGCCAGGGGTCAACATTAGGTATCCTCTGTTGCTCTCTACTTTATTTGAGACTGCGTCTCTTGCTGAAGCTAAAGATAGGCTGGCTGGCTAGCAAGCCCCAGGGTCCTTCTGTCTCTACTCCTCAGTACAAGGATCACAGGTGCATGCTGCCGTGACTGTCTTTTACATGGGTGTTGGGAATCAAATGAAGATCTTCATGCTCTCTCAGCAAGCACCTTACCAACTGAGCCTTCTCACCAGCCCCTAGGGTAGGGTTTTAAAACCCCATGCATTTCACCCATGTTCGTTTTAGGATACCTGCTCTTAAAACCTTGCCATTCTGCCATGAGGAAGCCCAGGCTACAGGAGGAGCCACTGTGAGCCTCTGACGAGACTCAGCTGAGGCTGCAGTTCACAACCAGTACAAGACCCTAAAAACTCCAAAAGCCTGTGTCCAGCCACTGTCTGGCTCACTGCACGAGAGGCCCTGAGTCCAGACCACTTAGTTAGCATAGTCAACCCACAGAATCTTGGTGAGCCGTTAACGAGATGGTGTTCTACCCCACGGCTTGGTCTGCATGATGGCCATCCATTGTAGAGAAGGGCACGTCTGCCATGGCAGGCATCTGACCTATTATTAGCTTGCTTTAGAATGATAAATGCGGGGCTGGAGAGATGGCTCAGAGGTTAAGAGCACCAGCCACCAACTGCTCTTCCAGAGGTCCTGAGTTCAATTCCCAGCACCCACATGGTGGCTCACAACCATCTGTAATGAGATCTGGTGCCCTCTTCTGTATACATAATAAATCAATAAATCTTTAAAAAAAAAAAAAAAAAAAAAGAATGATAAATGCAAAGTTCTAGCTCAATGTGCCTTAACTGCCCACAGAAAATAAAGAGAACCCAGGTTCTCTGCTGCCTGGCACTATGGGGCTTGCCAAACTACAAGTGACCTTCCCAATTCTTACCTGTAGGACTGTGGACTCTCCAGAAATCAAACAGAAGCACAGCCTCATCTGAGAAGATGAAATGCATCTGAAAGAGACGAGGTTTGCATCACGGGAGGCTTGGACACAGAGGTCCTGCTTCCTAATGCTCTCCAGCAGTTGCCCTGGGAGACCTGGGGCTTCAGGACTTACATGCTGGAAGGTCCATTAGAAGCCAGATGGAGGAGGAGGGCTTGCCCAAGTGGGTCAGTAGCACCTATAACTGAGCCCTGCTCCATGTGGAAGTGAAGATGGGGAGTGCCTACCCTCACAAGGCCAACCAGGCTTGGGATGACACAGTATCCTTGGGTCTCATGGAGACATCCCCTCTGGGTCCTCTAAACTCATTAGGAAGTCCTAGGCCAAGCCTTATAGATTGGCTCAGCCTTTTTGCTTAGTTCTAAAAATACTCTCCAGAGCCAGCAAGGAGTCCCTGTTGTACTAGTGAACCTGACAGATAAGACAAAGTTTTGCCATACAAGGCTAAGGACAGATGTCTCCCATCTGTTCACCACACACATCCACTCATTCACTAGACTCTTTGCGGACCCCAGTCTGTGCTCAGCATTGAGTAGGTAAAGAGGAGGATGGAGCACTTGCCTCAAATATATGAGGCCTTAGGTTCAACCCCTAGTATCATTAAAAACATAAAAAAGGAACACATTGATTCAGTCCAACTCCCTCCCCCTCAACCCATCTTATCTGCAAATGGGAAAGGGGAGCCCCGAGAAGGAAAGAGATTTGCCCTGGGTGGGCTTTGTGAGAAGCTTGGGAGCTCTCAATGAGTGTTCCAGGGGAGAGGAGCTAGAAAGAGGATGGGTTCTCAGAAAGGCTGTGGGAGTTTTGACTGAGACATGCTTCAATGCAAGTGGAGGGACAGGAAAATTAGGTCAGCTGCCACTTTGTCTGGAAGCTGTGCCATTGGGCATTCTCTGGCCACTTGGACGCCAGAGTCCAAACTTGTTTATAGGTGACAGCCCTAAGTCACAGATCATACACATCTACCTTTTCCTTCTCCCCACTTCTCAAAATTGAGCATCAAAGGAGATAATAAAGAACAGTAGGATGGAAAGGGCCGTGGTAGTTCACAGCTATAATTCTAGCACTTGGAAGGCTGAGGCAGGTGCACTGTTCTGAATTCCAGGCCATTTGGTTACATAAGTTCCAGAATATAGTGGCTTAAATAAGAATGGCCTATATAGGTTCATATATTTGAATGTTTAGTCATCAGAGAGTGGCATTACTTGAGAAGGATTAGGCAGCATGGCCTTGTTTGAGTAAGTGTGGCCTTGTTGGAGGAAGTGTGTCACTGGGGGGTGAGCTTTGAGTCCACACCAGGCCCAGAGTCTGTCTGTCTGTCTGTCTCTGCCAATCAAACAGGATGTAGCTCTCAGCTGCTGCTCTGGCGTCATGCTCCCTGCCATGACGATGATGACTGCAACATGAATCTTAAATGGTCTTATAATAAAAAACCCAGAGCCAGATATCAGGGTGAAAGCTGAAAGATCACAGAAGCAGAACAGCCAGCCACTAGTTCTTACCTCTACAAAATCCTCAGTCTAAAGAGAGTGAGTTCCTGTTTCCTCACACCTTATACACCTTTCTCTGCCCAGACATCACTTCCTGGGATTAAAGGCATGTGTGCTTCCCAGTACTGGGATTAAAGGTGTGTGCCACCACTGCCTGACCTCTATGTCTAATCTAGTGGTTGGCTCTGTCCTCTGATCCTCAGGCAGTTTATTGGGGTACACAATATATCTCCACAGATGATGATGAACTAACTCTCTGAAACTGTGAGCAAGCCCCAAATTAACTGCTTTCTTTTATGAGAGTTGCCCTAGTCATGGTGTCTCTTCACAGCAGCAGGACAGTGACAGACACAGGTCAGCCTGGAGTAAGGTGAGTCATGATCTCAAAAAGACAAAACAAAACAAAGCAAAACAAAAAGGTAATAGTTTGGGAGCAAACCCGATCTGTCAACTAAGGGCTTTCTGGAGCCTCAGCACCAGCCCAGGGAAGCTGGGAGAAGTGGGAAGCGTTCATATGAGAAGAGTCAGTGGGCCCTCTTTCCCATCTGTCAAAGCTACAGGAATATTTCTCAACAGGGTTCCATGAGAACCACAGGCTGTTAAGACATACTTTGAGAGATGACTGTAATCAAGCCTGGGAGAAGCTGGAATTGGGCAAAATAAAGCTCAACAGCTCTCCTTCTTGCCAGAAGGTGGACCCTAGAACCCTGTCCCCTGCCCGCGTCCCTTCCCACCCCTTTTCTTGTTGGGCAGAATCTAATTCAGGAGAGTGTTAATCATTTCTCATATCTGTTGGCATGCTGGCCAGCAGGTTTTTGCCCAGGCAGACTGGTTTCAGAGTCTGCGCTCTCAACACAACCTTTAAGGAAGCCCAAGAGGAAGTTATGGCATGCCCAGGGTTACACTGTGAGGTGGTGGCAGTATCGGGAATAGAACTCATGTCTTCATACCTGACCCTCATTTGACATAAGGTGTAAACAAACCTAATTTGTGAAGAAAACCCATGGGTATGCTTTTTGTTTGTTTGTTTTGTTTTGTATATATATGGAGAGAGAGAGAGAGAGAGAGAGAGAGAGAGAGAGAGAGAACCTCACCATATATTTGAACTTGCTATGTATACCAGATCCACCTGCTTCTGCCTCCCAAGTGCTTTTTATTAAGGCATGAAACACCTTATCTGGAAAAATATTTTTATTTTTAATTGTGTATCTAAGTGTGTGTCTGTGTATGGGTTTTTGAATGTGAGTGCAATGATCACAGAGGCCAGAAGAGGGTACCAGATTCCCCTTGGAGCTAGAGTTACAGGCAGTTGTGAGCTACCCAAGGATAACATGGGTTCTGAGACCCAAACTGGGTTCTCGGCAAAAGCAGAACACGATCTTAACTGTTGAACCATTTATCCAGTCCATTTTGTTTTGTTTTAGTCAGGGTCTTGTGTAGCCCAGGCTGGCCTTGAACTTGAGAATGATTCCAAACTTCTGATCCTCCTAATTCCACCTTCTGAGTGCTGGGATCACAAGAATGCACCAGCACACTCAGTTTCTGTGGCACCGGGATCTATGACTCTGTGTGTGCTGGACAAGCACTCGACCAACTGAGTCCTTGATTGTTAGTTTTAACACTTGCAAAAAAAGATGTGAAAGTAGCAGAGATGAGGTCACACTGGGAGGAAAGAAGGGAAGCAGCTGGGAAAGGAGAAAAATATAGGAGCAAAGACCTCCACGCAGTCACAGGGGTGGTGCTCAGGCCTTTAAGGATAAAGATTATGGTATGTGAAGACAGGGAAGAAAAGCCAGTGCTTGAGGGACTGCAGCTGAGAAACAGGATGCAAAGCGAGGGGGAAGAGGTTAAAGGAAGGGCTGCAGGAGTGGAACACAGGTGTGCATGATCCTGGTTCCACACACACAGGAATTACAGGTGAACCTCGGAGTTCAGGGTCTGTCAACAGGTCCCACACTGCCCAGGTCGCTTAGTGAAGGACACCATGTTCCCCTAAGACCCCAGAGCTTTCCTGAAAATGCAGGTGCCTGGCCTCCTCAGACCTGTCGATCAGAAGCCAGGCAAAGAGCCAGGTGACCTTAACGAGACCCATTCGAGGAAAGAGCTCTGATGCTCACTCAGCATGGTACAGTTTGAACAGAGGAGCAAAGCCTGGTGCACAGAACACAGATTCTGAACCTGAACACCCTGTATCTGCCCTCTTCTTCTGCTAGGACCTTGAAGCCACACAGCAAGCTCCTACTGGAGCTCAGTCTGTCTATCTGTAAAATGGGAACTGAACCCCAGGAAGCCTTCCTTTTTCCCCGGCTTTGGCTTCACTTTCTCGGATTGCTGTGAACTTTGTACAGACAGGCTCCCATTGTGAACTCCATTTCTACTCGGAATGCCCTACAATAAAGGACAAGAGAAAACAAAAACTGAGTATGTCTCTATTTGTGAGTGGAGAGGGATGCCTCATCCATGGGTGTTCTTTTCCCCGTGTTCAGACTTGTACCCTATAGACCAGACCTGGAAACAGGGATGGCTGTCCTACGTGGCACACATACCTTTCGGTTCTGAAAGGCATCTGACTTTCAGAACACCCAGAGGAGAGTAAAATCATCTGACTGAATAGCAGCCCTTTTCTTCGGAGGGCCTGCACAGGTTTGCACTGTGTTCAGCTCCTACCTACCCAGTATCTCCCCCAATCCAACATCTCTGTTACTGCCAGCTACTGTTAACAGGGCCTTTGTTTAAGGGCCCATGTATTCAGAGTCATAGAACTTTCTAGAAAGCATAGTTACTCTTCAAATTGCAGCATGTTTGATAAGCACTCTGGGTATTTCTGGGGGCAAGTATCTGTAGGGGTATGGGCTGGGGAAATAGTCTGAACCACCACATCCCTGCCTACTAGCTGGGGCTGGTCAGGTAAATTATGTAACAGCTTCAATATGGAAAATAAGTAGTCACTTCAAAATAATGTTGAATAATGAGCACTTTATCTTCTTAATATAAACATGGTACTTGGCAAACATAAAAAGCTAAAATAGTACCAAATAGGAAAATCATTTTGAGTTCTACCATCCTGAGATATCTTGCTAGAATTTCAAAATGAACAGTTGATGACCTGGGAAAATGTTCACAAAAGAATAATATGATGAAGGAAACAACAGGGCAAAACTCCATGTTGCCTTCCTCAGGCTGCCGGAGAGGCCCGGCACCATCTCTAGCAGATGGAGGTTGTGCCCATCACTCCTTCACCCAGTCAGGCTGGTAGAGCAGTAGGTATGGATGGAATGCCTCCAGTAGCTTAAGTTAGTCACTCTGGGAGTTTCCACAACTCATTTTATCCTATCATCCTTGGGTCCAGGCCAACTACCTCAGGAGCAAAAAAGCAGCCAACACCTTTTGCTGCCCACAGAAAGACCCACGCACAGTAAACTTCTCTCAACAACATCTTGTGTGTGTGTGCTAGGAATGTACAGCCTCTGAGGATGCAGAGGAATGAGAGGAGGCTGGTAGCATTCGATCTGCTTAGCAGGGGAATAGACAATTAAAACAGAGAGACTGCAGGCAGAAGCAGGGAGGCAGGGGGACCACCTGGGGAGGGGACAAAGCCACCTGCAGGAGGAGAGGCAAGTGGCTGAAACAGTTGGGGAGCAGGTGGCAGCTGGGAGGCCCAGACTGCAGTGCCCATAGGGAACGAGTCCACTTCCCTACCAAGTTCAAAACCCCTGGTGCCTCACTCTTTCTGTATTTTGGCGCAAGAAGAGGATCCAAAATGAGCACACCCAGACTTACGGGAAGGCACCGCAGCTTTGAGTTGGCAGGTCTCGTGTTGAGATATGTAAGGGCAGGGCCCCAGCCGTGTTCCCACTGGGGATAAATCTGTGTCTCTGGCAGTTTATCTGTGCTTTATGCAGGGCGGCACCTCACAGAGGAGGGACCGTGGCCAGTGACAGAGCCGTTCACAGGGCTTGTTTTCTTTTCCCTCATTTGGGGTTAAACCGAGAAAAGTGCCTTCGTTTTTTAACCAGCCACTTCAGGAAGAGACGAAAGCTGCCGTTGACGACCTGGGGGACCTTTTATCAAGGGGTTCTCATCTATTTCCCCGTATTAGAGGATCCGCAGGAGGTGGAGTGCCTCTCCACCAACCCGCCTGTGTAGGCTTTCCTGTCTTAGATTCTGAGACATCCTCTGTGAGATGAAACGGATAGGATTTCCTCAAAGAGTAGTAGAGTCTTGCAAGCTGTCATTCTCTATCCAAGGGGGAACCTCACCAGAAAAAGACGTCTGTTGAAAACGCCACTTTCAGATTCCGAGGGTAAGAAGGATGGGGAAGTAACTGGGTTAGTTTTAAAGAAACAGACCCAGGAGCCGGCCCAGGACAGGGCACCGAGCCGGGGGTGTGTGCTCAGTGCCCGCGCGTGGGCTGCGCTGCACCCCGCCGGGCCTCCCCTCGGAGGAAACCTTCTGTAATGTCCCAAACCTGGGTAGATCCCGGGAAGGACGGCGGACAGCTGTCCTCGCTCTCCGCACCCACCCGCAGCGTCCCAGCTGGGGCTGGCCTGGCTGTGGAGACTGACTCCCGTCAGGAAGGGACAAACAGAAACAAACTCCCAGAGCTACAGCCAGCTTCACCTGCGGCGTCCCCGAGCCCTACTCCTGCTGTGACAGCGCCGCGGACACATCCCCCCCGCCTCTCCAGCCCCCGAGCCAGGGGCTGCGGGGACCTCCGGGAGTGCCGCACAGTCGCCCGCCTCCGTCCCCTCCGCGGCGCGACGCAGAACTCACCGCCATGGTGCGCGCACTGGGCGGCCGCCCGGGTCGCGTCCGTCGGCTCGCGGCTCCGCACTCGACTCAGTAGGATTGCAGCTGCTACCGCGCCCCGGCCGCGCGGATCACGTGGCAGGGGCGAGGCGGCGCGCGGGCGCCTGGGAGTTGTGGTCCTCACTCGCTCCCCACCCCACGACCCAGGCCACGCCCCCCTCGCGGGGCACCTACGCTCCCACCTCCCCACCCCCGGGTCCTAGCTGCTCTGACACGGGGTCTCCGCAATCTGCAGCAAGCCCGGCCACCTGCCATTCACTTTGCCTCGGCAATTATCATAAAAATGTTTATTACTTTTTTCTTTTTGATCAGACACCCAGCGAAGCTTAACATATGTTGAGTGGAGTATTAAACTGTTCATCCCAGGAACACAATAGCAACAAATTGGGAGTTCATTAAGTCAATTACGCGCCAGACTTTCCCTGTCGCCACTTTATCCTCTCCAATCTGATAAGCAAACAGCAGTGCAGTGAACAGATGTAATTTTCTTTCTTGTGTGCATGCTCATTATGATTATGTTTCTGTATTGCACACATTTTTCGTCTTCCTTGTAAGTAATACAAAATCTTAGTTCATTTGGGCTACATTAACAGACTGTCACAGACTGAGGGCTTATTTATTTCTCACAGTTCCCAGGCCAAGATCAGGGTACCGGTTCCATGTCTCCCCAGGGCTGCTTTCGGCTTGCAGACCGGCCTCTTCTCATTCTCCCCTCACAAATATTTGTATTTGTTTTATTACTAGGTTAATAAACTTTTTCTCTCATTAGTCTTTCCGTTTTTGTGTACTGCCTTTTCATCTCATTGGCCTAGTGTTATCGGGGATAAATATCAAACTTTTAATACTATTTAAAACTTTCTTTTCTAAACACCAACCATCTTTTATATAAGTTCTTAAAGGCACTTGGTAATCCTTTGCCCACCAATCTGCCCATACAATCTCCTTCAAGAATTCTGACCAAGGGTTAGCTGGGATCTTGAGACTGGAGTCTGCCCTCTCAGCTTGAATTCTGAGTTCTGGAGTATTAGCCACGAGGTCTCAGACAAACAGCTTTACATTATCTGAGACTCAGCTTCCTGATAAGATTAAAACAATAATAATAGAATCTATGTCATAGAGGCGTTGAAGGGCTGAAATGAAAACACGTGTTGAATTCTCAGCATAAAACCTGCCAGTGGAACCTTGCTTGATGAACGGAAGAAGCCATTGTCATCATTAACAGCCGATATGTCCACCCCGTGAGAGCAAGCCACCTGCGAAAGGTTAAGCCATCGCTCAGGGTCACACAGCTTCTGGCCAAAGCTAAGGAGGATTGTGCAGCCTCAGGAAAAGCATCCCTGTTAGGACACAGGAGGGAGATCTGAGCAGGGCAGGGAGTTGGGGATTTGGGGTCATTTTCTTACACCTTTGTACCTCCCCACAGAAGCAGGCTCTTGTGCCAATGCACGCCCCTTCCCCCTCATTGTTCACTGAAGGATTAGCAACATAGCCTCATTCATTTGAAGGTTTTCCTTGGCTTTGTTACAATCTGATGACCTTCACGCTTAGTTCTAGCTTCCCTGTGGATGTTATGGTTACAGCATTTAACCCTATGTCCTAACGCTGCTGGTTTCTTTTGAGCCACCAGCGGCTGGCTGCCCCTTCTCTGGCTCCTGGGAAAGGAACCGGACTCAGACACAAAAATCCTAGGTGTTAAGATTACACCAGAGCTGCCCGCACCCTGGTCTATGTCAGGATTCTTTCCAGATTCTTTTTGGACAGCCTGTGGACTCCCTTCTCCCTTTCTCCACAGCACATCCCTGGAGCCTGAGACAAAACCCTAGGCAGGAGAAACGACATCACCCAAAGAGAGGCAAAGGGCCCTTTAACTGGGCACTGAGCTTGTCCAGAGTCAGCTAGCAGTGGGGAAATCTGACTAGCCATTCCTGTCTGAGGTTTAATAGAGGAACTCACAGAGGCCACATGTACACAATGCTACTGCAGCTGGACATCTGGCTTTCCTGGGGAGCCAAGAAGAAACGTGCATTTCACCTGATAGAACCCTAATAACAGGCCAAAAACATGACTCTAACCAAGTCCAACTTGAACCAGTGAGTTTAACTGGGCTTACTTACAGAAGCATGGATTAGGGGTCAAAGACAAGAGCATGAGCAATTTATTTCCTGCCTGGACAATCCTTCAGCTCAGCCAGAGCAAACACCAGGCCTACAGACAGCTAAGAGAGACAATGTTTTGCTTTTGCGTGGCTGGGAAAAGTAAGTTCTCTGTGGATCCATTCACTGCTGAGGCCAGAGTTAAGAAGGATAGCACCCTTCTCTGCCTGTGCTATGCTGGCAGACTCCTTTTATACCAACCCTGAGGTTGCCCAATGCAGCTACCAAAGATTGATGCCTGTGTCCTGCAGCAGGAGACTCCGTGTGTTCCCACCAGCGCTGCACCAAGCTCTGAGGCCAGATGCTCAAACTGAGCATTATCAGTGGGAGAGACTGGCCTGAAGAACAGACCTGTCCATGTCTCAGCCAGGTAATGGCAGCAGATCACAATTACCCTTTTGAAAATCATGGAAAGGCAGGGGATGTAGCTCAGTGGCTTGTGTGCTTAGCATGCATGAGGCCTTAGGGTCAATCCCAGTAACACATAAACCGAGTATGATGATGTACCTCCAATCCCAGCACATGGCGGGTAGAAGCAGGAGTGCTAGGAGTTCAAGATCGTCCTTGGCTACATAAGACCCAGTCTCAAAGGAAATATTAAGAAAAATATAAAATTGTGTGGACCTGGAGAGATGGTTTGGTGGTTAAGAGTGCCTGATGGTCTTTCAGAGGATCGAGGTTTGGTTCCCAAGACCCATGTCAGGCAGTTAACAACTGCCTATAATTCCAACTCCAGAAGAACCAATATCCTCTCACAGCTTCCAGACACCCACACATACCACTGCACATGCTCACATAATTTAAAATAAAATAAACATCTTTAAAAATAAAGTAAATATTAAATTATAGCAAAATACACATAATAGGGTCTGGAGGGTAACTTCAGTGAAGACATGAGTTCAAACACCTAGAAACCACGTAAAAAACTGGAGATAGTCAAACATGCCTGTAACCAAGCACTGGGTGATAAGTAGCAGAAACAGGAGGATCATTGGCACTCTCTGGCCATCAGGCTAGCTGCAGATTCAGTGAGAGACCCTATCTCAAGGGAACAAGTGGTGAATGGTAGAGCAGGACCTCCGATGTCTTCCTGTGATCTCCAAATGTATGCACAGATATGCACTCACAATATGTATGCATTCACCACACACACACACACACACACACACACACACACACACACACACTACACATACATAAAACTGATCATGTTAACCATTTCAGAGTACAGAATTCAGCAGCATTAAATATAATCATAGTGCTGTGCAGCCAATCCCCAGAATTCTCTATCCTGTGAAAGTGAAATTCTAGACTCATGATTCCTTCCTTCCCTCAGTCCCTGGCAGCTACCATTGTACGTTCTGTTCCAGCTTTGTGACTTCACAGCTTTTATCAAATAAAGGGAGCCGTACACAGCATTTGTCCTTATGTGACTGACCTGTTTCACTTAGCGTGATGTTTTCCACGTTGAAACAGGTATCTGAGTTTCCTTACCCTTGAAGGCTGCATAATATTCCACTGCATGCACAGACCATTGCTGTGCTCATCCACCTACAGCCAGTTCGCTGGGTTGTACCCACCTTCTGGTTAATGTGAAGGATGTTGCTATGCAGGTAGGTGGATACAACTAGTTTCCTAAGGCAAGTCTTTATCAAGAATCTACTCTGCACTGCCAGTTCTTATGGGAAAACATTCTGAATTTTTTTTCCCTGCAACTGCCAGCTCCTACTCTGTCCCTATGTAGAGTCCCTGAGGCACACAGGCTCCAGAACGTGTCCCTGAGCATCTCCACCGGAGCCTGACTGGACTTTCTCAACCCCAGGGAAAGATGGGTCAAGGCGGTTTCAGCTGGAGAATGGAGATTGTGCTCTTCAGCAGGTTTTTCTCTGCTTGGTAAGAAAAACTAATGTTTGCCCCCTAGAAACCCTGAACAAGTCCAAAGAGGAGTGTTTTGCTGGCAGCCTTGGTTGGTCTGCTGTGCCTGTTTGACTCCCAGTGTATCATGACCCCAGCGACTGCTTGATGCTGGAGGACGAAGGCGACTGGGAAAACCTGTTCTCTAGTGGTGTGGGGAGTAGCCATTTGAACCAGATGAAATGGCCGACAGCAACGATCATTCCCTTCACTTTCAAAGACAGCAGCTGCATGCAGTTCAAGCTCTAGGTGAGGGACGTGTAGGGAGACCTTCCCTCTCCCGCACTGGAATAGACAGGCCCTCTTTCCCCTGTCTGAGAAGAAGGGAGATGACAAGAGACAAAGCTCTGGCTCTGATGCAATCATCTGGGGGAGGCAGGTGTGTGTGGTGGGGGCCGGCACTGGTCCAGCTCTGACCGCAAGAGTTGTTCTCCAGAGGGACACCAGGTCACCTTTGAATGAGCCTCAACTCTGGGATGTCAGGTGGGCGCTTGAGTGAGCCTCAGGCCAAGGCTGCCGTGGTTAGCATGATGCTAACTAGGAGCCCACTTTCTAGTCACAGTCCACAGCTCTCTTGCTGGACAGGGAAGATGGGACTGCAGGTGCTAAATGATGGCCCAATAGGAACTCACAGGTAATGACTGAGCAACCTCTGTCCTAAATGGCAGCATGCTCGCCGACTCTGCAGAAACTGCTCAGAACCTGGGGCACGGGGTAGACAAATAGTGCTGTGTGTGCCTTTTCTTTCTCCTTACTCTCCCTCCCTCCCTCCCTCCCTCCCTCCCTCCCTCCCTTCCTCCCTCCCTCTCTCCCTCCCTGTGTGGCACTGGGGGTTCAACCCTAGGCCCTGCCCATGAAAGGTGAGCAAACTGTTGTTGAGTTACATTCTAAACCTGTGCCTTTTACTCTTGGTTGAGAATCCCACAGATCAGCTTTTTTTCGTCTTGAGTTCTAGAGAATGAACCCAGGCCCTCTTACATGCCAGATGAGCACTCAACCACTAAGCTATGTCCCTAGGCACTGTTAATGTTTTTATTTGAGACAAGGTCTCACAAGGTCACCCAGGCTGATGCTGAATTCACTCTGTAGTACAGGCTGTGCTGTGCTTAACGGTTTTCTGCCTTCGGCTCCAGAGAAGCTGAAATTGCAGGCTTATGCCACCAGGCCTGGATAGATAAGCCTCTTTATTTCATCCTCCTCCCACTTCTCATTTTCAAAAATAAAATTTAATTTATTTTGTGTAATGGGTGTTTTACCTACATCTAAGTCTGTAAGCCAATTGTGTGCTGTGTGCCCACTGAAGTCAGAGGAGGGCATTGACTCCCCTGGAACTGGGGTTACAGACCGTTGTGAGCCATCAGTGGGTGCTGGGAATCAAACATGGGGCCCCTGGAAGAGCAGCCAGTGCTCTTAACCTCTAGATAAACATTTTAAAAAGGGATTCACGTTAAGGAATACTTTATTTAACTTGATAAAGGATGTGTGCAAACTGAAATTGAAACATAGTGGCATCTCAGAGGGAAATATGAAAAACCCATTGACAACAGATGAAACTGTATTCGCTCAGCAGACACCTTGCTGCCATTGGGTCCCAGGAAAACATTGAACCTCCTAGAAGTTGGTAAGTGAGTGGAAGAAAATTTTAACTTGATATCCAGAGGTCCAGACATTCTTTCTAATCATGCCCAAATCTCCCTTTTGGTAGAGAAGGGTGAGATGTCACCTGGTGTGAGGACGTGCGTGGGTGTACATATGTGAGAGCAGGCGTGAACAAGTGTGAGTGTGTGTGTGTGTGTGTGTGTGTGTATGTGTGTGTGTGTGCGCGTGTCTATGATTTGGTGTTTGTGAATCAGAGTAGATGTTACATTTGCATTTGCATGCACTGATGTGTGAACACAGAATGTAGGTAAGCGCTGGAATCAGGTGTGGGTAGGGCTAAACACTTGGGTCTAGAGGTCAGCACTTCAAGTGAAGCGGGAAAGGAGAACTGAGCAGGCATGCTCATCTGGCCATGGGATAGCCCTGGGAGGCAAATTTAGGGCACGACTGCTTCAGGGTTAATGGGTAACCCACACCCCTCGCCCCTACTTGGCAGAGCTCAGGGCTGGTACTGCTTCCAGTCAGAGGCAGTATTGACAGCAGTGAGTCTTTCTAACCTAGTCTGTCAGGGTTTCTACTGTCTGGTCACCTCTTGAATAATCTCTTCCCATTTCTTGGTCTGTGAGACAGCCTCCTCTACAGTTTTACAGAGAGGAAGGCAGGGTTCACGGCTTCCAGGAAGTGTCCTGGAGTCGCTTCCATAGAAATGAGTTGAGCTCATGAACCAGACAAGGTGGTCGCTTACACAGTCTCTCCAGTCACTGACATAGAGAACAGTTTCTAGAAAGCCAGAATCAGAGACAAAGAGCCAGAAGGAGCCAGAACACAGGACTCTTTCCTTCAGAGAGCTAAATACAGGGAACATCTTACCTGAATGGGACTCGGGAAGCCTTACTCCACCCTGGGCTGTTTATTCTCCTGAGGCTGCAGGAAGATGCTTTTCCTCCTCTGGCCCCTGTAGGATCAAGTGAGTGAAATGCAGACTAAAGATAATTTATGATACAAAACCTCTAAATATGTTTCTGTGTTCATAATTCCAGCCTATGACAGTGCCCTGTGAACCTGTCTATCTCTGCTACCAGAACACCGGAGTTTACTTTTGAATTGCCAGGGCCTGACATAAACTCTGGCTTGTATAGGATCACACTGATAGTGTCTAACAGTATTGAGCCTTTACTTGAACCTAATTTTGTGTTAGCCACTTCACATGAATTATTTTTTACTATGGATGCAATGATGCAGAGCATGCTGACTTTGTCTTTTTTTTCTGTTTTATTTATAATTACGTGTATGTGTGTATGTGGTGGGGGGTGCATGTGAATACAGCGCCCGCAGAGGCCGAAAGAGGCTTGTCAGGTCCACTGCAGCACAAAAGGGTTATGAGCCACCTGGGATGAGTGCTGGGAATCAAACTCCAGTCCTCTGGAAGAGCAGTTCTCTTACTAGCTGAGCCATCTCTCCAGCCCCCCTCTAAGATGTGTGTGTGTGTGTGTGTGTGTGTGTGTGTGTGTGTGTGTGTGTGGCGCGCGCACGCGCACACCTGTAAGCATATTCAGAGGTCAAGTGTCTTCACCTATCAGTGTCTACCTATTCCTTTGAGGCAGGGTCTCTCCCTGAACATAGGGTTCCTGTTATCTTAGTCAGACTGGAAGCTAGCAAGTTCCAGAGTCCTCTCGTCTCCACTTGCCCCTGAACTTGGGTTATAGGTGTGTGGGAAGCTCAGCTTCTTATATGGATCTTGGGATCTGAACTCCATTCCTCATGATTGCTAAGCAAGTTTTCTTGCTGGATATCTCCAGCCCCTACCTCCATCTTTTTTTTTTTTTTTTTTTTTTTTTTTTAGGACAAGTAGCTTACTGTGAGCCACACACGCTGATAAAGAGCAGCCCCCAAGTGCTCTGGTTCTGAAGACTTTCTCTTAGGGCTCACTCTTCCTTAGGAGGCATGCCCAGGTGCTCAAGAAGCAAGGATTACACTTCAGTTCAGTGAAAGAAGCCATTCCCTGCATTCAGATGTGCTGCGGGCCGCAGGAATATATCGTAAGAGTTCAGCTGGTTATGGCAAAGTCACTACCTGGAGGGATCAAATTGATCCCTCCAGAGGAAGCCAAATTCCAAGAAGCTTTTGGTGTTACTTGGCTTGTTATATATCAGCTGTCTTCTGTTATGAAAATCATGTGTACCTTCATAGTTTTCCCAACTGACTTTTCCCTAGAAGGGCTAACAGTGTGGACTGATCACTCTCTGGACATACATATTCAAAGTATTTGGAGAACAGCCTCAGGAAAGGCTTTCTCTGGAATCAACTATCTCCCTTAGCTACTTTCAAGGACTAGCAGTAATAACAGCCCACATGCAAGTCTCCTGATTTAAGGTAAATTCCACAAGGAGACACCGCCTAGGTCAGGTGGACCTCAAGTAATAGCTTTACACAATTTAGCTCATACCCTCCCTCTTACAGCCTTATTAACTTTATAGACCTCTAACTCCTTACCTAACCACTTCTAGGAATATTTAGATAACCTTCTGCACTGACAGCTATGCTCAGGCAGAACCCCAGTTCAAGCCTCCCTGTAATTATCGTCATTGGCAGCATCTGGCCAGGTCCATCCCCAGCTGGAGGAAAGTACCTTATCAGAGATACCTCTGTACTCTCTAAGAACAGACTTAAGCATCCAGACTACCCATTTGAGAAGGTCTGGCGGTTGTGCCAATTAAGTTTAACTTCCTCCCTTCCCAAATCTTACCTCTAGTTCCAGATCTCCCTTTAACTATCACCAGAGGCATCTAGCTGTACACAGGTTGCCTAGCGACTGAGCACACTTTCCCCCACCCTGCAGAAAAATGGCAGATAGCTTGGACAGATAGAAGCCACAGGAAAAAAGAAGGCAGTTTTATTTTCTCCCATTGACCTAGCAACTTATAGATTCTTAACATTTTCTACTAATCACGTTTAAGACTATAGTTGTGCACATAAGATCCCTCTTCCTAGATATTACCCGAATTTAGCCTTTACTTAATTCATTAGTCACTTCCCCTTTGGGTTGCAAATGGTAATTAACAATTACTGCCCCTCTATGTGATTCTATCACCCCTCCGTTTGACCCTGGAAGCTGGACAATCACTGCCTGAGGATATTTGGGCCGGGTGACCTGGGTGGAGGGGAGGATTGTGATTGTTTGGGTATATAACTGTAAAGCTAGAGATGGATGGATTAAAGCGAATAGACCAAAGAGCTTTGTGTGTGTAGATTGATTTGCCAACCTTAAGAATAGATTCTCAGCTAGTTGATTGATTCTTCCCCGGACCCTGGATAAGAGACTATTAGGGGCTGAACCCCTATAGTCTTTAATACAGATGCTGCCTGCATCTGTGTCTGTGAACCCCATTTCAATGCTTGCTTTTCCTCACTCACCAGGAAGACATTGCAGCGCCCAATGATATTCTTTTTTGAATGGTGCTTCTTGTTCATTCTTATCTTAGTGATTCTGGACTCCTGGGTTCCTTTTTTGTTACTGTTGTTTCCAGACATCGTTTCTCTATGTAGCCCTGGCTGTCCTGGAACTCACTGTTGTTGGTTGTTTTTTACTCTTTTGCTCTTTTGGGCGCCTGCCACCCAGTTCCCAAATAAATCACACATAGAGACCTTTCCTTACCTATAAATGCCGACCTTAGCTTGGCTTGCTGCTAGCCAGCTTTTCTTTACTTAAATTATCCTATCTACCTTTTGCCTCTGGGCTTTTTCCTTTTCTTACTTCTATATATCTTACTTTCTCTCTTACTCTGTGACTTGTGGCTGTGTGGCTGTGTGGCTGGCCCCGACATCCTCCTCTCCTTGTTCTCTTGTTCCTCCTTGATCTCCCTCTTTCTCTTTTTCTCCTTCTATTCCTTCTCTGTACCTGCCAGCCCTGCCTATCCTTTCTCCTGCCTTGCTATTGGCCACTCAGCTCTTTATTAGACCAATCAGGTATTTTAGACAGGAAAGTAACACAACTTCACAGAGTTAAACAAATGCAACATAAAAGAGTGCAACACATCTTTGCATCATTAAACAAATGTTCCACAGCATAAACAAATGTAACACATCTTAAAATAATATTCTACAACCCCTTGTACTGTAGACCAGGCTGGCCCCAAATTCAGAGATCCACCTGACTTTGCCTCCTGAGTGCTGGGATTAAAGGCACGCGCCACTGCTGCCCATCAATTCCTGAGTCCTTTGTAGTATTTATTTATGTATCCTAGATATACTGCCTCTTGGCATCACCAGGCACAGAGTAGGTGGTTAGTCAACGCCAGGTTACTGAATAGAAAAAAAGCGAAGAATCTTTTCTGAACATCTTCCCCAAAGAGACAAGTATTCCCTTCCGGCCAGTGGTACCTGTAGAGGGAGCTACAGCCAGAGAGTTCTTTTCAGACCTCTGCTCAGATAAAGCCAGGATTCTTGCCCTTGGTATAGAAAAGCATTTCAAGATGAGCCAGTGTGAAGCAGAGTTAAAGTTTTATTTCAATTGTGTGTGTATGGGTGTTTTGCTTGCATACATGTCCATGCACCACTTTCGTACAATGCCTGTGGGACCAGAAAAGAGCATTGGATCCTTTGGAACCGGAGTTGTAGACGGTTGTGAGCTACCATGTGGGTGCTAGGAATCGAACCCAGGTCCCCCGGAAAAGCAGCCAGTGCTCTTAACCACTGAGCCATCTCTCTACACCCTTAAGAAGGAATTTTAAAATTGACTTACGTGTGGGTGCCAATAGAAAGAGAAGTGCCCAGGGAAAAGATAGTGTACACCTAAGTGTGGGTTTCTTAAGACAGTTGTGCACAGGGGCCTTCACAATAACCAAATACATGGTTTTCGTCGTTCTGAAGTTATAGGGTTGGCAGAGTCTCTAAGGGACCCCTCTATTCTTTTTCATTAAATGTGGTCCTAGTGTGGTTTCTGAGGTATACTGGATGGGATTACAATAAAGGTAAACTTATAGGTCATGAGGGTTGCATATGGAAAAGGAGACACATTTTTTACTGTAATCAAAGTTAATATTTTTGTTTTTGAAATTCCAAGAAAATTGCAAGTTTACACCTGGGAAAGGAGGAAGGCCATATATACTTGGGCCTCAAGTATGGCACAGCACATTGCTATCTTAACATTTTTATTTGAAATATTGCTATATGAGAGGAATATTGTCTCTACATATGGCAAGTATTGTTAACTGTCCTCCAATTCTTATGGAGATGCAAATCTTATGGAATGGTGACAGCCATTCTCTGGCCCCTGCATGGAGATGCTGTGAAGACAAACTAAGAGGAGCCTGTGTAAATCTCACCTCTGATAAACCGTCAAGCGCTGCTGTGCAGCTAGAGACACACGGAGAAAAGGGGAAAACACAGCCTGGCTCTGCGCCATGAGGTCTCAGTGACTTTGGGCACAGTCAGACACACAGTGACAATAGCTCTTTGTGAGCTGCCAGCTGGGTCTGGATGCCCTTTTCCACTGCAGCCAGCAGGGCAAGGGGAGACTGTGAGGCCCCCTGTTCTACGTCTGAAAGAACCGTTCTCAATGCGACAATCACCTTCGACCTTCCAAGGATGTCACCACTTTGAGCTTTCACTAATTGTCACCATCATCATTTTATTGCTGCTGTCACCAGTGTTTTGAGATTGAGTTTCACGTAGCCAAGGCTGACCTCAAACTTACTACGCCATTGGCTAGCCTTCAGTGCCCGATCCTCCTGCCTCTGCTTGCCAAGTGCTAGGTTTGCAGAATGGCGCCACCACACCCGGTTCTCAAATCGTCAGCCAACCCATTCTGGTTTTTTATTGTTGTTGTGGGTTTGAGTTCCAGACATGGCTTCTCTGTGTAGCCCTGGCTGTCCTGGAGCTCGCTCTGCAAGGTGGTCTTGAACTCAGAGATCTACCTGGCTCTGCCTCTCAAATTCTGGGACTAAAGACATATGTCACGGTGCCCTGCAACCAACCCATTCTTGGTCAACAACTGCAGTTGAATGTTTTATGAACAAGCTACCTGCGACAGTTCTATCGAAAGCTGCTACATCTGAAACAGACAGGAAAGGAGGGTGCAGACAGCACCCACATAATGGCTCATCTTTATTGACAGCTTTTCTTTATTTTTCAGGTCTATTCTTACTACTTTTAATTGTGTGTTTGTGTACACATGAACACAAGTACTCAAGGAGACCGGAGCAGCATTGGAATCCCCTGGAGCTGGAATCACAGGCCGTTGTGAGCAGTCAGTGTTGGTGATGGGAACCAAACTTGGGTCCTCTGGAAGAGCAGGACATGCTCTTAACCACTGGGCCATCTCTCCAGTCCAAGAGTTTATCTTTAAATGCTAAGTGCACAAAACTATGAGTTGAACACTATTTTTAAGCTAATCTAATTTATGGTTATTTTTCATATATGTTCTTAGTATATAAAAAGGGGCTTATATAAATATACATATAAACATGTGTGTGTGTGTATGTGTGTGTGTGTGTGTGTGTGTGTGTGTGTGTCTGTAGAAATGGGGTAGCTTGTGTAGCCCAGGCTAGCCTTGAAATTGCAAAGTAGCCGAGGATATCCTTGAACTTTTGACTCTCCTGCCTTCCATTCCTGAGTGTTGGGCCGATAGGAACATGCTACCATATGTGGGTATACCGTTTAAAGCAGTTAAGAAACTATAACGTCATTTACAGAAACGTTATTTAGAGAATATTTATATTAAAAGACAAAAAATAGTATAAGTCCACCTAAAGTCATTTGTTCTAAACAAAGTGCACACACTGAGCAGGGCAAAGAGACCCACTCGCAGGTCTGCCCCTGGAGGAGAAAGCATGGGCCCGCCTGGAAGGTGCCGGGCAGATGGGGCACTGTTATGGTGAGCAAATTGTACGGTGTGTTATAGGAGAGAGAGAGCCAGAACAGTTCACTTCCTGTAGACAGAGGCATAGCTGAAGAGGTGAAAGTGGTGAGGAGCGGGCTGAGGTGGGTGGCTTGATTGCCACTCAGCAACATGGTGATGTCTGGGCCCTGATGCAGCCGAGGTCTGTGTCCATGTGAGCTTTTAAACACAAAAACTATGTTCTGGGTTGACATACCTCAGTTAACAAGAACAGTTAGCCAGAAGAGGAGCTACAGAAGCCGAATAGCAAGGTGAGTACATTTAGAGACTTTCCCAGAACGATGTGGACTTTGATGGATTGGATCTTTGTTTTCGTTTTGGCAGGAGGTGCTGTCTACGTGCTGAGCTGACCACCTGAATGGCACTTCCATCATGGAGTCAGTTGTGCTAAGGTCTGCGGCCCTGTTACATTGCCAGCTGGCTCACTCTTGGCAGGCTAGCTTTTCCCAGACATCAAGGGGTTCCATGTGTAGAGGAGAATACCGTATCATTCCCGAGGCATCGCTCCTTTGCCAGGGTTTGAATCCTGCCTCTGCCTGCTGATTATGTGAACTGTGGGGAGCCACTGAAACTCTTTTTTCGATTGTAAAATGAATGACGACAGAACACACATTCCTTGGGACTGTTGTAGGATTTTGATAGAAAGAAGCATGTAGAACAGTGGTGGGCATTAAAAAATAATAATAATAACAACAACAACAACCCTTTGTACCTCTGTGTTGAGCGTCAGTCGGAAATGATTAAGAGGAAACAAAAAGCATGAAGTCTCCATTGCTTTCTAATCTTAAAGTCCTAGACCCATGGAATAGGCTGTTTTGGTGCAAGAGTTTGGAGTGTAGCCATGTGTAATCACAGAATGTATGTGTCAAATGCAGAAAGTTAGAGGCTTGAAATGCTGGCAGCTCATTGCATTTCAATTATAACTCACTTTGTGTAAAAATACATAGAAACATCTAGCGATTTAAAGCTAGGCTACAGGTGGATGGGGACTTTGAGTAAGCTACTGTGTGTACTCTCCAGTGTGCAGCCCTGGAGAGCCCTCTGCCTTTGCCTTCCCACGAAGACCTGAGCTCTTTTCAGGCCCATCCCTGTTTCTGCTACATTCAGCAGGGAGGGGGAGCTGTGCTTTGAGGATTGGGGTGGTTGTTCTATTACACAAGAGGCTCTGAATTGCAGGATTCCGGGGTCCCTACCCACATGTAGGGAGGGGTGTAAAGGAATTCCTGCAGGCCCTGAGGAACCAACACAAGCAAAATCTGGACCTCCTCACCTTAATCCTGATGTGGAGAGGATTCTAAATATGTGTATTCAGAAATATGTGAAATCACATTTATTCTATCTGAGCTGTGCTGTCCAGTAGAAATAATTGCATGAACCACACGTTCGAATGACACATATTTTAAGTTTTCTAGGAGTCACTTTTTTTTTTTTTTTTGAGGCAGGGTTTCTCCGTGTAGCTTTGGTACTGTGTCCTGGATCTCGCTCTCTAGACCAGGCTGGCCCTGAACTCACAGAAGCCCGCCTGACTCTGCCTCCCGAGTGTTGGGATTAAAGGTGTGCGCAACCACTGCTCGGCCTAGGAGTCACATTTAAAAACCAAGAGGAGGGCGGCTGGGGAGATGGATCAGTGATTAAAATGCAAGCATGGTGACCTCAGTTCAGCTCACCAACACCCCTGTAAAACACATGTGCCATCGTGTGCCTGTAACCTCAGTGCTGGGGTCAGAGACAGGTGGATTCTGGGAGTTCCGCAGCAGCCAGGAGCTTCCAGGTCCAATGAAAAGCCCATCTCAAAAGGTAAGATGGAGAAATGACTGAGGGAGACATCCCCATGCCAGCCTCTGGCCTCCACATATGCCCACAAGGGTGAAACACCTGCATACACACACACACACACACACACACACACACACACACACGCACAAAGTGAGGGGAGACAGGTGAAATTAATGTATTGTGTCACTAATGTAGCCAAAACACCATTAGTCATGTAATTGATATAAAATTATAGAGTAAGCTGTTACAGTTATTTTTAACAGGCCTTTAAAATACAACACATTTTTATGTTTATGGCGTAGCTCAATTTGGGCTAGCCACATTTAAGGTAACTGAGAGTCACATGCAACTAATGACTACCTTACTGGGTAGTCAAGTGCCGGTCTGGTGAGAAGCCACATGGTTTTGTTTGTTGTTTTGTTTTGTTTTGTTTTGTTTTGTTTTGTTTTGTTTTCTTAATGGGAATTGGCCACTAGGTGGAGCCAGTCAGTGCTCATTCTGAAGGACACTTAAGAAAGATCCCAGAAGGGAGGGGAAGGCCAAAGCAAGGTAATTTATTAGGCTGTCCTCGCCTCACCCCACTGTTCCCCGAGAGGACTCATTGCAAAGAACAGCAGTGTGGTCCTGCACAAATTTCCTGGAACACAATATGTGGTCTCTCAGCCCCGCATGGGTGGCTGGGGCAATGGGCAGTGTGAGCCAGACAGCTGGATGGGATGCCAGCTGGAACCGGCTGCCTTTGAACTGTCAGGCTTCCAGGTGACACAGAGAGGCGCTTTCCCACGAGGGAAACTTCTGTGCAAAGCCGTCCTTAGGACATCAGCTAGCCCAGCCGATACTGTCGGGCTTTACAAGAAGACAGCCTGGACACCCGTGACCCACTTCTTAGGAGGGGATTTTTGAAAGGAAACATGGAGCCTACTTGTTTCTTTGTAAACATCCCGTAGAAGACAGCATTTTAGCTGCACGTGTTTCTTGCCCAACCAAGCCTTGAAAGCTGTCGAATTCTTCTCGTTACTTTCTCATGGAGAGAAAGTAACGAGAAGAATTCTCATCACAAACATACTTCATACGTAAGAATCCTTGGTTCCCAAGTGTGGCATGCTCAGTTTTACCCCGTGACAGAGCAGTCCATGGAGAGTCCACTGTTTTTACACAGTGTAAAAACAGTGAATGGGTCAACATTCTGAATATTCCTATCCACTCCATAGGCCGCACAAAAAGTGAGTTGAATGGAATAGTTAGAAGACATAGACCAGACACTGTACTTACATTTTGACCTGTTGAGAATGTTCCCCTTAAAACAGTGGCTCTCAACCTTCTTAATGCTGCAACCCTTTAATGCAGTTCCTCATGCTGTGGTGACCCCCAATCTTAGAATTACTTTCATTGCTACTTCATAACTAAAATCTTGCTACTGTTATGAATCACAATGTAAACATCTGATATGCAGAACATCTGATATGTGATCCCTGTGAAGACTGTTTGACACCCAGGGTCACGACCCCACAGGTTGAGAACTACTTCCTTAAGCATCTTACTTTCTGGGCTCTGACCCAGCATGTGATCTGTATCTCTACTGGGACACCAGAGTGTTGGGGGCAGGTACCCTGGATCTCAGTTTTCAGAAGCTGAAGGGGACCACTTCCAATATGGGGACCGAGCAGAACACCTGTTACTGTAAGTGAAAGAAGTCACTAGGTGAGTCCCTACAACTTGCCTTCTCTGATATTTTGAAGTGGCTGGTGGCCTGCTATCAGCCTGCGTTCCCGCCCAGGAGGCAGCCTGTCTCCTCAAGTCTAACCCTCCAGAAGTCTGCTCTGCAGGTGGCCCCAGTGCTGTGTCACAGCAGAGGGAGGGAGGAGCATTGTTCTGCAGTCTGAGGACCAGGCTTGTCAAGGACCCAGCCCCAAATATCACCAGAAGATGGCCACCTGCCCCCAGCTGCTCTCTATTACATTTATTACCACATACATTGGCATTGCCCAGGGGTCAACACAAGCTGCCACAGTGGAGGTACAATGAGAGTGAAGGAGAGGTGCTGAGAGGTATGGATTCTGCCTGGCTAGTTAGCTCTGACAGGGCCGAACGGAACAGCCCTGCTGTAGGGGAGAAGCATCAGCTGGCTTCGGAGATGCCTTGGAGTCCAAACACTGCTTTTCTAGATGTTTAAAACCTGGGGTCCATGGATTTCTGGACGTCAGACAGCCACAGATATTATAAAGAAAGTGTATGTCCATGTGCACAGGAACATTTCTCTATAGTTTCAGTAAATTGATGGAAGAAAATAATAAACACCTCCGTATCCAAAGTCTCTGTGAAAAGGAGACAAATAATCTCAGTGTTTAGGGGAACTGCTTTAATAAACCTCCACACAGAAGAGCAACATCCTACCAGTTTCCTTCTGGAAAAATGAGCTTCACAACAAGGGGAGAAGGAAATATTTAGGATCCCACAGCAGAGCTCCCTCAATTAAATGTTTTCTTTACAAGACTTGCTATGGTCATGGTGTCTTTTCACAGCAATGAAAACAAACCCTAAGACACTGACCCTGTCAAAGATGATGTTCTGAAGGGCTAAATGGCTTATCTGGGTCACACAGCCTTGAGAGACCAGTCTCCGGGGCTTCTAACCTTCAGTGCTTGCTCTGAGACCCCAGTTTTGCCTCTTGTCCTGGGCTGCAGCTGACCGTACCTGTTCCAGTTATGACAGCAGCTAGCTCTTCTTCCACATCAAGGGAAACAAAACATGACCAGCTTCAGCCAATGCTGTGTTGCTTAGGGGTCCAGTGCACTCATGTCTGCGGAGATCATAGCTATGGAGATGTGCATGAGAAATACTTAAGAGAAAGCTGCTACTTCCGCTTTCTATGGGGATTTTGAGAGAGAATCCTGGAGAGGGGACAATGAGAAGGGCCCCAGAGCCAGTGGCGTGGCCTGCTCACACTATTATTCCTGCTTCCTGACAACAGGACAGGTTCCTTGACTCCCAGGTCACAGATTTGCTCTCTGTCAAATTGGCCTCTCGAGCATCAACCACTGTAGTGGTTTGAGTAAGAACGGCCCCCACAGGCTCATAATTTAAGTACCTAGTCAAGGGAGTGTAACTCTGAGAGCATTAGAAGGATTAGGAAGTGTGGCCTTGTTGGAGGAAACGTGTTACTCAGGGTAGGCTATGAGATTTCAAAAGCCCATGCCAAGCCTCAAGTCTCTTTCTGTCTACAGATCAGGATGCAATTCTCAGCTACTGCTCTGGTGTCGCCTGCATGCCCGCCATGCTTCCTGCCATGCTTCCCACCATGCTTTCCACCATGCTTCCCGCCATGCTTCCCACCATGATGATAATGCACTAAACTTCTGACGCTGTAGGCAAGCTCCCAAGTCAATGCTTTCTCTTATAATAATTGCCATGGTCGTGGTGTCTCTTCATAGTAACAGAGCACAGACTAAGACATGCAGTACTCACCTGAGCAAGCCTACCAAGAGAGGAAAACCTCTATTCTTCTTTGCAGGATTCAAGGAACATCTGAACAGCCTCTGATGTATAAGAGTATCCCTAGTAGGGAAAAAGAAAAGACTAAATGGTATTGTATCCACACTGAGCCTACTCCATTTTTTAAGTGCTTTTCATTTCCAAAATAGCATTTTAGAGTAGACAAGATATATTCACATTCTTGAAGAATACTTACGTGTTAGTTAGACATTGTATCACTGTGACGGAATGCCTGACATGACTTGAAGAGAGGAATGATTTATTTGCTCAGCATTTCAGAGGGTTCAGACAATCCACGGTTGCTTGGCAACCTGGGCTTGGGTAGCATACTGTGGCATTCGGGCTATGTGGTGGAGGATGAAGGTGGGAGGGTGCGGCTGAAAGAGGGGTAGCATGAACAGGATAACACTGCCCAGGACACGTTCCTGGTGACCTGCGTCCTCTAACTAGGCCCCACCTGGAGAAACCATTCATACCCAAACTGCCAAACCGTACCGGTTACTTTTCTCATAGCTACACCTGACAAGAGCAGTTTATTCTGGCTCCCAGTTGGATGGCGCAGTCCAACAGAGCAGGGAAGACATGGTGTCCGGAGTGTGAGGCCCCATCATACCCAGTCAAGAAAGCAGAGAAAGATTAATGCTGACACTCTACCTACTTTCTCCTTTCTATACAGTCTGGAACACCAGGCCGTAGAATAGTGCTATGTATTGTTAGCGTGGGTCTCTGGAGGGTGAAAAGGGCCAAGGAAAAAACACGCTGACCCTGACTTGACCCCAGGACCAAGGCTTGAGAGCTCACCAATCCCTGAGTTTGCCCCCAGAGTCAGGCTGCAGAATTCCACCAACCACTGAGGTCCCTGAGCACAGAGTCCCACCAGTCCCAGAGCTCCCTGAGCCACCCTGGAAAGCTCTGCCTCCCAAGAAACCCTGCCAGGGTCCAGTCTCGGCTTGGGTTCAGGTCCTAAGTTGGGGAAGGGGCATCGGTGCAAGAAAAACTCCTGACCGCCGAGTGGATTGCACTCAAGCGGCCCCAAATAGCTCAGGCCATCTTTATTTATACTTACAGAGTTTTTCTTACCAGGGTTACATGAACAGCTTTATTATTGGTTTCTATTTTTAACTTTAAGAAATACATCATAATTTAAGGAATACATTGTGATCATTATGACCATTGTTCCCCTTTATGCTTCCTCAAATACACTTTCCCACCCCCTGCATAACCTTATTCTAGACATAGAGTTCAGCATTTTGCAGTCTTAACTAAATATCAAGAACATTCTGCTCTTGAAGCATTTATGTCAGCTGGCAGCCACTTGTGGTTACAAAGTTAAAAAGTAATAGACATGGGCACAATGCTTTAAGGACAATATTCAAACCCAGACAATTCTTTCTTGTCTACAAGATATGCTTTTATACAGTTCTCTTTTCTACAAGAGGGTCCCATGTCTCAATCTCTCTGTAAAAGGCAGACCTTGATAAAGCACTCTCTTCCCATTTCACTATACCATACTTCTTCCACCAATATAAGCTCTATGTATGGTAAAGATGGATCTATCCATCCCTCATGTTGCATTGTATTTTTTCCTCTTGGAGCACACCAGATCCTACCAATGATTCCATGCTTGGTGTCCAGGGAACTTACTCTCAACAGTTGGCACTATATGTGCATTCTTGAGGCTTTTCCCTATTCTGTGTATGCATACCCTACTCTCCTTTCCTGAACTGTGAGATATGGTTAGTTTTCCAAGTGTTGTTTTCTCATATGTACCTAACTGTTTCTATTGAGTCAGAAAAGTTCACAGGATTAGGAGTAGTTAGTAACTCCAGATAAGATATTTGAGAAGTATTAGCCCCCTGTTGAATCTTAGGGGAAAGTATTTGAGAAAGAGTAAAATTTCCATGGAAAATTGCATGCGTGACTGATAAAATAAAACTAAAAACCACCCAAAGAACACCAATATAATGAGAGAGAAAAGAGCCTGTAAGCTGCATGAAATTTGCAAATTCCTATGCTGTCCCGTCCTTGCCAAGTGAGAATCTGTTTCCACAGGTGCCTTGCCCCAAGGAAACACATTGGACAGGTAGTCATATGCTGATCCAAGATTTGGCTGCACAGCTCCCAACAAAACCCTGCATAAGCTCTGTACCCTGCTCAGTTTGCGCTGTTTCTCACCCAAGGCAGCCACCTTCCTAGATCTTTCCTTGACTGAGGTTTGTTGTGCAGTGTGACAATTTTCCCTGAGGAGAGCCCAGCTGTAACAGCTTTTGCTGGAGCCTGAGCTCGAGTAGAGCAGAACTATAACACTTTGGCTGGGGAAATATTCCCCCAGCAGAGCAGAGTTGTTACATTACACTCTGGGGGACCTGAGCAGGGCTGCAACACTTCTCTGGAGCAGAGCAGAGAGGAGCAGAGCTGTAACAACTTCCCTGGGGAAACCCTCCCCTGCTGGAGCCGAGTTCTTACACTTCCTCTGAGGAAACCTGTTCCCTGGAGCAGGGCTGTGAGCTGCTAGGCTTATGGTGACTTGGAGGTGTTCCTTGGCTCTCGACTGCCAGGATGCCTTTCCATCTGAGCTCCAATGTTTAGTCTCCCCACCTCGATTAACCCTACCTAGAAACTGCTCCACATATACACCCAGAGGTTTGTCTCCAAGGTGATTCTAGGATGACAATCAATATTATCCATCACACAAACCCCGACTCTATGGAGTATGTTTATATGCCAAATTCAGTGCTAAGCAAATAGAACTCAGCAGTGAGCAAGTCATATATGGTCCTCGTTTCTATGGTTTCACAGCCAGAGGGCAAATGGCTAGCCGAAGGTCACAAATTTAGTATTGAAGAAGGGGATCCCACGCAGATGCATCATTCTTACATTTAAAACATTTTCCATCAAAACTGGAGGGCCATGGATGGGAAATGTAACCACACTTGGCAAATAACACCATTGGACACTAGAGTTGGGTGTTAGGGCCAGACTGGGGCCAATAATGCATGAACTCCCTGACTCCCACAAGAATGATTGGATCCCCAGCCAGACATTTCATTCTGGCAAAGGAACAAACCTCAAAAGCCCTGGCAGACTTCAGCAGCTCACTAGGAAGCAGCATGGCTTTTCTGGATGTCTAGGCCACGCAAGTGCTCCATGAGCAACAGTACCCACATGGACACTCAGGCCCAGACATGCCCAACTCAGCACCAACACCCCATTCCTGGCCCCACAGCATTTTAACCTCTACATTTCTCTCAAGATCATAGAATCTCAGCAGAGAGAATATGATCTAAAGCCCCCTACCACCAGAGTTTAGCAGCCTAACACAGAGCCCAGCAGTGGTTAACTTTTTCTTGCCTTGTTCTGAGGAACGGTGTGTATACTCCTACTTGTAATGTACCAGAGAGTGCAGGTACAAAAGCAGCCACACTCCGTTTTCTGTTCTACTCTACAGTGTCATGTAAAATCAGTTATACTGTAATCCACTAAGACAGGAACAATTCCAGCTTGGGAGAAAGAGGGAGGAATGTGGAGATGTTTCCTGATGTGATGGTGCCTCCATGTTTAAGCTGGACTTCAAGCATTTATTTGGCAATCCAGGGAGGAAAACTCCCATTTTTGCTAATTCTGAAAGCAAAATTTCTTCTTCTTCTTCTTCTTCTTCTTCTTCTTCTTCTTCTTCTTCTTCTTCTTCTTCCTCCTCCTCCTCCTCCTCCTCCTCCTCCTCCTCCTCCTTCTTTTAAAAGAGACTCTTGTTCAAGGGCAAATGAGGAAGATTCACACTGGCTGTCTCAATTGGAGCTCCTCTCCCTAGGTAAGGAAGAAGATGCACCCAGAGGTTTATGCCTTCCTCTCCTGCAGAGTGAACCCATGGTCCAGGAACTTCTCCTTTCCTTCTGGAGTTTCTACAGCTCCCTGGCCAGGGTTAACTCAGAAGGTGGTACTCAAGATATTTAAGAGGCTAAAGGAAAGATACGCTAAAAAGGACTTATTACTAATTCTGAAAACAAATTTCATCCACTGTCTCACTCTTTAGTATATAAGGTGATGGTACTGAGGTAATCTAGCACAGTTTTCTTTAGATTATTAGGTACCCATGAATCTTTACAGATGCGAAAGTCATCTTCAGTTACACTATGATAAAAACACTTGACTGAGCAGCAGAGCCATATTTATCATCATTGTGTCATGGTACTATATTGTGAGTGTTCAGATGGATGTCTCACAGCATTCGTTTCCTTGAGATTCCAATGAACATTGGCTTGATTCTTTCAGATTAGCCAAAGGAAATTTGTTTTGTACCTCTTTGTGGCTGAAGATGTCATTTCTCTCTTCACTTAAAGATCTAGAATGTGGGGAAAAAAAAAGATCTACAATGTGTGTTTTACCTGAATGCTGTGGGATGTATGGCAAATGTGTTGCTAATTAATCAATAAAACACTGATTGGCCGTTGGCTAGGCAGGAAGTATAGGCGGGGCAAGGAGGAGAATAAAGCTGGGAAGTGGAAGGCTGAGTCAGAGAGACACTGCCAGCCACCACGATGAGGAACAGCTTGTGAAGATGCCGGTAAGCCACGAGCCATGTGGCAAAGTATAGATGAATGGAAATGAATTAATTTAAGCTGTAAGAAAAGTTAGCAAGAAGCCTGCCACGGCCATACAGTTTGAAAGCAACATAAGTCTCTGTGTTTACTTGGTCGGGTCTGAGAGGCTGTGGGACTGGCAGGTGAAAGAGATTTGCCCTGACTGTGGGCCAGGCAGGAAAACTCAAGCTACACCTGAACATGTATATTTGCATAAAAGTTGCATACATCTGCATAGTTGATTGGTTGCCTTTCTCATTGCTATGACAAAATGCCTATGTAAAGCAATTTCAGGGTGGAGGGCCCAATATGGTGAGGAAGGTATAGTGACTGAGTCTGGATTGGGAACCATATGTTCAAACACATGAGTCTGCAGGGGACATCCAGATCCAAACTGTAAAGGGCAGTAACTTTCTCACTTCTCGCCAAGTTTCCTCTTCCTAATTGCTTTCCTGTCACTATTCTGTCTATTCCCTTCTGTTTTATATTAGTAATACCACAGAATCTTAGTTCCTAGGGTGTACTCAGCAAGTATTTAGGGATTGAAAATGTGTTGAGTTGGACTATGGTGAGCCGATGAGCCGTAGGTTCACCCCCTAGTACTGGAACACAGGCAGTTTCAGGAAGGTTCAAGCCTTACACGAGATCAGCACCGTGGACAGCTCCAAAGACCCTGGCTAGTCAGAGACTAATCAGGTCAAAGGAACCCTTTCAGCACAGGTGGAAGGCAAGAGAATGCCTTCCCCCTGCTTCCTTTGACATGAAGTGTATGCCTTGTGATGACAACACTGTAAATTTGTCCCCAAAGTGGCCTTTAGCACTCTGCTATATGGTCCTAACACACCAGATGGTAGCAGATCAGAGGTTCTTCTGCTACGTGTCAAACAATGAAAAATATTGTGGATGTCAAGGGTGGATCAAGGATACTGGCTTTCTCTAGGCAAAGCTTAAAAACAGTAAATCTTCCAGGAAGAAGTTCTGGAAACAGTTTCCGATGGAATTGACACACTCTCCTCTGCCCTCATTCCCTGCCATGATACCTCACACACATCCCACCACAGCTTCTACAGCTTGCTGTGTATTCTTCTTCTGTGTTACTGTGGACCTCCTTCAGAGCGGGCCACCTGTCCCCCTTAGTAAGATGTCACATTAGATGCTAAATAAATTCTGTTGAATAGATTCAGGGGAGCTACATGAATCAGTACTGGGGACAAGGTTCCCATGATCAAACTCTGGCCAGGAAGATCAGCAAGAAAAGTTTTATAATTCCTGACAGTGTGCCCTTTTCTTGTATTCTTGAAGGACATAGATAAACTGATGACTTAGCAAGCGGGGGAAAATGATTACTGACTGCTGATGTTTTTCCCATGTTGCTTACTGGCTATTAGGACAACATTGAATGACACCACGGAAGCTACTGGACAGTGTAGTGAATTCAGGCTGTGGAATGGTTCAGTGTTTCCAAGACTAAAGATGAAAATCCTCTAGAATAATAAAACAAAAGGTATAAAGCTGTGTGTGATGTCTCATGCCTATGATCCCAGCACTTGGGAAACAGAAGCAGGAAGATTTCCCTGAGTTCCAGGCGAGACTGGGCCACAAAGTGCGTTCTAATCTATTCTAAAGTGGAGTAAGACCCCTGTCTCAAAAGCAAAAACCAAACAGACAGAAAAACTAAAAAAGTAATAAAAAATACACAGGGCAGATGAGACTCTGAGCATCTTTGCGAGGCACAAGGCGTGCTCTGGAGAGAGTCTGGCTAGCCCTGGGAGCTGGAGTGTGCTCTCTAAGGCATGCCAAACCCCTGTTCTAGAGAGAAACCATCTCCTGGTTGACAGGAGAGTTGCCCTTGTTTACACTACCTTTGACCCTCGTGGACCACTGAGTTTAGGTATACCATCAGCACAAAGCTGAGTCCATTCCAAGGAAGCAGCAATCCTTTTTAAAGTTATTATTTATTTTATGTGTATTAGTATTTTACCTGCATGTATGTATGTGCACCACATGTACACTTGTTACCCTGAAGGTCAGAAGAGGGGGTTGTATCCTTTGGAATTGGAGTTATGGGTGACTGTGAGATACCAAGTGGGTACTAGAAATGGAATCCAGGTCCTATGCAAGAAAAATAAATATTTTTAACTGCTGATCAATCTCTCTAGTTCTGGGAGCACCAATATTTAAGCCACAAAAGGCAATCTAAAAGCCAACTGTAACCTAGTAGCCTGACTGAGATCCTCTTTTTCATTGACCCTCTGCATTCCCAGCAGGCTTTTATATCAGTTTCCTTTCTGTTGCTAGAATAAAACACTACAACCAATAACAAATCTATGGAAGAAAGCATCTATTTTTGGCTTACAGTTCCAGAGGGGGAGTTTAAAATGAGGGAGGGGCATGGCAACAGGCAGCCAGAGCACGAGGCTGAGAGATTACATCTTCAACCATAAGCAGTGATAAGAGAGAGTAAACTGAGTGTGGGGTGAGACTATAAACTCTCAAGTCCACTCCCAGTGACAGGATTCCTTTAGCAAAGCCATACCTCCTAAAGGTTCCATAGCATCTCCAAACAGGCCCACGAGTTGGGGACCAAACACTCAAATACCTGAGCCAACAGGGGATTTTTCTCATTTGAATCATCCCCGCTCTGATTACAGGAATCCTTTGTTGGGAAGTTCATGCCTTGAAATCTCAGCTGTTGTTGCAAGGATTCGGATTTCCTTCAATGCTCACTGCAGATCGGGAGTGTAGTAGAATGTTATCTTAAGGTGTGTTACTTTGTTTATGTTGCATTTGTTTAACTCTGTGAAGCTGTGTTACTGTGCCTGTCTAAAACATCTGATAGTTTAATAAAGAACTGGCCAATAGCAAGGCAGGAGAAAGGATAGGTGGGGCTGGCAGGCCGAGAGAATACATAGAGGGAGGGATCTTGGAGGAGAGAAAGAGATCTAGGAGCCAGAGAAGGAGGAGGTCATCAGGGATCAGCCACACAGCCACACAGCAAGCCATGGAGAAAAAGTAAGATTTACAGAAGTAAGAGAACGGGAAAAGACCAGAGGCAAAAGGTAAATGGGATAATTTAATTTAAGGAGAGCTGGCTAGAAACTAAGTCAAGCTAAGGCTGAGCATTCATAATTAAGAATAAGCCTCTATGAGTGATTTACTTGGAAGCTGGGTGGTACCCCCCCACACCCCAAAAGGTAAAAACTTCCAACAACGAGGGAGAATAAGATTGGGTGCAGATTAGGAAAAGAAAAGGCTAATTAAACGACTGAGCAGGATTAGACTTGTTTTGCAAAAACATTTAAGATTCATAATAATCACAAATTATCAACTCTGGTTCCTAAAACCATAAAGATATTGTGGTTTGAGAGAAAATGGTCCCCAAAGGGAGTGGCACTATTGGGAGGTGTGGCCTTGTTGGAGTAGGTGTGGACTTGTTTGAGGAAGTAAGTCACTGTGGAGGCAGGCTTTGAGGTCTCCTATATGTTCAAGTCACACCCAGTGAGATAGTACTTTCTTTTCTTTTCTTTTCTTTTCTTTTTTTTTTTTGTTTTTTGAGACAGAGTTTCTCTGTGTAGTTTTGGTTCCTGTCCTGGATCTCACTCTGTAGACCAGGCTGGCCAAGAACTCACAGAGATCTTCCTGGCTCTGCCTCCTGAGAGCTGGGATTAAAGGCCCAGTGAGACAGTACTTTCTATTGTCTGCTCAAGATGTGGAACTCACAGCTCCTTCTCCAGCACCATGTCTGCCTGCATGCTGCCTTGTCCCACGATGATGATAATGAACTAAACCTCTGAGTTGTAAGTCAGCCCCAATTAAATGTTTTCCTTTATGAGAGTTGCTGTGGTCATGATGTCTCTTCACAACAATAGAACACTGACTAAGAGATATCAAACGTTTGGATGGGAGACTGCACAGAACAAATGCTTTTTAAAATGCACACACTTTGAACCCACTTCATTTTTTTCCCATGGAAGTGTTAATGTTTTTTATGTTGATTTTTAAAAACTTGTTATGCATGTATATATGCACAGAAACTAACTGCATATTATTGTTATTGCTATGGTTTGGATATGAAACATCCCCCAAAGATTCAGGTATTGAAGCCATGGTTCCTACACTGTGATGTTAGTTTAGAAAGTTCTGGAGACTTTAAGAGATAGGGACTCCCTGGAGGAGCTGGGACCCTGGGATTCTGGGATTCTGGGGTTAATACTTCAGGGATCTCCTTGGCCTATCATTTCCTGTCTCTCTCTGCTTCCAAGCTTCTGTGAGTTGAAGAACCTCTACCATTATACACGTGTGCTGCTGGAATGTTCTGCCCAAGAGCATGGGACCAAAGGGCCATGGAATGAAACCTTGAAGCCATGAGCCAAAAGGAATCTTTCTTCCATGAAGTTGCTTTGTCAGGTATTTCTCCACAGACATGAAAACAGAGCTAATATAGTTATATTGTTTTTAAATCCCTTTTTTTTTCTTCTTGAAAGGGTCTCATTCTGTAGCCCTGGTTGGCTTTGAAATCACTGTGTAGCCCAGGCTGGCCTTGAACTCTAGTCAATCCTCCTGCCTCTGCCTCTTAAATGCTGGGGTTATACACAAGTGTCCCAGTTCTTGGCTGTCTTTTACATTTTAAAACTGTTTTTGACATTCTAAATATTTTAATTTTGATGTATATTATTCATATGAAGCTCTGTTTATGATATCAGTTGTTTTCTGTCATGCATGAAAAGGTTTCTTTATCCCAAGTTCAGATAAAAATCACTGATATTGCTTGTAGGATTTTATTATTTCATCAAGTCAAGTATTCAATTTTTAATAGTTTTTATAATTTTCTTCATAGAGGCCCGTTTCTTTTTATTTCAGTTCCTTAGCTTTGTAAAAGTTCCCAGTTGCTGTTATAAAAGGGATTTCCCCCCTCTACATAATTATTCTTTGAGTCTATTGTTAAAATGTAGAGAGCTATTGCTTGGGGAATTAGCTAGTCCCTGCCTATAGTACCTCCAAGAAGAGGTGAAGAGGAGAGAGCTAGGAGTGTGTGCCGGGGGTGGGTGGGGTGGGGTGCGGTGGGGGGTGGGGGAGGAATGTCATGCATTGCTGGATCACTGGAAGGGACTCCCGGTCATTAGCATTGTTGTAATGCTGGAAGGTCCCAAGTTCCAGCATGTTTTGATGACCAGATCTATGGACCTTTCTGGCACTTGAACTTTGCCTTTCTGAGAGTCGAACACAAGAAGCAGAGGATGGGACAAGTAGTTTAAACCCCGCTGAGGCTGGAGGTCAAGTTTCTAAAATGAGAAGTTCTTTAAATGTAGAAAGAAAGCGTGGTTAGAATATTTAAATAAGACGAACTAGTCAAGTCCACTTCCTGGTGATCTCCTGGTGAATGGAATATGAGACGTCTAGAGCCAGGAATCCAGTCACCTGCTCAGCTCAGTGCCTGCCATCTCGTACTTCACACTGATGGCGGTAAAACAAGGAGGCAGAAACTAGTCAGCTAGGACAGGGACTCCAACGCAGTTCTGAAGACGTCTTTGCTGGAGGTCAGGAACACCCAAAGAGAGTTCTGCGTCCTGGTCCCTGACTATCTTGCCTTTAAGCTACACATGAGGACATGACTGGAACTGAGAGAAGACACCTGGACACCTCTGGGACTGGGCCACCTGGACTGGCCAGCTCATCCCTTTCCCACATCTCACTGTAGTTGGTACCGTAAGATCCTCACAAGGCCCCAAAGTAGTACCTTTATGTTATCTATTCCCAGAGACCTGCCCCTGCTACATAGGGGCAGAGTCCCCCTTAACTTCCCACCTACAAACCTAGGACAGGCTTATCTCTAAAACTCACCTTTTGGCATCCATAAATTTTATGCTTTGAATTCCAGAGGCAAGAACTTGAAAGCCACTGGGTGGGAGAGCAGCTTTTGTGACTGTTTAGTTTTCTAGGTCTCTGGTCTGTTCTCCAAGTGTATCCTTCTAAGAGGCCCTTTAAGTAGAGTTATTAGGCCAGGGGTGGTAGCTGATGCTTATAATGCCAGCACTTGAGAGGACGAGGCAGGAAGATTGTCATGAGTTCGTGACCAGGTTGGGTGACAGTGAGTTCCAGGCCATCCTGGGCTACAGAGTGAGACTTGGTCTCAAACAAAACCAAACAAACAAGATGAACATCATTATTAAAAATGTAAAACACACATCACATTTTATTAGCCTTAAAATTTTGTTTTATGTGTAAGGGTATTTTGCCTATGTGTATGTCTGTGCACCACGTGCGTGCTTGGTTCCTACGGAGAACAGAAGAGGCTGTTAGATCCCCTGCAAATGGATGGTTGTAAGTTGCCATATGGGTGCTGGAAATGAAAGCTGGATCTTCTGGACAAGGAGTCAATGTTCTTAACTGAGCTGTCTCCAGCCCCGTCAACAAGCAATTGCTATGAATTGTGTGTGTGTGTGTGTGTGTGTGTGTGTGTGTGTGTGTGTGTGAGGGGGTGTCTGAGGTAAGGACGATAGTTTAAGAGAAAGGAAGCCCTGACTCTTCTCTAGTTTGGTCTTTTTCTTCTCTGTGGGGGAAAGAGCAGAGACCAAAGAAAGCAGAGCTGAAGAGGTGAAGTTATGGAATCGAGCCTGGCTGAATCTGGCTAAGCTCAAATTTGTTAGAAGTGAAAGTTTACACGGCTGTGCTAACTGGCTTCCTCTTCCTTGTTCACTCTCCCACCTGTCTCCCCCCCCCCCCCCCCGACACCCCCGACACCCTGCCCACACCTCTCCTCGGTTGGATGAAATGCCTTATAGTTCCCTTCTCTGTCTGCTCCAGTGAAAGATCACAGATTATTTAAGAGGCTTCTTCACGAAGAGCCCCTGTGCCTGGACACCCCCTCTGTGGTTCCTGTTTTCATTAAGCCCAGAACCCAAGAGTCACAGGTCAAAGCTTATTTTAGCTGCAGTTTTGCTCAGGTCCCCTAAACTGTCTACTGCTGTTTTGACTTGCCTATGAAGGCCCCTAGGGCCCAGGCTCATGCCTTGAGGGCTTAGTCTCACAGGTGGGGCTTTGTGGAAAAGAGCTTATGAAGATTCCTAGCCACCAATGGATCAAACCACCGATGGACTGGAGTTGGAAGGCGTCATTGGAAGGTGATAGAACTTAGGGTGTTGGAGGAAGCAGTTAGAGGCCTTTGAAGTGGGCTATGCCTAGCCCCTTCCTTTTTCTTTACTGCCTGGCTGCCGTGAAGTGAGCAGCTCGGCGCCACTGTAAATTCCCTGCCGAGATCTTCTTCCTTTCCTTGGGCCCCAAAGCAGTGGAATTAGTTCACTGCAGAGTAAACCTTCTGAAGCCAGGAGCTAAAACAAACCTTTCCCCCTTTCTGTTTTTTGTCTCTGGCATTTCAGCACAGCAACAAAAAATGACTGAGTGAAAATACTTGCCAATTTTTTTTTAAACCCACAAATAGAGTTCATTCCATCCGGATCTCACATGACTAACAAATATCTATGTACATGTGAAATATATATTCATAAATCATGTTCCCTCTGTATGGTGAATGATTGATTTTTTTTGAGAGGTAACGACATATGATTAACCAATAACCATTTTTGAGGAGACAGTTCTGTGGCATTTGGTATATTTATAATGTTGTTCAACTATCACCCTATCTATTTCCAAGACATTTTTCATCAGTTGATAAGAAAACTGATACCCAGTAGGCAGTCACTTCCTCCTTCCCTGAGAGTGCTCTTTGTCCTTGTGGGGTCAATATGCAAACACAGCTCTCACCTCAAGGGGTAAGACAGAGCTTATTCTGGAGCCAGATATGAGTGACCATGGTCTGGGGAACACAGATTCAGGTGACTCTAAATTCCATCTTCTTACGAAGCAACAGTTTCACAAAGTTAATACATTCCAAAAGATTATACCACACCTGGTGGATGTTAGGTCCTACATAGAGGTGGGCAAGGAATGGCTTTTGAGGGAATAAAGATAGCCCAATTAATTGTAATTAGATTTGAACACGCCACATTCCAACTCCTCCATAATCATTGATGTTCTAATGTAGATAGTTCGGTATAAGTTGTCTTGCTTCTGGGAACTTTCACAGTGATTTTTACCTTTGTTGGAAACCTTATATAGCTGAAATGCCTGTATGACCTCTTGTACTTGTTTTCTTTCACTTTGCATAATATTGCCAAAATTTTAAATCACCTACTAAGTGCATCAAACATGCTCCTTGTCCGGGGGAATCTGACTGCCATACCCTGGACAAATATCAAACAGGATTGGCAAGCTGGCCTGGCATGACTGGTCCCAAAGTCAGACTCTGAGGTCCTCTAGAGATATGAAGGCCGGGAGAGTTTCTGTGCAGATACTAGACTGTGGTCACAAAGGGCTGTCTCTGTGAAAACTGCCCCAGAGAGATCACGGTGTCTTGAGAGTTAGCAAACTTCCTCTGTGTCACAGGGAAGATGCTGTCTCTCCTTAGCTGAAGCATCCTTGGATCTCAGCACTCACTCCTCTGCCTCCAACAACTTCTGCACACTATTAGTTCGTCCCTCCTGAGGTCTCACGGTACTTTATAAATTTTATAGTAACAGTTGAGTTTCCTTCGAGGGAATCTGGTCTATTCCTGGCCTACAACCCTGACTCCAGCACACAGAGAGTTCTCAGTCAATATCTCTTACTCAAACCCCTTTAGAAACCCTGGGATTCCTTCTTTTCGGAGCATCGAGTTCTGACTCCACCTCCAGTCCCGCACAGGTGCTTTTGGGTGTGCACTCCCATGCGTACTACTTTCTGTGCAGATCGAATCCCGGCGACTGCCTGGCTTCCTATCCTTCACCTCGAAGGTGGGTCCCATTCAACACCCTCTAGTCATGCATGGCATTCTTATTAATCATATATTCATTGTACAAAATAACAAGTTTCATTCTAACTATCTCAGGTCCCCCCTCTGTCGTCCTCCCGCTAGGCCCCTTCAACAACAAGGCTGCAACTTTAGATATTTTCCTCTGAATTTGAGTGGGCGATTTCTTCCCAGAAACTGTGTTGAAAGTGTGGTGGGGAGGAATATCATGTGTGTGAGCCTTCAGACACCTAATGGATGAATGTTTGTTTAAACTTGGGTTTGCAAAAACGGTACATGAGGAAAAAGGAGGGGAAGAACTCATGGGAAAATCTAGGAAACAGTTTCTTCTTTAACGTGTAAGGAACTTGTCTCTGCGGTAGCAAAGCTCTCTTCGCCTACCAGGACCAGGACCCACAAAACAAAACCGCAGCGGGGCTTCTAGCCAGGGAGACGCTGTTTGAACAGAGGGTGAGATGCGCGCCCTCTGCAGGCCGTTAGCGCGCAGTGCCGGAGCCATGGACTCCTTTCTTCCCTAAGGGCTCTGCCGAGATGGCCTTAATAGGGAACCTGGGCCTATTTCCTTCCAGGAACATGTCTGGGAGCAATGACTTGGAGAAAAGAGAATCTCCATGCCTTCAAGGTTTCTGGGAAGGGTTTCTTGGTAGTCATGACATACCAGGACTGCCCAGGGATGGGTAACGAGCCGGTTAATCTTTAGATGGACTACATGCAGAGCACCCAGCTGAAACCAAGGGAAAGTAACCACGGTTCTTTACTCATCTCATTCACCCTGGCCTCAGTAATCTCTTGACCTCTGTGAAATGAAGAACGTGGTGTACCCTATCCTGAGTTCAAATATGGTCCTGCTCCTTCTGTGCCTGTCTGAAAGCCTCTCAAGCCTCCACACGGTGTTCTGAGACAGGAGGGGACCTAAATGTAAATCTGTGTGAATCTCTGAACAAGGTGGACTCATCCATACATGCAGCCAGAGGTCGCTCTTCAGCAAAGCTGACTGCATTGCCTCAAACTGTTGATCCTGAACAGCAGGATATTTCACACACAGTATTGCGATTCAAACCCTGAATCTGGAGGGGGCATCCCAGCCCTGGTATTTAATAACGGTGTGTCTCAGCTTCTGTCCCACGGCTATTCCTCACTTATGATACAGTGACAATAGCTTCTCTCTTGTAGGATTATTGTCAGAACTAAATGGATAACTATACATGCATACATACCTATGCACATAAATAAAGTAGACTTCAGTGCGTAGAGAACACACCTCACCCGTCGTGACCTGGACTGTGCTCCCTGCTCCTTGGCTACAGTGACCAGATAAATGCTGTAATCTACAGGACTAACGTACGCCGGGATACTTGCTCCTTCACAGGCTGCACTCCCCCAACATGGCTCTTTTCCTCTTCAGAGCGGTACAAACTTGTGTGGCTTCTCAGACATAGACTCTGCCAGCCAGGGAAAGTGAGGATTCATTCAATTAGACACACTGGGTTACTCCTCTTTTCAGATCAATTGATCTTATTTCAATTCTGCCTTCTGGCTAGAAGACTCCCTTCTTTCAAAGTTGCTGAGACACACAGGGGTCTGGAGCTTCAGTGTCTCAGTTCTCCTACGGGGGGAGCAGCAGCACCATCATACACAGTAGCGCTCAGGCTACTGAAGGCCTTGGGGTGCGATGGGAGGTGGTGGTGGAGCCTGAGTTGTTTCCACAAGGACTCCAGGGGATTCTGACCATGTGGGTCCAGGTCAGGGAACACAGGCTAAGGTCACAGGGCTGGGAATAGATGGTGTCTTAAGGAATCCTAAAATAAGTGTCTTAGACTCACTTCTTCCAAAGTAAATAACTCTGTTCTTGGGAGAAGATATTTTCTTAGGAAAAAGTTTTACCTAAAAACACAGTTTTAAATCTGAGGGCTATAGTTTTAGTTAAGATGAGGTGGGGAAGGGTTGTTTTTGAGGCCACTTGAAGCATGTTAATTCCTAAAGAAATTATATTCCGTTTTATGTTTTAGATCTTTTAAATCCCGACATTGGGCAAATAAATTAGTTACAGTCTTTGATGATTTTTTTCATAGTTTATTGAAAATTTCTTTTTTGAATTCTTGTTACCATTGAATGGCACCACAGGCTGGCCTTAAATTCAAGGTAACCTTGCCACTTCAGCTTTCCAAGTGCCAGGATTACAAGCGTGGTCTTCACCACTGGCCAGCAGTGAACATCCTTAACATACATGGCATTTCATAAATATGCTGTATGTGTGTGAGGATATACAAAACAAACACATAACAGAATGGTCACAAGGATCTGAAATGAGCATAAGCTGGAGACAGCACCAGGGCATCCATGGAGTGCCAATAAATACCAAACACGACCACGGGAGGGCACAATGGTACCGGCAACACAATCTTGCTGAAGATGTCAGTGGTAGCCCCGGGAACTAGGGCTCCAGTCACAGTGACAGGAGTGATAGGAGGCACTAGGGGCCTCAGAGCACAGGGGACTCAGGCACATCTCAAGATTCAGTATAAAGTTGGGCCCCTCAAGGATATCACGCTGCCATATTCACACCGTCATCTGAGCCCAATGGAGGGAAGAGATTGTAAGTCATGAAACCCTACCTCAGCTTCCTCCTGTCCTCTATCAAACAGACAAGAAAGCAATTCCCCTGACTCTATGCTGGGTTCAGACTGACTTCCACTTAGGAGCTCTGGGCACTGGTCAAGGCTCAGTCCTACCAATGAGCACGCTCTGAGAGCCAAGAGAAGGCTCTGAACCGAGTGAGAGAGAAGACAAGGAGAGGACTAAGGGCAGGTGAAAAGCCTGCGCACAGTGCTGGGTGAGCTTGGAGGCTGTGCTTGGCACCTCCACTCTCGTCTGTCCCATTTCCCAGACTGCCATGATATCTGTCCGAGCTCCGGACCCAATTGTAGGAACAGCAGCTCTTGCTGCTCCTTCTGGTTGGATCCAGGCTCAGCATTTGGCTCTGTGTGTGGCCCTGGCAAGGATACAGCCATCACATCCTCTAGTTCCCTTCTCTCTGACACAGGAATGGTACCCACAGTCATCCATAGAGTGACCATGAGCTCCAAATATACCACAGGAGCAGACAATGAGAATGGCAACACAATCTTGCTGAAGGGGCTGGGGGAGCCATAAAAGCAGTCACAATAACTACGTGATGGTCTTTGGAGGACTGCGTTGTGACATGAACGTGGCAAACCTCACATTTCTAAGTGTGAGACTACTGTTCCCCCAGTTCTAAGACATTCATAATGTATGATAGTGCATTCATTTCTGCAAACATGGTTTAAAACTGGTACTTTAGGAATACAAAAAAATTCTGGATAAATGTTGAGGTAATTGTGAGATCAGGTGGAATCCAAGGAGGACTATCCTAGGGTAGAGGAGGAGGACCAGTGACTGTCTAGCTTACAGGGAGTATAGAGGAATTTAACTGTGAGGATGATGAAGGGTATGTGTTTGTGTGGTGTGTGTGTGTGTATGTGTGTGTGTGTGTGTGTGTGTGTGTGTGTGTGTGTGTGTGTGTGGTGTGTGTGCAGGAGAACTTTGCATCTCAAAGCTAGTGTGAGAAGTTTGTGATCTAGTTATGGAAACAAATTATCCTGGGCTGAGGGCCATGGAATGACTTTCAGATCACAGGCCATTCTTGTCCCTTCAGGAGTTCTCACATGTGACTGAACCTCAGGGAGAACCCCATGTTTCAAGAAGACAAAGACATGTGAGGCTGGTGGTGGAGGTCTGCTCCCATAGGGTTCCTAAACCAGGGGCTTTTGTCCCTTCCTTTATTAGACTGTGTGCACTGGCCTCACCTGTCCCCTCATAGAGTCCTGAAGAGGGCAGCCATGTCCTCTACCACTCTGCATCACCCCTCAAAGCAGGGCTTCTCGCTGAACCTGGGGTTCACATCTCCACTAGGCTGAAAGCAGGAACCCCCCAGCAAGCGTCTCGTCTCCTTCCCCTGTGGTTGGGGCTACAGTGAGCAGCAATGCTAACCTCTGACCCATCTCTGCAGCCCCCCCCCCCTTGTTTTCCATCTTTGGGAGGGGTAGGCATCAACTTTCTGCCGTGTGACAGAATTCAGTAGCTTCCAACTGGCCAAGCAGGTTGACAAGAGACAGCAAGGGAAGCAGAGGGAAAGACAAAAAAAAGCCAGGGACACTGTTTCTCCTCTTCTCTCCTCCTCAGAGGCTCGGAAGGACTGGTGGAACTCGGAGAAGCCAAGCAAACGTCCTCAGAGACACCGATAGTGAAGTAGAGAACGCAAAGGCAAGCTTGGCAGGCCAGAGCCAAAGCTCACATGTCGGGGCCTCGGGACCAAAGGGCTGGTGGTGAAGGCTCTGTGGCTCCCTCATCCCTGGAGCACGGCCTGAGCCCTGTGAAGAGCTGCCCAGAGAGGCTTCAGGAGGCACACTGTCCACACTGTCTAAAGAGCTGGACAGTCTGGGCCAGCACAAGAGGGCTCCCTCTCCCTGGCTGCGTCTAAACACCTCCAGCTCTGAGAGAAGACTGGCACAAGGCAAGAACCCATGGGAAGGGGCAGTGACAGCCACCTGGGAGGGAGAAGGGAACATTAGGAAGTCTTTGGATCTGTGCCATGTGGCCCAGGACACTTTTGAGACTGCCGCTGTTCTGTTCCCATCTATAGGGAGGACAGCTTCTTTGGAAAGCGACTTCAGGAGCAGTAATAGATACAGCTAAGACCTGAGAAATGGCAGACCTGGATGCTCTGTCCTGCAGGAGGCAGAAGAGGAGTCTGCCCCTTGGCCACCCAGTCAGGGAGGTGGCTTTCGGTGCTGCCCTGTCTGATCCAGGACACCCTGCCTAGCAGCTGAGGTCCTTGTCACCCCTTCCACATAATGCTGGATCCTGCCTATCAGGAACCACACCTCCCTCCAACCATTGCCTTTCCCCCTGTCCCAAGGCCACAGACAAAATCTGGAGCCTCTTCTTCCTGAACATGCCACTTTCTTTAGGGCATGCCATGACCTGAGGGTTGGTGTCCTTCCAAATTCATATGTTACAACCTAATTTCTGCAGTGAGAAAAGGGCCAGGGTTTGTGTACACAACAAATCCTTTCATGACTGTGACTAGTGTCCAAGAACATGGCCAGTGTAAGACCTCCCAACCCTCCACCTGTGGAGCTCAGCACTAAGTCGCTGTTCATGAGTTATGCGCTCTCACAGACACTCTGTCAGGAACTCAGTCCTGGCCTTCCCACTTCAGAGCTATTTTCAATCAGTGTCTGTATTTTATTAGGGATTGATCTTTAGTTATAAACCAGTCATCAGGTTCTACCCCTTCACCAGGCAACACCCACTCTCAGAATCCAACAAGGCACAAATCTTTGCCAATCGCAGGGAACAAAGAGTACAAGGGACAGATGGCTATGTGAAGTCCTCCCCCTTCCATGGTGCTCACACACTCACAAGTCCCTGAAAAAAAAAAAAGAAGATTTAAAAAGGCCCAGAGAGGACCACAGGAGATGTCACAGAGCCCAAGAAGACTGAGACATCCTACAAGGAAAGCACGAAGTATCCTGGGATGGAACCCTCACTGGCCTTTGCTTCAGCAACCTCACCACTGACAAAGAGGAAGGGAAACAGGAGACCCAGGCCCCAAGGCCATCCCAGAGCAGAGCACTGTCTATGGAGGAATAATGTGACTCAGGAGTGCAGGCCAGTCGCTGAGCACATCACAACTTCTGAGAACCACAGACAGGGCTTGGCTGTGGCTAATGCAAGGACACAGCTCCCCAAGACCACAAAACCAAGTGCCCATGAGCACATGTTTATCTGCCCCACAGGAAGGGGAGGAAGTCACATTCTGAAACTCAAGGAGTCCCCAAGGACCAGTGCTGTCACCAGCAAGATGAAGGTCATACCAAGGTCATAAATGCCAAGATGCCAGGGCAATCCGGACAAAGGCAATATGGGAGGCACGACCATCCCCGCCACCAGCTTCTCTCATCCTGGTTTAGGAGTCTCCTTGCCTGAGTTAGCACTCAGCAGACTAGGAAAACAGCCCAGGGTTTGCCTGTGTCTCCATCAAAGGAAACAGGAAGGGGCATTGGATTTGAAACCAAATGGACAGTGGGGCATCAGGCTCTTCACCCTGACGGGGAGTAGGGGGTCAGAAATGAGTCCAACCAGACATTTCAGGGGCTGCTTAAAGTCCTGGCAGTCAGATGTGGCCCTGCTCCTGTGGTCCAGGGAGCCAGGACCCAAGGTCAGCCTCTGGAGTCCCTGTTTGCTTGCAGGGATACTCTCCATCAGCATGCCCAAAACTACTGTCTCCAGACCAGCTTATGAAATGGCAGCATGCCCCATCACAGTGGCCCTCACCCTGGCCAGGCTCTCCGGGATCCTCAGTGGATTCTGAGCAAGGCCAGTTCCCCATGCCCGTTATCATCCCTGTGCTAGCTGAGGTCCCCGGGCTGCTGGGACACCCAGGCTCAGCTGCTCCAGGACTCTCTGGTCACAGCCAGCAAGACCTCCACCACAGCTGTCTCCAGGACTTGGCTTCACCACTGCCACCTGAAAGGGTTGGGGACTGAGGCTTCCTGGCATTCCACACCTACTCATTTATAGGCTCCTTCACTGCACCTTCCTAGAGAACCAGTTACTGAAATGCTTCCCCCTTTCTTGCTAGCTTCCAGAAGAAAAGAATTACTAAGCAGTGCTTTGAACTTACATCCTAGGACAATGAACCAAAGCCCAGAGACTACGACCTAGACAAAGCAGAGGACCCTGCTTCCTCAGCACCTCAAGCCCCAGAAGGCAGTGAGCAGGTGAGCCAGGCCCAGGAGGGGTGAGGTCTGATCTCTTAGGAACTTCCCAGTACCTTCCAGGAATAGGAGGGGCATTTGGGTTTGAGGACCATGCATTCACAGTGGCAGGGCAAACAGGGCCATTGGTGGCAGACCCTGATACCCAGTCTCCCGCAACCTTGGGCCATCCTGCCTGGGGCACAACCAACTCCATCGTGTCCCCCAGGCCTCGGTCCCCCTGTGCCCGGTGTCTACCAGGCCAGGAGATGGGAGGATCTGGCTCTGTGGTGTATGGTGGAAAGGACTCTAGGAGGCCTGGCTCTGACTCATCAGCAGCCCCCTCGACCACAGGGTGGGCTCCAGGGTCCCTTCAATGTGCAAGCACACCCTCTCCAGACCCAAGAGAAGATAGGGCCTGCCTGGGTGAGGGGTGGGAGCGGCACCAGTGTGGCTCCCATGTGAAGACAGCCTTCCGTGTGAGGTCGGCCAGCCAAATGCTGTCAAGACAAACAGCAAGAGAGGGGATGGTCAAGGAGCCTTTGTTCTTCTTGCCTTTCCAACAGGAGGGCCAAGCCGAGGGAGGGCAGCAAGGATGCCAACCACAAACCAGGAGCAAGAGGAGGGGGAGTAATGACATCATAGCTGTGAGCAAGGAGTCTCAACACAGTCACACATGGTGTGCAGGGACCCTTCCAGCCACTGCTGTGGATGGAGGCCGCCTTCCCTGGCGGGAACACAACACCAGACCTCTGAGTGGGACTTCGCTCCCCACCAACCCACACCAGGAGAGGCTCTGGAAAGGGCATGGGTTTCCAGTGTCATGTGAACAAGTAGCCAGCGAGCACAGGGTCCCGGGCTGTGAGGACACAGGTCCAGGAGCACACTGGGCGCCAGGGATCTGGCAAGCCTGCAGTAGAGCGTTTTATGTGGTGGTGAGGCCTCCTGCTGAGGCCATGTGCAGACCAAGGGGAGACCCTTCTCTGGGCTCTCCACGGTGGCTGGGACATCACATTCTAGCCGACCTAAAGCATCAGCCAGCCCTCACTGTGCACACCACTTCAGTCAGAAGAAGCACCTTGGATGAAGGAGGCAGAGTGGGTATGGCTTTAGGGAGCAGTCACCTGGTGGCCCCTTCAAGGACACTGTAGAGTGAGGTGGCTCTCTCCTGGCTCCAGTGGGTGTGGCTCTTCTCTTCAGGCAGGAAGATGATGACTGAACCAGGGGACCTTTCTTTTGGCCTGTGCCTCAAGTCTTCCTCACCTCCAGTACTCACGACTCACAGAAAATGCTTATCTTCTGTGCAAACGACTTTCCTTAAGGGTTCTGGAGACCCCAGACCCTTCTCCTGCTTGGCAGAGTCATGGCAGGACTCTCCAGGGACAGAGCTCACAAAACATAGGCAGGCCCTGTGTAGACAGACAGACAGACAGGAGACAGGTCAGTATGAACTCTTGGATGGCTCTTACCGGGTTTAACCTGTCTGCATCACTCTCTTTTCTGATGGTCAAGTTTCTCCAGGGGTCTCATTCACTAAGGTTTTGATTCCTTTGCACAAATCCCCAGCATGTGTGTGTATGACCTGTCTCCACACTACCTCCCAGGTTTCCATTGTCCATTCCCTGCCACGGCCCATTGTCCATCATTCCTCCATGGAACCTGGCTCCCCTCATGGCACCTAGCATTTGACACCAGAATTTCCACAACAATTACAGCCATTTCCCTGGGAAAGTTGTCCCTGTTGAAAAAACAAAACAAAACAAAACAAAACAAACAAACAAAACAAAAACCCAATCCAATTCCTCATCTTTGTTTGCTTCAGTTTGGTTTTGCTTTTGTCTTTAGGCAGGGTCTCCTTCAGCCCAGGCTGGCCTTGTACTCTCTAGACAGCCAAGGATCACAGGACCCTCCTGATTCTCATGCCTCCATCTCCTGGAAGCTCAGGTGCAGGTGTGGCCACCATTTCTGCTTCACAGTGTCTCTGGGGATGGAGCCCAGGCCTTCATGGATGCCAGACAAGCAAGCCTGCCAACAGCCAAGCTGCAGCCCTCCCCTCTTCCCTCAGGAGTGGAGGCACTTAACCACAGGGAGTCTCTCTGCAGGCTCCCTTGTCTCCACCTCACAGCAGTCTCATGGATCATGCTCCTGAAAGGGGAGCTAACAGGTCTGAGCCCCACTATAGGACTCAGCTTCAGAGCCTCATTCATTTAGACCTGTTTTCACTGTGGAGCCAGGCTAACCTACCATTTCCAGTATCCTGCCTCAGCCTCTGAGTAGCTAGAAGTACAGCCCTGGGACCCTGGGACTTGGCTTTAAGGCACTGATGAACACGTGCTATTCAGAACTATGAAAAACAACAACAACAACAAAGAAGATTGGTGATGGATCTGGGGTCATGGCTGTTTCACCATTTTTAGACCTGGTATGCAGCCAGCTGAATCCATGCCACCTTCTCAACTGTTTCCAGGGCAGGATTCAAACACAAGGGGTCTTAGGGGGGCGTCTTAAAAATCTCTTGAGGTTGCCCTTTTCCACAACGTGGAAACAGATTACTTTAAAAATGAAAGTCAACGGTAACTGTTTCAGTGTGAGCAAAATATGAGCGTTTTCAGGGAAGCCACGGCCTTACCCAGTCATCACAATACCCTGTCAGGGGCAGGGGTCAGCACTTGGTGGAAGGCAGATTCAGGGAAGTTCTCTTCCCTCTGCAATCTTACTATGAAGCCAAGAGTTCCTGCTTGCTAAGTCCCAGACCCCTCTTGCACCTAGCCCAGAAGGGGCGGACCTGCCTGGCTGCTGAGTTCGGACCCTCTGCTGCTGCCTTGTCTCTCAACACTAAAGAGCACTCAGGGGAGGGTTTGCCAATGGCAGATGGGGAAGAGGGCGTCCTTACACGTGTGCTCCAGGCCCTTGGCCTTGCTGCTGCCTCAGCAAAGGCTCTGCAGGCAGCCTCCCCTCCATCCTACTGCCAAATGTGTGAGCAGGAGCCTGTCCCTCAGCTAGCCTAAACTGAGTTTGGCGCTGGAGAACAGAAGTGGTCTAATCTAAATACCCCGTTCCAAGACGAATCCTCCAAAGCGACGACGACCGTTGAAGGTAGCTACGGGAGCCTGGAAAAGGAAGGACCATCTGTGTTGATGCCCATCTGTATCTTCTGTGCGTGGGACAGAAACGTCAGGCAGCAACAAACCCAAAATTGCTTTGGAAATGAGGCTCTCAGAACTGTTCACTCCCATCTGACGCTGAGAGACTCCACCCATATTTGAGACCCTCACCAAACGCAGCTTGTTCTGTGGTTTTCGCTAAGAATTGGGCCAGGACGTAAATGACCTGCCTGGTCAGTGGATCTGTGACTGTGGGCAAGGAAGCGACCGTTAGTCCAAAGGCCACGTGCGCCCTCTGCTGGCCGTTTGCTCGCGTCGACGCAGGTGAGCATTCATAAGGGCCCTCTCCTGGTTGTTCTCTTGGAATCACTTCTTTTCTGCCTAGACCCCTCAGTTACAGTGTTTGTGGAGGAGTGATCAGAAGTCAAAGGGAGAGAAAGTGCATAAAATATTTGTAAATCAAAGACCTGGCTCCCGTGCTCCACCTGTTTCCCTGTACTGCCCTCTCTTCAAACGTGCCAGAATTGTCCCTAATACCACGACTGCACTATTGGCTTTATGGCAGATCCACCAAAGTCTCAAGACAATAGGGAATCACTGTCCTGGAGCTGACCTAAGGAGAGGCAGAACAGCAGGCAACCTGGGGATAGTGCCTGTCCTGGTCTAGTAAAGGATGAAAAGAGAAATGTGTTGTGATGGAGCTATTGAATGCTGCTTATGTTTTCAACAGCTACCTCTCTAAACAAATACCCTTTAAAAAGATGTTATAAAAAAGCCATATCACTAAGAGTAAATGATACCCAAGGTCGATGAAGCAATTGTTAGCTTTTATTTACAGCATATATGTGTATAAATGAATATATATATATATATATATATATATATATATATATATACACATAACATATAATATAATGTTCTGGGATGGAGAGGTGGCTCAGCAGTTAAGAGTGCTTACTGTTTTCCAGTGGTTTCCTAACACCTGTATGTGGGCTTACAGCGATCTGTTAACTCCAGTTTCAGGGGATCTGACACCCTCTTCTAGCCTCCTAGGGTGCTGCATGTAGCTGGTATATACACACATGAAGAATACCTATGCACATAAAAGAAAATAAAAATAAATCTTTTAAAAAAAAGATAGTGTTAAAACAGAACCATGGAATTTTTGCCTGTATTTCCTTTCTGATCTACAACAGTAAAGATGACTTTAAAAAAAAAATGAATATATATGTGTGTCTGCGTGAGTTAATAACTACCACATGGGTGCAGGCGCTCATGGAGGCCAGAAGATGGCATTAGATCTCATGGAACTACAGTTACAGACGGCTGTGAGACACCTGATATGTACGCTGGGAACTGAACTCCGGTTCTCAGCAAGACCGTAAATGCTCCTAACCACTGAGCTGTCTTACAGCCCCTCAAGATGACCTTTTAAGCCAGGCAAGCTGCAATCTTGATAGTGCATCAGCTCCATTTAAAATGTCATCTGTAGTTTTCTGAAGGACATGTCAAATGAGGGCAAAGCATATTTCAGTCTCACTTCTGGCCCCCCATGGTGTACAATGCCTCTATTTGTTTGCCTCCAGACTGGGAGGGTGAGCTCTTAGGCAATGATTCCTAAACAGAGGCAAGCCAATGCATTCTATTTGAAGCTTCCTGTTTGTGATAAAGACTAGAGTGTGATATATCCAGAAGGTCCTAAGACCTTCAGATCCAACTGGTTGAGGTTCCCCTGATAGTAACCAGAGTTGTGAGGCATCTGCATTTTGATGCCTCATGTCTTATGAGAAACTGGAGCAGATCATGTCAAACACACATGATGGAGAGAGGACACTTTCAAATGTGTTAGAGACAAAGAGACTGTCTTCTTCACCACCCCACTGGTCCCAGGCATGCATGGAACAGAGCATCTGTAACTGGGCCATCAGTAAAAATCCGTTGTGGAGAAAGTGGCCGGGATCCTGGAGGTACCGGCTGTCCTGGCTAGTTTTATGTCAACAGACACAAGCTAGAATCATCAAAGAGAAGAGAACCTCAGTTGAGAAAATGCCTCCATAAGACTGGGCTGTAGGCAAGCCTGCAGAGCAGTTTCTTAATTTGTGACTGAGACAGGAAAGCCAAGCCCACTACAGGTGGTGTTACCCCTGGGCTGGTGGTCCCTGGTTCGCTAAGAAAGCAAGCGGAGCAAGCCATGAGGAGCAAGCCAGTAAGTAGCTTTCCTCCACGGTCTTTGCATCAGCTCCTGCCTCCAGGATTCTGCCCTGCTTAAGTTTCAATCCTGACTTCCCTTTGATGTGGAAGCCTAAGTCAAATAAACCCTCTCTCCTCCCCAAATTTCTTTGGTTATGGTTTTCATCACAGCAATAGCAATCCTAAGACAAAGGGAACTGACGACCAGTCATGCACCAGCACAACGCTAACGTCATTACGCACTAACGGCCAGCAGAGGGCGGGTACCCCAGTCTCAAACTTTCCATGGCTCCCATTCAGGCTCAGTAGTTCTTGGATTGGGTATTTCTACTTCAATTCCTGGTCAGAAGCAAGGAAATCCAGCGATTTTACTGAGGGTCTGGTAATGTCAAAAGTGAGTGAAAAGTTCTGAGAGCCTCGTTTCCAAAACAGTATTCGGTTTGTTGCTGCCTGACGTTTCTGTCCCACGCACAGAAGATACAGATGGGCATCAACACAGATGGTCCTTCCTTTTCCAGGCTCCCGTGGCTACCTTCAACGGTCGTCGTCGCTTTGGAGGATTCGTCTTGGAACGGGGTATTTAGATTAGACCACTTCTGTTCTCCAGCGCCAAACTCAGTTTAGGCTAGCTGAGGGACAGGCTCCTGCTCACACATTTGGCAGTAGGATGGAGGGGAGGCTGCCTGCAGAGCCTTTGCTGAGGCAGCAGCAAAGCCAAGGGCCTGGAGCACACGTGTAAGGACGCCCTCTTCCCCATCTGCCATTGGCAAACCCTCCCCTGAGTGCTCTTTAGTGTTGAGAGACAAGGCAGCAGCAGAGGGTCCGAACTCAGCAGCCAGGCAGGTCCGCCCCTTCTGGGCTAGGTGCAAGAGGGGTCTGGGACTTAGCAAGCAGGAACTCTTGGCTTCATAGTAAGATTGCAGAGGGAAGAGAACTTCCCTGAATCTGCCTTCCACCAAGTGCTGACCCCTGCCCCTGACAGGGTATTGTGATGACTGGGTAAGGCCGTGGCTTTCCTGAAAACGCTCCTATTTTGCTCACACTGAAACAGTTACCGTTGACTTTCATTTTTAAAGTAATCTGTTTCCACGTTGTGGAAAAGGGCAACCTCAAGAGATTTTTAAGACACCCCCCTAAGACCCCTTGTGTTTGAATCCTGCCCTGGAAACAGTTGAGAAGGTGGCATGGATTCAGCTGGCTGCATACCAGGTCTAAAAATGGTGAAACAGCCATGACCCCAGATCCATCACCAATCTTCTTTGTTGTTGTTGTAGTTTTTCATAGTTCTGAATAACACGTGTTCATCAGTGCCTTAAAGCCAAGTCCCAGGGTCCCAGGGCTGTACTTCTAGCTACTCAGAGGCTGAGGCAGGATACTGGAAATTGTAGGTTAGCCCGACTCCACAGTGAAAACAGGTCTAAATGAATGAGGCTCTGAAGCTGAGTCCTATAGTGGGGCTCAGACCTGTTAGCTCCCCTTTCAGGAGCATGATCCATGGGACTGCTGTGAGGTGGAGACAAGGGAGCCTGCAGAGAGACTCCCTGTGGTTAAGTGCCTCCACTCCTGAGGGAAGAGGGGAGGGCTGCAGCTTGGCTGTTGGCAGGCTTGCTTGTCTGGCATCCATGAAGGCCTGGGCTCCATCCCCAGAGACACTGTGAAGCAGAAATGGTGGCCACACCTGCACCTGAGCTTCCAGGAGAAGGAGGCATGAGAATCAGGAGGGTCCTGTGATCCTTGGCTGCCTAGAGAGTACAAGGCCAGCCTGGGCTGAAGGAGACCCTGCCTAAAGACAAAAGCAAAACCAAACTGAAGCAAACAAAGATGAGGAATTGGATTGGGTTTTTGTTTTGTCTGTTTGTTTTGTTTTGTTTTGTTTTTTCAACAGGGACAACTTTCCCAGGGAAATGGCTGTAATTGTTGTGGAAATTCTGGTGTCAAATGCTAGGTGCCATGAGGGGAGCCAGGTTCCATGGAGGAATGATGGACACTGGGCCGTGGCAGGGAATGGACAATGGAAACCTGGGAGGTAGTGTGGAGACAGGTCATACACACACATGCTGGGGATTTGTGCAAAGGAATCAAAATCTTAGTGAACGAGACCCCTGGAGAAACTTGACCATCAGAAAAGAGAGTGATGCAGACAGGTTAAACCCGGTAAGAGCCATCCAAGAGTTCATACTGACCTGTCTCCTGTCTGTCTGTCTGTCTGTCTGTCTACACAGGGCCTGCCTATGTTTTGTGAGCTCTGTCCCTGGAGAGTCCTGCCATGACTCTGCCAAGCAGGAGAAGGGTCTGGGGTCTCCAGAACCCTTAAGGAAAGTCGTTTGCACAGAAGATAAGCATTTTCTGTGAGTCGTGAGTACTGGAGGTGAGGAAGACTTGAGGCACAGGCCAAAAGAAAGGTTCCCTGGTTCAGTCATCATCTTCCTGCCTGAAGAGAAGAGCCACACCCACTGGAGCCAGGAGAGAGCCACCTCACTCTACAGTGTCCTTGAAGGGGCCACCAGGTGACTGCTCCCTAAAGCCATACCCACTCTGCCTCCTTCATCCAAGGTGCTTCTTCTGACTGAAGTGGTGTGCACAGTGAGGGCTGGCTGATGCTTTAGGTCGGCTAGAATGTGATGTCCCAGCCACCGTGGAGAGCCCAGAGAAGGGTCTCCCCTTGGTCTGCACATGGCCTCAGCAGGAGGCCTCACCACCACATAAAACGCTCTACTGCAGGCTTGCCAGATCCCTGGCGCCCAGTGTGCTCCGGGACCCTGTGCTCGCTGGCTACTTGTTCACATGACACTGGAAACCCATGCCCTTTCCAAAGCCTCTCCTGGTGTGGGTTGGTGGGGAGCGAAGTCCCACTCAGAGGTCTGGTGTTGTGTTCCCGCCAGGGAAGGCGGCCTCCATCCACAGCAGTGGCTGGAAGGGTCCCTGCACACCACGTGTGACTGTGTTGAGACTCCTTGCTCACAGCTATGATGTCATTACTCCCCCTCCTCTTGCTCCTGGTTTGTGGTTGGCATCCTTGCTGCCCTCCCTCGGCTTGGCCCTCCTGTTGGAAAGGCAAGAAGAACAAAGGCTCCTTGACCATCCCCTCTCTTGCTGTTTGTCTTGACAGCATTTGGCTGGCCGACCTCACACGGAAGGCTGTCTTCACATGGGAGCCACACTGGTGCCGCTCCCACCCCTCACCCAGGCAGGCCCTATCTTCTCTTGGGTCTGGAGAGGGTGTGCTTGCACATTGAAGGGACTCTGGAGCCCACCCTGTGGTGGAGGGGGCTGCTGATGAGTCAGAGCCAGGCCTCCTAGAGTCCTTTCCACCATACACCACAGAGCCAGATCCTCCCCTCTCCTGGCCTGGTAGACACCGGGCACAGGGGGACTGAGGCCTGGGGGACACGATGGAGTTGGTTGTGCCCCAGGCAGGATGGCCCAAGGTTGCGGGAACTGGGTATCAGGGTCTGCCACCAATGGCCCTGTTTGCCCTGCCACTGTGAATGCATGGTCCTCAAACCCAAATGCCCCTCCTATTCCTGGAAGGTACTGGGAAGTTCCTAAGAGATCAGCCCTCACCCCTCCTGGGCCTGGCTCACCTGCTCACTGCCTTCTGGGGCTTGAGGTGCTGAAGAAGCAGGGTCCTCTGCTTTGTCTAGGTCGTAGTCTCTGGGCTTTGGTTCATTGTCCTAGGATGTAAGTTCAAAGCACTGCTTAGTAATTCTTTTCTTCTGGAAGCTAGCAAGAAAGGGGGAAGCATTTCAGTAACTGGTTCTCTAGGAAGGTGCAGTGAAGGAGCCTATAAATGAGTAGGTGTGGAATGCCAGGAAGCCTCAGTCCCCAACCCTTTCAGGTGGCAGTGGTGAAGCCAAGTCCTGGAGACAGCTGTGGTGGAGGTCTTGCTGGCTGTGACCAGAGAGTCCTGGAGCAGCTGAGCCTGGGTGTCCCAGCAGCCCGGGGACCTCAGCTAGCACAGGGATGATAACGGGCATGGGGAACTGGCCTTGCTCAGAATCCACTGAGGATCCCGGAGAGCCTGGCCAGGGTGAGGGCCACTGTGATGGGGCATGCTGCCATTTCATAAGCTGGTCTGGAGACAGTAGTTTTGGGCATGCTGATGGAGAGTATCCCTGCAAGCAAACAGGGACTCCAGAGGCTGACCTTGGGTCCTGGCTCCCTGGACCACAGGAGCAGGGCCACATCTGACTGCCAGGACTTTAAGCAGCCCCTGAAATGTCTGGTTGGACTCATTTCTGACCCCCTACTCCCCGTCAGGGTGAAGAGCCTGATGCCCCACTGTCCATTTGGTTTCAAATCCAATGCCCCTTCCTGTTTCCTTTGATGGAGACACAGGCAAACCCTGGGCTGTTTTCCTAGTCTGCTGAGTGCTAACTCAGGCAAGGAGACTCCTAAACCAGGATGAGAGAAGCTGGTGGTGGAGATGGTCGTGCCTCCCATATTGCCTTTGTCAGGATTGCCTTGGCATCTTGGCATTTATGACCTTGGTATGACCTTCATCTTGCTGGTGACAGCACTGGTCCTTGGGGACTCCTTGAGTTTCAGAATGTGACTTCCTCCCCTTCCTGTGGGGCAGATAAACATGTGCTCATGGGCACTTGGTTTTGTGGTCCTTGGGGAGCTGTGTCCTTGCATTAGCCACAGCCAAGCCCTGTCTGTGGTTCTCAGAAGTTGTGATGTGCTCAGCGACTGGCCTGCACTCCTGAGTCACATTATTCCTCCATAGACAGTGCTCTGCTCTGGGATGGCCTTGGGGCCTGGGTCTCCTGTTTCCCTTCCTCCTTGTCAGTGGTGAGGTTGCTGAAGCAAAGGCCAGCGTGGCTTCCGTCCCAGGATACTTCGTGCTTTCCTTGTAGGATGTCTCAGCCTTCTTGGCCTCTGTGACATCTCCTGTGGTCCCTCTCTGTGGTTGCTGATCAAGTCTTTTTTTTTCACTCTTTTCCACCTAAGGGTCTTTTGAGCGCATTTGGGACACATGAGGGAAGCACTCTCTTGTGCTGGCCCAGACTGTTCAGCTCTTTAGACAGTGTGGACAGTGTGCCTCCTTGAAGCCTCTCTGGGCAGCTCCTTACAGGGCTCAGGCCATGCTCCAGGGATGAGGGAGCAGCAGAGCCTTCACCACCAGCCCTTTGGTCCCAAGGCCTCTGGAGAGTGATACCCTTGAGGCCCCACCTCTCTGTTTCATATTGGATATCCTAGAACCTTAGTGCTTTCTCTCACTTAAGATTTTTAATTTCAGATTTATGTATCCACACATCTGCAATGCATTTTCTAGTTTGTCATGCACATATGTCTCCCTTTTGTATAATTTGATGCATATGAAAAATATAGTATCCGTGCTGGTTTTGTGGATCACACTTGTAATCCTGATGTGCAGAAGGCTGTGTAGAATGAAGGTGTCTGTGAGGTTAAGACCAGTGTGTGCTTCTGTTTGAGTCTCTTTTTAACGTATGAGTCTTGTTTGTTTGTTTGTTTGTTTAACAAAGCTAAAAGATACCTGTGTTCTGTGAGAATGATTATTCTCAAAAAGAGTTGTCATTGAACATTTAAAATTCCTTCATCATCAAGGAATATAACTATTTTCATTGTCAAACACCATGATTAAAAGTCTGACAAGATGGATATTGTTTCATTCACAGGAAATACTGAGCATTCTATAAGTGTCCTAAGAGTTTCTTCTTTGTTTCCAAGTCTGGCTAAGAAGATATTCTCAGAATAAACCAAATATAATTAGGGGCTGGAGAGATGGCCACAGGTAAAGAGCACGGGTTGCTCTTGTGGAGGGCCTGGGTTCTCTAGCGCCCACATTGAGATTCTCAACTATCTGGGAGTCCAGTCTAGGGGAACTGCCCACCCTAGGCATCAAGTGTATAGCATACATGTAGGTAAAATGCTGATACACAATAAATGAATCTTTTTAAAAATAAAATTATTTATATAAGAAAAGGCCTTAGTATAGTATATAAAAAAGATTTTTTTTTGAGACAGGGTCTCAGATTAATTTTTAATAAGAAGGAAACTTTGATCCTACTTTCTTTTTAAAAAAAAAAACTTTTTAATCGTGTGTGTGTGTGTGTGTGTGTGTGTGTGTGTGTGTGTCAGTGGAAGTCAGATGTGGGTGTCAGATCCCTTGGAACTGCATTTATAGGTAGTTGTGAGTCACCTAATGTGGGTGTTGGGAACCAAACTGAAGTCTTCTGCAAGAACAGCAAGTGTTCTTAACTGCTGAGCCATCTCTCCAGCCGGCTCCCCTAACACTCTCTGGGTGTCACTGGCAAAAGAGGCATTCCAGGAACGCCACACCGGTAGCTGCCTGATTAGTTCTCTTTGGAGTTTTCCCACTTGGTCAAAACCAAAATTCACAGCTATGATGGAGAACTATTTCAGGGGGAGTCAAATGTGAAAAGAAGTAAAAAGTACTCTGTTGTGATATTTTTATTGTGCACCCCAATAAAGCTCATCTGGAGATCCGAGGACAAAGCCAGCCACTGTATTAAACATAGAGGCCAGGCAGTGGTAACACACACGCCTTTAATCCTAGCATTCAAGAGGCAGAGATTCATCTGGATCTGTGTGAGTTCAATGCCACACTGGGAACAGAGCCAGGCGTGGTGGTACATGCCTTTAATCTCCCCACTAGTTAACCAAAGAGGTCTGGAGGTCAGTACAGACAGACAGGAAGTGATAGACTAGGAGGGCGGAAAGAGGAAGTGATGTAGCTGGGCAGAGAGAGGAAGTAACATGGCAGGGCATGGAAAGATACATAAGCATGAGTATACAGGAAGTAGCTCTCTCTGGAGGCTGAGGAGTTGGTAAGGTGAGGTTGGCTGTGGCTTGTTCTATTCCTCTGATCTCTCAGCTTTCACCCCAATATCTGGCTCTTGGTTTTTTTTATTAATAAGACTGTTTAGCAATTCGTCTTACAGTACTCCAGTAGAAGAGGAAAGTGGACCACTTAGGACAGGTGTGGAGAGAGTGTCTGGTGTCTCCACAAAAGGTAACTAAGAGGTCTTGATGGCTCTTGTTACATCGGCACAGGTTGCTAAGCAACCACACCTTCTTTCCAACACTGCTTAAAGTGTATACAGTGTATACCAAAGCTTAAATTACTTTTCTCCATTAACAAAGCTGTGAAGGGCATTACTAAGGTCTGGGAGTGGGGAGTGATGGGAATATAAGGTTATTCATCATTTTAGTCTTAAGTAAGCACAGTCTAATTACTATCCTGGGCATCACTGATTGAGGAGTTACTGGGAATCTCATCTGACCCTAAGAGAGAGTAATTTATTTTTGTCTTTAGTGAGATGCCTCTCAGAGAATGCATGTCTCAGTGAGCTATTTGGCCCTCCTGTCTTCTGGGCAGTTTAAGCAGACGAGGTCCGAGGAGCAGAGCCCCCCTCTCTCTCCTAGCCCTTTCAAGCCAGGCCATTACAATTCCCCGCCTTTCTATCTTGGACCACTTCCCATCTTGGGAGAACTGAAAAGCTAATGCTTTGGACTCCCTGTGGATCTTCACCTCCTGTGTGCCTGTGGGACCTGGAAAGAAGGGAGTCATCTGGACAGGCCGTGCTTGCCATGGACAGTTCTCTAGTTCCCTGTTCACAATTCTGCTGGAAGCCATTATATGTAGAGTCCACTTCTTTAAGACAAAGTGATGCTTTCTTACCTATTTTAAGATAAAATGTGAAGGCTGTAGAGAGAAATAGTCCGTTTATTTTCTGATGGGGCATCGAGTGCTTCACACAGTGGTTGAGTGGAATCAGTTCTGCTGTCGTAGCAGCTAAGAGAGCACACAGCATTCCTGAGACCCATGGTGTCAGAGTGAGTGAGTCAGACTGACCCAATCATCAGGGTGTGAATAGCTGGCTAACAGAAAAATACATGTTTGGGCCATAGTGGGTGCACTGGGTGGTGGTTCTGGTTGTCCCTGGGGTCCTGAGTGCCATCCTATCCTGGCAGCCCTGAAACCCAGGGTTCCTCTCCATGCAGAGGCTATGTTTGCAGACGGCCGTGGCACAGCAGCAGAGGGCAGAACATCAGTACCTCCTAAGAGCAAGCCCAGCCCTTGCCACTCACTTAAGGCTTGTGTGTTGTGTGTGTGTGTGACATCTTGGGTCTTCAATGATGTGTCCTTGAAGGGCCAGTTTAAGAGGATATGAAGTTTGTATTGTGGAAAAAATGTAAACAATTCAAATTCCTTAATGTGAAACCATATTAAAAGCCACACTGGGTTTTAAAACTTTAGGAAGCCTGCTTTTCCCTGGAGTTATCCACTGTGCTTTAAGGGAAAGGGTCTGTTGTCAAGGAATGGGGTCTAAATAAAGGCAGTCATAGCTTTGTACTGATGAATGTTGAGGGGCATCCTGCACACTCAATCACATCTAATTAACTTCCACAAAGTTTAGGAACAAATGAACTATCTCAAGATGAGGTGTATGATAACTATTTTACAACTATTATGTGATCTCTTAGAATTAAAAAGAAAATGCTAATCAACACAAAAGATTGCACCCTCCTAAGTTGGGTGGTTTTGTCAACTTCATAAAGCTGGGAAGTGGGAGCCTCGTTTGAGGAACTGCCTCAATCAGATCAGCCTGGGGGCAAGTGTGTACTGGGCATTCTCTTGATGATTGGTGGGCTCCAATCCCACTATGGACAACACCATCCCTGGGTAGGTGGTTCTGGAGTGGATAACAGAGGTAGTTGAGTAAGTAAGGAGGGGAGACCCAGTAAGAAGCACTCTCTGTGGTCTCTGCTTCAGTTCCGGCTTCCCGGTTCCTGTGCTGCTTGAGTTCCTTCCTTGGCTTCCCACAGGACGGAATGTGACCAGGACGTGTAAGACAAAACCCCTTCCCTCCCAAGCTGCTTTTGGCCATTGTTTCTCACAGTAGTAGTCAACAGAACTAGGACATTTAGCTATTGGTGAAATTATTAAGGCCACTCCACGTAGTTAAAAGGGAGGTTTATTTAGTGGCGTAACTTACAAATGAAGGGATAGGTAGGTTGCAGGGTCTGGGGAAGACGTAGCGCAGTCCAGTGGTGTTCTCTGGAGAACTCTGCTAGGTCTACCTCTAGAGTCCAGGGTCCAGGAACCAAGAGAAAGCGGCTCATCCAGATCTTGGGTCTTCAGGGCCCTCTCTTGGCCCTGCCTTGTAGGCTGACAGTTACCGAAGCCTCAATGGGGGTTGGAACTTCCAGATCAAAGCTGGAATGGCTACCCACTACAACCAGCCCTGCTGGCTAGTCTTACGTCAACTCAACACAAGCTGAAGTCATCTGAAAGGAGGGAACCTCAACTGAGAAAATGTGAAAATGTCTCCATAAGATCTGGCTATGGGGCATTTTCTTAATTAGTGATCGATGGGGGAGGACCCAGCCCATTGTTAGTGGTGCCATCCCTGGGCTGGTGGTCCTGGGTTCTATAAGAAAGCAGGCTGAGCAATCCATGGGAAGCAAGCCAGTAAGCAGCACCCCTCCATGGCCTCTGCATCAGTTCCTGCCTCCAGGTTCCTGCCCTGCTTGAGTTCCTGTCTTGACTTCCTTTGATGATGAACTGTAATATGGCAGTGTAAGCCAAATAAACCCTTTCCTCCCCAAATTGATTTGGTCATAGTGTTTCATCACAGCAATAGAAACCCCTAAGACACCAGCCAATGAAGAAATGGAGGAAGAGGCTTGCATTATGGTGATTAAAACAAAACAAATCTGCTCTCTGCAGCCAATCTGCATGCCTGCCATTCTAGACTGACATCTGACTTTGTAAGGTCATTAAACTTCCTCACTTACACTAAAAATGCCAATCAAGCTTTAGCATAGGTAGGAAATACATAAGACCTCTATTTTAACATAGATTCTTGTAGGCTTCTAGCTGTGCTTCTGGAACCCTGGAGTCAAATTTATGGGTGAGATTTGTGTTTACTTCTCCTGGTTTGATAGACAGAGGCTGCAATCTGATCTGAATCTTGCTGGCATGCCTGGAAGCTGCCTTATTGATAAATGGCTAGGCAAACTCTGACTTCCCCCATCCCACTCCTGGGCTCTCCAGGACATGTAACCTCTGCCCATTACCACTCACTCAAAGATGGAGCCATCCAGTTATCCTACTTACAAACGATGTCCTCAAGGGAAGAGTAGCTCACATCCATGAAGTATTTCAGATGAGTCTTAGGCGATGTGTCTCTCAGAGACCCCGTCTCCTCAGTAATGGCCCACACAGTCTGGAGGCCTCATTGCTCTTTGGGACCAAGAGGGAAATCTCAGTACAACCATTCCCAGTATAAGAGAAAAGGGCTGGGGTCATAGCTCAGGGGCAGAGTGCTTGTCTCGCTTTCAGTAGGCCCTGGGGTTCAATCCCCAGAAACACAAAGGGGGTGGAGAAAACAACTTTATATCCTTGAGATATGGCTTAGTTGATAGAGAAACCCGCCTACCATGTGCGAGCCCATGTGCAACACTGCATGCACCAACAAAAAACACTTGAGGTTTTGATGGAGTGAAGAATGAGGCTGTGCTTCCAATGTACCCTTCCACATGCCAGTTGCATTCACATGATCCTCTATTGGCCCTTGCTCTTTTGTCATGGTTTTGTCTGGCCCTCGTCCAGTTTCTAAGATGGAAACGAGACGCGAAAAGAGAGTAGACTATTTTCCCTATGATGTAGGGAGCTGGGGCAAGAGAGACATTGAATGGGAAGTACTACTATATATGTTGTGCAACTTGTCCTACTCACCCAGTGCATCACTCTCATGGCCACTGACATCAGCATTGAACTTCATCTTTCAGGCAGCATGAGATAATAATAGAGTGAAAAATATTTAGTTTTCAAATGGAATCCTGATCTTTTATTTCCATGACTAAGTTTTTTTCCGCCTTGAATAAATAAAACCCTTCATTTGGGGCACTCATAGACATTCTAATACACCATTAATCACCATAATTTTGTTCTCACTATGGGAAAATATTTGAAATTTTAGCCTCATGTGGTTTTTGGGCTTTGAAATCTACCTATGGGATCTCAGTGTGTCCTCTAACACTCTTGTCATCTCCCGGTGGGGAGAATGGAACTCCAGACGCACCTAAGGAAGAGGTCTTGCTTCTGACAGAGCACTGGGACACAGGCTGTACAACAGAAACTATGTGACACCAGCAAGAATAACACAGGATTCCCAGTCCTGAGCTTTGCTGGGCCATAAACTGGGGTAATATCTATAACATAATCTGAGTCCTCCTCAACAAGTAAAATTTGACAACGCTGTTCACACAGAATGTAAGGGCCACTGGCACTCAAAAAAACCACATTCCACTGTCTGCACTTCTTTGGCTTGTGGATCTATTCCAATGTAGAGATGCAATCAGTCCAACTTTAAGAGTCCCCATTGTCTATCACAGTGACAAAACAAGTCACAAGGCGAAAAGGCTACTTGGGAAAAGCCTGTCCTGCCAGAAGGCATGGCCAGAGCTCCTAGAAAAACTCATCCGGGGATGTGAGAGACTGACAATTCACACAAACACACACACACAAACACACACACACACACACACACACACACACATACACACACACACACAAGCACAGGCACCACACACACAAAATCAGTGGGATGCAGATCTTAAAGCCTGAAAAGCACAGAAATACAGAAAAAGTGAGAAAGAGAAAGAGAAATTCAGAGAGAGAGAGAGAGAGAGCGAGCGACTATCACTTTCGGGAATGGAAAACACTCCATCATATTATCAAAAAAATTCTGTTTTCTGTGTTAAGAAAAAGGCGTGAACAAATTTCAATGCGGGCCTCAACTTCAAACCTTCCCAATTTAGTAGAGAAAGGATGGCCAGGATCAAGAGAGAACATGGAGGACATAATCCAGTTGAATGGAATTTAGGGGTGTTCCCGGGGGTGTGGCCTGTCGATGGGCGTGGCCACAGCCTCCCTTTAATAATCCTCCCTTCAAGTCAGTCAGCCCTGACCCAGGATCACTTCCCAGTGAGCTCACAGGAAGACAGAGGCAGAGGTGAGGCTCTGGGAGCAGACAGACATGAGTGAATCACAAGTCAGGAGGGCTGGATCTGTGAATTCAGAGGCGCTCAGCTCTCCTTCCAAGAGAAAGCAGCCGGCAGAGCAGAAGGGGGAGGATGAAGAGTCTTCTGAAAGTGTAGCACAGCGCGCCAGGGGCTTCGAGACCTCTCCCCTGACACAAGGTAGGGTTTGGATGGTTCTGGACGGACTGAGGGGCTAGGGAGACACAAGAGACAAGTCGGGGTAGGAGAGGAAGGAAGGTGGCAGGCTGTGAGCTCAGTGCCCTCAGAGTCCCAAATTAGGCTGGTGGCTGCAGTGGGGTGGGCTTGGGCTTGGGGGGAGGGGCGGCGGTGAGGCTCCCCTTCTTTGCCAATGGCTGTGCCAGCTGGGTTTTCCTTTGCGACTGGATTTTTAGGAGCGTTTGCTCAGGGACATCCCCGGTCGTGTGTACAAGCTTGTGTAGGCCTTGGCGAAAGACGAAATGGGGACTTTCTGGGGACTAGACCGGTTTTGAAGCCAGTCTTGGAGTTTGGCCTCATCCAGTGGGATCTTAGACCTGCAGAGAAGGGTTAGGGACCAGTCACTAATCACCTCTTCTCTCTGCAGACAACAGAGGGCCCAGTCCAGAGGAGGCCAAGGACTCCAGGCAGAAGGGGTCTGGGCAGAGTTCGGGAGGCTCCTCCTGCAGAAGCCACCAAGGAAGAGGCCGCCCCAAAGAGAAGAGGAGGAGGGCAAGGCAACCTCGCTCCAGAGAGAGAGGCAGAGACAAGGCTGAGTCTAGCCTAGGCAAACACCACCAGGCAAGAGGTAGGTCTGGGCTGGGGCTGGGCTGTGAGGGCCCTGGAGCCTTAGGAGCTGACCAAAGTCTGGGGAGGAGGTCAGGTGGGGGAAGGTGTGACCTGCTTTCCTGGGGGTTAGGAGGAGGGACCCTGTGGTGTGGGGGTGCTGGTCCGGGTGGTGGGGGTGGGTGCCCAGTGAAATGGGTCTCCAAAGTGAGTATTTCCGGTGGTCTCTCCCACAGACTGCCTGCACAGAAGACCATGGCGGGTCAAGGACAGAAGGCCCCAGCCGAGATCTCCCGCGGTGAGTGTCAAGTGCAGCCTCAGCCCCTCTGGAGACACCAGCACTGCTGCTCCTCCACACAGGTCTGCCAAGAGGCCCAGGCAACATTCTCCAGAAGCCCTGCCAAGCAGGGCGCGCTCACCGCTGTCCAGAGTCATGACCCGCATGGGGGCCTTGGAGGTGGCCCTGGAAGAGCTGCAGGCCCCAGGAGGAGCCTTCCTGCACACTGTGCCCTCCAGGAGGAGCAGGAGCAGCAGCAGCAGCGGCAGCAGAGGCGGCGGCAGCGGCGGTGGCAGTGGCGGCTGCAGGGTGTGCACAGTCTCCCAGCGCGCCTGGCTCACATGGCAGCTGGCACATGCTGGGACCGCGCTGAACTGGGCGCTTCACACAGTCAATCACATCTTGGCTGCTCAGGCCTGGCTCCCCAGCTACCCCCAGGTCCATGCCTACTCCTCTGTGGCCCCAGGCCAGTGCCCACCTACTGGAAGACTCCCTGGGGACTTGCATTGTGGAAAGAAAGCCTAAAAGGACTTCATTCATTTGTCCACCTTTCTGAAACCTGCCCGTGCCTCGGTGATTCTCTGAAAAAACACCGACTCTTGCAAGGAAATCTGCAAATGGAGGTTCCCTGTTGTACAGACACCCTCCCACTCTTTCGGACAGGCTCACTCAGGCCAAGTGGCTGTTGAAGGTGGTTTCTTTCTGCGGGGCGCGCTTACACTCTGTCTGAAATCCACACTTTGCCCAGGAGCAGCAAACCGGACTGCCAGCTCATCGACGTTTTTGAATATGGAAGAAATTCAGCCCACAACTCACACACAGTTCCCTAGAACCTCTTTGGGAGAGAGTCTGTCCTTCTAGTCTTTGAAATCTGTGATGTGTTAAGTCTGGCCTCTTGTTGGGTTGTTTACTTTCTAGTTTGTAGAAGCAGAAGCATTTCCATTTTGTAATGCTTCATCTCCCGTCGGTTTTCACAATTCTTCTCAAGATGTGATGTATCTGCATAGAATGCTTGAGGTGGACGTACACTCAGCCCTCAATAAAGTATTTATGGTTGAACACTATTTGTCTTTGTGGATTAATTAGAAGGAAATTACAGGATAGTTCTCTCTGTGTATGTGTGTGTGTATGTTTGTGTGTGTTTGTGTGTGCTCACGCACGAGCACGCATGCACTGGAGTGGGTGACCTGATGTGGGAGTGCATTCCAAATGCTTCCAGGTTAGAGGTCAAAGTCTTTGCACAACTTCGGAGTGTCAGTTCTTCTCTCCCTCAATGGGTGTTTGGCACGATGACCTCAGGTCATCAGGCTCAGTGGACATCTGTGTTAGTGTGTTTGGAGACTGGGTCTCAGTAGACAGCTCTGCTTGTCCTGGAACTGGATCTGTGCAGCAGTCTGGCTTCTTACTCACATGGACGTGCCTGCCTGGGACTCCTGAGTGCTGAGAGTAAAGTCCTGGTCCACACTGGGCTCCCCTGGAGCTATCCATTTCTTCCTTCCTTCCTTCCTCTCTCCCTCCCTCCCTCCCTCCCTCCCTCCCTCCCTTCCTTCCTTCCTCCCTCCTTTCTTCATTCCTTCCTTCATTCCTTCCTTCCTCCTTCCTTCCTTCCTTCATTCCTTCCTTCCTCCTTCCTTCCTTCCTTCCTTCCTCCCTGCCTCCCTTCCTTCCTTCCTTCCTTCCTTCCTGTCTTTCTTTTCTTTCTTTCTTTCTTTCTTTCTTTCTTTCTTTCTTTCTTTCCGTCTGTCTGTCTTTCTCTCTTTCCTTCTTTACTTCTTTCTTTCTATCTTAACTTCTTCCTTTCTTCCCTCCTTCCTACTTTCCTTCCTTTCTTTCTTTTCTCACATAGAAGCTCAGTTAATGTTCTGTTACTGTGAAGAGACACCATGTTCATAACAACTCTTGTAGAAGAGACCATTTAATTGGGGCTTGCCTACATTTTTAGATTTTCATCCATTTTGATTCTGGTGGGAAGCATGCTGACACACAGACCGGCATGGTGTTGGAGAGGTAGCTGAGCATTCCACACCTCCATCTCCAGGCTGCAGGAAGAGAGAGTTATTGGGTCTGGCTGGGCATTTGGAAGCCACAAAACCTACCAACTGATTTCACACCCCATAATTCCTCCAACATGCCCCCCACACACTCTAAGAGCACACTAATCCTTCTGAAGGAGTACTATTCTCTGATGACTAAGCAGTCAACTCAAGAAGCATGTAAGGGCCACTGGTATTCAAAACATCATATTCCACTGTCTACCCCTCATTGGCTTGTAGCTCTATCTCAACGTAGAAACTCATTCACCCTAACTTCAAGAGTCCCCATTGTCTATCACAGTGACACCAGGGTTTACAAGTCACAAGGCCACCAGAGCTCCTCGGAAAACTCACCTGGGGGTCTCAGAGACTGACATTTCATACACACACACACACACACACACACACACACACAAGCACAGGCACCACACACACAAAATCAGTGGAATGTAGGTCTTAAAGCCTGAAAAACAAAGAAAGACAGACAGACAAAGTGAGAGAGAGAGAGAGAGATTGAGAGAGACAGAGAGAGAGAGACTATCACTTACGGGAATGGAAAACACTCCATCATATTATCAAAAAAATTCTGTTTTCTGTGTTAAGAAAAAGGCGTGAACAAATTTCAACGCGGGCCTCAACTTCAAACCTTCCCAATTTAGTAGAGAAAGGATGGCCAGGATCAAGAGAGAACATGGAGGACATAATCCAGTTGAATGGAATTTAGGGGTGTTCCCGGGGGTGTGGCCTGTCGATGGGCGTGGCCACAGCCTCCCTTTAATAATCCTCCCTTCAAGTCAGTCAGCCCTGACCCAGGATCACTTCCCAGTGAGCTCACAGGAAGACAGAGGCAGAGGTGAGGCTCTGGGAGCAGACAGACATGAGTGAATCACAAGTCAGGAGGGCTGGATCTGTGAATTCAGAGGCGCTCAGCTCTTCTTCATAGAGAAAGCAGCCGGCAGAGCAGAAGGGGGAGGATGAAGAGTCTTCTGAAAGTGTAGCACAGAGCGCCAGGGGCTTCGAGACCTCTCCCCTGACACAAGGTAGGGTTTGGATGGTTCTGGACGGACTGAGGGGCTAGGGAGACACAAGAGACAAGTCGGGGTAGGAGAGGAAGGAAGGTGGCAGGCTGTGAGCTCAGTGCCCTCAGAGTCCCAAATTAGGCTGGTGGCTGCAGTGGGGTGGGCTTGGGCTTGGGGGGGAGGGGCGGCGGTGAGGCTCCCGTTCATGCCAATGGCTGTGCCAGCTGGGTTTTCCTTTGCGACTGGATTTTTAGGAGCGTTTGCTCAGGGACATCCCCGGTCGTGTGTACAAGCTTGTGTAGGCCTTGGTGAAAGACGAAATGGGGACTTTCTGGGGACTAGACCGGTTTTGAAGCCAGTCTTGGAGTTTGGCCTCATCCAGTGGGATCTTAGACCTGCAGAGAAGGGTTAGGGACCAGTCACTAATCACCTCTTCTCTCTGCAGACAACAGAGGGTCCAGTCCAGAGGAGGCCAAGGACTCCAGGCAGAAGGGGTCTGGGCAGAGTTCGGGAGGCTCCTCCTGCAGAAGCCACCAAGGAAGAGGCCGCCCCAAAGAGAAGAGGAGGAGGGCAAGGCAACCTCTTTCCAGAGAGAGAGGGAGAGACAAGGCTGAGTCTAGCCTAGGCAAACACCACCAGGCAAGAGGTAGGTCTGGGCTGGGGCTGGGCTGTGAGGGCCCTGGAGCCTTAGGAGCTGGCCAAAGTCTGGGGAAGGAGGTCAGGTGGGGGAAGGTGTGACCTGCTTTCCTGGGGGTTAGGAGGAGGGACCCTGTGGTGTGGGGGTGCTGGTCCGGGTGGTGGTGGTGGGTGCCTAGTGAAATCGGTCTCCAAAGTGAGTATTTCCGGTGGTCTCTCCCACAGACTGCCTGCACAGAAGACCATGGCGGGTCAAGGACAGAAGGCCCCAGCCGAGATCTCCCGCGGTGAGTGTCAAGTGCAGCCTCAGCCCCTCTGGAGACACCAGCACTGCTGCTCCTCCACACAGGTCTGCCAAGAGGCCCAGGCAACATTCTCCAGAAGCCCTGCCAAGCAGGGCGCGCTCACCGCTGTCCAGAGTCATGACCCGCATGGGGGCCTTGGAGGTGGCCCTGGAAGAGCTGCAGGCCCCAGGAGGAGCCTTCCTGCACACTGTGCCCTCCAGGAGGAGCAGGAGCAGCAGCAGCAGCGGCAGCAGAGGCGGCGGCAGCGGCGGTGGCAGTGGCGGCTGCAGGGTGTGCACAGTCTCCCAGCGCGCCTGGCTCACATGGCAGCTGGCACATGCTGGGACCGCGCTGAACTGGGCGCTTCACACAGTCAATCACATCTTGGCTGCTCAGGCCTGGCTCCCCAGCTACCCCCAGGTCCATGCCTACTCCTCTGTGGCCCCAGGCCAGTGCCCACCTACTGGAAGACTCCCTGGGGACTTGCATTGTGGAAAGAAAGCCTAAAAGGACTTCATTCATTTGTCCACCTTTCTGAAACCTTCCTGTGCCTCGCGGATTCTCTGAAAAAACACTGACTCTTGGGAGGAAATCTGCAAATGGAGTTTCCCTGTTGTACAGACACCCTCCCACTCTTTCGGACAGGCTCACTCAGGCCAAGTGGCTGTTGAACGTTGTTTCTTTCTGCTGGGCGCGCTTACACTCTGTCTGAAATCCACACTTTGCCCAGGAGCAGCAAACCGGACGGCCAGCTCATCGACTTTTATGAATATGGAAGAAATTCAGCCCACAACTCACACACAGTTCCCTAGAACCTCTTTGGGAGATAGTCCGTCCTTCTAGTCTTTGAAACCTGTGATGTGTTAAGTCTGGCCTCTTATTGGGTTGTTTACTTTCTAGTTTGTAGAAGCAGAAGCATTTCCATTTTGTAATGCTTCATCACCCGTCGGTTTTCACAATTCTTCTCAAGATGTGATGTATCTGCACAGAATGCTTGAGGTGGACGTACACTCAGCCCTCAATAAAGTATTTATGGTTGAACACTATTTGTCTTTGTGGATTAATTAAAAGTAAATTAGAGGATAGTTCTCTCTGTGTATGTGTGTGTGTATGTTTGTGTGCTTGTGTGTGCTCACGCACGAGCGCGCATGCACTGGAGTGGGTGACCTGATGTGGGAGTGCATTCCAAATGCTTCGAGGACAGAGGTCAAAGTCTTTGCACAACTTCGGAGTGTCAGTTCTTCTCTCCCTCAATGGGTGTTTGGCACGATGACCTCAGGTCATCAGGCTCAGTGGACATCTGTGTTAGTGTGTTTGGAGACTGGGTCTCAGTAGACAGCTCTGCTTGTCCTGGAACTGGATCTGTGCAGCAGTCTGGCTTCTTACTCACATGGACGTGCCTGCCTGGGACTCCTGAGTGCTGAGAGTAAAGTCCTGGTCCACACTGGGCTCCCCTGGAGCTATCCATTTCTTCCTTCCTTCCTCCCTCCTTTCTTCATTCCTTCCTTCCTTCCTTCCTTCTTCCTTCCTTCCTTCCTTCCTTCCTTCCTTCCTTCCTCCCTCCTTTCTTCATTCCTTCCTTCATTCCTTCCTTCCTTCCTTCCTTCCTTCCTTCCTTCCTTCCTGTCTTTCTTTTCTTTCTTCTTTCTTTCTTTCTTTCTTTCTTTCCGTCTGTCTGTCTTTCTCTCTTTCCTTCTTTACTTCTTTCTTTCTATCTTAACTTCTTCCTTTCTTCCCTCCTTCCTACTTTCATTCCTTTCTTTCTTTTCTCACATAGAAGCTCAGTTAATGTTCTGTTACTGTGAAGAGACACCATGTTCATAACAACTCTTGTAGAAGAAGAGACCATTTAATTGGGGCTTGCCTACATTTTTAGATTTTCATTCATTTTGATTCTGGTGGGAAGCATGCTGACACACAGACCGGCATGGTGTTGGAGAGGTAGCTGAGCATTCCACACCTCCATCTCCAGGCTGCAGGAAGAGAGAGTTATTGGGTCTGGCTGGGCATTTGGAAGCCACAAAACCTACCAACTGATTTCACACCCCATAAGTCGTCCAACATGCCCCACACACACTCTAAGAGCACACTAATCCTTCTGAAGGAGTGCTATTCTCTGATGACTAAGCAGTCAACTCAAGAAGCATGTAAGGGCCACTGGTATTCAAAATATCATATTCCACTGTCTACCCCTCATTGGCTTGTAGCTCTATCTCAACGTAGAAACTCATTCACCCTAACTTCAAGAGTCCCCATTGTCTATCACAGTGACACCAGGGTTTACAAGTCACAAGGCCACCAGAGCTCCTGGGAAAACTCACCTGGGGGTCTCAGAGACTGACATTTCATACACACACACACACACACACACACACACACACACACAAGCACAGGCACCACACACACAAAATCAGTGGAATGTAGGTCTTAAAGCCTGAAAAACAAAGAAAGACAGACAGACAAAGTGAGAGAGAGAGAGAGATTGAGAGAGACAGAGAGAGAGACTATCACTTTCGGGAATGGAAAACACTCCATCATATTATCAAAAAAATTCTGTTTTCTGTGTTAAGAAAAAGGCGTGAACAAATTTCAACGCGGGCCTCAACTTCAAACCTTCCCAATTTAGTAGAGAAAGGATGGCCAGGATCAAGAGAGAACATGGAGGACATAATCCAGTTGAATGGAATTTAGGGGTGTTCCCGGGGGTGTGGCCTGTCGGTGGGCGTGGCCACAGCCTCCCTTTAATAATCCTCCCTTCAAGTCAGTCAGCCCTGACCCAGGATCACTTCCCAGTGAGCTCACAGGAAGACAGAGGCAGAGGTGAGGCTCTGGGAGCAGACAGACATGAGTGAATCACAAGTCAGGAAGGCTGGATCTGTGAATTCAGAGGCGCTCAGCTCTTCTTCATAGAGAAAGCAGCCGGCAGAGCAGAAGGGGGAGGATGAAGAGCCTTCTGAAAGTGTAGCACAGCGCGCCAGGGGCTTCGAGACCTCTCCCCTGACACAAGGTAGGGTTTGGATGGTTCTGGACGGACTGAGGGGCTAGGGAGACACAAGAGACAAGTCGGGGTAGGAGAGGAAGGAAGGTGGCAGGCTGTGAGCTCAGAGCCCTCAGAGTCCCAAATTAGGCTGGTGGCTGCAGTGGGGTGGGCTTGGGCTTGGGGGGAGGGGCGGCGGTGAGGCTCCGGTTCATGCCAATGGCTGTGCCAGCTGGGTTTTCCTTTGCGACTGGATTTTTAGGAGCGTTTGCTCAGGGACATCCCCGGTCGTGTGTACAAGCTTGTGTAGGCCTTGGTGAAAGACGAAATGGGGACTTTCTGGGGACTAGACCGGTTTTGAAGCCAGTCTTGGAGTTTGGCCTCATCCAGTGGGATCTTAGACCTGCAGAGAAGGGTTAGGGACCAGTCACTAATCACCTCTTCTCTCTGCAGACAACAGAGGGCCCAGTCCAGAGGAGGCCAAGGACTCCAGGCAGAAGGGGTGTGGGCAGAGTTCGGGAGGCTCCTCCTGCAGAAGCCACCAAGGAAGAGGCCGCCCCAAAGAGAAGAGGAGGAGGGCAAGGCAACCTCGCTCCAGAGAGAGAGGAAGAGACAAGGCTGAGTCTAGCCTAGGCAAACACCACCAGGCAAGAGGTAGGTCTGGGCTGGGGCTGGGCTGTGAGGGCCCTGGAGCCTTAGGAGCTGGTCAAAGTCTGGGGAAGGAGGTCAGGGTGGGGGAAGGTGTGACCTGCTTTCCTGGGGGTTAGGAGGAGGGACCCTGTGGTGTGGGGGTGCTGGTCCGGGTGGTGGGGGTGGGTGCCCAGTGAAATGGGTCTCCAAAGTGAGTATTTCCGGTGGTCTCTCCCACAGACTGCCTGCACAGAAGACCATGGCGGGTCAAGGACAGAAGGCCCCAGCCGAGATCTCCCGCGGGGAGTGTCAAGTGCAGCCTCAGCCCCTCTGGAGACACCAGCACTGCTGCTCCTCCACACAGGTCTGCCAAGAGGCCCAGGCAACATTCTCCAGAAGCCCTGCCAAGCAGGGCGCGCTCACCGCTGTCCAGAGTCATGACCCGCATGGGGGCCTTGGAGGTGGCCCTGGAAGAGCTGCAGGCCCCAGGAGGAGCCTTCCTGCACACTGTGCCCTCCAGGAGGAGCAGGAGCAGCAGCAGCAGCAGCAGTAGCAGCAGCAGCGGCGGCGGCAGCGGCAGCAGCGGCAGCGGCAGCGGAGGCGGCGGCGGCGGCGGCAGCGGCGGCGGCGGCAGGGTGTGCACAGTCTCCCAGCGCGCCTGGCTCACATGGCAGCTGGCACATGCTGGGACCGCGCTGAACTGGGCGCTTCACACAGTCAATCACATCTTGGCTGCTCAGGCCTGGCTCCCCAGATACCCCCAGGTCCATGCCTACTCCTCTGTGGCCCCAGGCCAGTGCCCACCTACTGGAAGACTCCCTGGGGACTTGCATTGTGGAAAGAAAGCCTAAAAGGACTTCATTCATTTGTCCACCTTTCTGAAACCTGCCCGTGCCTTGGTGATTCTTGAAAAAACACTGACTCTTGCGAGGAAATCTGCAAATGGAGGTTCCCTGTTGTACAGACACCCTCCCACTCTTTCAGACAGGCTCACTCAGGCCAAGTGGCTGTTGAACGTTGTTTCTTTCTGCTGGGCCTGCTTACACACTGCCTGAAATCCACACTTGGCACAGGAGTAGCAAACCGGACTGCCAGCTCATCGACGTTTTTGAATATGGAAGAAATTCAGCCCACAACTCACACACAGTTCTGTAGAACCTCTTTGGGAGAGAGTCCGTCCTTCTAGTCTTTGAAATCTGTGATGTGTTAAGTCTGGCCTCTTGTTGGGTTGTTTACTTTCTAGTTTGTAGAAGCAGAAGCATTTCCATTTTGTAATGCTTCATCTCCCGTCGGTTTTCACAATTCTTCTCAAGATGTGATGTATCTGCACAGAATGCTTGAGGTGGACGTACACTCAGCCCTCAATAAAGTATTTATGTTTGAACACTATTTGTCTTTGTGGATTAATTAAAAGTAAATTAGAGGATAATTCTCTCTGTGTATATGTGTGTGTATGTTTGTGTGCTTGTGTGTGCTCACGCACGAGCACGCATGCACTGGAGTGGGTGACCTGATGTGGGAGTGCATTCCAAATGCTTCCAGGTTAGAGGTCAAAGTCTTTGCACAACTTCGGAGTGTCAGTTCTTCTCTCCCTCAATGGGTGTTTGGCACGATGACCTCGGGTCATCAGGCTCAGTGGACATCTGTGTTAGTGTGTTTGGAGACTGGGTCTCAGTAGGCAGCTCTGCTTGTCCTGGAACTGGATCTGTGCAGCAGTCTGGCTTCTTACTCACATGGACGTGCCTGCCTGGGACTCCTGAGTGCTGAGAGTAAAGTCCTGGTCCACACTGGGCTCCCCTGGAACTATCCATTTCTTCCTTCCTTCCTCCCTCCCTCCCTCCCTTCCTTCCTTCCTTCCTTCCTTCCTCCATCCCTCCCTCCCTCCCTCTCTTTCTTTCTTTCTTTCTTTCTTTCTTTCTTTCTTTCTCTCTGTTTCTTTCCTTCTTTCTTTCTATCTTAACTCTTTCTTTCTTCCCTCCTGCCTACTTTCCTTCCTTTCTTTCTTTTCTCAGATAGGAGCTCAGTTAATGTTCTGTTGCTGTGAAGAGACACCATGCTCATAACAACTCTTGTAGAAGAGACCATTTAATTGGGGCTTGCCTACATTTTCAGATTTTCATCCATTTTGATTCTGGTGGGAAGCATGCTGACACACAGACCGGCATGGTGTTGGAGAGGTAGCTGAGCATTCCACACCTCCATCTCCAGGCTGCAGGAAGAGAGAGTCATTGGGTCTGGCTGGGCATTTGGAAGCCACAAAACCTACCAACTGATTTCACACCCCATAATTCCTCCAACATGCCCCCCCACACTCTAAGAGCACACTAATCCTTCTCAAGGGGGGTTATTCTCTGATGACTAAGCAGTCAGCTCAAGAAGCATGTAAGGGCCACTGGTATTCAAAACATCATATTCCACTGTCTACCCCTCTTTGGCTTGTAGCTCTATCTATGAAATGCATTCTATCCAACTTCAAGAGTCCCATTTTCTATCACAGTGACACCAGGGTTTACAAGTCACAAGGCCAAAAGCTACTTGTGAAAAGTTGGCTCTGCCTGTAGGCGTGGCCAGAGCTCCTGGGAATACTCAGCTGGGGGTCTGAGAGACTGATAAAACAGAGAAGCAGACACACAAACACACACAAAATTAGTAGGAGGTAGTTCTTAGGTCCTGAAATATACACAAAGAGAGAAAGAGAGGTGCAGGGGAGAAACACTTTTGGGAATAGAAAGTACTTTACTATATTACAAAAAAATTTTGTTTTCTGTATTAAAGCAACACTGTTGTGACCAAATATAATTGCAGTTCTCAGCTGCCTAAATTATCAAGAATGAACATCAAATACATAATTCAATCCGAGTGAGTGAGAGAGAATGTGCTCTTAATTTCCATTATGATATCTCTTCAAAATCTTTATTTTGATACTTAGTCGTGTGAACTTTTCTCGTGACACTACTTCTTTTGTGTCCCGTGTGTTTGGGTATTTGTGCATTCATTTTCACTAAATTCTAGGAATCTTTCATTTCTTTCTCTATTGTCAGAGCCTGCCTACAATCAGCTCTGTATCTGGGGATGTGGGTGTAGATCGTAGAGACAATGAAGAAGACAGTAAAGGGTGAAGAGGTCTGCTGGTCAATGCCGGACATCCCCGAGTTTATTTCACAGCCAGCTTATATACAGCCTTGAAGGACAGAGGTAGAACATTGCACAGCACAGGCATTCAACCACCATCTATCCTGCCTTGTGTCAAGGAGCAGGCGGTTTCATTTTCTATCTCAATGTACCTCCGGCTGGCATCAGCAGCCTGTGTCTCGCTACATAATGTGTTCCTTCCTCTGGGCTAATCAGGACTTTCTCACAGCCCTTCAAGGAGACTCTCTGGGCTAATCAGGACTTTCTCACAGCCCTGGAGCAAGCAAGCTTGAACTCTATTGACTCAGAATAGACCTCAGATTCAAACTGGGAAACTGAGTCAGTTGTGGGCTCCCACATTCTATTTCTTTCTTGATCCAGTGATGATTTTGTAGAGAGATGTTCTATTTGCATGGATTCTTACCCCTTTTCCTGTTGTTATTGAAATCTAGCTTTAATCAGTGTTGATCTGATGAAACACAGGGTGTTATTTCAATTTTCTTATCTGTTGAGACTTCCTTTGTGACCAAGTATATGGTCAATTTTGGAGAAAGTTCTACGAGATGCTGAGAGGAAGGTATATTTCTTTTGTCTTTAGTTAAAATGTTCTGTACTTATCTGTTAGGTACATTTGATCATAACATCTTTTTATTCCATTATTTCTGTGTTTATTTCCTGACTGCATGACTTGTCCATTGGTGAGAGTGGGGTGTTGACATCTCCCACTTTAAATGTGTGGGGGTCAATGTGTGATTTAAGTTTTAATAATGTTTCTTTTACAAATGTGGGTGCCCTTACATTTGGCGCTTAGATGTTCCGAGTTGAGACCTCTTCTTGGTGGATATATCCTCACTAAATATGAAATATCCTTCTCCATTTCTTGTTGTTTTAAACAAAATCTCAGTCATTCAATTTTTCCAATACAGACAAGGGAGCCAGATGCTGGGGTGAAAGCCTGCTAGAGCAGAGAGGCAGAGAAAGCACCCAGCTGACCTTCCTCCTCTGCTGATTTCCCAGAAAGACCTTTTTCCTTCACCATCTCAACCAAAAACTTCCTCCAACTCAGGGTCCCTCCCCTCTACTTCTGTGTGTGTCTCTCTATGTCCTCCTGACTCTCTTATTTTCTAAGTTTTTTTTTCTTGTCAACTGGTTGCTTGCTCCACCTTTTGACCTATGGTTGACTTTACTTAATCTTGTTTACAATATTCAAGTAGAAAGCTCTTGAATTAATGGTATGTTAGGACTGAGCCACACCACAACTAGAAACATGTTTTTCCAATAAATAACACTATCTTGTGGTTCACAGTGTGATCAAATATCCTGCAACAATTTCTCTTAATTAATATTGGTTTGACGTTTATTTTGTTGAGATATTAGGATAGCTACACCAGCTTTTTTCTTAGGTCCATTTGATTTAAAATCTTTTTCCAACCCTTTACTCTGAAGTGTTTCTTGTATGCATCAGAAGGATGGATCCTATTTTCATAACCATTCTGTTAGCTTGTATCTTTTTATTGGCGAATTGAGTCCATTGACATTAAGAGATATTAGACCAATGATTGTTAATTCCTATTATTTTGTTCTTGGTGATGGTGGTGGTGGTGGTAGTGTGTGTGTGTGTGTGTGTGTGTGTGTGTGTGTGTGTGTGTGTGTGCTTCCCTTCTTTGGATTTTGCTGGTATGAAATTATCTATTGCCTGTGTTTTTGTGGGTGTAGTTAACTTCCTAGGGTTGGAATTTCCTTCTAGTACCTTCTGTAGGGCAGGATTTGTAGCTAAGATATTTTTAAAATTTCACTTTGTCATAAAATAACTTGTTTTGCCATCTATGGTAATTGAAAGTTTTGCTGGGTGTAGTTGTCTGGTTATGATCTGTGATCTCTTAGAGTCTACAAGACATCTTTCCAGGCCCTTCCGGCTTTTAGAATCTGTTGTGAAGTTTGGTATAATTCTAATACGTCTGCCTTTACATGTTACTTGGCCTTTTTCCCTTGCAGTTTTAAATATTCTTTTTTTGTTCTTTATGTTTAGTGTTTTTATTATTATGTGACAGGGGGACTTTCTTTTCTGATCCAATCTATTTGGCGTTCTGTAAGCTTCTTGTACCTTTATAGGCATATCCTTCTTTAGGTTAGGAAAATTTTCTTCTATGGTTTTGTTAAATATATTTTCTGGGTTTGTGAGCTAAGACTCTTCTCCTTCTTCTAGTCCTACTATTCTTAGGACAAAAGGGGAGAACAGTGAATCTACTTTTAAAGTAAAAAAGCAACTACTAGTCTTAAATATTTTACATTGGTATGGATTTTTGTACATTGATACAAATTTAAGGTTATTTTTGTTAGAACAGACTGTACATAAGTTTTTACTCTAGTTGAAGGTATTTGACCTATGCAGCTCATTTAACAATGTAATGTAAAGTTCTAGTCCTTTAAAGTTATTGTTACAAACTATTTAGGGTAATAAAAATGCAGGTTAGACGTTAGCCCACCTATAACAATCAAACTTGAAGTCATGTTAGGTATGTTTTCAAGGTCAAAGAGAGGTATATTTTAGATAGACAGGTGGTTTTCAAACGCTTCAGAGATTTACAGAATATGGTATTTAAGATGTTTTTAACAATACAAGACTTTTCATGACAATGTGGCTTGTCTGTTCCTGGCAGCACCAATCTACTTTCAGAGAAGATGATAGGCATCCAAGAACCTCCATATGGAGTTTGCTTTCTTTGTGGCAAAAGTTAACCACTGGGCAAAGAAACTGCCCTTGCCTTGATTGCTGACAGTATGCTGTCCAAACAGGACCAGCAGGACACAAAAAAAAGTGACTGGTAAACTTTGCCAAGACAGGGTGTGACAGTCCTTCAAAAATTCCTGCTTCAAAGAAAAGTCTGTCAGATATTCTAGGCCTGTAGGCCAAAGACGGATGCCCCAACATTGCAAAGGAACCTCGGGTGACTGTCCAGGCAGCCCAATGTCTCTGTTGTTTCTTTTAGTTTTGGAAGTGGCTTGCTCTGCACTTCCTGTTTACTCAGATAATATTATATCCTCCTTGGGTCTTTGCTGGCATTGAAGACTAGGTAGTTATTGTTGGAGCTTTCCTTAGTTATAAAAAAAGGTAAATTAGGTACAAGAGCTTTTGACTCATCAAGATAGAATAAATAATGAAATATCTTCTCCAAATATGCCAAATACAAATGGACTGGACACTGTAAATATAACTCTTACCTGATAATTATTCTTATTGTTTATAGCTTTATTATATTAGAGTGAAAACCTTTTCTTTTTATTTAGAAAAAAGGGGGAAATCTCGTGAAATATTCCTTTACACTGTGTGAAGATATTTCACAGTGATTGGTTTAATAAAAAGCTAAATGGCTAATAGCTGGGCAGGATTTGGGGGCAGAGAGAACATTGGGAAGAAGGGCAGAGTCATGAGGAGTGCCAGCCAGACACAGAGGAAGCGGGAAAGCAACACAGGCAGAGAAAAGGTAATAAAGCCAAGAGAGAGAAAGTGAATTAAAAGAAATGGGTTAATTTAAGGTACAAGAGCTAGTTAAAAACAAACCTAAGCTATAGGCCGAACTTTTACAATAAATAAAATGTCTCCATGTAGTTAATTGGGAGCTGACAGAACGGACAGAAAAATCTGTGTATGGTGTTCAGCGTGATCACGCAGGGAACATCCTCCAACAGTGTGTTTCCAGCCTGAAACTGTCTAATGATTAGCCACTTTCATTGGGGAGCACGTATACTTAGAGTGGAGGCCACATTTAATTAACATTCATTCTCACTCTGTGCAAGGCCATGCAAAATAGCTTTCGTTCACTTAGTCAAGACTTTCTGTATAGTTCAAATGGCATACGACTTATCCTCTCAAGTCTATTACTACACATCATGAGTTTTGTTAGATACAATAAAACAAAAAATGATCTGAGTATTAACACGATAGGTACTCAAATTCAGCATTTCTGTGAAAGCGTTCTGCAACTTTCTCACTTGCCTGTGCTTAATCAGAACTTCTAAAGATTGTTACAATTAATCAATAAAGGCCAGAAAAGTATTAGTTTAGTCACTAAATAAACCCTATGAAGTAAAGAAAAGGCCCCTTGAAGCAGTTGTGTGTTAATCCATGCTATTTCAGATTTTTTGGCAGAGAGCATTGGTTTGGTAAGTAGAAGAGACAGTTCAAGACAATGATTAAGTGAATTTCCCACAGATGGTGGCAGTTTGGAGAATCTCAGACCACACAGGCATTCCAAATCAACAATGCTCTATGATTGGTTGTTGTTTTACGGATAGAGAGATCGCCCAGGTTGATCAACAAGCTAGGCTGAAATATTTTTTGTTTATGCTTTTGTTTTTCGTTTTTTGAGACAGGGTTTCTCTGTGTAGTTTTGGTGCCTGTCCTGGATCTCGCTCTGTAGATCAGGCTGGCCTCAAACTCACAGAGATCCGCCTGGCTCTGCCCAAGTGCTGGGATTAAAGGCATGTGCCACCGCTGCCTGGCGAGAAATATTTTTTAAAGTTTAACCCTGTATTTTATGTCAAAAGAGGTTCTGTGCTGCAGTAATGGCACGTTTGTAATATTGCATATAAACTAAATGAAGCATAGTCTCTTATGTAAATACCGCACTGAAAAACCCATAGGGCCCAGGGACACAGCGGGGTAGTAGAGCGCTTGCCTGGTATGTGCAGGGCCCTGAATTTGATACCCAGCACCACAGAAACTGGTTAAATTGTGGTCAATAATGAATTCATCTACAGGATTAACTAAAGGGACAAAAAAAAAAAAAAAAGCCAAGTATATACTTAAATATACGTAGACCTCCAAGCCTTGCTCCACCAGTATCTCAGACGGCTCAGAGTCATGGGTGGCATCCAGACCAAAGACACCATGAAGGATCTAAACAACCGCCTCACCTCCTACTGACAGGATGAGAAGCCAGGAGACCAGTGAAGGAGTTAGGGAAAAAACTCTAGGAGCATCTGGAGAGGAAGGAGTCTCAGGGGTCAGGAACTGGGGGCATTCCTTCAAGACCATTGAGTCCCTGAGGGCCCAGACCTTGGTGAAGTCTGTGGACAAAGCTCATGCCATCTACAGATCAACAATGCTGGCCTTGCTCCTGATGATTTTGGAGGCGAGTATGGACAGAACTGGCCGTGCAGCAGTCTGAAGAGCGGCATCCATGGACGTGGGAAGGTCACAGGTGATATCAACACCAGGGGTTGTAGCTAGAGGTGGACACTGAAGCCAACAAGGAGCAGCTGAAGTTGTGAAGAAGAGCCCTGCGGTGGGGGGAGGGGAGTCAAAGGCCTGGAGCCCAAGTGTTCACAACCAGGGTAAGACACTGTGGATCCCCGCCCTTCTTTATTGTAAATGAGACAGGGTCTCACTATGTAGATCTGGATAGCCTTGAACTTGATCTGTAGATGAGGCTGGCTTTGAACTCAGGGATCCTCCTACCCATGCTTCCTGAGTGCTGGGATTAAAGGTGAGGGCCACCATGCCCTGCACATTTTGCTTGTTTGTTTTTTTTCTCCTATAATCCAGGCATGGTGTCTTATACCTGTGATTCCAGCACTTCAGAGGTTAAGGCAGGAGAACTGCCCCAAGAAGATCTTATCTCAAAAATAAAACACAAATGTCTACTTTAAAAAACATATCTGGGGGTTGGAGAGAATGCTTAGTGTTTAAGAGTACTGTTCTCAGTATCCACATGGCAATTCACAGTGCGTATAACACCATCTCCAGGGGATTTGACTCTCTCTTCTTGTCTCTGCAGAGAGGGAGGGTAAGGGGGAGAGAGAGAAAGAGAGAGGGGGAGTGAGAGAGAATGGGGGAGGGAGGAGGAGAGGGGGGAGAGGGGAAATTAAAAGTAAAACAAATCTTTTAAAATATCATATTGAACTGAGTTTAACTATCTTATCGAAATTCAGTCTGGATATTGTGTAATCCCTACCTCAGGAGAATCATGAAATTCAAGCCCAGCGGGGTGGCGCACGCCTTTAATCCCAGCACTCGGGAGGCAGAGGCAGGTGGATCTCTGTGAGTTCGAGGCCAGCCTGGTCTACAGAGTGAGTTCCAGGAAAGGCGCAAAGTTACACAGAGAAACCCTGTCTCGAAAAAACAGAAAGCCCATTTTGGGCTCCACAATGAGACTTAGAAAGAAGCTTAAGCTATAGGCTGAGCTTTCATAATTAATAGTAAGTCTCCATGTCAGTATTGGGGAACTAATGGTCCCAACAACAACAACAAAATCCAACTACAAATGGCATCCAATGTGGGGGCATGTATTTCCTCATACGACCCAAGAAAGCTTTAAAAAAAGGTTCCAAACACACAGAAATGGAGCCAAACGCAGCTTCCTAGTCTCAGGGTCTCTCACAGGCCGCGGTACAGAGACACCTCTCCCAGCCACTGCTGGAAGGCTTGAGCTGCCACTGTGCTATGAGCTAGGCTGCACAGTGTGGTTTAAGGTTTTGTTCACGCAGACAAAGTTACAGATATGCAGTAAAGCAGGTTCAGATGGAAACACACCTCCGAACAGGTTACCGTGTGTTTAACAATGTGCGTAAGCTTAAGAAAAAAGATGAAGACAGTCATAAAAAATAGTTTAAAAATAATAAAGTCTTTAAAGAGAGAAGTAAAGTAATAAAAAAGAATAAACCATGAAAGGATTGGAAATATTACACCACAGGGAGTTTGGACCATATATGGTGCTTTGTTAATTTTGATTTTTTAAATATTATATAATTTTTTTATTAAGGAATTTTTTATTCATTTTACATACCAACCACAGATTCCTGTCTTCTCCCTCCTCTTGCCCCTCCAGCTTTTCCCTCCCTAATCTACCCCTCATTCCCTCCTCCAACAAGGTATGGGCTCCCCTGGAGAGTTAGCAGAGCCTAGTACATTCGGTAGAGTCAGGTCCAAGCCCCTCCCCCTGCATCAAGGCTGTGCAAGGTGTCCCACCATAGGTAGTGGGCTCCAAAAAGCCTGCTCATGTACCAGGGATGGATCCTGAGCCTACCGCCAGGGGACCCCTTAAGCAGATCAAGCTACAGAACTGTCTCCCTTATGCAGAGGGCCTAATCTAGTCCCAAGGAGGCTCTACAGCTGTTGGTCTAAAGTTCATGAGTTCCCACTAGTTTGGTTTGGTTGTCTCTGTAGGTTTCTCCATCATGATCTTGATGGAAATCAGTACGATGGTTTCTCAGAAAACTGGAAATCAATCTTCCTCAACCCAGCTATGCTACTCTTGGGAATATACCTAAGGAATGCTCAATCATACCACAAAGACACATGCTCAACTCTGTGTATAGCAGCATTATTCATAATAGCCAGAATCTGGAAACAAGCTAGATGCCCCTGAACTGAAGAATGGATAAAGAAAATGTGGTACATATACACAATGGAGTACTACTCAGAAGTAAAAACACAATGACAGCATGAAATTTGCAGGCAAATGGATGGAACTAGAAAATATCATCCTGAGTGAGGTAACTCAAACTCAGAAGGACAAACATGGTATGTACTCACTCATAAGTGGATACTAGATGTAAAGCAAAGGATAAGCAGACTACAACCCATAGTTCTAGAGAAGCTAGCAAGGAGGACCCTAAGAGGGACACACAGATCGCCCTAGAAAGGGGAAGTAGATGAGATCTCCATGGGTAATTCTGAATTTTTTGAATGATAATGAACAGACAACAGCTGCTGAGAGACATTAGATTGTGGAAGGGACTGCTGAATTACACCAACCTGTATACTTTAGGAATGCCTTAGCCTTAAAATGGAAGTCAAAAAATATTTTACGTTGGGGAAGAGGTTATCCTTTTCCCCCCGCAGGTTATCCTGTGGGAACAAAAGGCTATGGATTCCTTCCAGGTTAACAGAGATCAGATGTGACCAGGGGAGACCCCCTGAGGATCCTGGCTGTAGACATGAGGAGGAAAGCCAAGAAAAGACTACAGGACAGGTGAGATGTAGGCTGATCCCTCTGCATGGGAACAGCTCTGAGACGAGATGAGACATGATAAATCTTGTTGGCTACAGAGTCCTCATGACTTAGTATTACATGCCATCCTTTCACGTGGCATGGAAGGAAATTTGTATTACAGTTTGCTTATGTAGTCCAAACTGACTTATAAAGTTGACAGATGCCTTTTATCTACTCAAACATAGAACAACAAAAATCATCTTTAACTGACTTGTACACATTACACATTTCATAATTGTGTTAATGCAGATATGCATGTTACTTTTAAAAGTGTGTGTTTTTAGAGCAAGGGGACCAGACACCCATGAAAACGGGTGGTCCAGGTGATCTAGCCTCTCAGAGTGCCTCTGTTAGTTTCCTTAGAGCTCTGCATTCAGAACAGCTTCAAGGCTGCTGGCTGAGATGGTCCAGCCTCACAGACTACTCTAGCCAGGACTTCAGATAAGCCTTACACTTTCCCATTACACAGAGACTGAACAAGAAATAATACAGCTAACTCTCCCAGGACTTGCCCCTAGACAACAGGAAGCAGTCTAGAGAACACAACGCCCACATTCCCAAGAGGTGGGATGGGTGGTTTTTGGTCATTCAGTGAGTTATGGATATTTGTCCTCATTTATGGGGTACAAGTTGTTATTGGTCATAGTCAGGAAGAAAGCTAAGTAAAGGTGATTGGATACAAGGATATCTTTCTAAAGGAAAAAGGGGTAGGTATAATATAGAAATGATGAGATAAAAGTCTCAATTATTTTACATTGGTATTGCTTTTGGTATATTGATACAAATTTGAAGTTATTTTTGTTATACTGAGTGTATGGTTCTACTCTTGTTTGGGATATTGTGTTTATGCAACTCATTTAAAATGTAAAATTAAAAAATGCAGGTTAGTAGTCATCTATAATAATCAAACTTATAGTCATATTAGATATGTTTTCAAAGTTAAACAGATATATTTTAAATAGATAAATGGTCTTCAAATACTTCAAGTCCTAAGAATATTACATTTAAGCTATTTTAATAACATCGGGCTTTTCATGACAGTGAGACATGTCTGCTCCTGGCAGCAGCAATTTGCTTCAAAAAAGGATGATGAGCACTGAAGAACCTCCAGTGAGGTTTGCTTTCTTTATGGTAAAAGCTAGCCATTTGGGCAAGAAAGTGCCCTTGCCTAGACTGTTGACAGTATGCTGTCCAAACTGGACCAGCAGGACGTAAAGAAGGTGACTGCCCAGCTTTGTCAAGGTGGAGGTGGGGGAGGGGAGTCAAAGGCCTGGAGCCCAAGTGGTTGTTTGAACGGCACATGGCCACCACAGGCTTGGGTGTTTGAACACTTGGGCCCCAGTGGCGGTGCTGTTTGGAGAGATTCAGGAGGGACAGACTTGCTGGGGAAAGTATATTTCTCAGGATGGACTTTGAAGATGTGAGCGCTCAGCTCCCAGCTCCTGTCACCACGCTGGCCACTTGCTGTCACGCTTCACCCCCATGATGAAGTAAACTTATTCCTCTGGAATTAAAAGCCCAAGTAAACTCTTCCCTAGGTGGCCTTGATGTTTTATCACAGTGATAGAAAAGTGACTGATACAGCGTAGGCTGCCAGTTCCAGGTTGAGCATGGAAATTTATGATCCCAGATCTCATAATCTCACCAGGATCACGGTGACATCAGGACTCGACGTGACAGCTGGCTTAGAAGAACTGAAAGGAAATGGACAGGTACTGGTCCCAGTAGACTGGGGAGAACCAGAGAGGCCACCACTCAGACTTCCAAGATCAGAGATGCCAAAATGACAATTACAGAGCTGAGATGCACCTTCCAGGCTTGGACTCCATGAGAAATCTGAAATTCAGCTCAGAGAACAATCTGAGGGATGTGGAGGCCTGTTATGACACAGCCCAACAAGGTCCTGCTGCTCCTGGGCTTGGAGCTGGCACAGACCTGGGCAGAGGATCAGCTCTAGGCCCAGGAGTACCTGTCCTGTGAACATCAAGGTCAAACTGAAGGCTGAGGTTGATAGCTACCACCACTTGCTGGAGGTCAAGGAGGTCGTTAGTCTACATGATGCCCTGGACAGCAGCAGCTCCATGCAAACCACCCACAATACAGCCACCTAGAGGACCATGCATGGCAGAGTGGTGTCTGAGACCAGTGACACCAAAGTTTCGAGGCTCTGAGACAGAGAAGCTGGGTACAAGCCCCTGGGGACAAGGTGCCAAGTCCTGCATGGGTATGTGTGTCTATATATCATCCATTTGTGTAGCTAGAGTTTTCCTGCCTGGCCCACAGTCAGGACAAATCTCTCTCACCCGCTAGTCCCGCAGCCGCTCAGACCCGACCAAGTAAACACAGAGACTTATATTGCTTACAAACTGTATGGCCGTGGCAGGCTTCTTGCTAACTGTTCTTACAGCTTAAATTAATCCATTTCTATTCATCTATACATTGCCACGTGGCTTGTGGCTTACCGGTACTTTACATCTTCCTTGTCCTGATGGCGGCTGGCAGTGTCTCCTCCACCTAGCTTCCTGTGTGGGACAGAGAAAAACCAATATTTTTATTTAAAGCAGGTTGATTATAAATACAATCTCTTTCTAAAGAAAAAAAAGGGGATAGTTTAGATATGATAGGATGAAAGGGTAGATTAATGAACCTACTTTTAAAGAGTAACAACTTGTTTAAAATGTTTTACATTGCTATAGATTTTAGTTTATTGATACAAATTTAAACTTAATTTTGTTATACTGTATATATATTTCTATTCTTGTTTGAGGTATTATGTTTTTTTTTTTTTTTTTTTTTTTTTTTTTTTTTTTTTTTTTTTTTTTTTTTTTGGTTTTTCGAGACAGGGTTTCTCTGTGTAGCTTTGCGCCTTTCCTGGAACTCACTTGGTAGTCCAGGCTGGCCTCGAACTCACAGAGATCCGCCTGGCTCTGCCTCCCGAGTGCTGGGACTAAAGGCGTGCGCCACCACCGCCCGGCGAGGTATTATGTTTATGTAACTCATTTAAAATTGTAATGGATAATTAAAAAATAGATTAATAGTTAGTCATCTATGATAATATTTGTAGCCATGTTAGTTAAGTCTTCTAGGTATACATAGATATATTTCAGATAGATAGGTAGTCTTCAAACACTTCAAAGACCTACAGAATATGGCATTTAAAATGTTTTAAAAGTTTAGACTTTTTGGACAGTGAGACATGTCTGCTCCTGACAGCACCGATTTACTTCAGAGAGGAGGATGGGCATCGAAGACACTCCATATGGAGTTTATCTTCACCTTGACAAAAATAGCCATTTGGGCAAGAAACTGTTCTTGCCTGGACTGCTTGATCAACTGGACATGCAGGACCCATAGAAAGGTGACCACTGAACTTTGCTTGACAAAATGGTCCTTCAGGTTCCTGCTTTGCAGAGAAAACTGCCAGACATTCTACAGGACACAGAGAAAAGTGAATAAGAGACTCTAGGCCTGTGGGCTGAAGACAGATGCCCCAACTTTACAAGAGAACTTTGAATGACTGTCCAGGCTGCCAGCTGTCTCTGTCTACCCTACAAGACTCCTAAAAGTTGCTTATATCCTTCTCCATTTCTCAGGTAGTAGTATATCCTTCTGAGGTCTTTGATGTGGTTAAAGACTAGATACTTACAATTTTCCTTAGTTATAATAAAAGATAAGTTAGATATAAAACCTTAAACTCACAAATATAAGATAGATAGGATCTCTTCTTTAATATTGTAACTGTAATTCTTGCTTGATAATTGTTTTGTTATATGTAATTTTACTATGTTAAAGTTAAAACCTTCCTTTTTAAGAAAAGAAAAGGGGAAGTGCTGTGGGATGGTCTGTATGTCAAGTGTGTTGCTGATTGGTCAGTAAATAAATCACTGATTGGCCATTGGCTAGGCAGGAAGTATAGGCGGGACAAGGAAAAGAATTCTGGGAAGTGGAAGGCTGAGGGAGAGACACTGGCAGCCGCCATCAGGACAAGGAAGATGTAAGGTACCAGTTAGCCATGAGCCATGTGGCAAAGTAAAGATTAATAGAAATGGGCTAAATATAAGAGTAAGAGCTAGACAATAACAGGCCTGAGCTAATGGCCAAGCAGTTTAAATAATGTAAGAGTCTGTGTGTTTATTTTATAAGTGGGCTCTGGGACTGGCGGGACTTGATGGCGGGAGCTGGAGAGAAATTCTCCAGCTACACATTTGTCTATTAATTAATTAACCCCTTATTGTGTATGTGCGTACACGTGCATTTGTGAGACATGCATATACATGTGGAGGTAAGAAAACAAGTTTTTTGTGTCCTTCCCCAGGAGTCTACCTTCCACCTTTTCTGTGATAGTCTCTCACAGGCCTGGAGGTCTTCAAGTTGACCACCAGATGGCGCCATTGTAAAGTCCATGTTTCCTCATACTATTAAAAGACCTAGGAGGCTTCTTGAGAAAATAATGTGGAAACCCGAATTTGAGGGTGCGCTCACCCTGCTTGGTGGCTTGACAGGTGAACAAGCAGCCTCTCGGGCAGTGGCATCGGTCCTGGGGTGGTGGCCTGATTCCACTGATACCTGCACTGCCCGGGGTCTTTAGAGCGGCAGATTCCTTCATGGCACTGGACTCCTACTGCAGCAGCCTGGGGTGCTATGCAAACCAGATACCCCTGAGTGGGACCCTGTACCTGATACTATGTCAATCCCTGGGTTTTTGAACAGTCTTTATGCCTGGGCCCCAGGCTTCAAAACACTAAAGCATCTGCTGCTGCTTGATAACTAAAGAGGTCCTGCACCCTGCGGGGTGATCACACTGCAGGTGCCTGTGTTCTATACTCCATGCTGGACTCTGAAACAGTCATGTTGTCAACTGGCACCCAGTTCCTGAGAACCAGGCCCAGGCCCATGCTCACAGAACAAAGCCCCAGCAACTGTCCCTTGATGGCTGAAGCCACAGCAGAGGTCTTGTCCGGGCCACTTGACCCCTAAACAGGTGGCTATTCTGGAAGGCTTAAAGCCACTAACCGGCAGTGACCCACAGATCTGATTCTACCTGCTGAAATCCTGGCACCTTATGACAGGTGGTCCGAGACTCCCGGCTGACCCAGCCAGGAGACCATCCTTCTGGGACCCTGAGTGGCCCGGCTCTGCCCAGTCCTTCCTGGCTCCCCACTGACAAGTGCGGGAGCAGCTGAGCAGTTTGACGACAGTCAGGGCGAGAAGTGAAGAGAAAGCCGATACTTCAGGAGAGCAGAGATCTGGCAACGGCTGACAGGAGCCGGTGAGGAGACCTGGGCACCCAGGTCTCCAGAAGTTCCAGAAAGCCATCAAGTCTTCAGGGTCCATTGTCTCACACCCCAGGCTGAAAGCTGTAAAACTGGCCACTGCTAAGGGCCACAATGCACAGTTCTAACACGGACGAGCCAAGGTTTGTCTGAAATGCAGGAGACTGTTTACTGCTGGTGGCAGAAATGGGAGCTCTGGAGATAACTACAGAAAAATAGTTATCTTTAAAAATCTGATGTGTAATATCATTTAATCTCAGTGCACCGGTGTTGAGATGGTCTGTGCAAAGGACTTCATTTCAGTACCAACGAAGTACTCTAAGTACACACCCAGCAAGCTCATGAAGAGCATGTTAGACCATCTCCTGCCAGGTTCCAGACGTTGACATTTGGAGCAAGGTTATTCTGTTGTGAAGGCCTGTCTTGTGCCATGCTACATTAGCAGGGAGATTCAGTGGGATTCAAGTCTAAGTTTGAGGAGAGTGGTCTGGTCTCTTTGGGGCTGAGTGGGCAAAGAACTTGCTGTGCAGCATGAGGACCTGAGTTCGGATCCTCAGCACACACATGAGAGCAAGGTGTAGTGGCACTCATCTGTGATCCACTGCTGGACTGAGGAGGCTAATCCTGGGACTCACTGGACAATCAGTCTAGCCAAAATGATGAGCAGTGGTTCAGTATAAAAACCTGCCTCCAAAAATAAGGTGGAGAACAATAAAAGACACCTGAGGTCAGTCTCTGACCTCCATGGGCACATGAGTACAACACACACACACACACACACACACACACACACACACACACACACACACAGAATGCCTTTGTCTCTCTCATCTCACCCATCCAGGCAGAAGGTTTGGTGTTTGGGGTCTGCTTTGGTGCAAAGTGAAGTTATAACCACTGGAACCAGATCCCGAGACTCCACGAAGTGAAGGGAAAGCCACACCCCAGCATCTGCAGATGGAGTCCTGGGGAGCCTACAGGTGGGGAGGATGGAGGGCCATGGAGGCTGTGACTTTCAGAACTGCCCTCAAACCTTGCTACAGAAGGAAATCATGTAACAGCGCCTCCTTCCAGATTGTCCCATGAAGTTTGCTGCCCTCCACAAGACAGCTCTGACCCATTCTGTGAAGAGGCTAAATGTGAAGTAGCTGGTGCTGTGGACAATCGGGACTGTTCTCAAGTGGACCCTCCAAGTGGATGCAGCTGGGAATTTCAAGGCTTCCTTGCTAACTGGAAATCCAGCGCAGAGTCGCCGTTAGCCTGAGCTTTCTGTCCCGTGTTGATCTCTCCATGGGGAGGAAGAAAACAGCAAGCACTTCTGAGATCACAGCATCCTTGCCTGCTACTGCCTCCTCTGCATCCTTTCCGTCTTCGAGAGCTTCTGCTGCAACCCCTCTCTTTTCTTCACTGTGAAGACCTTAACTTTCAGGGTCTTGGTAAGGCTTCGGGGGAAGGAAGGATGACCGAATGCCCAATTTGCCACGTTTAACTGGAGACCTGTGGTGATTGCTTTTAAAACTTTAATTTTTTCTCTCTGTCTCTCATTGCCTGTGTAAGTTTATGTGTACCATGTATGTGTATGTATGTATGTATGTATGTATGCATGTATGTGTGTAGGTATGTATGCATGTATGTATGTGTGTAGGTATGTATGCATGTATGTATGTGTGTATGTATGCATGCATGTATGTATGAATGCATGTATATGTGTATGTATATATGTATGTATATATGCATGTATGTATGTATGCCAGAAGACAGCAGCAGATGCTCTAGAACTGGAGTTGCAGGTGTTGTGAGCCAACACATTAGGGTTCTGAGAACCAAACCCAGGTTCTCTACAAGAACAAGTGCTCTTGACCATGGAGCCATCTCTCCAGCCCCTGTGCTAATTTCCCTGTTCCCCATGCAGGTTGTTCTGATTTTCTTAGGCTCAGCTACCCTTGGTTAGCTGCAGTCTGGAAATATTAAATAGGAGTTCTAATTAGAATTAATTTGTAAGTTCTGAATCACTTGTGTTACAGTGTATTACCATGATCACTATATTAGCTATTGTTGTTAATCTTTAAAATACCCAAATTCTAAATTAAACTCTACTGTTAGCATGTGCACAGAGAAAACACAGAGTTTGTTACTCCTTATGGCTTCCCGCATTCACTGGACAGCTTGGAACATGATCCCCTGGATAAGAGGGGACCTCTGAGATCCTGTGGGGAAGTGGGGATCCTGGCAGCTGGGCAATTATAGGCCTTGAACTCTGATGCCCAGTGGCCAGAGGAGTAGGGCCAGGCTCTCTGGATCAGCCTGATAGACCAGTTCTCTCTTCAGCAAGTGGTTAGCCAGGAATTGTCCATTATTCTCTCAACAGAAACCAGTTCGACCAAAAACTTTTGGAAGCCCAGGTAAAATGTTTTTGAAATGCTAATTTTAAGAAACAATAGTTAGTACCGTAGAGGGCCTGTGTCCAGGGACAGTGTGAACTGAATTCTGTTTTGGTAGAACAACATCAAAGGTGCAAAACCTTCCAAGCCAGGAACAGGGATTAGGGGTCTTACCATTCACTGTCCTTGAATTCCCTAGAATAACCTGAGAGCACCATGACTTGATATTTACTCTGGAGATCTATTTGACATTGATCTGACTTTCATCTGCTTGGACTAAGGTGATTCGTGGTGTTAAAGGGAACAGTAGCAAGACTATTTAAAAACAAACTACACCTTAAATCATATCCCCAATGCCTGTTTTATTCCAGGCACATTCAGGGCTCTAGTCTGGCAGCTTTGTTTACCCCAGGGAAAAGGATGTAGAACAAAAGCCACAGTGTAGAGCTGTTAGAAGTAACATTGGAAAAGGAGATCAGTGTGCCTGTCTCCACAGGGTGGGTAGCAGAGAGTCTAGACCTCGGGGGTCACAATGCAAAACAAGTATATGTATATACCATCTAAATAATAAATACTTGGACTCTCCCAGGACTGTTATATTGGCACATGAACATACCAGTCAGTCCATGGCCCATTAAGCACTCTGCCACCATCCTCTGGACACACTCGATTGACTGTGTGATAGAAGGAGCAGTAAGAATCAGTGAGCAAAGCAAAATGGTCCTGGGAAGCCAAACTCCTGCTTCACCTGACATACAAAGCTGGACTCGATAGACTGAAGGTTTGGCTGTGGTTTAGATGATGGTCCTCAAAAACTGATGAGCTAAAGACTTTGTCCCTAGGGTGGCACTGTGAGGTGTGTGTGCCACCTTAGGAGGTGTGGGGCTCATGGGCAACCTTAGGTCATGGTGGGGGAGAGGTGCCACTGAGGGGCATGGTGGGAGCCTGGGATCTTCCTGGCCTCTCACGGGGAGGGTAGTTCCCTCTGCTCTGTGCTTCTATTAGGATGTTGTGCCCTTGTGAGAGACTGAATGCATGAGCCCTCTGATGCTAGACTGGAGCCTTCAGAATTTTGAGTCCAAATAACTCAATCTCTCTCTCAGATAGCCTGTAACTCACGGTGCAGACTAGATCGGCCTTGAACTCACAGAGATCCACCTGCCTCAGCCTCCTGAGTGCTTTCAATAAAGGTATGTGCCACCACAATCTTGTTTCTTTATATGTTAATTATCTCAGACATTGTAGTAACATGAAGCCAGTTAATAGACATTTATATGTAATAGATGAAACTATGAAGTTAATAAGAGAAAACACAGAACACTTATATACAAGAAGCAGTGAAAAGCTTCCACAGCAAAAACTTAGAGGCTGGAAACCAACCCTGGCTCCCAAACTGGTGAATCTGATTACATGGGATGTCATTAGGTGTCACTCATGAACACTGTGGGTAAAGGTAACAGTGGCAGAGGAAGTGAGGACGTTTATCACATGAGAAGTCAACAGACTATGATATCTAGGGACTCCCATATGCCTGCTCACCAGAAAAAGAAATTTTCATAAGAAAATAGATAGGAGGCTGGGCATGGTGGCACACCGTTATTCCCTCACTGGGGAAGCAGAGTCAGACAGATCTTTGTGAGTTCAAAGTTGGCCTTATCTATATAGTGAGTTCCAAGCCAGCCAGTGCTACACAGAGAAAGCCTGTCTAAAAAATGAAAATACAAAATGATTTACTAAAGATGAAAATTCACAGTGGAGGAATTGACCCTGAACTCACTGGTATTCAGGAACATGCTAATGAGACTACCATGACATTCTAATCTAAACAAGAAAACCGGAAACGGTTCTACCCAGGTTGGAAGTCGTGTGGAAACACAAGAACCCACAGGAAACTGGTGGATGTGTGGAATGGGCAGGCTTTCTGGAGGAAACTGACTTTGACAAATCATATTTGCTCATATTTCCTTATGTCAAATTCTAGCTGGCAACAGCCAAAGGCATTCTGAAGATCCATTCAGTGCAGCTCTGGGGTCTGGCAGGGATGGAGGGCTCATGGGCACGTGGTTCATGTTCTGGTAATGCTCCTGGGCAGCAGCTAGAAACCGTTCATACGTTATCTTGCTTGTTTTCTATCTGTCTCCCTTTTCTCTTTCCCTCTCTACTCCCTTTCTCCCTCCTCCAGTCTCTCTTATTTTTTAGAGAGGGGAGGTCTCACTAGACAGCCTCAGTTTGCCTGGAACTCATTGCACAGTTTAGGCTTGTCTTAAACTCATGTTGTAGTCCAGCCTGGCCTCAAATTTTTGATCCTTCTGCCTCCGTTTCCCATGTTCTGGAGTTACAGGCATGCACCACCCTAGATGAAAACTTTCCTTGAATTTATGAAGTCATCTTCCTTGCTGACTTATTAGTAGACGTCTTTATTTTGTCACTGAATGGTTACTGGAGGGTTGGAGTACATTCATAACTTCTTGCAGTCCATCTTTAAGGGCTGTTATAGCAACCATCCTCAGAATAAGAACTTTAAACAGTGTGGTTCTAGTCTTCACTCTCGTCCTTCATTCTCTTTTTATCACACGTTTTCCTCTACAGATTAGAACGGCACAATATGTCAGTATCGTGTTGTTCAAACAGTCGATGTCAAAAGATCGTAGGTAAAAGTAAGACACTCACCTGCGGTTGGCACGTTTCCTGGCCAACCTGGAGTACAGACTCCTGTTTCATTTGGGATTGTTTCCTTTCTGCCTGGTGGACTCCAGAATCATCAGCTATCACATGGTAGTTTCCATAGAGAAGTAATTTAATGTCTCGATGCTGACACAGCATCAGTTTCCACTGTTTCGTCCTCTCATGGAGACTGCAGTTTCCTCTCTCTCTGTGGGCAGGTTAATATATTTTAATTAAATGTCAGAACCCGTGGTGTCTCATTTATATGTCTAGCAGTGTTCTTGAACCTTGCGCTGAGAATTTCATTACTTACAAACAACTTGATTTTATTGGATCTTGATTTTAATATTTACTAGGTGCGATAAGAAAATTATTGAATGTAGGAATAACATTTTTTTTATTATGGAGGCAAGGACTTTCTGAGAATCCCACAGGATTAGGTCTTTCACTTGCTTTCGTCAGTGTAGGTAGGTAGGGTCTCTCTCAACCGGGAGTTTGCTGGTTGACTCTTGATTTACCAAGCACTAGTGATCCTTCTTTCTCTCCCTCCCCAGGGCTGGTACCAGAGGCCTGGTTGGCTTCCTCTGGCTCCTGGGGATCCCGGTGCAGCAAACACTTTACTGAGTGAGTCAATTCCTCAGCCCACTCCTCCAGCACACTCTTATAATGGATTTCTATCAGATATTAACACTATAATATTTGGTTATATAATACTGGAATTATTTAGCCATCCACACATCTAACAAGCAGTAGTATCTCTGGACATCCACAAGCAATGTCTCTGGACACTTTATCCTGTCTTCCTAGTCCTCTTATCCATTATCTCCTCCTAAAAATCACCAGTAGAAAAATACCTGGTATGCATTGCATCCCCAGCCTCACTCATTTCCTTCATTTGCTTCCAAAGAGTTAATTCTGTGGAGAGCTAGTAGGTGTCTGTCCAATCATTTTAATCATTTAATTGCCCAATCATTTGTTCAGAAAGCAGAGCTTCATATCCTATCCCGGACCTCCTGAATCAGAGTTCCAGTCTAACAAGATCCTCAGGCAGCATGCATCACATTGTGTTATACACACAAGTATTCATAAACAACGTTCTGCATCCCCTGCATGGTATGCAAATATTACAGGTGTGATCATTCTACACAGACCACTCAATGAGCTGTTTTCTTAGAGAGATGAGGCTAACAAAGATCCAGAATGTTCCCTTTCAATTTGTTAAAGAAGACACACGTTTTGGTGACTGATGGTGAAATCTGTCACTGAATCGATATGTTGGTGGCATTGATGTTGCAGTCAGATGTGAATCCTGTCTCCTTAACTAAAATAAGATGCAATCGTCTGCTTCCTTGAAGCTTCATGGTCACAGAAGAGTGTAGTTCCCAAAGAAAGAAATTACTGTTTCAGCCACGAGGGGAATTATTATGTGCTGTGGAAAAAGTAATGAGTTTACAAAGTCCTGATGTCTCAGAGTCATAGGAATGTTCAAGGCAAATCCAAGGAGCAAGTATACTTTACATTATCAGGAAAGGCTGGGGGAATATGAAGAGAGTTTACCCCAACCTAGGTTGAGAGTTGTGTTCTTGCTATCTTAAATCAGCTAATAAACATCTCCAGGTTTTATGTTCTTTCTTTTTCTTTTTGGTTTTTTTGAGAAGGAGTTTCTCTGTATAGCTTTGGAGCCTGTCCTGGAACTCACTCTGTAGACCAGGCTGGCCTTGAACTCACAGAGATCTGCCTGGCTCTGCCTCCCGAATGGCTCTGCCCGGCGGCGGCGGCATGTTGCATGTTTCAGAGGCCGTCTGCTGACCTAGAGCTTTCTTTGTGAATGTAGCATCTAGTTTGTTGTGAGTTCTGTTAGCCAAAGATTAGAGGACCTGTGATGTGGTGGAGACGCACCAGCTGAAACAATTCCTAGAACTTAAGCTGGCCAGAAGGTCAGTATTGGGATCAAAAATTCAGATACCACAGCCTGGAAAGCTGGAGCCTTTAATTACATGGTGGCAAAAAAAAGATAAAAAATCACTCAAGTGTTACGCTGGTGATTGCTGTTTTCAGCAAAACCTACCAAAGCCAGCATATGGGCTGCAGCCAGCCACGTGGGAAGTGAGTGCTGGTGTAAAAACACAGCTCTTCCCTCCAACAGAATAAAAGAGTTTATTCTGTAGCAGGCTTTCTTTGGGCCCCCAGCCAGCTCTCAAGTCATGACACAGAGACTTAATATTAGCTCTGAATGCTCGGCCTGGGCTTATGCTTGTCCCACTGGCTCTTATAACTTAATTTAACCTGGTTCTCTTCATCTATGTTTTGCCTCAGAGCTTTTTACCTTCTTTTCACTCTGTGTGTCCTACTCCATGTCTGGCTGGCCCCAGGCTCCTCCCTCTCTTTCTCCCCCATTCTCTTCTCTTTTCTCGCCTCTTACTTATCTTCTCTGGCCCTAGCTCTGCCTTTCCCTCCACTAGCTATTGGTCGTTCAGACTTTTAGTAGACCAATCAGGTGCCTTAGGCAGGCAAGGTGAAAGAAACGCAACACATCTTTACATAACTAAACAAATGCAGTACAAATGCAACACATCTTTACATAACTAAACAAATGCAGTATAAACAAATGTAACACACCTTTACATAGTTAAAGCAATATTCTACAACATAAACAAATGAAACACATCTTTGCCTAGTTAAAGTAATATTCCACAACATTATTCTGAAACTGGCCAAATATCCCAGCATGTAAAGAGCTGACTGCCAAGACTGATTGTAGTCAGGCTTCTTTTGTACTGCCAGTTCCCAAACAGCGACACGGAGACTTATTAATTATGAAAGCTTGGCCTTAGCTTGGGCTTGTTCCCAACTAGCTCTCATAACTTAAATTAACCTGTTTATATTAATCTATGTTCTGTCATGCGGCTTCTTACCTCTCCTGCATACTGTACATCTGACTCCCTCTGAGTCTCACTGCCTTAATCCTACATGCCTCAGATTCTTCCCAGAGTTCCTATCTCTGCCCAGAAGTCCCACCTATTCTCTCCTGCTTAGCTATTGGCCATTCAGCTCTTTATTAAACCAATCAGAAGGTACCTTAGATAAAGACACATCGTCACAGTGTACAAAAAGATTATTTCACAACAACTGATAACCTGAATCCAATCCCTGGATCCAACACAGTGGAAGGAGAGGATGATGTCCCAAAAGGTGTCCTCTGGCCTTTACACCCCCCATGGGATGCACCCCTCCCCTAACAATAAATCTGTGTGTGTGTGTGTGTGTGTGTGTGTGTGTGTGTGTGTGTGTGTGTGTGTATGTATGAGGGGGGGAGAGAGGGAGAGAGAGATTATTTTAGTACCAAATATGAGTGACCATGGCCCAGGATTTAGGCTACACCAAATAACATATTCCAACGTGGCAACAGTTTTATGTGTCTTCATAGTAACAGAGGAAAGAAAAGCATAAAGCAAGATACTTAAAAAATGCATTGGTGAGAGCTGGGGCAGCGGTGGTGCAATGCCTTTAATCCCAGCACTCGGGAGGCAGAGCCAGGCAGATCTCTGTGAGTTCGAGGCCAGCCTGGTCTACAGAGCAAGATCCAGGACAGGCACCAAAACTACAAGGGGAAATCTTGTCTCGAACCACCCACCCCCCAAAAAAATGCATTGGTGACACATCAGGTAGGTGGGAGTCACATCAAATTGGGGAATCTCTGTTATGGGCCTCAGATGCTGGAAAACATTATTAGCCTAATTTATCTAAAAGTCACAAGGATATTAGGGTCACACATACAGGCAGGAAATGAAGGATTTAGGGGACTAATGATAACCAAGACAATTTAGCTCTGAACCTACAACTCTCTACAATTCCAACTCTCTACAATCGTTGGAGTCTTAATCAGTTAATCAGCCTCGTAGAATGTCAACACAGTACAGCTTCTTTTCCTGCTTCAGCTCACAGGAAGTGAGCGTCACTAAGTCAGGCCTCCCTTGACTGCAGCCTCGCTCCATGCTCCTGCATCCTGAATTGAAGCAGTGTAGATGATGTCTGTGAAGTGAGAGTCTAGTCTCAATGGCAGATGGGACAGCTGCTGAGAGCTTGGAGGACTGCTGGGGAATGAGTTAAAGAGCCTTCCACTCAAGTCTGTTGTTTTAGATGACTTCCAAATAGCCACCATCAAATTAAGGGACAGGAAGCTGGTAGGCAGGTCCTAGAAGCCAATCTAGAAAATTCCAAGAGTTTCCAGTCTTAAATCTCTGTCTAGATAGGGTATCTAAACATGGAGAGGTTCAAAGGCAAACAAAAAAAAATCCTCTTTGTTTTAGAGATCCCGATGAACCCCATTTATAGCAAATGGAGAAAAACATCAAGCTTACTCTGTAATTGGTAGAGAAGAGCTGTCACTCATTTTAGCCAGAGAACTGACATGTTTATAGATGGCAAATGATCTTGTCTTTGAGATCTCAGGATGGTCTTGCTTAATGTTACTGTTTTATGAGGTTATTTATGTTCTGTAAGACATTGTGGGCCAGCCATGAGAAATGGGCCAGCTTGTTGAAATCTAAGAGCCAGGCCAGCACCAAGATGTCAACAGCTGCTTTGATCTCTCACACGGATGGTGCCCACTTCTGCAGTTAGAGGCGATTGTCTTCCTGTTGTATGTCCAGGTAAGAGTGGGGAGCTGTCCTCAAAATCACTCTGCCTCAGCCTTTTGTTCCTCTGAGGGGCGCATCCTCATCTGACATCCCTTTGGGCCTTTGAGACAGTTGCCCTCAATCCTGTATGCTTGGTTAGTGGCAGTCGGCCCAGACCATGGAGAATAGACTACCCTGCCAACCCTCATCTCTTCCCTGTCTTCTCCCCTTAGAAGGGATTGCTCTGTGTCTGAGGTTTGCAACTTCCTCCTTGACATTGACTGTGTTTACTATTTCATGACTCATTTCCACAGTGTTTGGTGTTGAAGGGACAGCTTTGGGGTGAACTCAAGCTGCCATCTTGACCTGGGAACAGCCCAAGGCCTTTCTGTGGATTGTTGTATCTTGTCTCATGGTGGCATGGTCAAACCATTTCCTATCATCAAGAAAGTCAGGAGTATTGAGCCGGGCGGTGGTGGCGCACGCCTTTAATCCCAGCACTCGGGAGGCAGAGCCAGGTGGATCTCTGTGAGTTCGAGGCCAGCCTGGGCTACCAAGTGAGTTCCAGGAGAGGCGCAAAGCTACACAGAGAAACCCTGTCTCGTAAAAAAACCAAAAAAAAAAAAGAAAGTCAGGAGTAGAACTGTTATTTATTTTCTAAGTATTCTCAAGGATGGCTTAGGTTGTGAACAGATATTTTTTGTCTCTTATATGTCAAGATTAAAAATGAAAAGTTGGGCATGGCAGTAAGAGTCCATCAGGGGGGTGGTGTGGGAGGAGTGAGGGGGTTTCCAGTGTAATTGTTTGGCTTTCTCAATAGTGTTTCACCATATTTTATCAAAGCACACCAAGAACTTGATTCAGGAGTCATGAGCTTGAACCTAATTTAATCTCTTGATCTAGGGGTCAGAGCATGCTGTGGGGAGGTAGGGGCCTTTTCCCTTTAGCCTTTGTGCCTCTAGTGACCAAACCATTCTTTTTCCCATGGGTCATGTCCTGAACCATGTTGAGCAGGCGTAGCCTCAGAAGGATGTGTCTCTCCATGCTCTGCTGAAAAAGAGACGCTGTGGATGGAGGAAGTGTGCAGACGTCTGTGTTCCTATGGAATTTATGAGACTCTGTGTATGGAAAGTGTGCAGCACGTCTGTGTTCCTATGGAATTTATGAGACTCTATGGACGGAAAGTGTGCAGCACGTCTGTGTTCCTATGGAATTTATGAGACTCTATGAATGGAAAGTGTGCAGCACGTCTGTGTTCCTATGGAATTTATGAGACTCTATGGATGGAAAGTGTGCAGCACGTCTGTGTTCCTATGGAATTTATGAGACTCTATGGATGGAAAGTGTGCAGCACGTCTGTGTTTCTATGGAATTTATGAGACTCTATGTGTAAGTAAATTTGTTGCAACTCTGTGGGTTTGGACCCAGATTTTGGCACCAACAATGTAAGTTTTTCAACTCTGTTGGAGAAGTATCCTGACCACCTGGGGAGTCAGGTGATGGCTGGAACTGTGATGAGACAGCAGCCCTGGAGGGCAAGGTGTCCTGGATATCTCGAGCTGCTTAAGGCAACTCAGCCCTGGAGGTATCCCAGATACCTTGAGCTGCTTAGGACAGCTCTGACTTGAAGGGAAATTATTCTGACTGCTTAGAAGAGTCAGGCCTGGAGCTGCTAGGACAGGAATGGTATTCTGACTGTTCGGGAGTCAGGCTATACCTGGTGTGGTGGGGGATGGTCTCCCTGCAGGATATAGCAATCCTGCTCCTCTCCTGGAGAGTCGCTACAGCTGAGCTTTGCTCAGCCCCCACTTAAGGGGGCTTCCTAGCAGAGCTCTTTTTCTCAGGCCTAAGATATTGCTTCTTTTGCTTCACGCTGCAAAGGGGGAAACCCCTGCAGAAATGTGGCAATCTTCTCCAGCTCTGGAGCAAAGTGTTACTTTTTCAGCTCCCCCTTGCTCTGTCCACTGAGGGATGTCTCAACAAGGTTTTTCTGTTCAGTTCCTCCTTGCTCTGTCCTGTAGCACGAATCTTAGAAGGTCTTATTAATAAGATCAAACCTGAAGCCAGGTTTTGGGGTGAATGCTGGAAGATCAGAGAAGCAGAACAAGCCACAGCCACTTTACCCTTGCCAGTTCCTCAGCTATTCCTGTTTCCTCAAACTGGAAGCCTCTGAGTCCTCATCCAAATGGATCTCAGCTGAACTGCTTCTCGAAAGCCTGAATGCTTAACCAGCCTAGTTCCTGGTTTTCATGCCTTATATATCTTTCTGCCTTCTGCCCTCACTTCCTGGGATTAAAGGCTCACTTTCTGGGATTAAAGGCGTGAGTCACCATGCCTGGCTGTTTCCAATGTGGCCTTGAACTCACAGAGATCCAGACGGATTTCTGCCTCTGAAATGCTAGGATTAAAGGTGTGAGTGCCACCATTTTCTAGCCTCTGTATCTAGCGGCTGTTCTGTTCTCTGACCCCAGATAAGTTTATTAGGGTGCACAATATTTTGGGGAACAAAATACCACCATACTGTCCACTATGGGACATCTCAGAAAGGTTCTTCTCTATGCCAGTAAATGAAGATCTTCACACCCAAAACTCTTTTGAGAAATGTTTATTTGGGAAGGAGGAATCCAGGAGAGTAGCTGCCTCTACCAGGGTGGAGAGAACAGCCTTTTTGTAACTGACCAGGCAGGGCAGTTTATATAAGATGTCTTGAGGGTGGAGTCAACCAGTGATTGGTTAGTTTTTTTTTCTTCCCAGGGATTGGTCAGTTTTGTGGGCTAGGGGAAGAAATGGCCCTGATTTCAGAACCAAACTTTGTTTCTTTCCCTAGCCTTCTTTGGCTTTTTGACACTGCCTCTAAGGCCAGGGCACATTTCTTTCACTGACTGATTCTAGGGACCGAGAGTGTTACTTTGGTACTAGTTTCAGAGTCAGGGCATGTTTCCTAGGTTCTGGGTTTGGGGATAAAGTGTTCATTTCTCTGGCTCAGGTCCCAAACACAGGCTGTGTTTCTTTCCCTGGTTCTAAGCTCCAGGGTCACAGTGGGATTTTTTAGCCAGCCACTTTTCCCTATACTATGGATAGAGGAAGTGTGCAGCGAGACTGTGTTCCTATGGAATTTATGAGACTCTATGGATGGAAAGTGTGCAGCCAGACTGTGTTCCCATGGAATTTATGAGACTCTATGGATGGAAAGTGTGCAGCATGTCTGTGTTCCTATGGAATTTAGAGACTCTATGGACGAAAAGTGTGCAGCACGTCTGTGTTCCTATGGTCCTTATGAGGCCACTGAAACAGGAGACCGGAAGAGCAGGCAGCACTCATTGGGGCCTGAGATTATTGCAAAGGAGGTAAAATCCTGAAAGTCAGGTTAGATTCTGCAACATGAAGAAGGATCTTGGTACAGGATCCAGGAGGTCCCCTCATTCACTCACTGCCAATCCTACATTTTCTTGGACACAGAGACATATACGTAACTGCAAGGGTAATCATTTATTGAACAGGGAGAGGAGGACCTACATGGAGAGTTGTGGGTGTGGCAAAGAGAAATTTAAAAGAAAGCCTTTGATTCACCGTGAGTCATCCCAGGTAATCAGGGAAGATTCTGGGGATGCAGGGACTAAGCTTTCCTGGGTGTCAGCGATGGGAATCAGATCACAGAGCTTATCACAGGATGGTGTGTGGATGGGGAGGGACGATGCTGAGGTCCAGGTGAGGATTCCCCACTCGACACTGAGTAAGCCAAGAAGAAAGAATACAGAAAGTCATTAAGCACTGCTTGGGTTGACTGCAGGACACAGAGCCATTCTATCATATAGAGTAAAGGGTGAAGAAACAGACCTTCCTCTGCCTTCTAACTGATGGTACTTACCAGAATACAGGAATGAAAGGCATAGAATAAATGACTTTTTCCTCATTGATGCCTTATGAAAAATAAAAGGAAGTAATGAAAGATCTGAGGTTTGTTCCCACTGTCTTTGGCATAAGAATCTCTGTTGTGGGATATTTGTATACTGTGTGAAGATATGTCACTGTGATTGGTTTAATAAAGAGATAAATGGCCAGTAACAAGGCAGGAGATTTAGGTGAGACTACCAGGCAGAGAGAGAGAGAATCCTGGGAAGAAGGGGCAGAGTCTCCAGCCAGAGGACATGGAGAGGAACCAGGAAGTGCAGAATGGAAGGGATGTAACACTATGTGAATGTAGATTTAATATAAATGAGTTAAATTAAGTTATAAGAGCTGGTTAGGAACAAGCCTAAGCTATAGGACAAGATTTCATAATTAATAGTAAGTCTCAATGTCATTATTTGGGAGCTGGCTGGTGGAACAGAGAAACATTTACTACAAAGCTCTGAAGAATTTTCAGTAAATTGAGGAATAATGATAAACGCCTTGGCTAATTTTAAGGACCTCCACATGTTATTGGAGAGAAGTCTTGGAATAAGTGGGAAAGAGGACAGGTGAGGGAACCCAGTGTGCTCTCCAGACTGGAGAAGTGCAGATCAGGCAGTTCCGTATCCAGGTAGGAAGCCAAGGCTGTACAGATTCAAAGGAAGACGTTATCACAGGAATGGGAGGCAGGTAGACCACAGACACTGATGAGCATCTACATTCACATTCTTAATGACACTGAATGCATTGCTGAGCCCTTTTTTCACAACCGTACAGCAACTATGTAAAGTACATGTCCTTGTTTTCTTGCTTAATTGCTTGGGTCACTTACTTAAAAGCTCATGGTAGGACTAAATCACAAACCCAGATAATTTGAAGCTAAATTTCAAGCTCTCCTCAAAGGTTCCTTATCAAATTATTTTTATTGTAATTTGGGGGCACAATACTAATGCTTTTGCAAGGGACTAGTCCCTGCCAACATCCTCTTCGCTCTCACTGGAGATTACCTACCCGGAAGCTCAGGCCTTTCCTCCATCTCGGGCCTGGAGACAGCGATCTGCAGGGTGGGAACAAGAACATGTTCAGGTACCAGATCCACTTTATTTCCCCAAGAGAAACCAGATGTTTCTCCAACTGCAACACATGTTTGGTTGACTATCCCTTGGGTTTGTCCCTTCTGTGATATATAAAATTCAAAGAGAGAAAAATAGATGAGTTCTGACTTACCAGCCTCAGTTAGGTCCAATATATTTTCCTCAACAATGCCATGCTTCCTGCAGAGCTCCACAAACTTTTCCTTGATTTTGGAACTCAAGTCTTGTTTCCGGCCTGTGAAAAATAATGGTGACAGTAATGACTGCGTCTTGTGTATTGACCACATTCACTGAGCTGAATGATGGGACAGGGCTCCTCCAGAGGGATGAGAAAATGATTGACAATGTGATTGACAGGCATGGATATGACCTGTCCTGAATTTGGCATCCATAGAATATCTTTCCTGGAGCACTGAGAGACTTCAGAGTCCTCCCACCACTGAGCCTGAGGGATGACAGAGGTGAGCTTCTGTCTTGAGGAGGTAAGAAAGAGGCAGTTCAGGGCTAGGCTGGAAAGACCATGTCAGAGCTACGGTTTCTTTCTTTTCCTTTGCCCAGCCCAAGATCAGTGTCTGTGTGAAAATACTCTACCATAGATCTCCATCAGCTGGAATGTTTCCCCATTGTTGACATTTCTGAGATGAAATATAATATAACCATCATAGTCTGTATCAAGTATAGTAAATTTATTGTATCCATCATCTGTGGAAGAAATGAAACACAGCTCAGACATTCTTTGGTCCTCAGGAAACAATGGGATCCTTTTACCTGTTCTCCCGATATCTAAAAAATTAAAATGCATGTTCTGGAAGAGATAGGTGAACATGTCTGATTCTTTCCACCTGTCACTCTTTGGACTTCATGAAGTAACTTCTAGGAGAAGGACACTGATAGATCAACCTCTAGTGAACAGTTAGCCACAGCGGCTGCTCACCCTCCGCTACTCTCTCTGTGGCCTGTCTACCTCCCTCAGCAGCTTCCAGTGACATGTCTCTGTACTTCATAAGCTCGCTGTGTCAAGTACCTGCTGCTGTGTCCTATGCAATGCACACGGGTGGCGGTCACTGGGGCAGAATCAGACAGATGGCAGCAGATGAGAAGCCATCTGGTTCCACCTGCCTGTTGCGGGATGCTAGCTATTAGATGTCCCGGTTGAATTAGCTAAGTAAACAATGATCAGGAAGCAACTGAGATTCTGAGGAGGGTTTGGATGTGGTTCAGCAGTAGAGAAACTGACTAGTATGTAGAAGTGCTGAGTATGTGCAATGTGTGAGCACTTGAGAACACACACACACACACACACACAGACACACACACACACACACACACACACACACGATAAAGATATTAGGGTTTACTAAATTCCTTATGGATAGATGTATAGACTCTTTCTTTACTTACATTCAACAAAATATTCACCATCCTTTTCTGTTTCATCACAAACTAAATACAGCCCGGTGCACTCTCCATTTATTCTGTAAAACAAGGTGAGCTGGTGCTTAAGGATATTGATAGGCTGGCTTTCTCAGTCTGCTCTACCCTTATCTCCAGGTTCCGATTCCATTTAACATTCGAATATTTTTGAAAAATTAACAAAAGACTTTTATTTGTGTTATTTCACTTATATCTGATACTTTAGTAATCACACTTGCCTATCATTTAAAGAAAGAATGGCAATCACTTCGCATTGCTGTTACAATGTGACTTCTTCCCAACGTCACTGCCACTTGTGCAGATTATCAGCCAGATGTTCACCATGCATCAAATTAGTGCTTTGCAAATGTTTCCCGATGTGCCCCCCAAACCCACAGAGGAGATTTATTGTTACCCACCTTTACTGCAGGAAAATGTGAGTTAAAGAGGTGGAGATTTTTTGGCTAACAACTATTAAGAAGAATTTAACTTGTGATCATATATTCTTAAGCTGTGCTAGCCCGTCTCATTAATTATGATTTCAGAAATGTCTCTGACCTTTACTTACCCCACTACCAGGGAATTTATTGCTGTCACCAACTTTTGTCTCTGACTTTTGAAAAAGCCCTGGTTATGAAATTTTGGTTTAGTGTCAGATGGGGGCCTCTAGTTTTGGATTCAGGCTCAGTGTGTGTGTGTGTGTGTGAGTGTGTGTGTGTATGTACATGTACATGCTATGAGAGGCATATGTTTCCATATACATGTGTGTGCATACATGTACATATATACATATACATGCTGTGAGGGGTGTATGTTTCTCTGTGTATATATTTGTGTGTGTGAGTGTACAAGTACATGCTATGAGGACTATTTATATATATATATATATATGTTTATATATATACACACACAAACAAACGTGTGTGTGTATACATGTACATGCTGTGAAGGGCATATGCTTCTCTGTGTATAAATACATTTTTCTGTGTGTGTGTGTGTGTGTGTGTGTGTGTGTGTGTGTGTGTGTGTATGTATGTAGAGACCTGAGACCATACCAGGCATCCATTTCCTCAGCTAAGAACACCACACTTACTTAGTATGGAATTTAAAAGCTAAGGAAGAGTTCTTGAAGACATGGATGTCCTCCACAAAAACTCTCATGCTGCCATCTTCTTCTATCATTTCTCTTTTGTCAGAGGCCAAGCCAACGGAATACCATTTCCCCTCAATCTGTAATAGATAAGCAGGTCGTTAAGGCAGGAAGGGCAGGGACAGCACACGGACATGTTTCTACACTAACTGTGGCCTACAGGCCAGGGCATGAGAATCCACAGGATTTGATCTCACATCAGTCGGCATGATACTGAACCTCCTGTCTCTGTCTCTCTGTGGGCGTGAAGGACCCCAGGCATTGTTAGATATGGATAGCATACAACTGGTCTCACTTCAGGGTCTGAAGCCAGTCATTTGTCTAATAGATTGAGGAGCTGCACCCTTCCCCTCAAAGGGCCCACTTGACTTCAGAGTTCCCTGAAGCACCCCCTGAGTCAGAAGTTACTGCTCCCCACGAGTCTACCTTTCTTGGATTAAAGTTCTCTCCCATGGCACTAGTTTCTCCTTCTGCGTGGACACAGACTAGAGTCAGCTCCAAAGCCAGCAGCAGCAGCAGCAGCAGCAGCAGCTTCATTTCGGTGGGGACAGAATCGTCTCTGTGAGGACTGCGTCTTTCCCGATGGTGACCGCCTCCACTCCCCAACGCCTTATATACTTTCTGAGTTCAGTGGGTTTTTGTGTTTGTTTTTGATTTTTTTTTAATCTTCCCTGCCTTCCCTCTGTAGAGTGTTTTCTCAGTTACTGATGTGAGGCCATGGATTGCTCCTGCCCTTCTCAGACTTGGCAGTCTGATCTCCTAATGATTGATTTAGTAACCTTATATTTCTCAAAAGAAATTCTCAGAAAAATAGTGGATGCCTTAGAGAGCTGCCAATGGAACCTGCCCGATGTAACTTTGGATCTGGCTTGGAATCAGGAAGCCAATTCTGGGCGTTGGGGGGAGGATGGAGCTGACTGGGAGGTCCAGTGTGTAGAGAATTTCTGCTCTGAGACTCGAGGGGAGTGTGGAAGCAGATGTATTAATCCTTTTCTGAAAATATTTATTTTTATCTTGTGTTCATGAGTGTTTGTTTTGCATGTGTGTCTGTGTGCTACTGCATGCCTGGGGCCGTCAAGGTCAGAAGATGAGTCAGTCCCTTGAAACTGGTTCTTGTAGAGGACAGTTCAGTTCCCAGCACCCAAATGGCAGCTCACAACTGACTGCAGCTTCTGTTACAGGGGATCACACACACGCTTTTGGCCCCTGTGCCCTCCTGCACACATGTGGTGCATTTAAACTCATGTAAGCACACACACACAAAAATAATAAATATTTTTAAAAATTGAAAGATTATCAAGAAAGGTCCTCCCCAAGGTAAGCTGACAGACTGCCCCCTCCACCCCAGTCTTTCAATCTTTCTTCAGAGAGCAATGATACCAGAATGCAAACTGAAAGTTAACAGTCCAGTTACATCAGCTGTTTTTACCTGAGAGACCTTTGGACTTCCAAAGAGTGGATATAATCTCATCAACACAGGGAAACAGTATTTTTCAATTTCATGTTTGCTGACAGAGTTCCAAGCAGAAATTATACCAAGAATCTGCTTAAAAAAGACACATAGTTACAATGGGAACATACTTTATACCAGTACAAATTTCACTTACCTTGAACCAGACACATAAAACGGTGTTTGATGTGGGGACATAGAGAACTCGAGAAAGAGGCACATACTTAACTTTTATTTTATTTCAACCTTGTACCAGCTCTATATGGTATGTTCTGTTTTATTCATTTGACCACAGTGTGATTTAAGACTCAGAAAGATTAAATAACTGGACAAGGTCATCCAGCCAGTCAGTGGAGAACTTAGGTTTAAACTCAAGACTGTCTGACCCAGGAGGCCTCTGTCCTTATTAACTCCACTACACAGGTCAGGGTGTTTTTAAACGAAGGGAGGATGGTTAAACAGAGGAAGAGGAGCAAACAGTGCTGTAGACCTTCAGCGTGTCTGCCTGGCAGGCAGGACTGGATAACTGCACGTGGAATTCTTTCCAATACGGAACTGTGGGTGTGGGTCAAGATGGAGCAAATGAGGTCTGGCTACAGCTCTCTCCTGATCTACAAGTATTTGACGGTGAACGGGTGAACGGTTGACTAGGGGTCAGTGTTTTCTCTTTCTCCTCTTCCTTTTTTGTTGTTTATGGTGTGTGTGCACATGGCTGTGTGTGCACATGGCTGTGTGTGCACATGGCTGTGTGTGCACAGGCCTGTGCCTATGCTAGTGTATGCAGAACTCAGAAGAGGACAGCAAGCATCTCCCTCTACCCTTTTCTCCCTTGTTCCCTTGAGAGAGTATCTCTCGCTGAATCTGGAGGTTGCTGTTTTTCAGCGAGGCTGGCTGGCCAGCAAGTCCCAGCAATCCTCCAGTCTCCACTCTCCACTCACTGCTAGGGTTAAAAGTGCATTCTGCCATGACCATCTTTTTAATGTGAGTCCTGCGGGCCTGATCTGACCTTGCTGGAACCCTGCACAGCAAGTGCTTACCCACTGGTCCGTCTTCCCAGCACCTCACATGTAGGCTGGCCTTGAACTTAGGGTGTATCCCTGAAATGCCTTAGATTTGTGGCAATCTTCTTGCTCCAACTTCCTAAATACTGGGATTGCAGGTTGTAGACCCACACCAGCCACATAACCAGCCAATAGTCCGTTTTTAACTAGCTAGCATTTCTGAAACTAACTTACTAATAGGAAATAGGTTAATGACCTTGACCTCAGTCTCACTCTCAACTAAATGAACAAGTAGCTCATTCAGAAAGCCTGTGGAAACACTCAAGTCATTTATATGACGCCAAGATGTGTTCAGTACCAAGAAGTGTAGCAAAGAACACAAGCTTCTTTGATTCAGGTCCCAGGCAGAAATATTCCTTAGTCCCCTAGAAGCCAGAGTGACAGTACAAAGTGCCGACACCGGCTGAGATTCTGTCTTGTTTGAAGCAGAAACACTGTGTCACGGTTTTGTTAAGTTATTGGGGGGTGGGGTGGACCCCAGAGAGACCAGCACCTCACAGGTGAGAGGAGTCTGAGGCAGGTAACAGCTGTGACTGTTAGCTAACCACATTCCTCACAACCAAGCTACAAGCACGGAGTGGGTGAGGTGCCTAAGCCAAGGGCAAGGTGATTTACAGTAGCTTGGAGCTCACACAGGTTCTGCTCCTGGACATGCTGCCTCTGAGCAACAAAATATCTGGGGTGAAGAATAGTTTGTTTTCTGGATCAACCTCCTCAGAAGACTTTTGTGGTCCATGCTGCTGCTGGAGGCCATGTTGGTGTCCATGATGTGTAATGCCACAGCAAGCTTTGTTGATGTCTGTGGTCTGTGCTGCCCCGAGGGACCAGGTTGATGTCCGTGGTCTGTGCTGCCACTGGAGGCCATGTTGCCATCTGTAGTCTGTGCCGCTTCTGTCTACTATGGCAAGGAAGCTTCCTTTCGTCCTCTGACTGCAGACTCTTCACTGAAAATGACAGACATTGAAGGCTTCTGTGACAACAACTCCCTCCCCAACAAAAAGAGCAAACAGTTCAGACAGGAAATATTGACGAGAGCCCTTAAAACAGTAATAAAGGTGCTGAGGTGTAGCTCTTCCCATTCGATGGCTTGTGGCATGGGTGTGGTGGGAAGGACTCACTTTTCTTTAAGGGGCTGGCCACTGTGGGTTTGACCATGCTCCAGGGAGTATATGGACAACACAACTGGAAGAGTTGGGGGGTGGGGCATGAGGGTGGGAGGGTGGACCTGAGAGAAATGGAGAATGAGTCTGATGGGGTCTAGTACAAATTCCCAAAAAATTAATAAAAACATGTTGTTGGGGAAAAAATTTAAACTTTCTTAATTCTGGAAGCCGTTACTCTGAGACCAAGGTGTTCACCTGAGTTTGTTTTTTCCTGTGGTCTTTCTCATTGGGTGGATTGTAGGCGTCTGCCTTCTTATGTCTTCAGGAAGTATTCCCTCTGGTCCAGCCTGTATCCTAGTCATTTCTTGTAAGGACACTGAGCATATTATGTTAGGGTTCAACCTAAAGACCTCATCTTACAGCCGGGCGGTGGTGGCGCACGTCTTTAATGACAGCACTTTCATGAGGGGAAGTCGGGGGCAGGAAGTCAATTCAGGAACCTGGAGGCAGGAACTAAAGCAGAGGCCACAGAGGAGAGCTGCTTTCTGGTTTGTTGCTCTAGATTGTGAGTCTGCCTTCTTCCTTAGCTCAGGACCCCTGCCCAGGGTGGTGTCTCCATAGTGAGCTCGACTTCCCGAGTCAATCGTTCATCAAGAAAAGCCGCAGGCTGGACAGTGGCCAGTTTTATAGAGGCATTTCCTGACTTGAGGGTCCCTCTTTCCAAATAACTCTGACTTGAGTCAAGGTGAAACAAAAACAAAAATGAAAAAGTAACCAGGGCAGTTATTAATGAATTATTAATATGTAATTTTTAATGAAGGCAGAACAGACAGAAACCAAAACCCCAAAACTCTACATGAGAATCAGAATAAAAATAACCCCTTTGGCCAGTGTTCTGCGACCTGATGTCTGTGTCCCTTTGTACAAGTGGGTGTGAGGGTGATTTGTATACTGTTGACTGATATAAGTAGATGCTGGTGAATGAGAGTTGGTGGGAGAATGCACACACGTAGACGGTCCTGGGTTCGAACCTTTGTGATGTAGACAAGTCTTGCTTCTGTCTGCCTTTTCCTTTTCTTTCTTATTCCTGATACTTTTCTATGTATCTGGCCATGAGTAGCCTTATAATATGAATTGTGCTCAGGACTTTCCCCTTGGAATGTATTGAGATGAATCATTTTATAGATCAAAATGAATTGTGTTGGCACTTCATGTAGTTCAACTGAATGTTAGTGATAGTACAGTTGGCATTGATTCCTTTTTACCTGAAGCATAATCAGTTGTTTAAAATTACAGAATTTAAAAATATTTTAGTCATGAAAGTTAAAACTAGATGCTTAAAGAAGTGCTTAAGGTACTTAAGGCAAGACCTCAGTGCTTAAGAGTGTCTCCAGAGATGCTTCCAGAGGACCGGAGTGAACTGAAGTTCCTGAGGACCAGAGTGAACTGAAGATCCAGAGGACCAGAGTGAACTCAAGATCCAGAGGACCAGAGTGAACTCAAGTTCCAGAGGACCAGAGTGAACTCAAGTTCCTAGCCCCCACATCATGCCACTCACAACCACCTGTAACCCCAGCTCCAGGAAACTCAACCCTTTGCTTGGCCTCTGCATGCACCTGCACATACTTGGGGAACTCTCTCTCTCTCTCTCTCTCTCTCTCTCTCTCTCTCTCTCTCTCTCTCTGAAATAAATCTTAAAAATTAAAAACAGTATCAAAAGAAATGCTAAAAATTGGGTTATTATATGTACCTATGCGGATGATATGGTGATCCCCGGCTTTGTCCTTCATAATTCATCTGATAAACATCATTGTGAGTTGGAGAACTGGTTTTTTGAAGAGAATTGGCTTTCAGTTTTGATGTGGCCACTTTGATTTTATTTAGGTGCAAAAGAAGTTTAAATAGTTTTTGAATGGCTACAGGGAATGGATTTACTTGAAATGGGTAATTTTTTAAAAAAAAATCTCCAATCTTCAAATATACTATTTTTAAATCTAGTGTCACACATCTCTTTATTGGTTTAAAATAAATAACTTTTATTGTGCAGAAAAGTCCCAATTTGTATGACATTCAGTGTTAAATAACTGTGATGCTCAGCTCAATTGCATGCAGTTATTCCATCCAATAAGCAATAAAATTTAACTAGATATGTACAAACATGGAGGCGACTGGTCAAACTTACTGACAAACCAAGTAAGGACTGAAGAAGGGCCCACTTGATTTAGCACTCTGGAGACTATAGGACAGACCCAGCCACCTGCCGTGATCTCTGCAATTATGAATGGGTAGCTCTGCTAGGCTCATCCACACATGACAGAGTAAGAATCTTAGCTACACTTCCCAGCAACCGTCTGGACTCTGAGGACACTCAAGAAATTGGCAAAGGTTGATTTGTTTTCTTTTTTCTTTTTCAATACAATTCAGTTCTACATATCAGCCACGGATTCCCTTGTTCTCCCCCCTCCCACCCCCCTCATCTTCCCCCCAGCCCTCCCCCCATTCCCACCTCCTCCAGGGCAAAGCCTCCCCCAGGACTGAGATCAACCTGGTAGACTCAGTCCAGGCAGGTCCAGTCCCCTCCTCCCAGGCCGAGCCAAGCGACCCTGCATAAGCCCCAGGTTTCAAACAGCCAACTCATGCACTGAGCACAGGACCCGGTCCCACTGCCTGGATGCCTCCCAAACAGATCAAGCCAATCAACTGTCTGACCCATTCAGAGGGCCTGATCCATTTGGGGGCCCCTCAGCCACTGGTTCATAGTTCATGTGTTTCCATTCGTTTGGCTATTTGTCCCTGTGCTTTATCCAACCTTGGTCTCAACAATTCTCGCTCATATAAACCCTCCTCATTCTCACTAATTGGACTCCCAGAGCTCCACCCGGGGCCTAGCCATGGATCTCTGCATCCAGATCCCTCAGTCATTGGATGAGGTTTCTAGCACGACAATTAGGGTGTTTGGCCATCCCATCACCAGAATAGGTCAGTTTGGGCTGTCTCTCGACCATTGCCAGCAGTCTGTTGTGGGGGTATCTTTGTGGATTTCTGTGGGACTCTCTAGCACTTTCAGAGAACCTTGTCTCCTAAACAAAACATGTATTGATGCAGTTGTGTTCATGGTGTTGACTAGCATGCTTATTTGCTGTACTAGGATATTTTAACCTTTTTTTTTTTTTTTTTTTTTGGTATATTATTGTCATTTCATAACCCATTGGTAGCTTATGCTTATGATCTTAGTAATCAGGAAGTTGAAGCAGGAGGATTCCCACAAGTGTGAGGTCAGCCCAGATAGAGTGAGATCTTCTCTCAAACCGAAAAAGAAAAAAAAAAATGAAAAGACAAAAGTCGACTTTGAGTGATAGACTCCCAGGCACAAAGGTTGATTTTATCTTAGGGGTTTGTTAGACTGGGAGGCAAGTGCAGCAAGGTGCAGGGTTTCCCTCTACTGGCCGACTCGAGTCTCTGCATGCGTTTGCCCTTTGTCTATAAGTATTACACACATATGTCCATATGTATAGTTTGCAGCTAGTAGCTGGAGAGATAGAGCACAAAATTTGTACTCATTATAATCCTTTTTAAATATGGAAAAACTGAGGCTGGAGAGATTGCTCAGAGGTTAAGAGCACTTGATATCCTCGCAAAGAATCTGAGTTCAATTTCCAGCACACATGTGGTAGCTCACAACATCTATAACTCCTGTTCCAGAAGATCTGACACCCTCCTGTCATGCATGAGGTAAACAGACATATATGCAGCCAAAACACTTATACACATAAAATAAATCTGAAAATTTTATACATAACAAATTGGGGTTTGGAGAGATGGATCAGCAGTTAGAGCAACAGGCTGTTCTTCCGGAAAACCTGAGTTAATTCCCAGCACCCACATGGTGGCTCACAACCATCTGCAACTCCAGTTCCAGAGGATCCAATTTTAATCCACTTTTAAATATTAATCTCATCTTTCATTACAAATGTTTCAAGCTTATAACCAAAAGCCTTGGTTACTATACTTTTAATCTTTGAGTTACATTCCTTTATTGTTGATCTTTGGGTGCTGAGGGTTGAACCCAGGGTGTCATGATTGCTAACTCACCACTTACCACAAGTGAGCTATACTCTGATCTCTGAAGTTATAGTCTTCTACTGAAGTTATTTTATAGTCTGAGTTCCTTCTCTATAGGGATGTAATGTAATTCTTACCTGATAATCATTCTCATTTTTTACAGTTTTATTATGGTAGAATTAAAACCTTTCCTTTTTATTTTGACAAAAATGGAGAAATGTGGAATGTTCCTTTACACTTCGTGAAGATGTGTCACTGTTATTTGTTTAATAAAAAGCTGAGAGGCCAGGAGCTAGGCAGGAGCTATAGCAGGGACTTCTGGACAGAGAGAGCTCTGGGAAGAAGAAAGCAGAGTCACCAGCCAGAGGGAGAGGATGCAGGATGGGCAGTACAGAGGAGAGGTAACTGAGCCACATTAAAAAAAAAAATGTAGATTAAAAGATATTGGTGTTATGGAATAATCTTTTTTTACACTGTGAAATGTCACTCTGATTGATTTAATAAAAACAGAATGGCCAATAGCTAGGCAGGATTTCCAGGCACAGAGAATGCTGGGAAGAAGAAGGGCTGAGTCACCAGCTGGATGAAGAACAAACAGCATGGACATCACAAAGTAAAGTTAACTGAGCCATGTAAAAAAACGCTGATTAAAAGATATGGTTTAATTTAAGTTATAAGAGCTAAAAACAATCCTAAGCTATCGGCTGATCTTTCATAATTAATAAGAAGTCTCCATGTGGTTATTTGGGAGCTGGCAGGCAGGACAGAGAAAGACTCACTACATATGGATTAATTTAAGTTATAAGAGCTGGTGGTACAAGCCTATGCTATAAGTCAAGTTTCATAATTAATAATGTCTCCTTGTCATTATTTGTGAGCTGGTGGTTCCGGCAAGGAAGTTCATCTACAGGTCACTCACCCTATTCTGAGCAGTGTGACCTGCACCCGAGCAGTGGAAGTCTGCCGGGGAAATGGAGACTTCCTATTGGCTTAAATCCATGTCCAAGCAGTCTTCTTGGTGAAGAAGAGGCCCAAGAACAAGAGGAGGAAACCAGTGCTGACAGGCAGACAGTTCCCTTACTCAAGGCGGAGGTACAAAACAGGGATTGATTTATTTACTTTAATGTGGGCTTTGGGATTTAGCTTAGTATAGAGCACTTGCCTAGTAAGCAAGGCCCTAGGTTCTGTCTTCAGAAGGGAATGCCAGGAAAGATGGCAACATCTTAAGTTTTTAGTCCTCTGAGAAGGCGCAGTGTAGAGACCATTGTGGTGGCCAAGTTTGAAGAACTGAATGAGATCCCAATCTCGCTGAAACTGACTCTAGAGATTTGTCCTCTGACCTCCACAAAGCTCTCTCTTTCTCTGCCTCTGCCCATACACAATAAATACATCAAAAACAAACTCTATTCTATTTTGGCCTTTAGAGACAAGTGCTTAGCGTACCCCAGGCTAACCCCAAGTTCCCTCTATAGAGTAGGCTAGTCTTGAAAAGACTGTGGACCTCGGCCTCCTACGGACTGGGATTGCAGGCGGAGTCACCACACGCTT